>NC_064627.1:209622898-210282898 GCF_023864275.1 Schistocerca cancellata
CGGCCAAAACGTCATCAGTGGAAGAAATTTTATTTGCGCGGATGCATGCCGAAATTTAAGGAACTAAGAAATCCTTTGGTTGTCGCTATTGGGCGTGACCTCAAAATGACGACATGTTTGCAGGAAGTGTTATGAAATGATTGTTACGCAAAAGTTTTACCTTCCCCGGAGCCTATAGTTGCTTCAAGGAATAAGAGTCTGTCCATTTGACCTAAATATTTTCACTTCTAAAGGCAAAACTTGAATAAAACGAGCCCATTAATGAAATCACTTCAATAGAGTCAAAGCATCAATCAGTAGAGATATATTTCTCTTTTAGTCACACAAACGTTGTGGCATTGATTTCCTGGCTAAAATTAATGAGAATTAAACACATTTAAATTTCTATAAAACAATTCTGCTCTGATGCGTACATATGATAGAGTACAAGACAAGATATCGTACAAGGCTGGGTTTTTACAAATTAATCAAGTACTTCTAACCATCCGCAGTCGCAGTCAGGTGTTGCTCGCTACCAACAACCATCTACTGTCACTGCACTAGTGACATCAGTGGCAGTGCTGTCCGAGCAGTTAGGCCATTCTGAAACAGTTTTAATAAATGTAACGCACAGAAATTCTTCTCTGTGTACAATACAATGCAAAGAAGCAATGCGCAGCCAGAGCTATCTGTCGAAAAACAAGTAACATCAGACACAGTGTCATCTACGGTTCCTGCTCGCAGTGAAAATGTAGTTAACGTACTAACTGAAAAAACCTTTCAATGTGCCCATAGTGTGTTTAAATTATGTTTATAATATTAGTCATTTTCGCCTCACAAACATTAATATACGCTAAATAGTAAATGCCTGATGGCCTACAGTTATCGAACAATTGTAAAGTAAAGGAAATGAACCATCGCATAGCAGCGGCAGAGTCTATTATTTTTATCTTTGCCGTTCTCGCGCGGTGCCTGTAAATCTCTATGTACATGTATCGATTAATGGTATAAAAAAGAATTCTGTTGTTTCAAGACAAATGAGGCTTTTGGCGCCTCACCTTTTACTGTTTGTATTCTATGAAAGGCGGACGCGGACTTTCTGCGTTCCGCAACTGTATTTTATATTTTATGCGAAAATATTGAGTGAATATGCTAATTGTTATTTTTCCCAATCAGAAAACATGTAGTTTCTTGTAACTGATTACGAAATGGCAGCATCAAGTGGACATTTTAACAGTTATGTATAAAGTATTTAACCACAGTATAAAGTATTTAACCACAATGGTCATCTATTGTAATTATTAGTATTAAAAAAACGCGTGTTAAATATAAGTGTGCTTATTTTAGTAAATGAACCTTGATGATTTCCATGTCCTCATTTACTTGAATTATAATTATTTTGTGTTACTTCATCACCAGAAATTACGATCACGCTGATGGGCCGAACGCAGCATGAGGCAGAAGGAACATTATCGTTTTCCTATTATTTCTGAACCAACTTCTTTGTGTAGTGTTGCGAGTCTGTAAATCTTCTGGTCCCTTAGTGTTGATCCGGGTATGACTACATCGCGACTATAAAAATGCACAGAAATGATAATGTTTCTTCCGAACGATCTCAAATATATATATCAATATGCTGCTCTTATTCAGGTATTTAATACTCAACGTATGTAATTATAATAGTGTAATCAATTCCTGATAAATATATATATATATATATATATATATATATATATATATATATATATAGAGTGAAAAATGTCGAAAAAGTGAATATTTTGGTGGGCCACTTGGCAGCAGAATCAGGAATTGATTACACTATTATAATTACATACGTTGAGTATTAAATACCTGAATAAGAGCAGCATATTGATATATATATATATATATATATATATATATATATATATATATATATATATATAAAATAACAATTCTTTTTCTTTTCGTCCCCCAAGAGCAACGCTACATGTTTCATGCATTCTTTGAAAATTTGGTAATATTTTAGCTTCTTACTATTATGTTGGTTAAGGACTGATATTATTATTTCAGTGAAATTGTCTGCATGTGGCGTAATATTACTACAGTTGATGAAACCGTAAAAACAATACAGCAAGGCTTTGCTAATTGTAAGCTACATATGATCGATATCTTACGAACACGTTAAAACACAGCCACAGGCATCTTGATAATTATTCGTGAAAATAAATATACTTTTAGTTGTCACTTTCCTTTTCAGTGTGCTATGTTAAATATGACGTTCACTCTTTGTAATGGATGTCGTCCTCCCTTATACGTAGTACAGGCCAGTGCATAATTCCACACAGCATATTAAAATGACTGGCAAATTCCTCATTTAACTCCCTGGTCCAGGTCTCCGCCATTCTAGAAGAAAAAATATTAAATAATCTGCACTGAGGTAACGCCCGTGTAGAACAGTAATGTAAATTTTAAATATGCCGCGTCATGGCGGCGGGCAGCAGCGCTCCGGCGACGCTGTTTTCGCTGCACTGCAGACAATGCTATAATTCTGAAAACTGGGATTAGCCGACTTAGGTTTAACACTTCTACCTATAAAAATTACTCAAACTTTAACTTATTATCTATTTGACATCAGCTCGGTCGATTATATTACATTATATTTCACACCTAGATGAGCAGTATACAAATAACGTTTCCTAAGACAACAAGGGAGAGTGCGAGAGAGAGAGAGAGACAGAGAGAACCTCTGCGTATATAGATTGGTTGAAGACTACAGATGAACACTTATCACTACTATGATTCTGTTTATTTTTAAGTACGTTATTATTGTCTTTGTTTTTCAAACTAGTATTTTCGTAATTGCTCACATAAAACACTGTTTTTACACATTTCATAGTAGTACAACCTTCTTTACATTATTTTTCTATGTCTCACTTCACTTGAAAAAAATATTATCATTACATTTTGGTATGGCGATGCTGTAACATTCAGTAGCAGGAAGGAAATCGCAGGTCTGGTACCCACATGTGAGTTTTACGGGGAGGGGGCTGGCCAGTAGTTACATTTAATTTTAATTCGAGCATACTCGTCAGGCGAAGAACAATTTCTACTCTTCAAACTTACAAAAATAATAAAATCAGCAAGAACTGTAATAACAATTGTGATGCACAACATCCCGTAGAGTTTAGAGTTTTGTTGTCATGATATAACACAAGACGAAAACATCAATCCAGTGCCGCAACTAAGATGATGCCACCGCTGTGTTACACGCGACACGCCGACTGTGGACCTCCAGATGGTACTAAGATAGGGTTTGACAGAAATAAAGAAAATCATCATGACAAACACAAAGCAGCAAGCACATAACTGAAATTTACTTAGAATTCTGTTCGACATGGCCTCTTTTAAAGCTAACTGACGAAGCAACACACGACGTTAAGTGTGACCATGAAGATTAAACCGAGGGATGGGGTGGGGGCAACCAACACAATGAAGTAAACTTCTTACGTTATAAAGACGATGTAGACATCCGAGGGAATTAAAGACACATCCTTTCAGGTTCCGTAATCTTAACAAAAACGTTGCACAGGCGACAGTCCATGCAGAAGTGGGTGAAATACCGACCACAGTCATACTCGCCACAGGTGCTATTTATGTAATAAAATATGTGAGATTAGTAAAGTACCAACATTGCCATCGCAAAACCGTAGGGTTACTGAGCCTACTGGTGAGAAGTCACAAAATATCATGATGCAGGCACATGTTGTTGTTGTTGTGGTCTTCAGTCCTGAGACTCGTTTGATGCAGCTCTCCATGCTACTCTATCCTGTGCAAGCTTCTTCATCTCCCAGTATCTACTGCAACCTACATCCTTCTGAATCTGCTTAGTGTATTCATCTCTTGGTCTCCCTCTACGATTTTTACCCTCCACACTGCCCTCCAATGCTAAATTTGTGATCCCTTGATGCCTCAAAACATGTCCTACCAACCGATCCCTTCTTCTAGTCAAGTTGTGCCAGAAACTTCTCTTCTCCCCAATCCTATTCAATACCTCCTCATTAGTTACGTGATCTACCCACCTTATCTTCAGCATTCTTCTGTAGCACCACATTTCGAAAGCTTCTATTCTCTTCTTGTCCAAACTAGTTATCGTCCATGTTTCACTTCCATACATGGCTACACTCCATACAAATACTTTCAGAAACGACTTCCTGACACTTAAATCTATACTCGATGTTAACAAATTCCTCTTCTTGAGAAACGCTTTCCTTGCCATTGCCAGTCTACATTTTATATCCTCTCTACTTCGACCATCATCGGTTATTTTACTCCCTAAATAGCAAAACTCCTTTACTACTTTAAGTGTCTCATTTCCTAATCTAATTCCCTCAGCATCACCTGAGTTAATTTGACTACATTCCATTATCCTCGTTTTGCTTTTGTTGATGTTCATCTTATATCCTCCTTTCAAGACACTGTCCATTCCGTTCAACTGCTCTTCCAAGTCCTTTGCTATCTCTGACAGAATTACAATGTCATCGGCGAACCTCATAGTTTTTACTTCTTCTCCATGAATTTTAATACCTACTCCGAATTTTTCTTTTGTTTCCTTTACTGCTTGCTCAATATACAGATTGAATAACATCGGGGAGAGGCTACAACCCTGTCTTACTCCTTTCCCAACCACTGCTTCCCTTTCATGTCCCTCGACTCTTATAACTGCCATCTGGTTTCTGTACAAACTGTAAATAGCCTTTCGCTCCCTGTATTTTACCCCTGCCACCTTCAGAATTTGAAAGAGAGTATTCCAGTTAACATTGTCTACAAATGCTAGAAACGTAGGTTTGCCTTTTCTTAATCTTTCTTCTAAGATAAGTCGTAAGGTCAGTATTGCCTCACGTGTTCCAACATTTCTACGGAATCCAAACTGATCTTCCCCGAGGTCGGCTTCTACCAGTTTTTCCATTCGTCTGTAAGGAATTCGCGTTAGTATTTTGCAGCTGTGACTTATTAAACTGATAGTTCGGTAATTTTCACATCTGTCAACACCTGCTTTCTTTGGGATTGGAATTATTATATTCTTCTTGAAGTCTGAGGGTATTTCGCCTGTCTCATACATCGTGCTCACCAGATGGTAGAGTTTTGTCATGACTGGCTCTCCCGAGGCCATCAGTAGTTCAAATGGAATGTTGTCTACTCCCGGGGCCTTGTTTCGACTCAGGTCTTTCAGTGCTCTGTCAAACTCTTCACGCAGTATCTTATCTCCCATTTCGCCTTCATCTACATCCTCTTCCATTTCCATAATATTGTCCTCAAGTACATCGCCCTTGTATAAACCCTCTATATACTCCTTCCACCTTTCTGCCTTCCCTTCTTTGCATAGAACTGGGTTGCCATCTGAGCTCTTGATATTTATACAAGTGGTTCTCTTCTCTCCAAAGGTCTCTTTAATTTTCCTGTAGGCAGTATCTATCTTACCCCTAGTGAGACAAGCCTCTACATCCTTACATTTGTCCTCTAGCCATCCCTGCTTAGCCATTTTGCACTTCCTGTCGATATCATTTTTGAGACGTCTGTATTCCTTTTTGCCTGCTTCATTTACTGCATTTTTATATTTTCTCCTTTCATCAATTAAATTCAATATTTCTTCTGTTACCCAAGGATTTCTATTAGCCCTCGTCTTTTTACTTACTTGATCCTCTGCTGCCTTCACTACTTCATCCCTCAGAGCTACCCATTCTTCTTCTACTGTATTTCTTTCCCCCATTCCTGTCAATTGTTCCCTTATGCTCTCTCTGAAACTCTCTACAACCTCTGGTTCTTTCAGTTTATCCAGGTCCCATCTCCTTAAATTCCCACCTTTTTGCAGTTTCTTCAGTTTCAATCTGCAGTTCATAACCAATAAATTGTGGTCAGAATCCACATTTGCCCCAGGAAATGTCTTACAATTTAAAACCTGGTTCCTAAATCTCTGTCTTACCATTATATAATCTATCTGATACCTACTAGTATCTCCAGGATTCTTCCAGGTATACAACCTTCTTTTATGATTCTATATGGATATGAAATTAGCAAATGGAATAATGAAATCCCCGCCCCTATTCATGACTAAAATGCTAGTCGATTATATTTTGGGCATAGATTTCTTGCGTGAGAAAGATGTAATTATGAATTCTGTAAGGCGTTATGAGCTTTGAACATTGATGACCAGCAAATCATAGTCGATCTGGTAAAAACCAAGTTAGCACATTGTGAATATTGCAAGGTTTTGAGAAACAGTCTACTGAAGACAAAGACATATTGTTCCAAGGACATATCTACACACCGTGGTCTAGATGAAGATAAAGACAGTTTAGTGAAAGGTAAGACCACTGCCTCCACAACTGTAACAAGCATAACTGAGAGTTTTGTAGTAAAACTATGTTTCTATATTTTTAAGTAAGCGTGGTGCAAGTAAAATGTACGACTATAACATGGAAGTCTGTTACTCTCCCAAAATCTATTGCCTTAGTATACACTCCATCTCACAGAACGACAAGAGAGCATAGGTTGTCTATCAGGTATGGAGAATTTTAGTTTTGCTTACCGAAGAAGCATGTCTAAGGATGATCTATTACGATAAAAGATTACGACGAATTCAGAAATATCAGGTTGGAGAATTTATTTTTCTGAAAAATCAACTCTCTTCTTAGAAAGAACAACTGAAATTGGCAACTTTTATACACAGGTCCCTAAAAATTAAGGGGAATTCCACATGAATTGAGCCATCTTCTGGAGCAACCTAGAACCAATAAGATTAAGGAGCTACATCCCCATCACAATCTGTAGAAATACTTTCGGGAATGAGAAACGAGCTTATCCTTATTGAATTAGTGTTTAGTAGTACTTATTGTGACTGTTGGTTATGACTTGAATGCGACGTGTAATCGCGTGGTGCGTAAATGCCCATACTGAAGGACACACTATTAGGACATGCAGTATATGGCAACCTGGGCTACGTCAAACCACCGCTGTGTTGAGCTCTCACCCGAATTGTCTCTATGGCAACATGAAGGCACCACAGTTGTTACATAGGTATGGAAGTTTTGAAAACTAAAAGGCCGCGCTGATAGAGATACGAGTCTGACTGAGGTCTGGGGACCTGGGAGGCCAAGCATGACGAAAGTGACGGCTGAGCACACGATCATCACCAAACTACAGGCGCAAGAGATCTATCACGCGTCTAGAAATATGGGGTGCAGCGCCATCCTGCATAAACATCGTACGTTGCTGCCAGGATGGGCATGATGCGATTCTGTAACATATCGGCGTACCTCTCACTCGTCACGGCAGCAGTTACAAAACCAGAATCACTCATTTTCTCGAAGAAAAAATGCCCGATAACGGTAGATGTGGTAAATCCAACCCATACCGTGACTTTCTCGTCGTGCAATGGAGTTTCCACGACAGTTCCAGGACTTTCGGTAGCCCAAATTCTGCAGTTGTGGGCGTTGACAGACACTCGGAGCGTGAAATGAGCTTCGTCAGTCCACAATGTTACTCAACCAATCGTCATCTTCCGCCATCTTTTGAAACGCCCACACCGCAAATGCCCTCCGCTTCACTAAATCGCCAGGTAACAGTTCAAGATGCCGTTGTATTTTGTACAGATAGCATGGGAGGATACGCCCAAGTGCCAACCAAACAGTAGTGTACGGAATGCCGGTGCGACGTGCTACTGCACGAGCGCTGACTTCCCCGTATATAGACGAACCCGCTACAGTCTCCATTTCTTCCTGAACTGTCTCAGCAGCATTACGCCTTGTGCTCGGTCGCCCACTACGGGCTTCGAACTTCGAAATCATTCTCGCCACAGCTGCATTTGTCAACGGACCTTTACCCGTTAGAATCCCCTTCCTATGGCGATAGAATCGTAACGCTGAACTAGCCACATTCCCCATTCTGATAATACAGCTTCACTAAAAGCGCCTTTCCAGGTAACGTCAACATGCTGCGACTGCTGGCGCATCTGATTCTCTCATCACAGCTCCTTTTATACACTAATGTCATGCGCAATCACTGACGTTTTGGTGTCCAGCGGCATCTGTGGGACATTTTATGAATTTTGTTTTGTTTTTGTGCTAATAAAACCCCATGTCATTCCAAGCATGTGTGTCCATTTTTACCTCTCTATCTACATTATTCAGTGGTTTATTATATTTTCAAATTTGTACTGACTTTTTGATCACCCGATATGTTGATACCTTCCTGTCTTCTGGACACACAGCTGAACACATTCTCCAGTACTAAGATGAATAAATAAGTGTGTCTCTCTGTGTGGCGCCTCTTCTCTAGGGAACCATTCCATTGACCTAGCCTTTGTTTAATGTCGCATGTTGAGCGGCATTCTCGTAAATGTAGCGGATTAAGTTTGTATATCTGCATCAATGCTGGCACTGTTCATCGTCTTCAATATTGTCCAGGTTTCCATAGTGATGAACGTAGTCTGACAGTCTATGAAGGCCATGTGAAATGGGATATTACACTCTCTACCTTTAATGGAGTATTTCGTTGAAATCTGTTCAGCTTCTTATCTATTTTTTTTGCATAAACTTACACTTGTATTACAAAGAAATCAAGTCACAAATGCACCCCATTTTGTACTCCATTTTATGTAATACGTTCCCTGGAGTCTTATGCTAAACTCCATGCTTCTCTTTGGGATATTTTTTTCATCAAACATATTTACCTTTATTAGAAAGTGATGAGGCCATTATGCCAAGATGTTCTGTACACCAATGTGTCCAATTTATTGGCTGATAGTAACACACAAGGGAAGTAGTAGCATGGATCGAAGCGGAAATTTATAAAATAAATTCTTTAACATATTTTTGTGAAGGTGGTACTTCAGGTCTCCTAAGTATTAAAAAAGGGCTATATATTACAAATTTTAACCGTCAGCACCTGCCAACACACACGTCTTTACTCATAACCGAGTTCAACTTCCAGAATATCGTCGGATATTATGTATACCATTTTGTGTATATATCTACTTTATAAAAAAATTATATATATATATATATATATAATATTATATATATATATATATATATATATATATATATATAATTTATACCCCCCCCCCCCCTTGAACCATGGACCTTGCCGTTGGTGGGGAGGCTTGCTTGCCTCAGGTGCAACCGCAACGGAGTTGTATCTGTTGAGAGGCCAGACAAACGTGTGCTTCCTGAAGAGGGGCAGCAGCCTTTTCGGTAGTTGCAGGGGCAGTAGTCTGGATGATTGACGGATCTGGCCATGTAACTCTAACCAAAACGGCCTTGCTATGCTGGTACTACGAACGGCTGAAAGCAGGGGGAAACTACAGCATTACTGTATGGTTTAATGATGATGGTGTCCTCTTGGGTAACATATTCCGGAGGTAAAATAGTCCCCCATTCGGATCTCCGGGCGGGGACTGCTCAAGAGGATGTCGTTATCAGGAGAAAGAAAACTGGCGTTCTAAGGATCGGGGCGTGGAATGTCAGATCCCTTAATCGGGCAGGTAGGTTAGAAAATTTAAAAAGGGAAATGGATAGGTTAAAGTTAGATATAGTAGGAATTAGTGAAGTTCGGTGGCAGGAGGACAAGACTTCTGGTCAGGTGATTACAGGGTTATAAACACAAAATCAAATAGGGGTAATGCAGGAGTAGGTTTAATAATGAATAGGAAAATAGGAATGCGGGTAAGCTACTACAAACAGCATAGTGAACGCATTGTTGTGGCCAAGATAGATACGAAGCCCACGCCTACCACAGTAGTACACGTTTATATGCCAACTAGCTCTGCAGATGACGAAGAAATTGATGAAATGTATGATGAAATAAAAGAAATTATTCAGATAGTGAAGGGAGACGAAAATTTAATAGTCATGAGTGACTGGAATTCGTCAGTAGGAAAAGGGAGAAAAGGAAACGTAGTAGGTGAATATGCATTGGGGGTAAGAAACGAAAGTGGAAGCCGCCTGGTAGAATATTGCGCAGAGCAAAACTTAATCATAGCTAACACTTGGTTCAAGTATCATAAAAGAAGACTGTATACATGTAAGAAGCCTGGAGATACTAACAGGTTTCAGATAGATTATATAATGGTAAGACAGAGGTTTAGGAACCAGGTTTTAAACTTTAAGATATTTCCAGTGGCAGATGTGGACTCTGACCACAATCTATTGGTTATAGATTGTAGATTAAAACTGAAGAAACTGCAAAAAGGTGGGAATTTAAGGAGATGGGTCCTGGATAAACTGACTAAACCAGAGGTTGTACAGAGTTTCAGGGAGAGCATAAGGGAACAATTGACAGGAATGGGGAAAAGAAATACAGTAGAAGAAGATTGGGTAGCTTTGAGGGATGAAGTAGTGAAGGCAGCAGAGGATCAAGTAGGTAAAAAGACGAGGGCTAGTAGAAATCCTTGGGTAACAGTAAATATATTGAATTTAATTGATGAAAGGAGAAAATATAAAAATGCAGTAAATGAAGCAGTCAAAAAGGAATACAAACGTCTCAAAAATGAGATCGACAGGAAGTGCAAAATGGCTAAGCAGGGATGGCTAGAGGACAAATGTAAGGATGTAGAGGCTTATCTCACTAGGGGTCAGATAGATACTGCCTACAGGAAAATTAAAGAGACCTTTGGAGAAAAGAGAACCACTTGCATGAATATCAAGAGCTCAGATGGAAACCCAGTTCTAAGCAAAGAAGGGAAAGCAGAAAGGTGGAAGGAGTATATAGAGGGTCTATACAATGGCGATGTACTTGAGGACAATATTTTGGAAATGGAAGAGGATGTAGATGAAGATGAAATGGGAGATATGATACTGCGTGAAGAGTTCGACAGAGCACTGAAAGACTTGAGTGTAAACAAAGCCCCGGGAGTAGACAACATTCCATTAGAACTAGTGACAGCCTTGGGAGAGCCAGTCCTAACAAAACGCTACCATCTGGTGAGCAAGATGTATGAGACAGGCGAAATACCCTCAGACTTCAAGAAGAACATAATAATTCCAATCCAAAGAAAGCAGGTGTTGACAGATGTGAAAATTACCGAACTATCAGTTTAATTAGTCACGGCTGCAAAATACTAACATGAATTCTATACAGACGAATGGAAAAAATTAGTAGAAGTCTACCTCGGGGAAGATCAGTTTGGATTACGTAGAAATATCGGAACACGCGAGGCAATACTGACCCTACGACTTATCTTAGAAAATAGATTAAGGAAAAGCAAACCTAGGTTTCTAGCATTTGTAGACTTAGAGAGAGCTTTTGACAATGTTGACTGGAATATTCTCTTTCAAATTCTAAAGGTGGCAGGGGTAAAATACAGAGAGCGAAAAGCTATTTACAATTTGTACAGAAACCAGATGGCAGTTATAAGAGTCGAGGGACATGAAAGGGAAGCAGTGGTTGGGAAGGGAGTGAGACAGGGTTGTAGCCTCTCTCCGATGTTATTCAATCTGTATCTTGAGCAAGCAGTGAGGGAAACAAAAGAAAAAGTTGTTATTAAAATCCACGGAGAAAAAATAAAAACTTTGAGGTTCGCCGATAACATTGTAATTCTGTCAGAGACAGCAAAGGACTTGGAAGAGCAGTTGAACGGAATGCATAGTGTCTTGAAAGGAGGATATAAGATGAACATCAACAAAAGCAAAACGAGGATAATGGAATGTAGTCGAATTAAGTCAGGTGATGCTGAGGGAATTAGATTAGGAAATGAGACACTTAAAGTAGCAAAGGAGTTTTGCTATTTCGGGAGCAAAATAACTGATGATGGTCGAAGTAGAGAGGATATAAAATGTAGACTGGAAGTGGCAAGGAAAGCATTTCTGAAGAAGAGAAATTTGTTAACATCAAGTATAGATTTAAGTGTCAGGAAGTCGTTTCTGAAAGTATTTGTATGGAGTGTAGCCATGTATGGAAGTGAAGAATGGACGATAAATATTTTGGACAAGAAGAGAATAGAATCTTTCGAAATGTGGTGCTACAGAAGAATGCTGAGGATTAGATGGGTAGATCACATAACTAATGAGGAAGTGTTGAATAGGATTGGGGAGAAGAGAAGTTTCTGGCACAACTTGACTAGAAGAAGGGATCGGTTGGTAGGACATGTTCTGAGGCATCAAGGGATGACCAGTTTAGTATTGGAGGGCAGTGTGGAGGGTAAAAATCGTAGAGGGAGACCAAGAGACGGTTACACTAAGCAGATTCATAAGGATGTAGGTTGCAGTAGGTACTGGGAGATGAAGAAGCTTGCACAGGGTAGAGTAGCATGGAGAGCTGCATCAAACCAGTCTCAGGACTGAAGACCACAACAACAACAATTTAATTTATAACTGTTAGTGCAATGCTATACGATGTACATGTACACGAAAACTCTCATATTACAAAGTCACTTTTGAAACAGTTCAAGGGTTGGTAAGACGCAATGTTTGCTATATGCTTTTGAAATATTTGAAACTAGAATAAGAATCAGAATGTGGGATATGCAAGACTGTGAATAATATACATCTGTTTTCTCATAGTTTATAGTTTATAGTTTTATAAAGCTTATATATTATGCTATTTGAAATAAAGTAAACACAGAAAAGCAAAAGTACAACAGGATATTGGCCAAAAGTTCAAAATGTAAGAAGTTGACATCAGAGGAAGTGAATAAAAAAAGATATGTCTTAAAAATAATCAAGATGAAAGGCCGGGAATCACTCAAAAAGGTCTCAAGATAGGAATATCGTGGCATGCAATTGTTCGAACCCAGAATTACTTTAGGTATGTGGGAAGTCGACATTAGAATACTGTTGAACGCGCTAGATCTCTGTGATGTTTTGGATGGTGTTGAATCACTAGAAAAATATGAATCTGTAGAAAACAAAGAAGCAATGCCAGCAACTTGACTACATGATGAATCATTATATCATAAGTACAACTGAAAAAAAGGTACAGCCGCGAGTGTTGTGTTGCGGAACATCCAAGGCCATAAGGTCCCGAGTTCGAGTCTCGGTCCGGCACACACTTTTAATCTGCCAGGAAGTTTCATATCAGCGTACACTCCGCTGCAGAGTGAAAGTACCATTCTGAAAACATTTTCCAGGCTGTGGCTAAGCCATGTCTCCGCAGTATCCTTTCTTTCAGGAGTGCTAGAGTGCTAGTTCTGCAAGGTTCGCAGTAGAGCTTATATAAAGTTTGGAAGGTAGGAGACGATGTACTGGTGGAAGTAAAGCTGTGAGGACGGCGTGTGAGTCGTGCTTGGGTAGCTCAGTCGGTAGAGCACTTGCCAGCGAAAGGCAAAGGTCCCGAGTTCGAGTCTCGGTCCGGCTCACAGTTTTAATCTGCCAGGAAGTTTCATCCAATGCTATATTTGAGAAACTAAAGCAAAATACAAAAGAGAATCTTCTCAGGTTCTCAGCAGTTGCTTCAAGGAGTTTGTAGTATCAAATACGATAAAACTAAAAACGTAGCAAGCATGACAAGTGCACTTAGGAGTACAGTTCAGAACAGAATCGTCTCTAGTCAGAAATGCTGTCAGATACTACACTCAAGAGACTGCCTATTTTGGAAGATGGTTTCAAACACTTTTCCGCATCATGGGATTTGTCATCCAAATTCTGAGAGCATGGTGATAAATCTAATTGTAAGGCTCATATGAGAAGAGGAACGACTGAAAGATAATAATCATTTAGTTGTTCATTTTAACAAAAATATAAGAAAGGATCTAATTTGTTCTTCAGTCTGGAACCGCGCGACCGCTACGGTCGCTGGTTCATATCCTGCCTCGGGCATGGATATGTGTGATGTCCTTAGGTTAGTTTGGTTTAAGTAGTTCTAAGTTCTATGGGACTGATGACCTCAGATGTTAAGTCCCATAGTGCTCAGAGCCTTTTGAACCATTTTGATCTGATTTGTAACAACTGTGATGGACGTGTAAATTTTGAAAGAACGCACAAGAAGCCTAAGAAGGTGACCACTGTCCTGTATGTAATAAAAATATACTCAGAGATGAAGATGGCTACTCCAAAAACAAAAATGGAATTCAAAAACTAAAACAGACACGTTTCACGTTCTGTCCTCATTGCAAAAGAGTAAACCACAAAGAAGATGATTGTTGTGTTAAGAACTAGGACAGCATAAAAAGGGCATTTTTGGAATTAGAATTCATCAAAGGAGATCCACATATTGGAAAAGATACAACAAACAAGACTTCACTCAAGAAAAAGAAAAAAACGGTTGACGTCAATGAAGAAAATAAGAGAGAAGTCATCACTGTAGAGAAAAAGACAAGATATCAGTGAAGGAAACAAGAATTTATTGCTTATGAATGCAACAAATAGAAGGTATCACATAAGCTAACGAGAAGAAGGCAATGGCCATGGTTGTTGATACAGTATATATTGGACATTGGTGTAATGAAGTCGACAAGTTAATAAATATGAAAGAGTAGGATAGTGCTGTGAAAACCGCCAAACAACATCGATCAATGAAATAAGTAGCAACAAGAACGTTGTGGTCTGTGAATACAGTCACTGAAACTGGTTACACAGTTATGTTTAGTTAACATCGTGTTAAAATCAGGAAACATAAAAGACTCATCTTTAAATGATAAAAAAGAAGAACTAGAAAACATTGAACCAGGAATGTGGTTCTGATACTATAACAAAAACAACAATAGTATAAAAAGCTTGGACCCTCAAGGCATAAACTGTACTTCAAACATCTACAGAATGCGCTTAGAAGAAAAGTCGGGTGAAGCTTTAGTGGAAGCTTATCTAACAAGAAAGAGATTTTCTACTGTGAGAGAAATACAGACAGAACCACTTGAAGTAACACACACTGATCTCTTTAGAGAGATAGACCTCTCACCTCCACTCTTTAATGGACACAGAGGCTACATAATAGTATTAGTTTATTTCAATCGTTTTTTCTAACAGAGTTGTTAAGCTTTTACTCCAGAGGCTGCAAGATTTGTAACAAAATATGTGTTACACAGCGAAAATTAGTTCAAGCATAAAAGTTAAAGCATAAAAAACAAGATGGTTAGTAGGTCAGTCATAGGCTAAGAAGTGGTGTGGAGGAAAACGAATTGTACTAGAATATAATATTCCTTTCTAGTGCTCAACTCAGAGGAAAAGTAGAGAGATTACTTCCAGCATTAATGAACGAGGCAAGAGATACAATCTTCGATAACTAACTAAAGAAAGAGCTATTAGTAGAAGCGCTGCTCACAGGTATGTGTTAATTCAGTAGGAGCCAAAATATGAATCAAAGTGCTACACCTCCAGTAAAGTGATTTGGGAGAAGGACAAATCTGTCAAACTTCATATTTTTGGCTAAAAAGTTTTTGCTAAGGGAGCTGTAGAGAAAAATTTTTTTATTGGTGAAGTATCAAATGATACTAACAACACATCAATAAAATTCGAAATTTTGAAAATGACAAGAACAAGGTCAGTATGGTGGAAGGTGGCATGAAGAAACCTAAGGCTTCTTGTCTGTTCTGGCAACAGAGAAACATTTATATATGAGAGCGTTTTGTGTAGAAAACAGCCTTTCTGTGTAGGAAACTGGATGACGACTTTTATGAAGCTACCTTGGAGAACTCACCTCTGTGTGGCCATATCAACCTCCATTCAGATGGAATAAAACTCTGGGAGGTTTCCTAGAAACGTGAGGACTAATTTAATTATATTCATGTCAGTACATATTTAAAGATGTAGTTAAAGTAATAATTATTGCTATACATGTTGATGATGGAATCATAACAGGAAAAGCCTTAGACATACCTGGAACCGTCTTGAAGAAACTTTAGGAAAAATTTGAAATGTGTGTAGCAGAAAGTCCCAATATGTACATTGACATACATTAAATCGAGACAAAGAACGGACTACATTTGCATTAAAACAGTGTATGAAGAAAGTACTGTGAAAACTCAGTATGACTGACTGCAAGGCTGTGACGACTCCTTGAGTTCCAGAAAGGAAAAGAAGTTACGAAGATCAGGAGGCTGAACACGTTAGAATTCCATATCATGAAGCCGTAGTAAGTATTCTGTACTTGTCATGTAAATCCTGGCCATGTCTTAGATTCACTGTCAATCGTGTAAGCCGCTTCACAAAAACCAAAATAAAAGGGACCACTACAATATCAAAAGAACTCTGACATGACTACAAGATTCCAAGTATTATGGCCTTTTCTAAAAGAAGAAATAATATAAAGGAGACACTATTCATCTAAATGTCTACTGTGGTGCTACTTATACTCAGAACTGAAGTGACAGTAAAAATGTAAGTGCTTACATTATTCTTTATAATAATGTTCTCATTGGTTGATGTTCTCAGAAATAAAACGTAACAGCTACTTCATCAGCTGAAGCAGAATACCTGCCAACAGGAGAGTGTGACCAAGAAATAGTACACATTAAGGACGTATTTCAAGAGCTGTCCAGAAAAGGAAAGAAGACCGTATATGGATGTAAAAACCTATTATGTTCGTGAACAATACAGAGAAGGTCCTCTTGAGGTAAAGTAATGAAAAACAAATGGCATACTTACCAAAGCTCTGTTGAGGTTTAGGTTTGAGAAAGTTAGAAACGCTGTTATGAATCAACTACCATAACTCATTTTTCTGAAAAATATTAAGGGATAAATGATTAATGTGTCATTAAAAATGTGAAACATTTGACTTAGATTTAAGGAAAACAGTGTATTTTGTGGGTGACTGAATAATTTTATAAGAAGCAGTGTTTTTTTTTATAATTGTAACGGCCGGAATAAGAAGTTGTGAGTTGTCTGACAGTGTGAATAATATGTATCTGTGTAAATCGTGGTATGAAAATGGATGTACCTCCATATACATAGTTTTTATTAATGTGTAGCTTATAATATTCCAAATTCAGTGAGCACAAAAAATAACGCAGAAATCGCATACTCACATCGTTATTGTAACAGTTTATGTGGCACTGTTAAAAGTGTGTCGTCAAAGAACTTAAAATCTATACTACATAATTCAAATTAAAAGTACAAAACGTAACGAAATGTGACTGACAGCATACATATATATAACTAAAAACGTATAACCAATGCATTTGTATAAGTCAAGTCGTAAAATGTATTATATCGCCAGTAATGAAAGGAACCACTACTCTTAACCTTGATCTAATTACCGTCGGGTTCCAACATTTCTCGTAGAGGCTTTTTACATACTGGTGACTATACAAATAATTCATGTTTACGGATCCAACCAGATAAGATACAGTGTAGTGTAAAGAAAGTCGATATTTACGCTACGATTCCAGTAGTTCCTTGGAATTGTACATGTTGTGTATCTGTGAACTGAAGCATTTCTGATAGTTAGACATAAAAATTGACAATCTATCAGTCATATACTGTAGCAAATTATGTGTATTACAATAGCAATGAAGTGCCAATAAGTAATAACATTATTATATTATTTCTCGTCTGTGTGAAGTAATCTGCGCCTCATGTTTTGCATCACAGAGTTTACATTATTTTTATTAGATTTCGTCTATATGGAGTAATCTACAACTCATGTTTTGCATCACAGAATTTATGTTTTAAGGCAAACTATGGGCCACAATACATTTCTTTGTGACTATAGGTAGGTATATTTACATACTGAAGCGTTTCGGGACTGATGTACTATGTGTCTGCATTAAGAGGTAGGTTCTATAGTTCTTAAGAAAAAACTTTAGTTATAGTGAACTTATAACGTGTAGACCAACAGTAAAATTATGTTCACGTACATACTGTTTTGTTTCATGATAATAGACACAGACGGTGGAAATATTTACACTAAGTGATAAGTCAAACCACAATTCCTTAACGTATATGTCTGCGTATTTCACCAGCACAATCCAAGTTAACAACACTTTCCTAAAAAACATTAGCCTCTAAGGACGTCTTTCGAATCACCAGTGATTGGCAGGAATTACCATCGTAGCATCCGCACTAAGACTGTTCTGCTTCCACGTATACAGTAGCTTTCATGTCTGTTGCGAGTACTCTCGGGGAAAATAGATGTGGCATTGATTCCTGTTTCCGACAGTGCATGTTAACTATTGTTACATCTCATGCAGACGATATGTCACATACCACGAATGTCGTATACAGGGTGCGTCACCTAACGTTACCGCTAGATATATTTCGTAAACCACATCAAATACTGACGAACCGATTCAACAGACCGAACGTGAGGAGAGGGGCTAGTGCAATTGTTTAATACAAAAAATTCAAAAATGCACGGAAGTATGATTTTTAACACAAACCTACGTTTGTTTAAATGGAACCCCGTTAGTTTTGTGGCACATCTGAACATATAAACAAATACGTAATCAGTGCCGTTTGTTGCATTGTAAAATGTTAATTATATCCGGAGATATTGTAACCTAAAGTTGACGCTTGAGTACCACTCCTCCGCTGTTCGATCGTGTGTATCGGAGAGCACTGCAACATAAATCGCGTTTCTACATAATGATCTGCCAACGTTGCTCGAAAATGTCCCACTGGAAACGCGTCGACGTATGTGGTATCAGCATAATGGTGCACCTGCACATTCCGCAATTAACACTAGGCTGACCGTTGATAGGATGTTCGACGGGCGTTTCATAGGACGTGTGGGACGCATAAATTGGCCAGCCCGTTCTCCTGATCTTACACCTCTGGACTTCTTACTGTGGGGTACGTTAAAGGAGAATGTGTACCGTGATGTACCTACAACGCCAGAGGATATGAAACAACGTATTGTGGCAGCCTGCGGCGACATTACACCAGATGTACAGCGGCGTGTACGACATTCATTACGCCAGAGATTGCAATTGTGTGCAGCAAATGATGGCCACCACATTGAACATCTATTGGCCTGACATGTCGGGACACACTCCATTCCACTCCGTAATTGAAAACGGAAACCATGTGTGTACGTGTACCTCACCCCTCATGGTAATGTACATGTGCGTCAGTGAAGAAGACCAATAAAAAGGTGTTAGCATGTGGACGTAATGTGCTGTTCCAGTCTCTTCTGTACCTAAGGTCCATCACCGTTCCCTTTGGATCCCTACGTAATTCGGTGCTCTCCGATACACACGATCGAACAGCGGAGCAGTGGTACTCAGGTGTCAACTTTAGGATACAATATCTCCGGATGTAATTAACATTTTACAATGCAACAAACGGCACTGATTACGTATTTGTTTATATGTTCAGATGTGCTAACAAAACTAACGGGGTTCCATTTAAAAAGACGTAGGTTTGTGTTAAAAAACATACTTCCGTGCATTTTTGTATTGTTTGTATTAAACAATTACACTAACCCCTCTCCTCACGTTCGGTCTGTGGAATCGGTTCGTCAGTATTTGATGTGGTTCACGAAATACTCGTATATCCAGCGGTAACGTTAGGTGACTAACCCTGTATAGTACGTTATCCGAAGTAATAATAAATGCTACATCATGCCATCCATTAAGATACAAAATGGCATTTTTAAAAACTATGATACATAAGATACTGAAATTACTTTTTCAACCTGAAGCAATCCAGAAGGAAATCGATACATTAAAACTGATGGAAGTTTCTAACAATTGTAATTCCCATCAGGTTGATCTGTTATATCCAAAATTACAAGAAACAAATGATGCTGTTATAAATTCCAAGAAGAGATTTACAAAAATGACATACATGGGACTTATTTCAAATAAAATAAATAAATTATTTAAGAATACAAGCGTGACATTTAAAACCAATAACCCACTACAGATGAAACTGAAACACACAATTGGGAATCAAATATATACCAAAAGTCAGACGTTTACAAAATAATATGTAATGACTGTGAGAAACAGTATATTGGCCAAAAATTATTAAGACTTTTAGGAAATATTTGATCTTTAATTTATAATTTTATTTCGGCAAACATTATTTTATGACTGACTATCTGTTATAGAATGTTTGCTTATATGCTTTTAGACTGCATATTGCTAATTCACATCCTTTTATTTTTGACACTACGGCTCATAGTATTATAATTTTGAATTCCTTCCATTTTCATTAGTTTAATTTGTTTATATGACTGGCATACAACTTAATGAATAGCAATGCCTTTTAAAAATTGTCACATGTACTTTTTAAAAAACGCAATCTACATACGTACTTCATAGACAAAATTTCATAAATATGGACAACTACTTCGTATCATATTTGTGCAGCATGTTGTATACATGTCAGCTAAAGATTATTGCAGCCTACTTATTGAAAACCGTTTCAATAAAGACATGTTGCTGCTCAGTAGTACATCGCCGGACGTGATAGTCTTCGCCATTCCACTTTCGCAACAAATTCGTCAGAAAGCAGCATGCTGCCACATCTTTGCACTGGCGTTTGTCCTCAACATGGCAACCAATAGTTCGCCTATCGACTTTACAACGACTTCAGTGGAAGGAAGCCTGCTGCCTCACCTTTGGAACGGCGTCCAAGTTCACCATGGCATCCAGTGGTTCCAAACCGTTCACTGACAGACCTTGAGAGGGCAACCCATGTACTGCCAAACCGAAGTTTACTTATCTTACATATTTAAATATTTTAAACGCTTCTTAATTGACAATAGCTGTTTAATAAGCTAAGTTTAGTGTGGTTCAAATGGCTCTGAGCACTATGGGACTTAACATCTATGGTCATCAGTCCCCTAGAACTTAGAACTACTTAAACCTAACTAACCTAAGGACAGCACATAACACCCAGCCATCACGAGGCAGAGAAAATCCCTGACCCCACCGGGAATCGAACCCGGGAACCCGGGCGTGGGAAGAGAGAACGCTACCGCACGACCACGAGATCCGGGCAAGTTTAGTGTGTGTTTATTTTTATTTCATGACAATGTTCTTTTAACTAAGAAATTTTACATTGTTATTCGACTTATAACTCATTGGTTAGTAATGACATCATGCCGTCAGATGTGGGTTGAGCCTCCATTATATATAGTAAGACGTGCACTGGTTTCTCCAGTAGTGATTCTCCAGAAGAAAGAGGTTCCTACTCAATGGTGATTCTTCGTTTTATAGCTTTATAACTTTATGTATTTTTTTAAATGTATGTAGCCCTCTAATTAAAGCTTTGTATACTTGTAGGTCTGAAGATGACCACAGAGCCGGCCGCGGTGGTCTAGCGGTTCTAGGCGCTCAGTCCGGAACCGCGCGAGTGCTACGGTCGCAGGTTCGAATCCTGCCTCGGCCATGGCTGTGTGTGATGTTCTTAGGTTAGTTAGGTTTAAGTAGTTCTAAGTTCTAGGGGACTGATGACCACAGATGTTAAGTCCCATAGTGCTCAGAGCCATTTGAACCATTTTTTGATGACCACAGTAGTGGTCGAAACCGGTCACCTTAATAAATAAATCGTGATCAAGACTGTTTTTAATAGTAAATATTTGTAACTCATTGATCACTGCTACTCCCATAATGTATTCAAAAGTAAATGATCTACTTCATTGGAGAAATTTCTTAAGATTGCTGAAGGTAATGTAAAGCAGCAATTCACTAACGTCAGACGTCAGCAAATGACTGCAGAAACTGTGCGATATGCCAGAATCAAATTTTCACTCTGCAAGGGAGTGTGCACTTATACGAGACGCCAGCCACATGAGTGAGTTGCTCACGGAGGGCCTGAGGTGAGGTCCACTGAGGCCGCAGCTGTTTCAGCAGCACTTCGTAGGCGCTTCGCGTGGAGCAGCACACCGACTGCGCTACGCCGGCAGCCACCGGCGCTCCAAAGTGGTCCTCCAGCAGCTGTGCAGCGTGGTCCAGTTCCATGTACGCCTCTAACAACTGGCGAAGTCTGTTGGGAGGTGGCGACAGTGACGTCGTACGCCGATGCAGCGACACTGGTTTGTGGTGCGCTGGAAACAATTGAAGAAGAAGGGAAGTCAGGGAGCGGAACCGTACCCACAACTAGAGTTCCAGTAGAACGAACTGCAGCATCATCAAACTGTTCAAGAACAAATAATATGTTATTAGCAAGCAGGAAAAATGTTCGGTATGACTTTTGACCATAAGTAGCGAACACTACAACATCCACAACCACGTTTAAGATCAGCAGAGATCCTCCCAACGCCTTCATGTTGTCTTCTTTCTTCGGCAATAGATGAGCATCTGCGTACTTCAGCTCTTTGAAGTAGCGCCGCAGCTTTTGATAATCGGTCACTATGCACAACCCGATCGTCAGCAGCGACTGCAGAGATGGCAGAGTATCTGTCATGATGTATGTCTATGTTATGAGGTCTGAGATGGAAAAGATATACCATTATGTTTGAAGCCAAATTCACCAGTAAAACTAACAGTGCTATTAGAACCAGAAAGCAGACACTGTCATTGATTTAGTGCAAACATTGTTTTAGCAAAACTTGGGATACGCCTTTTGCCTACTTTCTTCCATGAAAGGAACCAGCCCAAATACCCTCCGCAGTTTGTATATCGGTTTGAAGCTGACACGAAGAATCATCCGCTTCTTTCTGTAAATCACAGGCATTGCGTTTAATGGTGAGATCTACCTTAATGTCTGCCAGTATCGGTGAGAAATGACAGCAAGAAACGACTTTGTAAGACGTTCTTGCGCCTCCCTGCCAGTGAAACGTTTTCTAATCGGAGAAACATCATTGAATGCATAAATTCGACTCACGCTAGGGTGTGTGTAAATAGCCCTAACATTGGCGTGTATTTTTGCAATCGACAACAGACTTATCAGTGTGCTGGAGTCTCATTTACTAATGGCCTATTGATGTCTAAAGTGAAATGCTAACTAAGCTTTCAGTTCTGCAGCTACATTAATCAATACACGTCCGACGTTAATGTTAACAGCCTTCACTCGGCTTCATCGCTGCCATTTGTCCGACACATCCCTCACTTTCTTGTTGTCACTACTACAACCCAACACTGGGACATGTTGTACACTGTAAGTTTCAGTCTTATTGTGGCATTATTATAAAGATTTTTCTACTAACATTTACTATTCTGTTCTGAGATACTGGTCGTTCCATCTTTTTCCACTTATATCAAAAGTGACAGGAGAAGTGATAACGTTATTTACATGTGTCGTTAGTGTTTATTTCAAGTCACATATGTTTCTTGCTTAATTTATAAGAGCTATCAGTTGTTTCCGAACTATTGTCCGAATCACTTACACCAAACCAGCAGATACGTAAGACCATGATTCACGATATAGGCGGCAGGGTATGCAGGTATATAGGCAACTCCTATTCCGCTGAGGCAGTAGTTGTTCATTACACACCTACAGAAGAGAGATGCCGTTTAGATGAGTTGATTTGTTCACTTCCTTCAGTTGTCTTATTCTCGAAATCACCAAACACATTCGTTACCATAATAATACACGAACAGTGGGAAGTCTTTGCATTTTCTAATCCTTCACACGTGTTGCCTGAAATGAATTCTCCAGCGTAGTAACTGGGAGACTGTACTGAGACATTCGTTTTACTAGTGTTTAACGTTTGCCGAAAAGGTCATATAGTAGTCTGTACAACAGAATCGAGAACCATCGGGGAAGCGAGAAAGTAATTCAATAATAAAATATGTATTCAGGAAGATGGACTTGCAATGGGGAATTCCCTGGCTACCACTATAGCAGATATCTTCGTCAATTATGTTTAAATTCAATTTTTCAAAATTAATGAAGCAATAACAAACAAAATCATATACTACAAAAGATATGCTGACGACACATTGCTATTATGTAACGGTTCTAAGGAAGAAATTGATGCTTTCGCAAACAACTTAAATAATTTACATCCAAAACTTATATTTACAGTAGAACACGAAAGAAACAATAGGATTAATTTCCTGGACCTCACAATTGCAAACAAGGTTGGAAAACATAATATTTATATTTATAGAAAACCCACATCAACCTAAGAAATAATAAATGCTACATCATGCCATCCATTAAGATACCAAATGGCATTTTTTAAAACTATGATACATAAGATACTGAAATTACCTTTTCAACCTGAAGCAATCCAGAAGGAAATCGATACATTAAAACTGATAGCAGTTTCTAACAATTATAATTCCTATCAGGTTGATCTGTTATATCAAAAATTACAAGAAAGAAATGATGCTGTTATAAATTCCAAGAAGAGATTTACAAAAATGACATACAAGGGACTTATTTCAGATAAAATACATAAATTATTTAAGAATACTAGCGTGACATTTAAAACCGATAACCCACTACAGATGAAACTGAAACACACAATTGGGGAATCAAATATATACCAAAAGTCAGGGGTTTACAAAATGATATGTAATGACTGTGAGAAACAGTATATTGGCCAAACTGGCTGTAACTTTCTAACATGATTTAAAGAACATACTACTGGTACTGCACGTACCAAATCAATATTTGGTCAACTTCTTGATGGATACAATCATTCTGAGTGTTGCATTTCTAACAATTTGAAAATATTATATACTGTGCCAAAGGGACTACTGCTAAACACTTTAGAAAAAACTGAAATATTTTCACTTCACAAAATTAATCCATTATCTGTTTTAAACGAACAACTTCAATTCAAAGACAAACATTTCTTTGAGCTTTTCGGTGATCTGCTTTAGAATGTTCACTCTTCTGTCCTTTGCTTTTAAAATTATTAAGACTTTTAGGAAATATTTGATCTTTAATTGATAATTTTATTTCAGCAAACATTATTTTATGACTGACTATCTGTTTTAGAATGTTTGCTTATATGCTTTTAGACTGCATATTGCTAATTCACATCCTTTTATTTTTGACACTACATACGAACTTCATAGACAAATTTTCATAAATATGGACAACTACTTCGTATCGTATTTGTGCAGCATGTAGTATACATGTCAGCTAAAGATTATTGCAGCCTACTTATTGAAAATCGTTTCAATAAAGTAGTAGTAGTAGTAGTAGAAGGGTTGTGTGGGCGCACGACAGCAAGGTCTTCAGCGCCCGTTCAGTATCATAGTGAGACGGGTGTCAAGAAAAAAACTCAGAACATTTACATATAACGGAACAGAAAACACGGGGAACAATCATTGAAAAACATGTGCTCACCCACACCGAAGCGTGGGATGAAGCAGGGCGTCAACAGTAAAACATGAACAACACGGGAAGAAAAAGGTAGAGGGTGCTAAAACAATGTAGCAGATGGAAGTGGCTGGCTGACCGCAAGGAAAAAAGGGAGGAGTCAGCCACTCTGCAATACACTAAAACCTCCAGCCTAAAAGTTTAGGCCAGAGTCCAGACGCATCACAAAACTTAAAAACCCTAGACACACACGTCTCATCGTTAGCTAAAACATAGGGCAGATCCCCATCAACTTGTGCTTCTGCCCTTGCATCACGGTATAAAATGCAGTCTGTTAAAATGTGCCGGACAGAGATGTGCACACCACAAGCATCACAAAACGGAGGATCCTCCCGCCGTAATAAATAGCTATGTGTCAGTGGACAGTGCCCGATCCGAAGACGTGTGAGGGCCACCTCTTCCCGCCTGAGCAGCCGGCAGGAGGAACGCCACGGCCGAGTGGTTGACTTTACCGACCGCAGTTTATTGGCCGTCACCGCCAGCCATTCGTCCTCCCACAACTCCATGCACTTCCTGTGGAGTGCAGCGATGACTGACTGCAAGGGGATAGGACACTGGACCACATCCTGCTCTCTGAAGGCCTCCTTGGCAGCCCGATCAGCCTGTTCATTGCCCCAAATGCCGACATGACCAGGCACCCAGCAGAAGGATACCTCTTTACCCCGCCGTTGGAGCAAGTACAGTTGGTCATGTATCAGCTGGACCATCTCTTCAGTCGGGTACAGGTTCTGCAGCGACTGTAAGGCACTAAGAGAATCGGAGCAGAGAAGAAATCGATCGCCCCGAACACGATGCATCTGCTCCAGTGCCGTCAGGATCGCGTGAAGCTCCGCTGCGAAAACGGTATATTCAGCAGGGAGGCGAATCCGGGTAACACGATCAGGGAACACCACAGAACAGCCAAGGAAAGTCTCCTGTTTGGAGCCATCAGTATAAACGACAGTGAAACCATGATGCACATCTAAAATGTTAAAAAACAGAGATTGGAACGTAAAATTTGGTGTGCCAGCTTTCTTAAAATTAGTCAAATCTAAAATAAGTTTGGGTCTCCGGAGGAGCCAAGGTGGAGATCTGCTCCAACCGCGACGTAAAACACGAAGACCAGCCATAGACATCGCACCGAGGCAATCCTGTGCGCGAATCCCATAGGGCTGCGTCGCACGTTGCCGGTTATGAAACAATCGTGCCAGAGGAGGCTGAGCAACGGTATGGTATGCGGGGGTGTATGGTGTGGACAAAGTTTTATACGCCTGGCGCACTGTAAGTAGCCGTCGCCGCATATGAAGTGGCGGTTCACCAGCCTCTGCACAGAGGCTTGGTATGGGGCTAGTTCGGAATGCCCCAGTGGCCAACCGAAGCCCTTCATGGTGCACAACATCCAACAACTTTAAGTAAGAAGGCCTCGCAGACCCATACACCGTGCACCCATAATCGAGCCGAGATCGCACAAACGCCCTGTAAAACTGGAGCAGACAAGTCCTGTCAGCTCCCCATGTACTGTGGCTAAGACATTTTAAAATACTGACAGCCTTAAGTGACCGCCGTTTCAGGTCTTTAAGATGAGGTAACCACGTGAGCTTCGAGTCAAAAATGAGCCCCAGAAATCTCACCGTGTCTTTAAAAGTAAGTATAGTGTCCCTCATCCTCAACTCAGGAAAGGTTAAAATCGAACGAGAACGGTTAAAAAGAACACATACAGACTTCTCGGTGGAAAACTTAAAACCACTCTTCTGCGCCCAGTCATCCAAACGCCTAATCGTAAGTTGCAACTGACGAGTTGTCGTTGCATGGCTTGAAGAAGAGCAAAACAAAGAGAAATCGTCCACAAACAAAGAACATTGGACAGGACTTTTCACTATGGACGTAATGCTATTAATAGCGATGGCAAAGAGAGTCACACTTAAAACGCTACCCTGAGGGACACCGTTCTCCTGCTCAAAGCGATCAGACAGGACGTCACCAATCTGGTATCTAAAATATCGTGGCGAGAGGAAAGACTGAATAAAAAGAGGAAGACAACCACGAAAACCCCATTCGTGAAGCTGCTCCAGGATGAGACGCCTCCAAGTAGTATCGTAGGCCTTCTCGATGTCGAAAAATACACCTAGAAGGTGGTGACGGCGTAGGAAAGCCTGTTGTATAGCCGCCTCCAGGAGGGCAAGGTTATCGAAGGTGGAACGAAACCTCCTGAACCCACACTGAAAGCGACTAAGGAGTTGCCGGGATTCTAACATCCAGACAAGGCGGCGGTTGACCATCCGCTCCAAGGTCTTCCCTATGCAACTAGTGAGGGCAATACTACGGTAGCTACTTGGGCTTGTGCGGTCTTTCCCAGGTTTTAAAAAAGGGATTAAAACTGCCTCACGCCACGCGTCAGGAAAGTGACCCAACGCCCAAATGGCATTAAAAAGTGCGAGGAGGATTTCTTTGTTGCGCAATGTGAGGTGCCATAGCATACTGTAATGGATCCTGTCGTGTCCAGGGGATGTGTCACGAGCTCCAGACAACGCAGAATCCAGCTCCCACATAGAAAATTTGCAGTTGTAAACTTCATGAGAGGTGGAATGGAAGTCCAGACTACATCTCTCAGCAACGGCTCTATGGCGCTGGAAACCTGGATCCTGACTGGTTGTTGCAGTAACTGTGGCGAAATACGCTGCCATAGTCTGGGCAATGTCTCGCGGATCCGTATGGAGAGTGCCATTATTCATTACAGCAGCTATGGGACACCTCCCTCCTCTGCCAGAAATTCTCCTGATGGTGTCCCACACAATGGAACTTTTGGTGGAACGATTAATGGTGTTCAGGAACTGTTGCCATGACCTCTTCTTGCTCTCACGAATAACGCGACGACATCTTGCCCTCGCCACCCGAAAGGCTGCAAGATTCTCAGCAGTCGGCCGACACTTGAACCGACGCAGAGCTGCACGCCTCGTACTGATTGCAGAGCGGCATTCGGCACTCCACCAAGGCACAGGTGGCCTCTTCCGGTGGCCTGTGGACTGTGGAATGGATGCTGCAGCGGCGTGGTGGACCATTTTGGTGATGTGATCCACCCACACCTCAACATTCGCACAGTGTTCGAATTGGGCCAATTGGCTATAAAGTGTCCAGTCAGCTCCACTGAGCACCCATCGTGGTGGTCTCCTTTCGGGGCCCACGCCATCTGGCAGGTGAATCCAGATTGGGAAATGATCACTGCCGTGCAAGTCAGCGACCACTTCCCAGTGAGCACTGGCGGCCAGAGCTGGAGAGCAAAGTGAGAGATCAATGGCAGAGAACGACCAAGTCACTGTGGAGAAATGAGTACTCTGTCCTCCATTAAGCAAGTAGGCACAGGATGACAGGAGAAGCCTCTCAATTGCTCTACCCCTGGGGCAGGTAATTGCAGAGCCCCAAAGCACATTGTGGGCATTAAAATCACCACAAATAATGAATGGCTGGGGGAGCTGGGTAAGAAGGTCAGTGAGGGCCGCTTCATCAAGAGCATCATTTGGGGGCAAGTAAAGTGAACATACAGTCAATGGATGACGCATGTGCACGGACACAGCGACGGCCTGTAAAGTCGTCGTAAGTGAGAGAGGCGAGGAGTGGTAGTCCATCCTGACGAAAATACCTACGCCTCCTCTAGCTCTCTCTCCACGCAGGTCGTCCTTTTTGTGGAGTGCGTAGCCTCGTATCTCAGGGGAGTATGATGGATGGAAATACGTCTCCTGGAGACAGAGACACAGTGGTCTACCCTGAGAGAGTAGACGAAGTTCCTCCACATGCGTCCTGAACCCTTGCAAGTTCCACTGGAGTATGGAAGCCATCTATGTTGGGGGTAGCACCTTCATCCTGTCTCTCCGACGGGGCGGGGAGACCGCAGCAGGTGGAGGGGCAGGCGTGGGACGAGATGATTGCCCCACACATACATCGTACTCCATCAACTCTGGGGAAGAGTCAGATGAAGCCTCACCTAAAACAACATCCGCATGGTCAGATGGTTTACCACGGGATTTGACGCGCTGTTGCTGCTGTACAATAGCTTTCTGTGGTTTGGTGGATTTGGGGGAGCCGATGTGGGTGTGGTAATTGGCGCACTTGGCTTGGGAACAGCCTCAGCTGTTGGAGGCGCCAGGGCCTGGCCCAAGTTCGCCACTGTACCTTTGTCTGCCGTTCGAGTAGGGGCTACTGGCTCTGAAACACTGGCTGCGTTGCAAGTGCACTGACAGCTGCAGGTGTTAGTGCCAACACTCACCACCTCAGTCTGCGTTGAGGCATCGACTTTTGGAGTAGGCTTCTGAACCAGGGATGCAAAAGATGTAGCAAATGTGGGAGGTTGCATCGACTTATAGATCTTCTTGGCCTCACCATAGGGGATACGCTTGGTTGTTTTTATTTCCTGGACCTTGCGTTCCTCTAAAAATATTCGGCAGTCCCTACTCCAAACAGGGTGGTTCCCAGAGCAATTAATACATTTAGCCGGAGACGAGCAACCAACTCCTTCATGAGCAGCCTGACCACAGTTTCCACAAGTCGCTTCGCCTTTACAGCCTAAGGTGGTATGACCAAAACGCTGGCATTTGAAACAGCGCATTGGGGTCGGGAAATAAGGCCTCACACTAAGGCGAAGGAAGCCAGCTTTAACATGTTCAGGAAGCTTTGTGCTACTGAAGGTCAGAATAAAGGAGTCGGATTTGACAAGAGTGCCATCAACCCTCTTCATTATGTGTTGGACATCAACAATACCTTCTGGAGCCCACTCACGTTGCAGTTCTTCCTTGGGAATGTCAACTAGATCCCGGCATGTCACAACACCTTTGCTGTAGTTCAAGGTGCTGTGCAGTTCAGTGTCTATGGCATACTCTCCAAGGCTTTTAGCAGATTGGAGGTTAGTTGCTTGCTGGGAAGTGGAAGTTTCCACTAGCAAGGTCCCATTACGTAAGCGCTTCACCGATTTTAAGGAGCCACAGATTCCCTCCAATCCCTTTTGTATATAGAAGGGCGAAACCTTCTCGAAACTACCCTCCTTCCGTTTCACAATGAGAAACACATTCGGATTACCAAAATGCATTCTGTTACCTAAGACTGGACTGTTCAAAGAAGCGCCAGAGTCTGGGGGACTGACTGCACGGGCCCTCTTAAGAGACTGGGTGTTAGAACCTTCCAGCGGCCCACCCTTTCCGCTGGGAGGAAGAAAAGAGGATTTCGAAGGATCCATCTCGGTCCCACGAGCAGCTAGGGAACTAGAAGTCCACCTAGACAGAGCCCCGCGTGCCTAGGTAAGCCTTATACAACTGAGGTGCGGCAAGTTCCCCAGAGGTTGCCCGCTATCGACTGTTCCACCTCAACAGCCATGCATCTCATCAGCGCGCAGCACACCTTGAGATTGAGGAGTTTTTTATAGAGGTTTATTCCATCCTCGCGATCCGGGCAGTCAAGCCAAGATCCCCATTCCCTGAGACACACAACGTTCCACCGCCGCGCCGCACGGTGCTCGCTGAAGTATGCTCAGAGCTTACGGTGACAGGGGACTGGTGGCGCTTACCAGTCCCCAGCTCAGGAACCCCGGGGTCGCCAAGCCCGTACCCAGCAAATGAATGCTGAGCCCCTGGGGGCGTTTCAATAAAGACATGTTGCTGCTCAGTAATACAACGCCTGACATGACAGTCTTCGCCAATCCACTTTCGCAACAAATTCGTCAGAAAGCAGCCTGCTGCCACATCTTTGCACTGGCGTTTGTCCTCACCATGGCAACCAATAGTTCTCCTATCGACTTTACAACGACTTCAGTGGAAGGAAGCCTGCTGCCTCACCTTTGGAACGGCGTCCAACTTCACCATGGCAACCAGTGGTTCCAAACCGTTCACTAACAGACCTTGAGAAGTTTACTTATCCTACATATTTAAATATTTTTAACGCTTCTTAATTGACAATAGCTGTTTAATAAGCTAAGTTTAGTGTGTGTTTATTTTTATTTCATGACAATGTTCTTTTAACTAAGAAATTTTACATTGTTATTCGACTTATAACTCATTGGTTAGTAATGACATCATGCCGTCAGAGGTGGGCGGAGCCTCCATTATATATAGTAAGACGTGCACTGGTTTCTCCAGTAGTGATTCTCCAGCAGAAAGAGGTTCCTACTCAATGGTAATTCGTCGTTTTATAGCTTTATAACTTTATGTATTTTCTTTAATGTATGTAGCCCTCTAATTAAAGCTTTGTATACTTGTAATTCTGAAGATGACCACAGTGCCGGCCGCGGTGGTCAGGCGGTTCTAGGCGCACAGTCCGGAACCGCGCGACTGCTACAGTCGCAGGTTCGAATCCTGCCTCGGCCATGGATGTGTGTGATGTTCTTAGGTTAGTTAGGTTTAAGTAGTTCTAAGTTCTAGGGGACTGATGACCACAGATGTTAAGTCCCATAGTGCTCAGAGCCATTTGAACCATTTTTTGATGACCACAGTAGTGGTCGAAACCGGTCACCTTAATAAATAAATCGTGATCAAGACTGTTTTTAATAGTAAATATTTGTAACTCATTGATCACTGCTACTCCCATAATGTATTCAAAAGTAAATGATCTACTTCATTGGAGAAATTTCTTAAGATTGCTGAAGGTAATGTAAAGCAGCAATTCACTAACGTCAGACGTCAGCAAATGACTGCAGAAACTGTGCGATATGCGGGACCAGAATGAGGTATCAGCCGTTATACTGCAGGCCGCACTTCAAAATACGTGCGCCGCCAGTCACGCCGCAGCTTCCAATGACGCCAGACGGCGCTGCCACTAACACACACGCCGTAGCCAATGAAGTGCAAGCATCCCCTCTCCGGTGTTCAAACATCGATGCACAGAGGCCATTTTGTGTGGTTGCAATTTAATAAGATTCACAGACTTTCGTAGTGGTCAGGGCTCGTTATCTACGGAATAGTCGTTGTGTTAAAGAGTGACTGAACTATACGACATTCTATCTGTATGTATTTCAACATTCACATCTGTTGTTAGCAACTGACGCGGCAACTACAGCAAACAAAATTCTGTATTAATTTTACTATTTGATATTAGATGTAGACTCTATTAATATTTCAGTTCTCTGGTCAACGAAATAACTACAAAGCGTGCAAAGGAAGATCCAACACAGGTCGAGAATACCATTTGGCACACACTCCTGTGGAAACAGGAGCATTTGCAAACAATGCTGCATATCAGAGGAGAAAGCAACACGTTAAGGGGCCAGACACGAAGGTATAAACATTTAACCTCGGTTTTGAGATTCTAGATCGAATTATATAGTAAGAACAGCTCTGGGAATTTCAGGAAGAGGTTGAGTCAAGTTCCTGGTGTGGACGCCATTCACAGAGAAAGTATCTTTTAAATACCACCGCCGAACTAGATATACAGCCAATGCATGTGATGATCAACAAATTGACAAGAACAAATCTTGATAACATCACTGATGTGTTACTGATGTGTAACATGCAACAGCGAGGGAATGGTTCATCCAGTACTAGGACTAAGTCAGGTCGACAGTGTACTTCATCAAAGCAGATGGAAGGTAGAAAGATTGATCTTATCTGATAGCATCTAGATAGATCCACGATGCTCCAAAACAAGCCGTGGATCAAAATTTCCACACTTCAGAGGGTTCCGAACGAAATTTCTAGTAAGATTCTGTTCACGTAGTCAAAAGTCTAAAGAGAAGGCTGAGATATTCAATGCCTGTAATTATCCTTATGAGGACAAATATGAAACTATGGCTGAATTCTATAAATGTCATTAAGAGAAGAATTTGCTTTTGTCTCAGCCAGTGCAAGAGAAGAATCTGAATCGCATATTGTTTACAAGCAGCCACAGTAACTGCCATCACATGCAGAAGAGAACGATTAATTTCCACATTGGACGATTTGCGCAGTCGCAGGCAAACTGGCGATAACTCTATTGATAACAGACACCACTTTCCGCCTGAAAGAAGTTCTGAACAATCACAACAGAATTTACAGTTGTGAAATAATTATATCACAGGTGAAAAAATAAGTGGAATAAATTTAGTGACGACTTGATTAGGAATGGTAACGATCATTTTTACAACAGGTCTGAAAAGTGGACAGGGTAAGATCCAAAACGCAGTAATGTTGGTATGTGACCCCCTGTGCTACGTGCAGATAAAACACTATGCCCCATTTCAATAACCGATCTAGTCATCTGTACAGTAAACTTTGAAATAGAGCCACATCATACCAGCCTTGTAATGGAAATACTGAAAGGAGAAAGAAAAGTTCATAGAGATCTGAGCATAGTATGCTGATACAAGCCCGCCCGGTTAGCCATTCGGTCTAACGCACGGCTTTCCGGACTGGGAAGGAGCGCCTGGTCCTTGGCACGAATCCACCCGACGGACTTGTGTCGAGGTCCGGTCAGCCGGCCATTCTGTGGATGGCTTTTAGGCGGTTTTCCATCTGCCTCGGCGAATACAGGCTCGTTCGCCTTGTTCCGCGTCAGCTACATTATGTTGGCGATTGCTGCGCAAACAAGTTCTCCACGTACGCGTACGCCACCATTCCTCTACCACGCAAACATAGGGTCTACACTCGTATGGTGTGAGACGTTCCCTGGTCGGGGGAGGGGGGGGGGCGGCACCGGAGAGGCCGAACCGCACACAAAAACACTGAAAGTGTGGTTTGGTGTGGGGCGGCGAAGGGTTGAAGTGCACTGCTGTAGTCGTCGTGGGGTTGTGGACCACTGAGGCTGTGGCGTGAATGGAGCCTCTCCGTCGTTTCTAGGCCCACGGTTAACATACAGTACAATACAATACAACGCTGAGAGCAAGGGTAAGCTATAGAAGTAATTTTCCCGAGGGCATGCAGTTTTACTGTATGGTTAACTGATGATGGCATCATATTGGGGAATATATTCTGAAGGTAAAATAGTCCCCCCATTTGGATCTCTAGGCAGGAACTACTCAGGGAGACGTCGTTATCAGGAGAAACAAAACTAAAACTGGAGGTCTACTGACTGGAATAAGGAATTTCACATTCCTTAATCAGGCAGGTGGGTTAGAAAATTAAAAAAAAGAAATGGATAGGTTATAGTTAGACACAGTGAGAATAATTGAAGTTCGATGGCAGGAGGAACAGGACTTCTGGTCAGGTGAACAGAGGGCTATAAATACAAAATCTAATACGGATTAAGCAGGAGCAGGTTTAATAACGAATAAAAAATAGTAATGCGGATAAGTTACTGTGAACAGCACAGTGAATGCATTATTCTAGCCAAGATAGACATGGAGACCACATCCACCCCAGTAGTACAAGTTTATATGCCAACTAGTTCCGCAGATGAGGGAGAGATTGAGGAGATGTATGATGATATGAAAGAAATTATTCAGAGAGTTAAGGCAGATGAAAATTTAATAGTTATGAGGGATTGGAATTCCATAGAAGGAGAAGGAAGAGAAGGAAAAGTAGTAGGTGAATTTGTAGAGAAGAGGGAAGAAATGAAAGAAGAGCTATCAAGTAGAATTTTGCACAGAGCGTAATTAGATCACAGGGAACACATGGTTTAAGAATCATGAAAGAATGTTATATACGTGGAAGAGACTTGGAGCCACTGCAAGTTTTCAGATTGATTATATAGCGGTAATTCAGAGATTTCGGAAGGAGGTTCTAAATTGTAAGACATTTCCAGGGACAGATGTGGAGTCTGACCACAATTTATTGGTTCTGAACTGCAGATTAAACTGAAGAATCTAAAAAGAATCAGGATTTTAAGGAGATGGAACGTGGATAAACTGAATGAACCAGAGGTTGTAGAGGGTTTCAAATGAAGCATTAGAGAACGATCGACAAGAACAGATCAAAGGGATACAGTAGAAGAATAACAGCATTAAGAGGTGAAATAGTGAAGGCAGCAGAACATCAAGTAGACAAAAAGACGAGGCCTAGTACAAATCCTTGGGTTACACAAGAGATATTGAATTTAATCAATAAAAATACAACAAATGAAGCAGGTGAAAGGGAATACAAATGCCTAAAAATGGGATAGACAGGAAGTGCAAAATGACTAACCAGGAATGGCTGAAGGACAAATGTAAGTATATAGAAGCACATATCTGTAGGGATAAGATAGAAACTGCCAACAGGGAAATTAGAGAAGCCTTTGGAGAAAAGAGAACTAACTGCATGAATTCCAGAGGTCAGATGGAAAACCGGACCTAAGCAAGGAAGGGAAAGCAGAAAAGTGGAAGGAGTACACAGAGGATCTATACAAAGGAGACGTATCTGAGGGCAATGTTATATAAATGGAAGAAGATGCAGATGAAGATAAGAAGGTAGATATGATGCTGTGTGAGGATTTTCCCAAAATACTGAAAGACTTAAGTCGAAATAAGGCCCCAGGAGTAGACAGCATTCCGTTAGGGCTACTGATAGCCTTAGGAGAGTCAGCCATGGCACAAGTCTTCTATCTGTTGAGCAAGGTGTACGAGACAGGCGAAATACCATCAGACTTTAAGAAGAATAAAATAATTCCAATTCCAAAGAAAGCAGGTGTTGAAAGTTGTGTAAATTACCGAGCTAACAGTTTAATACGTCGTGGCTGCAAAATACTAACATGTATCATTTCCAGAAGAATGGAAAAAATGGTAGAAGCCGACTACGAGGAAGATCAGTTTGGATCCTGGAGAAATGTAGGGACACGTGATGCAATACTGACCCACGTCTTCTCTTAGAAGATAGGTTACTAAATTTCAACCTACGTTTATGGTATTTGTAGAGCTAGAGAAAGCTTTTGACAATGTTGACTGGTTTACTCTCTTTCAAATTCTAAAGGTGGCAGGGGTAAAATACATGGAGTGAAAGGCTATTTACAATTTGTGCAGAAACTAAATATAAGAGTCGAAGAGCACGAAAGGGAAGCAGTTGTTGAGAAGGGAGTGAGACAGGATTGTAGCTTATCCCTGATGTATTGAACAGCAGTAACAAAAGAGAAATTTGGAGCAGGAATTAAAGCCTAGGAAGAGTAAATAAAAACTTCGAGGTTTCCCAGTGACATTGTAATTCTGGCAGGGACAGCAGAGAACGTGGAAGAGTAGTTGAACGAAATGGACAGTGTCGTGAAAAGAGAATATAAGATCAATATCAACAATATCAGAACGAGAATAATGGAATGTAGTCGAATTAAAACAATCGATGCTGCTGAGGGTGTTAGATTAGGAAACAAGACACTTGAAGTAGTAGATGGGCTTTGATATCTGGGAAGCAAAATAACTGATGTTGGTCGACGTAGGGAGGATATAAAATGTAGACTGGATACGGCAAGAAATGCTCTTCAAAAAAATGGCTCTGAGCACTATGGGACTTAACATCTATGGTCATCAGTCCCCTAGAACTTAGAACTACTTAACCCTAACTAACCTAAGGACATCACACAACACCCAGTCATCACGAGGCAGAGAAAATCCCTGACCCCGCCGGGAATCGAACCCGGGAACCCGGGCGTGGGAAGCGAGAACGCTACCGCACGACCACGAGCTGCGGACAAATGCTGTTCTGAAGGAGAGGAATTTGTTAACACCGAGTATAGATTTAAGTGTCGTTAAGTCCTTTTTTTGAAAGTATTTGTACGGAGTGTAGCCATGTGTGGAAGTGAAACCTGGTTGATGCGCAATTTAGACATGAAGAGAAGAGAAACTTCTGAAATTTGGTGCTACAGAAGATTGCTGCAGGTTAGATGGGTAGATTACGTAAGTAATGAGGAGGTACTATGTAGAATTGGGGAGAAGAGAGCTATGTGGCACAACCTGACTAGAAGAAGGGATCGGTTGGTAGAGCAAATTCTGAGGCATCAAGGGATCACGAATTTAGTATTGGAGGGAATCGTGGAGAGTAAAAATTGCAGAGGAAGACGAAGAGATGGATACATTAAACAGATTCAGAAGGATGTAGGTTGCAGTAGGTACTAGGAGATTAAGAGGCTTGCACAGGACAGAGTAGCATGGAGAGCTGCATCACATCTGTCTTTGGACTGAAGACTACAGAAAAGTGTTGTCCGAATTAAGAGACACCACATACATAAAGGAAGAATAGATGTAATCGGTGAAAGTGTCGTGTTTTGGATCAATGGTAAAAATTGTGTTTTGGATTGAGGAATACCAGAACAGCAAACTGAAGTGTTCATTTTTGCGGTTTTGGTTCAGCACAAAACAGATTTACAAGGACGAGTAGCAAGTTTGAAAATCGCCAATATTTTTAAAACAGTAGCGCCAGAACATTTGTATTGAGAGGATATGCGAGTCTAACAGAAACGAGTAGAAACTGAGCTATATGATCACAGTGATCCAGAAGAAGTCTCCCAACGTCAGGATATGCATCGTATTTTATCATCGATTTACAAGTTATGCTGGAGCTGAGCCAAAGGGGAAGATGAAATCTGAAAACTTAAAAAATTTAACGAACGTTTGAAATTTAAACGTGCTACTGTGGAAAGAGGATAGCGAACAGTTAAGATGACGATAGAGGAACGGAAATCTTCATATCCAAAACTTTCTTCAACAAGGTCTTTGGGTCACTTCACAGAATGTCGGCCCTACTATTGACGTGACGGCATGAGTATGTCGTCGCTGCAAGGCCTATGAAGGGAAGAACAAGAGGGTTTCGATATTTCTGTATTTACTGAGAACCCATAACTTTTCCAATAAACTTACATTTAAAAATATGAATTTCTATAGCATATGTAAAGATCCTGTACAAGTGCAAAGTATTCCTCCTCCAAATTTTGTGGAAATGGAAACGCTATGTTCCCTGATGATATAAGTAAATACCATACTTCTGACGTCATTTCATTTCAGGAGTAAAATTTGGAAGGGCAGTTTTAAGCTGCAATCTCGATATATATATCTTCATTGGATGAGCGGTCAGCGTGGGTGGTTGCCCTGCAGAGGCCCCAGGTTCCATTCCCAGCAGAGCCAGGGATTTATCCATCGTGGAAGGACTGGAATGGGGTGAACTCAACTTCGTAAGGCACGTAAGGAGCTACTTGACAGAGTAGCCCCAGGTCACTAAAACTGACAATGAGCAGGTGAAGAGTGTTCTCACCACACGCCCCTCCATACTACGTCTAGTGACATTATTTGCAGATGATGGCACAACGGTCAGTCGATACCAACAGGTATAGTAGTGCCTGAGGAGAATGTTTACATGTTTACATTTTTCAAATTTTTTATTAACATAACGTTCTTTTTGCCCCTTGATGTGGGAATTTTGTAGTATTTGGGTTTGATCTTAAACATACTTATATTTTTCTGGGACTGATAGTTTTGTTAAAAATTCCTGCTGCTTGCAGTGTATGAGTATGCGAAATTGAACATGTTATAATTAATGAGAATTATGATATAGTGTACACCACTTTGTATAGTTGGGTTTTTACTAATTCCGGCCGGCCGCGGTGGCCGAGCGGTTCTAGGCGATTCAGTCCAGAACTGCGTGACTGCTACGGTCGCAGATTCGAATCCTGCCTCGGACATGGATGTGTGTGATGTCCTCAGGTTAGTTAGGTTTAAGTAGTTCTAAGTTCAAGATGATGATTATTAGTGTTTTAGGGCGCACAACAGCGAGGTTATCAGCGCCCGTCTAAGTTCAAGGGAACTGATGACCTCAGATGTCAAGTCCCATAGTCTTGGAGCCATTTGAACCACTTTTCTTCTGTTTCCTGCTTTACCTGCTGTGGATGCATGATCATATCCAGTTTTAAGCACAAATTATGAAGATTTTATAAACATTTGGACGAGGATTTAGCTGGAGGCCATTACCACCAGATTGGATAATTCAGGAGTACCAATGCCTCATAATCAACAGCATTTTCATGAAGATTTTGTAAGTGTTAATTTTTTATGAAATAGTTTGCACCATGTTTATTGGTGGTTAAGTAAGCTAGCCTCAAATCACGAATTTTGTGTTTACAACTACAATGGAATTCTTACTCTAGTGGTACAGAAGTTAGGTTATATAGAATAGTTTCTGGTTAGGCACAGTCATTGAAATGTGTGTAATTTTAATGGTTTCTACGTTTCCTTTCAAGTGTAATTTTATTCAGTTTTCCGGTTTTTCCATCATGTTGTGTGAAGTTCAGAATAAAAGGTTTCATTAGTTTCAGAACTTGAACTGGCACACATGTTTATAAACAATCTTTAGTTTTAAAGATAATTTCCTTTAGTTATAAGGGGAGGGATAAGTAAGGTGACAATATTCTTGTAGAGCATGTATATCTTACGTTTCTGGTAATGTACCAATACTAAAATTATTTACATGACTATCCACATTTGCATTGAACTCAGTTCTCCTTCGATGAAGTTGTTCGATTATAAAAGCACCATAAAGAAAATAAATGGTCCAGAGGAATGTCAAACACCTCTGTTGATTATGTGAGAGGGGAATGTTTTGCTGCTGCTTGGCGTCAACCTCTGAGCGATGTTCGCATGATTACAGCGTGCAACGCAGGTGGACACACCTGAGGGCAGAGACGTCATTTCAGAGTCGGTCAAGCAGTAGCAGTGAAGGGATCGATGTTGGATAGCGTGGAAATGTACCCAAAACGGTTGATAAATTTGATATTTGGGTTAGAATATCGAGGATGAAAAAAAGCACAAATGTTGCGATGAAGATGATTAAGCATATTATGTCTGCCAAATGTCTGACGTGATTACTCAAAGTTATCCGCTCAGTACTAGTTTTTGTGTTAAACGTGTACATCTATAGATGAAGACGTCATTTGTAGTTTGCCAAATTGCACCTTTTCTCTTCTCGACACGAAACCAGAAAAATTGCATTACATCTCTATTCATTTCATTTAGTGACAGGAGTGGCAGTTGTAAGAATCCTTGAGTGCCTTCTCCAGCAATGGCCTTTTGATACATCCTGAAACAATTCAAAGTTATCAGTATTTCAGGCTACAAATTCGTCCCTGAATCGAGTACGTCATTAATTGACGATAAATCATTTTATCGTGAAGAACATCAAACAAAATTCTCCATTTTGTAATTCCCAATCTCTCCCTTTGAACTGCGTGATGAAGAAGGTAGAATACATCATTCGTTGTGTTGTGGTACATTGATCCTCTTAACGTGCTCATTCTGAATATAAGGCAACATCTGTGACTAATACATCTCCCAAAAATGATCGATACTGGAACATTTTCTTTGTAAAGACGTAAAACGCCTTTCCGCGTTGCAACGATTTGAAGAAAGGAATATCTTTCCTTCTTAGTAATGAAAGTATCCTCTTACCTTCCAGCATTTGGGACGTATCAAGGAAGTTCTGCAAAACGGAGGCAAGTTGTGGTGAGAGTGATCGTTCTTGTTATTCTTGTACCCCCATGAATTTTAAGTCCAAGAAACGAAGGATGTTCTTGTCTAAGGACGCAGAATCTTCCTTGTGGTGCACATGGCTAACAGTAACAGCCCTAAAAACAATACTCGACCTGTATCCACTGAAAATCCATTAAAATCTAGATGGAAGAAGAACTGATGAATCAGTAAGGCGTATTGCTGGGTCATCCTCTATTATTTTATACCAATATCAGTCTGCACCTATAAGAATTCTAATACAGTATTGGTGCTCGTCCTTGAGATCAGCGAACTGCAGCTGATGGATGATAATATTCTGAAGAACGCTAAGAAGTGATGAATACGTGTTCCTACTTTCAACAGTGGAGAAAGTTAAGGTATTTTTTGTAGAAACTCCTTGATGTAAACAAGCCTGCAATTTGCTGACGTGAAATGTGGTGACTGAAGTCCTACAACAGTCAAAGGTTGGTGGGTGACAACGCGTAATTACAAGTTGTTGACCAAAGTCGTGCTGATGAAGCAGTATTTGCTGCCATTGTCGATTAAACTGAGCGTACGTTTATTCAATCCAGTCGCACCTGAGATCCAAACACAGGCAATTTAAAGATACGTGAAGAGAGGTCGTTTACCATCAATCTCTCTCACTGAGACTCTTGTTTCTCCATTGCAGATAGATGCATAGTAGGACCCTTTGCATCTAGAACAAGCTACTTTATTTTTCTTGCTGCATTTTTTGATGTTAATGCGCCCTATTCAGACACGATAAACGTCGACGTGAGGATTCAAATCTATCATTGATGCTCGATATCTTCGTACACTCTTGTGCCCAATGAAGACGTGAATAAAAAAACACACAGTACTTCGACCGTTCTCTTTTTGTCTTTCTACCTGGCTTCTCCCCGTTTGCGTTCATTTCCATAGAGATTACCTATCACAGCTGTGGATGTGAATGTAATTAAAACGCTACAACCTCTAATTTTGTGAGTAATCATAGCTCCTTTTAGTTCCTTATTCAATAATTCCAGTAGCTTCGTGAGGTGGCTTTCAGCAATCCTCTCTCTTCTGGCGTGAGTAACCAATCGTCTGACCATATGTTCCGGAAACGCACACAGAATTTTGGGCGCTGACCGGCGGCCATATTCGTCTACATTTTCCCCTAAGGCTTGTTTGGGTTTCTTACATTCCACATGTAGCGTCCACTGTATCTGGCGCATGTGACGTCGATTTCATGGTTTCAAGGTAATCAAGATGAGTCTGAATTATATGGTGTTTGTCTCCATAGAGATTACGTATCGTTTCCTCATACGAATCCACTTCTCCACTTCTACAGAAAATTATTCTAATTTGGTGGTGGGAAGTATGTGCCACAAGTGTCTGTCGCAGCTGATGCTGGGGCGGGTTTGTAACTGATGGCGACAAACTGACCTTAGTCTTTCTAGGTCCCTCCATAATTGCCTCACAAGCGTATCTACATAAGTAGCGGGATGATGGCGGCGTCAGCACAGTTTTGTTATGAAGTTAATATGAAAATTAATTAAACTGATCAGTTAATCGCACCCCTCACCACCACCCCTCACCCTCATCCCCGGATGACGTCATGTGTGTCTCGAGGTGGCATGTGGATCCCCACCAGCTCCTACTCCCCACCACTCGACCCTTCACCATCTACCTACGAGCGAGAAAATCGAATATGAGGAGATAACCCCACCTTCTCCCATAGAAACTGGAGGCAAATTCAAAATGATGGTGCCCTTTCCGGAACTAGAAACCTGGTCCTTCTGGAAGGAAAGCTGAAGTGCACCCCAACACATGGGAACTGTCCAGATGCTAGAGAGGAATGTTAGGTTATTGTACTTTATTTATTTTGCTCGAGAAACTGAAGTAAGGATCGGTCCTAATTACGTAATTAATCATAAAGGTCGGTTCTAATGGCGCAACTACATGTATAGCGCTACACAAGGAGCGCTTAAAGTCCCGATACAACTAAAATATTGACAATGCCATACAACTGGTGTCATCCTACTGGGAAAATTATTTACAATTCCACTCGAAACTAGGGACAGATGTACTGAAATTCTACCCTTGATCTACAAGCTGATGGGAAAAACGCTGGAGTGGAAGGTACTATCATTATTTTTGGTGGGAAATACGTTCAACTGATGAGATGCTGGTGTTGGACAGAGCCGGCCGTGGTGGCCAAGCGGTTAAAGGCGCTACAGTCTGGAACCGCGCGACCGCTACGGTCGCAGGTTCGAATCCTGCCTCGGGCATGGATGTGTGTGATGTCCTTAGGTTAGTTAGGTTTAATTTGTTCTAAGTTCTAGGGGACTTATGACCACAGCAGTTGAGTCCCATAGTGCTCAGAGCCATTTTGTTGGACAGAGAGGAGTTTAACAAGTGTATTACATGGAAGCATACACCTGAGGACTGTGTCTGCCGCTGTTTGATGTCTTAGTTGGCTACAGACGTTTCGACAATCACCCTGCAGCAGCGAAACTTATAAAAGCCAAGACATGCTACGACAACTGATGGAAAATGATTCACTGTTCTAGTTACACATCGAAATTATAGTGAAAAAAAAAACAGTACTCGTAACCAACGGGTCGTCATGCAACAAAGGGATTCGGGAAAATGCCCCCCCCCCCCCCCAGAAGACTGCACTAGAAAAGAGGGATGGCGCTGGCATGTGTGTTCTCATCACTGTGCGGTCACAAACCAGCCAACTTAAAGCCACTCTTATGTCCCCTCTTTCCTCCCTCTATCTTCCTCTCGCCACCTTAGGCAGGGATAAAAGCTCTTTCCAATGGACAGTTGCTACTGCTTCTGCGCACCGCGCAAGACTGACCGCAGACCCTCCCAATCTAATATGGGGGCAGAGTCTTCAGTACAACACGTCCCCAGCGAAGCTCGTGGGCGGACTTTCAGGCACTCCAGACGGATATCTACGCTAATGATAACGATATAAACAATAAGCCGCAATCCAGCAGCTCAATGAACAAACTGAGATAAATGACAGCTACTCCGACCTCTACTGTTTTTCTAAACTGCAGCTACGTCGCACTGCCCCCCACAGTGTCCCTATCACTGAATCTGCGAAGGAGAACACTAGTATTTAAAGTCAACGTTTTTTAATATAGCCACACGAGAAGACTACATGATCTTAATACAACACCTTCTGATATAGCAAAGTACATGATCAAACACAATGTTTACGAAAATGTATCTTTACACTATTTGTGGCACGTGTCTGTGCCTCATGACTAGCGGAGTGACCGTTTTAATACTGAATACTGGCAAACACATCGTGCCACAGACAACATGACTGTACGTCTCGACTGCCTAATCCAGAGTGACGAGCAGCCCGAAACACTGCGCGCGCCATACCAGAAAAGGCGTGATCCGAACGCTTCCGAAGTGCTTCGTCAGCAATTTCGTCAGTCTTTTGTTTTTGATTTAAATAGTTTTTAATAATTCTAAAGTGACTGATTGATAGTCAGCTGTTGCGAGATATTTATATTGAAAGGTGAAGTCATTCCAATGAGTAGTTTAATAATAATAACTATACTTTAACGTTTTGGCGCCCTTGCTCCGAACACAGCAGCCAATCACAGAGCAGTAGCATTATTCAGGCGGTCTTTCTCACGGGATGGTACCGAATCTAACATCCGTCACAGGCACCTAACACCACATTTCATCATCTATATACTTCTTGCATCTCCACTGTTCTGGGAACAGCTTCTTGGAGCCTAATATGGTGGCTGACTAAGCCAGAAATATTACACATCTCCTTCCTTCTGAGATTTCAAAAAATTGGGATGTTCTCGAAGACAACACACAAGTTTGGAAATATATAAATAAATTGAAACAAATTTTGATAGAACTGTAAACTAATAGGTAATCTCTCAAGAGCCAAGCTATCAGACTATCCCTACTTTGATATCAACACACATCACAAATTTCTGAAGTGTGCGTTGGAGTGCACCATTGTATGAAGTGAAACTTGGATCGTGGGGAAGTCGTAAGAGAAGACAATCAAAGGATGTGTGATCTGGTCCTACAGAGGAATGTTGAAAAATAGGTGGAGAGATAAATGAGGACGATTCCCGCGGAATCGGCGACGAAAGAAAACCACTGACAAGACGAAGGGACAGGATGACAGGACGTCTATTAAGACGTCGGGGAAAAACTTCCATGCTATTAGATGCAGCTGTAATTGCATCTGTTCTATTACCAGTCACTCATGGCCGATCTTAATGTGCTATAGATACGGTTATACTTGAAATTTCCGTCAAATATCCTGTTTAGTTGCGCTGCGTCGTGTATCTCGTCTGTGGGCGAGGGTCTTGGTGTGCCTTTCAGCGGGGCCAAGGGCCATGTTCACATTCACCTACTTTTTAATTTGTCGGGTAATATCATTAATTATTTGAGCCTTGCTGGTTTGTGCAGCGTGTTGTTATTATTGTTCTGGGATAAAAAACTTCAACTATTTAAAACCTGATTTGCAGAAGCTTTTGTCATTACTATTATGTGGGGCTAAGATCAATTATTATTTGAGCCCTGCTGTTCAAGTGCAGCTTTCTTAGTATTATTGTTCTGGGATAAAATTTCTAGCTATTTAAAAAAGTGATTTTGCCTAAGCTACTGTCAGCGCAATTGTGTTATGTAAAATTATGAGTTACTTCAGCCACACTGTTTAATTGTAGCCTTATAGTTATTATTGTTTTTGGATAACTTTAAATCCTAATAAAGGTGAGTAAGGTGAGCGATTTCTTGTTGTGGGACAGAAACACTAACAGTTTACTGTGGCGATAACCTCGGGTTATTTAAAATGGATGATTGACTATCTCCTTATTAACTATTTTGCGGTTCGATAACTGTAGCCGAATGAGATTTTCACTCTGCAGCGGAGTGGGCGCTGATGTGAAACTTCCTGGCAGATTAAAACTGTGTGCCGGACCGAGACTCGAACTCGGTACCTCTGCCTTTCGCGGACAGGTGCTCTACTAACTGAGCTACCCAAGCACGACTTACGCCACGTCCACACAGCTTCACTTCTGCCAGATCCTCGTCTGCTACCTTCCAAACTTTACGAAGCTTCTGTAAAGTTTGGAAGGTAGGAGACGAGGTACACCGGCGCGGTAGCTCAGCGTGTTCGCTCAGAGGGTTAGCTGCCCTCTGTAATAATAAATAAAATAAAATAAAAAAAAACTCAGTTAATCGGTCAACAACGAACTAAAACGGATGTCTTACGACGTTCGCCCCGAGCAGATACAACGAAAGAAAGCGAACAAAATGAGAAAAAAAAGTTGGTAGAGCACTTGCCCGCGAAAGGCAAAGGTCCCGAGTTCGAGTCTCGGTCCGGTACACAGTTTTCATCTGCCAGGAAGTTTCACTGTAGTCGAAATTTCATTGTCTTGGAGATAGAAAAACTGTTTTTCCTCTTTAAACCTACTTTCTAATGAACTGGGAAGTTTGTTCGTTAATTTTAATCTGACTCAAAATGAAGTCAGTTCAAAATGGTTCAAATGGCTCTCAGCACTATGAGACTTAACATCTATGGTCATCAGCCCCCTAGAACTTAGAACTACTTAAACCTAACTAACCTAACGACATCACACAACACCCAGCCATCACGAGGCAGATAAAATCCCTGACCCCGCCGGGAATCGAACCCGGGAACCCGTGCGTGGGAAGCGAGAACGCTACCGCACGACCACGAGATGCGGGTAATGAAGTCAGTGTATGTCGCTATGAACACTTCTCCCATTGCATATTTTTTTTCTCATCCAGCCTTCCACTCTCCAGCCATTCGCGTTGCACGTTGCGTCATTTAACGCAAAGAGACGCTGATTTGCAGAAGCTTTTGTCATTATTATTATGTGGGGCTAAGATCAATTATTAATTGAGCCCTGCTGTTTATGTACGGCTTTCTTATTATTATTGTACTGGGATGAAATATGAACCTTGCTGGTTAGTGCAGCTTGTTGTTATCATTGTTCTTATTCTATTTTTTTTAAATAATGTACAGTATGTTATTCGCTGACATCACGTTTGATATTGCAATTGTAAACTTCTTTAGAGTTCTTAAAAGCTTATAACGTTCTGCTGAGTTTAGTACCTCTCTTGCCATGTTTTCGTACACAAAAAGTATCTAGAAACAAGAAAGTCACTGGTAAGGGCTAGTTTGCAGGCCGGAGTAGCCGTGAGGTTCTAGACGCTACAGTCTGGAACCGCGTGACCGCCACGGTCGCAAGTTCGAATCCTGCCTCGGGCATGGATGTGTGTGATGTCCTTATATTAGTTAGGTTTAAGTAGTTGAGTCCCATAGTGCTCAGAGACATTTGAACCATTTGAATGGCTATTTTGGTGATTTATATTGAGCACTGAAATCTGTTTATAACTTGTTCCGACAGTTACTACCACAGTATTTCAACGGACTTCTGAATTGACAGAGTAAGAAAAGGAAGGCCATTACAAGAATTATACCTCCACAAATCGATTTTGTCATCAACTAATGAAGGAAGCACTAAGTGATTAAGTAAAGTGGAAGCTATGGCGTGCTTCACAAGAAGTTATACCAAGGACACTGTGTTAATGTAACTTAACAACCTGCTGGTCGTAGTTCTGGCAACGACTGCTCGTCATACATAACTAACGCAGAGTCTTTCATTAAACATATTCACCAACTCGAGTCAGAGTGCTGCTAAATCGCCTGGGTCCACGACAGTCCGCATTAGGCAGCCGAGTCTAATGGCTCCGCCTCTGCGGGTGTGGGGACAGAGCGCCGCCGCTAAGAACCTGAGGCCGGTGCTGCTGCTGTCTGCTGTTTCTGGGGTTCCGCTGTGTCGCTGGCGCAGCTCTCCACTCGCTACCTGCACGCGTGCCTACAGCCTGGCAGTGTTGACGGGGGTCCTCTACCTAGGTTTCAGAGCACTGCAACAAGCGATTTCTGTTGTCAATGACAAATTTTGGCACCGCATTACAGTGCCGTGTGTCGTTATCAGCACATTGTTGACTTTCACGACAGCTGGGTCCATCCTTTACTTGCTTAGTCAACGCAAGAAAGCGTTTGTGGAATTTATTGATGACATCCAGGGCGTGGACAGAATGCTTAGACGTTGCCCAGAACGCGGTGATAAGAAAGTAAGGCTCTTCCTGACTGTGATGCCAGCATTCTATGTTACTCTTACGATTGCCAGTGCTACTCATTATTATCAAGATAAATACTTCTTAGCTGTCGCCATTGACAATTTCATAACATTTATGGCCTTGCTACAGTTCATAGCACTTTGTTTGATACTAGGGCGAAGATTCCATTCAGTAAACGAATCATTGAGGGCCGACTTCCGTTATGAGTTCTTAGAGATCGGATCACACGATTTAGCAACACTGCTCTGCAAATGTAATGCTCATTCTTTTTTCACAATGAGCCACTTACGCCCTACAAACGGAATATTAACATCCGCAAGCCATCGAATCGTGGAGATTCAAGTATTTCACTTGAAATTAAGAAAATTAGCTTCATCTCTGAATGATGTATATGGTCCGATCATTGCAATGCTTGTAGTACAAAATCTCGCAGTTACCATACAATGTGTGTTCTCTGCCATTACATTTGTTTTGTATAACGTTAATCTAACAACGACAGTAAAAATAACTTGTATGTTCAACATAACTGCATTAGTTCTACAAATAGCGTCTGCAGTGGTTACCTGTCAGTCTACATCTTCAGAAGCAAGGAGAACAGCAGTAATCGCTGAAGAGTTGTTCACACTGAATTGTGCAGGTTTGTGACGTGTACTTCTCTATCGTAACTGAATTTCAAGTTATCCTTGTTACTGGCTGCACTGTTTTGCAAATGGTTAAAATGGCTCTAAGCACTATGGGACTTAACATCTGAAGTCATCAGTTCCCTAGACTTGGAACTACTTAAACCTAACTAACCTAACGACATCACACAAATCCATGCCCGAGGCAGGATTAGAACCTGCGACCATAGCAGCAGCGCGGTTCCGGACTCAAGAGCCTAGAACCGCTCGGCCACAGCGGCCAGCTCGCTGCACTGTCTAATGTAAGCTTCTCATAGCTAACAAATTAGACACATACAGTATGAAAGAAAATTTTACTATTTTGTACAAATTAGCATTGAAACCGCCTTTGTTTATTACACTACTGGTCATTAACATTGCTACACCAAGAAGAAATGCAGATGATAAACGGTTATTCATTGGACAAATATATTGTACTAGAACTGACATGTGATTACATTTTCACGCAATTTGGGTGCGTAGATCCTGAGAAATCAGTACCCAGAACAACCATCTCTGGCCATAATAACGGCCTTGATACGCCTGGGTATTGAGACAAATAGAGCTTGGATGGCGCGTACAGGTACAGTTGCCCATGCAGCTTCAACACCACACCGCAATTCATCAACAGTAGTGACTGGCATATTGTGACGAGTCAGTTGCTCGGCCACCATTGACCATAATTTTTCAATTGGTGAGAGATCTGGAGAATGTGCTGGCCAGGACAGCAGTCGAACATTTTCTGTATTCAGAAAGGCCAGTACACGATCAGCAACATGCGGTCGTGCATTATCCTGTTGAAATGTAGGGTTTCGCAGGGATCGAATGAAGGTTAGAGCCACGGGTCGTAACACATCTGAAATGTAACGTCCACTGTTCAAAGTGCCGTCAATGTGAACAAGAGGTAACCGAAACGTGTAACCAATGGCACCCCATACCATCACGTCGGGTGATACGCCAGTATGGCGATGACGAATACGCGCTTCCAATGTGCGTTCACCGCGATGTCGACAAACACGGATGTAACCATCATGATGCTGTAAACAGAACCTGGATTCATCCGAAAAAATGACGTTTTGCCATTCGTGCACCCAGGTTCGTCGTTGAGTACACCATCGCAGGCGCTACTGTCTGTGATGCAGGTAACCGCAGCCATGGTCTCCGAGCTGATAGTCCATGCTACTGCAAACGTCGTCGAACAGTTCGTGCATATGGATGTTGTCTTGCAAACGTCCCCATCTGTTGACTCAGGGATCGAGACGTGGCTGCACGATCCGTTACAGCCACGCGGATAAGATGCCTGTCATCTCGACTGCTAGTGATACGAGGCCGTTGGGATCCAGCACGGCGTTCCGTAATACTCTCCTGAACCCACTGATTCCATATTCTGCTAACAGTCATTGGATCTCCACCAACGCGAGCAGTAATGTCGCGATACGATAAACCGCAATCGCGATAGGACACAATCCGACCCTACACGAGGCATTACAACGGTTCACCAGGCAACATCGGTCAACTGCTGTTTGTGTTTGAGAAATCAGTTGGAATCGTTCCTGATGTCAGGACGTTGTAGGCGTCGCCACCGGCGCCAACCTTGTGTGAATGCTCTGAAAAGCTAATCATTTGCATATCAGAGCATCTTCTTCCTGTCGGTTAAATTTCGCGTCTGTAGCACGTCATCTTCGTGGTGCAGCAATTTTAATGGCCAGTAGCGTACTTTGAAAATAAGACTCTTATTGGGTGGGGTTTGAATATCTACGACTGCAACTGACTTCCAACAAGAGAGGGGTCCCTGTTTTATAGTTGTCTAGCACACTACGCCACTCATATGTGACGATTATACAAAATATTCATCAGCCATTCTTAAATACTCTGCCGTTTCTTGCAGCATTACATGTGCTGGATACTGACCAGCTGCAACAAGGGCACCTCGAGAATCCGAGCAAATGAGGAATTTCTTGTCACGTCGAAGGGGTCTCATCCGGTCCACTGCCGTCAAGACTGCGAAAAATTCCGCGATCTACAACAGAAAACTGATGAGGTAACCCTATCTTGAGGGGAATGTCAGGAAACACCACGGAGGAGCTGACAAAATCACTCTGCTTCGATCCACTTGTGTAAACACTAATAAAATGTAGCTCACTAGCTAATTTAATTCTAAAGATATAGCCTCTGGGACAATTCTTCCAGTATTTACTCAAAACGGAAAGTAACCTGAGCCTTTTGTGGATCCAGAGGAATCCTTAGCTCCACCCCTGGCTCTGGACCTTCAGCCATGAGGCATCTAGGTTAGAATATCAAAACTGAGGTTCACATATTTCACCGTTTCCTTCAAAGTGAGAATAGTGTGGAAGTGTGAAACTTCCTGGCAGATTAAAACTGTGTGCCCGACCGAGACTCGAACTCGGGACCTTTGCCTTTCGCGGGGAAGTGCTCTACCATCTGAGCTACCGAAGCACGACTCACGCCCGGTACTTACAGCTTTACTTCTTGCAGTATCTCGTCTCCTACCTTCCAAACTTTACAGAAGCTCTCCTGCGAAACTTGCAGAACTAGTACTCCTGAAAGAAAGGATATAGCGGAGACATGGCTTAGCCACAGCCTGGGGGATGTTTCCAGAATGAGAATTTCACTCTGCAACGGAGTGTGCGCTGATATGAAACTTCCTGGCAGATTAAAACTGTGTGCCCGACCGAGACTCGAACTCGGGACCTTTGCCTTTCGCGGGCAAGTGCTCTACCATCTGAGCTACCGAAGCACGACTCACGTCCGGTACTCACAGATTTACTTCTGCCAGTAGTGTGGAAGTGTGTGCATGCGATTAAAAGCAACATGCACAGATGTCTCCGAAGAGAATTTAAAATCACTGGTGTGTCGCCAGCCGCCTCATCTTCAAATTCAGTTGCCGAGTAGCCGTTGCGATGTTGGAGGTGGCACACAGGACGGAGAAGCTGTTCTCGAACGAAGATCGCTGTATAGGATGCCTTAGACTAGAAACGCTCAGATGTGACATTACCAGTCCTCTCGGATAGGATGGACTGTATTAATGTAAGGAAACGTCCACATAAACCCAACTCGTAGAGCTGCAACAAAATACTGTGCCTCCAGGCACGATCGTAAGCCTTTTTCCTAATCAAATAATACTTACTGAGGAAAGCTTGTTGAACTGCGAGGTTAGGTTACCGTGTGTGAAGAAACATCTCCTGAAACTGCACAGGGAGCCATTGAGTGATTACCTGGTACCAAGAACAGACGCTAGGCATTCTCCAGTGCCTTTCCTATGCACCTTCTGAGACTGCCGCTACGATAGCTAATGGAGTTAGTTGGATCCCTGGCTTTTCAGAAATTCTACGTTAACGCCATGCAGACAGATTGCTGTTTTAGGGTAGTGGAAGGCGTCCAGGACTGGATCGGTCACTTTACAGCCGTGATTCACCAATCGGGAGTTGCACCCATCCCCAGGTCATCAGTATAAATTGGGAGGCAGCCTGTCTATTAGTAAAATGATGAGTGTCGTTCTGCAATCAGGGACAGAAGGGCAGCTTTGCGACAGTTCAGTCGGTGCGCTACAGATGCCGATAGAAACGAAACTTACATCTTTTCAAATGGAGAGGGCAAACGCAAATGAAATAATTCGTCTTTTCATCCGTTCCTGAAGGCCACCAATAGATTCACACACGGTAGCAAAGTATAGGAGCCATTGGCAGGATTTACATGCGGTACTCCGACCATAAATAGCAGCTGTATGCGAGCGGAGGTGTTGTCAGGGGTATGAGACCACTGCTGCCGATTATAACCAGAATTCAGCTTTCCGTCGCTATCGGGAGACATAGAGGAGGGTTAGTTTTAATTTCTGCTCCATCAACAAACAGGCTCACTGCCCTTGGGACCTGGAAGTAGCTCGTGATACTGCGACCGGTCACGGACTGATAAAGTACGGGATGTTCAAACACTTTGGCCCGCGACCGACGGAGGTCCTCTTTCAGTTCTTTAACGTACTTTGCATGACGGACGACCTTTCCAACTCGTGGAACGAATCTATATAAATCCCGGTTTCAATAAAAATAATGTAACAGTTCCTGCGGAGAAGATATTCTTTCCTTTTCTCAAATATTTCAGTCACATACCCGATAAGCATAGCTATGAAAAACCAAACCACTGAAAAGTAAATCGTTTTCAGGTTGGCCACGGAGCTTCGAGAAAACCAATACAGTCACTCATACCCATATCGTCGAATGGTTGATATGTACATCTTCAAAGAACGAATTCCAACGCTTTGTTAGTGAATTATTCTGTCGCTGCAATGTATTGAATAGCATTGCTACTGTAAGTTGATGCAAGTATTTTGCGCTGAGTTCCTGCATAGCTATAGCAAAATCAATGTCAAATGCATGAGAACCTATGAATGTTTATGATGCGCCATTTTTTCTTAAGATAATTTTCTGCATTTTTCGACGTACGGGAATTTTCTAACCTTATCTTTAGAAACACCAACAATGCTACGGCCGACCACATCAAAACTATTTTGCTGGAAATACTATTAAACTTCTAATATCCACATTGTGTAAGTAAAATGTTAAATGTCTGTTCCTGAAGAGAAGGTATTTTCATTCTACAATATTCATGTGTAGTTTCCGGCAAATGTTTCGCATTTTAGGTGAGTGGCATCTTCGGCGAGTGCCCTGGAGTACCATGAGGATTTTTGTTTTCACATAGCACTCATTGTAATAGAATAGTTCACATTTTAATATTTTATATCAATAAAAGTGTATGTACTGTATTATTTTCGGTCGAGAGGCAAAACAGACGCGATTGTGATCCACTGTGTGTGGCTTTATGAAGTCAATTCTGGTACGCTTGTTTGCGAAAATCGATATGTCATATTTAGTCAGGAACATACACTGGAGCACCAAAGAAACTGGTATAGGTACGCGTATTCAAATACAGAGATATTAAAACAAGCAGAATACAGCGCTGCGGTCGGTAACACCTATATAAGACAAGTGTCTGGTGCAGTTGGTTGATCGGTTACTGCTTCTACAGTGGCAGGTTATCAAGGTTTAAGTGATTTTAAACGTGGTGTTATAGTCGGCGCACAAGCGATGGGACACACCATCTCCGAGGTAGCGACGAAGTAGGGATTTTCCCTACGACCATTACACGAGTGTAGTATGTGAATGACAGAAATCGGGTAAAACATAAAATCCTGACATCGCTGCGGCCAGAAAAGATCCTGCGAGATTGGGACCAACGACCACTGAAGAGAATCGTTCAGCGAGACAGAAGTGCAGCCCTCACGCAAATTGCCGCAGATTTCAATGCTGGGCCATGAACGAGTGTCAGCGTACGGACCATTCAACGAAAATATCATCGATATGGCCTCTAGGAGCCGAAGGCCCACTCGCGTACCCTTGATGACTGCACGACACAAAGATTTGCTCCTCGCCTGGGCCTGTCAACACCTAAATTGGACTGTCGATGACTGAAAACACGTTGCGTGGTCGGACGAGACTCGTCTCAAATTGTATCGAGCTGATGAACGTGTACAGGAATGGAGACAACCTCGTGAATCTATGGACCCTGCATGTCAGCAGGACACTGTTCAGGTTGGTGAAGGCTCTGTAATGGTGTGGGGCGTATGCAGTGGGAGTTATATGGGACCCCTGATACGTCTAGATACGACTCTGACAGGTGACACGTACGTAAGCAACCTGACTGATCATCTGCATCCATTCATGTCCATTGTGCATTCCGACCGACTTTGGCAATTCCAGCAGGTCAATAGGACACTCCGCACGTCCGGAATTGCTACATAGTGGCTCCATGAATACTCTTCTGAGTTTAAACACTTCCGCTGGCCGCCAAACTGTCCAGACACGTACAATATTGAGATTATCTGGGATGCCTTGCAACGTGCAGTTCAGAAGAGATGTCCAGCCCCTCGTGCTCTTACGGATTTATGGACCGCGCTGTAGCATTCGTGGTGTCATTTCCCTCCAGCTCTATGTCAGACATTAGTCGAGTCCATGCCACATGGTGTTGCGGCACTGCTGCGTGCTCGGGGGGAGGGGGGGGGAGGGGAGGGTTTACACGACATTAGCAGGTGTACAAGTTTCTTTGGCTCTTCAGTGTACTGCCTTTTGTCAAATATGCTCATAACTATTTCATCTACAATTATTTGCTACAAGTAGATGTTCTTGTAATTATGACTACGTTGATTTGAAGGAAAGCTGTATACAGTGTATCTCACTAAATGTGCCGGAGTTACAACAAAAGAAACACAGAGTTTAAGCGATACAGAGATGTTGAAAATATGCAGTGGTTTGCAGACAGTATTGTCTGATTGCTGCACCAACATTAAAATACATTTATTTTAAAAGCAGATGATGAGAGTAGGAGTGCAGCAAACGGTATGAAGTGTTAGTCATCCACGCTTAACCATCGTACAACGCTACGCCCCAGAAAAATACCTTTGGGAAAGACGGTCGAACTCTTCGATTTGCTTACGGTGGTAACTTGTTTATCTTATTCAGAAATACTTTCCTTTCTGTCGCCAATCTGCACTTTATATAACCTCTACTTCGACCATCGTCAGTTACTTTGCTGTCGTAATGGTAAAACGCATGATTTACGTTTGGCGTCTCATGTTCTAATCTAATTGCATTCTTCGTGATCTTTGTTTTTTGGGCATTAGGTTGTGGTGGCATTTGTATTTGTCTGCCTAATGATTCGTATCTGACTACATTGAAAGTACTCTTATTTTAGTTAGGATGCTGTTAATCGTACAACCTCGTTTCAACTGTCAACTGTTGGCAAAGGTCGTTTTCCGTCTATGACAGAATTAGCTGCTGTGGGTAGGCCTAGTGACTACTCAGTCAGCTACCAACAGTACATCTGTGTGAAGCGGTCACATAAATCGTAGGGACCAGCCTTCCCACAGAAAGAGACAACTCAGCCATGGTCCTCCCAGCCACCAGACGGCATCTCAGGTACCGGCACGGCTCCCTGGCCCCACGGACCTATTCTCCTCTGGAAGCCATAGGACTGAATGTACGCCTATGTTATCCTAACCCCTGGGCTGTTATAAGGCTGGCACTCGAGTCACAATGAGCAGATAACTCCGAGAGGGCCTGTGGGGCAGACGATGAATGCTACACTTCCACCAATCAGGAACTCACTTTAGAGCCGCCGCTACAACGACGCAGAATTTCCTGTCAGTGACCGGGATGTGAACCCGTAACGTGTCTTGTCTATGTTTCTACCCCGGACTTTACTGTGTTTCATCATACTGGGAATTTGCAAGTGAACATTCGTTCTGAGACCTTAACTCTTACTACACTCCTGGAAATTGAAATAAGAACACCGTGAATTCATTGTCCCAGGAAGGGGAAACTTTATTGACACATTCCTGGGGTCAGATCACACTGACAGAACCACAGGCACATAGACACAGGCAACAGAGCATGCACAATGTCGGCACTAGTACAGTGTATATCCATCTTTCGCAGCAATGCAGGCTGCTATTCTCCCATGGAGACGATCGGAGAGATGCTGGATGTAGTCCTGGAACGGCTTGCCATGCCATTTCCACCTGGCGCCTCAGTTGGACCAGCGTTCGTGCTGGACGTGCAGACCGCGTGAGACGACGCTTCATCCAGTCCCAAACATGCTCAATGGGGGACAGATCCGGAGATCTTGCTGGCCAGGGTAGTTGACTTACACCTTCTAGAGCACGTTGGGTGGCACGGGATACATGCGGACGTGCATTGTCCTGTTGGAACAGCAAGTTCCCTTGCCGGTCTAGGAATGGTAGAACGATGGGTTCGATGACGGTTTGGATGTACCGTGCACTATTAGTGTCCCCTCGACGATCACCAGTGGTGTACGGCCAGTGTAGGAGATCGCTCCCCACACCATGATGCCGGGTGTTGGCCCTGTGTGCCTCGGTCGTATGCAGTCCTGATTGTGGCGCTCACCTGCACGGCGCCAAACACGCATACGACCATCATTGGCACCAAGGCAGAAGCGACTCTCATCGCTGAAGACGACACGTCTCCATTCGTCCCTCCATTCACGCCTGTCGCGACACCACTGGAGGCGGGCTGCACGATGTTGGGGCGTGAGCGGAAGACGGCCTAACGGTGTGCGGGACCGTAGCCCAGCTTCATGGAGACGGTTGCGAATGGTCCTCGCCGATACCCCAGGAGCAACAGTGTCCCTAATTTGCTGGGAAGTGGCGGTGCGGTCCCCTACGGCACTGCGTAGGATCCTACGGTCTTGGCGTGCATCCGTGCTTCGCTGCGGTCCGGTCCCAGGTCGACGGGCACGTGCACCTTCCGCCGACCACTGGCGACAACATCGATGTACTGTGGAGACCTCACGCCCCACGTGTTGAGCAATTCGGCGGTACGTCCACCCGGCCTCCCGCATGCCCACTATACGCCCTCGCTCAAAGTCCGTCAACTGCACATACGGTTCACGTCCACGCTGTCGCGGCATGCTACCAGTGTTAAAGACTGCGATGGAGCTCCGTATGCCACGGCAAACTGGCTGACACTGACGGCGGCGGTGCACAAATGCTGCGCAGCTAGCGCCATTCGACGGCCAACACCGCGGTTCCTGGTGTGTCCGCTGTGCCGTGCGTGTGATCATTGCTTGTACAGCCCTCTCGCAGTGTCCGGAGCAAGTATGGTGGGTCTGACACACCGGTGTCAATGTGTTCTTTTTTCCATTTCCAGGAGTGTATGTCCAAGGGTACAAAATACATCACGGCTTGAACTTTAGGTAGCGTAGTGCATTCTGTATATACTAGTTAGTGATACTTTCTAGCAGACATTTTTTTTTCCTTCCTAAAGGCATTCAGCCTTCAGACAAAATTGGTGTTTATTTACTGTTGCAAGAAGTGGCTGTTCAAATGGTTCAAATGGCTCTGAGCACTATGGGACTTAACAGCTATGGTCATCAGTCCCCTAGAACTTAGAACTACTTAAACCTAACTAACCTAAGGACAGCACACAACACCCAGCCATCACGAGGCAGAGAAAATCCCTGACCCCGCCGGGAATCGAAACCGGGAACCCGGGCGTGGGAAGCGAGAACGCTACCGCACGACCACGAGATGCTGACGAAGTGGCTGTTATATTACTGTTATGTCACTACTTGAGAAGCGACTTTTTAAATACAGTTTATCTCCTATTCAGGAAGTAATTGAGTATTACTCACTTTGTCAAGTGAGTAACTTTAGTGAGTCTCTGAACTTTAATTCCCTTGGTTTCGCTTGCTGCTTGCTCAGTGTACAGACTGAATAACATGGTGGATTCCCACCATCACCCACTCTCTCCTCAACTAATATTTCGCTTTAATTTCCTTTTGGTATCTGTAATGCAGGTAAGCACTTGCTTCGTTGATTTATTTCTGATACATTCAGAATTTTGATGAGTATGTTCCAGTCCACGTCGTTCAATGCTTTCTGTAGACTCCAAATTCTACAAACATAGGTTCACTTATTTCCGTCTCTCTTCTCAGATTAATTTTTGCGCCAGTATTATGTTGTATCAGTTAGAGGTCCCGTACAACTGAGAAGCAAGGGGGGCTGCCGACCTCCTTTCAAGAGCTCATCAATGGATGTAAACATCAACAGACGTTCCACATAAACACAGCACTAATTCGTGAAAAGCCATGTGACAGAGATATACCAATTGGAACTAATGTAACTATGTGTAGCACTCCGCCGAATCGGTGTTATAAGCACGCCGGCAGAGTCAGACCGGCAATGTGTACCTACAGCTAGGGCAGCTCCGGCGAATACCTACGCCGGCTCTCGCCTAATAGACACTCGCCGTAGCTGTCAGAAGAAAGTTGTACCTTGTTGGGCGTAACCACACTTTGTAATTGTGTAGCGTAGTATTTTCGTTGTTATTTTCGTTTCATTCTCTTGTATTTTTATCTGGCTTTTGCCACCACGAAAACAGTTGGGTTTCTTGTTGTTCTTTTATTTTTTTTTAAATTCTTTATTCTATCCAATTATATCATACATCGTAACCCACCACCTGATACATTAGTGGGTCTTAAATCTACATTACATTTTATTAGTATTAGCAGCATTTTTACTTCTATTTCTAGGTATTAGTGAGCTTACTTGCTACAGGAAATGATGAGTTAGTTTCTTAATGGGTAAAATCTAATGTCTAGACTTAACTAACTAATCTAGGGACTACTTCCTGCAGCGTTACAGGCGTGCCAGTTGTTGTATATAAACCTACTATACGGCCATGCCCACTGAGCTAATCCAAGCGAGCATGCCCCTGGCACTGGGCTGGCCTTTTAGAAGATCGCTGCAGGTTCTATTTGGGGTCTTCTTTCTACTATCTACGTGAAGGTTAAATAACTACTAAGTCACCATCGGTGCGCAGTTGTCAAATTCGGGTGTTAGCGCTCCCTCCCCCTGTTCCAGACTGTGGCGGATTCCTACCGTCACGGCGATTGGCCAGTCTACGCCCCGGCGGAATGGGATGGGTCACCTTGAATCATATCATGTCTGGTAGTTCATATGTTTTCCCTTAGATATTCTCACAGGACCTTTGCTGATACCTCGCTGGCAAGGCGGTTTATTATGTCGAATGTGATAGGATCTCTGATTAACTGATATGTGTCGTTGTTAGGTAGCTGGTTTCTTAGATCACTGGCTACGTCATCGAAGACAGGGCACTCATAGATCACGTGATCCGGAGTACCCCGTTCGGCTCCGCAGTCACACGAGGGGGTAGCCCTTTTCCCGAATCGGCAAAGATATGCCGGATACGGTCCATGACCTGTGAGGAAGTGCAACAGTCCCTTACTCGGTTGGAAATGCGAAAGTTGGAGGCGTTCTTTGATGTTTGGGAGCAGCTGGTATGTCCTTCGGCCTGTTGCCTCTGCATCCCAGAGTTCTAGCCATAGCTCTTCTCCTCTCCTCTTCATTGCAAACTTGTCCCCCACCCGCACTCCCAAGATGCTCTCAGTCTTTTCTACATCTCCCCTTTTCACCCAATAACAGGCTGCCTGTTCCCGGATTTCGATGTCCAGGGGACACACGCCCATGAGTGTTAGTAGTTCCCCTCCCGGAGATGTTCTGTATGCTCCAATGGAGCGTAGAAGCATGTTGCGTTGCACCCTCCTCACAGACATAGCGGGCACGACCCTCGAGAGCCTGTGTGCCCACATTCCGGATCCGTAACCCACGATGGAAACAAGAATGGTATTATGGTACAACTTTATGAGTTCTGGTGGAAGATGAAATCTGCTGTGTCCTATCATGATCAAACTGTTTAGGGCTTCTAGTGGTCTTTGTGTAGCTGTTTCAATATGTTTGGCGAAGTTCCACCTTTCATCAATTATTACTCCTAGATACCGAGCCTCACGATGCCGAATCACCGGTGAGCCCTCGATTCTTACCGTTGGATTCCTGGCAAATTGGCCTTTCAGTAATAGGTATGTCGACTTGTTAGGCGCAATAGTCATTCTCGTGTTCTGGCACCACTGTGTGAGAATTGCTAGTGTTCTATTGATTTTGGGTTCAAGGTCTTCGCGACTTCGGCCGCCAACCAGCAGAAGGAGGTCGTCAGCGTAAGCTATCGCCTCTAGCACATCCACACTGTTCTCCAAGCTCTCCAGGAGAGGCTCCATATTTATATCCCAAAAGAGTGGCCCAAAACAGAGCCCTGTGGACACCCCTTCGTGATTTTCTTGCCAATTCGCCCGCTAGGGGACGATAGCCAGACCTCTCTTTCCATACAATAGCTCCTAAGACAGCCGTATAGCGGCCCTGGACACTCCTTCTCCCGCAGGCAGGAGAAGAGCGAAGGCCACCACAGGTTGTCAAAGGCGCCACTGATGTCCACCATGATGCCAACTATGTACTTGTGCGGAGACGACCCACAGACCTCGGACGCGAGGGCAATTGCGTCACACGCAGATCGCCCCTGCCGAAAACCGAATTGTCTGTCACTCATCCCGCACAGCACTCGGTGTGCTGTCAGTCTATCCAGCAATTTGCCTAACAGGTCCAACAGACAGATAGGTCTATAGGACTTTGCTTCTTTAGGGTCTTTGTCCTGCCCTTTTTTGATAATTACGACGTTGGCCTGTTTCCAGATTGTGGGTAATGTTCTGAGGCGCAGGGCCTCATTATAAATTCTTGCTAAAGGTGTCACCAGTTGAGGAGCGAGATATTGCACCACCTCCGCGATGATGCCGTCTGGTCCCGGGGGCTTTCCTTTCTTTAGTGATTTTATGTGTGCTGCCACTTCCTCTTCTGAGAAAGGGTAGACCATGGTGTTATTCTGGTAGTCTGCCTGCATAGCCTGCCTAATTAGGCGTTGTTCTTCTGTGTCCTCTTCCACTTTATCATCAGGGATGAGTGAATGGAGGAGGACCTCAGCAGTTTCCTGCCAAGACCCAGACATCCGGTTTCCATCCCTAATAGTGGAGAGCACCATTGGCGACCTGATTTTTTCCCTTACTATTTTGTAAGGAGTGCCCCAGGGATCCATAGCCAATTCGCTGTGCACGTATTTTTTCCAGCTTTCCAACCTGACTGCTCGCAGTTCCTTCTGAAACTGCTCTTCGGCTTCCCTGCATATTTGTAGCCATCTTTGGTTTTCTTCCCAGACGACACTTCGCTGGTAATACCTCCTCGCCCTCCTGACAGACTGACGCATCTGCCCTAGCTCCGCAGACCATGGTGATGGAAAGCCGCAACGGCTCTCCTCCTGGTTGGTACAGCAGCCTTTACCGCCCTGGTAAGAGCGCCCACCAGATCCTCGGCGTGTTTGTTGATATCATCGTCATCTTCTGGCCATGTCAGGGGGTCAAACTCTCTTGCAAGGCGCTCCCAGTTGGTCCTGTTGTAATTTAGTTGTACTTCCCACCTATGTCCCAGTGGCACTCCCGATCTGAGATTGTGAATGTGATCAAGTTGTGATCGCTGTTTCTGTCTCCGTCAGTAACAATCCAATTTTGTACATTGGCAGCGATGTTGGCTGTCATCATCGTGATGTCAATGTTGGTTCCATCTCCTCCCCCTCCTGTGTAGGTGGGGGGGGGGGGGGGTTTCCTGGTCTATTGGCAATGAGAAGTTGTAGAGACATGATAGTCTCTTCCAGCTTGCCTCCTCTTTCATCTCGAGTGCCACTGTGCCACAGGGAGGATTTGGCGTTCACGTCCGCCACCACAACTGCCCTTCTGCCCCTCAGCACCGTTACCACCTGCGTGAGTTGGTCGAGGTACACGTCAATGTCTGTACCGTACTGAAAGTACATATTTATTAGGTATATAACGCCAATTGGTGACTGAAGTTCAATGGCATTGCAGTGGTCGTCTGAAAGATGGGAGAGCACTGTTACCCGCAGTGCCTTGTTAGTTATTATGATGGTGGCTTTCGGGTCATCGCCAAAGCTTACTACTTGCCAACTCGTGGCAGCAAAGGCTACATTCCCCGCAAGACAGTATGGCTCCTGCAAACAGAGCACATCAAGGCTCCTCTCCTCCACCATTCTCCGAATCTCCTGCATGACCAGCCTACTGTTATGTGCGTTTAGCTGCCCTATCTGTATTTCTGTAGTCATGGGAAATATGTGTGTATGTATGATTCTGGGAAGGTTTTCGTCCAGTCGTATGCTATTCTCCCATTGGATAGGACAGACTGATTGTATATTTCGTCTAAGTTGAAGGTTTCATTTCTTCTCTCAAACACATTTTTAACTAGGTCACGCAGGGCGCCGAAGTCGGTGGGAAGATTCATGGTCTTTAGTTGTACCCTGCCAACAGCCTCCATGGCCGATGGTGACCTTACGCCCATACCTATGTCCTACCCGCACTAGATGTCGCAGTGCGGTGGTCAGGACAGCCGGCTCCTCCAGGCGGGATAATTGTAGAGAATGTTCAAGATTGGGGTATATTCTGACCGGATCAACCGCTGTTCTCACAGCTGTTGGTTGTCTCGAGTGAGTACTGACATTGGTGTTATTTGTTGTTTCTGTATTTGAGCTCGTAATTGTATTGACCTGCACCGGCGGTTCCAGTACAGGACTCCCTTGAACGAATGCTGGTCGGCCCACCGCTACAGGATGCCTGACTCGAGTTGCCTGATTTCCTGGCGTTCGCGATCCCTAGCAATAGGGAGAGGGGGCTGCCGCTTGTTCTTGTGGGTCCGTTTGGACACACGCATCCTTCATTCCCCTCCTGCCGTCTCTTCCTTCTGCAAGTGTTGCGAGGAACTGTTTGAACTGGGCTGCTCTTGCCGCGTCCCTTCTCCTCTTGCATGAGGATTTTCTTTTAGGCATCCTGGGTGCTGTAGTAGACTCAACCATAGTCAGTTCTTGATATTAACCTCTGTTCTAGCATCCTGTACGTTGGGCAGTTGCGACCAGAGGCATTGCAAGTCTTTTTGCCTCTCCTTGTGCAGGGGATACATATTGTAGATTTTGTACAGTTTTTCTGATGTGATTTTCTTCTCCACACCTGGAGCAAGCCGACTTCCTTTCACAGTATTTATGCACGTGATCAAGATCGCCGCAATTATGGCAGCGAGGTACCACCAAAAAGTCCCGCACATTAATTGTGTGGAAGTCAATGTAGATCTTACCCATTGAGGTTAGTTTCTTCCACATCTGGCCAGAGACTTCCGCCACATGATCTACAACGTCTTTGTCTCTTGGCCACGTTTCGAATTTAAGTTTGAATTCATTCTTGAAACCGTCTGTACTTATATCATCAAAGTTCTGATTCCGGATTGTTTCATGAAGCTCATTATTATCAAATGTGACTGGTATATTATACATAATCACAAGCGGATTTCTCATTTTCGGGGGTTCACATTTTACGGCTTTGCACAGTTTCTGATTATTCAGTATTTTATTCCTGGCATCTTCCGTTGCCACATCGACTATTACTACGTTCTTTGTAGCTTTCACTTGATTTACTTTTATTTTGTTCTTTGCAGGATTGATCATTGTTGTGAAGATTTCTTGTACTTTCTTAGTGTCTTGACCGGGCAATGGTCTCAAAAAGACAGCAGTGTCCAGTCTTTGTGATACTTTAACAATGGTATCTCTTGTAGTTTGGCTCTTAACTGCAGTTTGAGCGACTACATTAGCCCATGATTTTGTTGGCTGCTTGCGCAGCCTTTCATTCTCCTTCTGTAGTTCTTTGACCCGCCCATCGAGCTTGGCATGAGCAATAGCCCAGGAGGCGAGTTCATTTTTCAGAGTCAAGATCGCAGCCTGGCTTATCTTGCCGTTTCTCATATTGGCTTCCAGGTATTGAGTAATCCTGGCATACCTCTCACTAATGCTTTCCTCGGTCTGCCCCGTGCCCCCTGATGGGGAGGGAACAGTAGGCAAAGAAGCCCTCGAAGGCGCACATGAATCGCTTGTCTCTGTCTCAGCCATATTGTCGACAAGCGAAAAAAGGATTGGGAGCCCGTCTCTTGCCCCGGACCGGCTCCTCTGGCATGGGGGGGGGGGGGGGGGGGACTGTTGCAGCTCGCCCACCGGCTTCGCCCCAACGCCAAGGGCACTCTTCGAACTGCAGGGTTCAGCACGCCGTTGCCAGACTTCTTGTTGTTCTTGCGTTTGGAAAGCAGTGCACATCAAGAAGGCGTTCTAGTTAAATGGATGTGTTCAATGTTGATCTTTAGTTCTTTCCTGCCGACCGCAGAACACTACAGTTATTGGAGACGAGGATAAAACTTTTATTTTTGGACGAAATGGCCTCCTTAAAGCAATTACTTCACTCCTTGACGGAAACTCTGCAGCAGATTCAGGCAGCGCTCGCAAGGCAAGAACATCGCACTTACCCCCCAGCATTGATAGAGGTAGCTCGTAGAGTTGATTCCATCGCTGGTAAATTGAATACTTTGCACGAGGCTCCACGAACGTTTCCAGATTCCGATAGGTCTGTCGACGAAAATCGAGGTCGGGCTTTTTCTTCTTTTTAACAACAGTCGGTCCATAGGTTGTTGTTGTGGTCTTCAGTCCTGAGACTGGTTTGATGCAGCTCTCCATGCTACCCTATCCTGTGCAAGCTCCTTAATCTCCCAGCACCTACTGCAAACTACATCCTTCTGAATCTGCTTAGTGTATTCATCTCTTGGTCTCCCTCTACAATTTTTACCCTCCACGCTGCCCTCCAATGCTAAATTTGTGATCCCTTGATGCCTCAGAACATGTCCTACCAACCGATCCCTTCTTCTAGTCAAGTTGTGGCACAAACTTCTCTTCTCCCAATCCTATTCAATACCTCCTCATTAGTTACGTGATCTACCCACCTAATCATCAACATTCTTCTGTAGCACCACATTTCGAAAGCTTCTATTCTCTTCTTGTCCAAACTATTTGTCGTCCATGTTTCACTTCCATACATGGCTACACTCCATACAAATACTTTCAGAAACGACTTCCTGACGCTTAAATCTATACTCGATGTTAACAAATTTCTCTTCTTCAGAAACGCTTTCCTTGCCATTGCCAGTCTACATTTTATATCGTTTCTACTTCGTCCATTATCAGTTATTTTGCTGCCCAAATAGCAAAACTCCTTTACTACTTTAAGTGTCTCATTTCCTAATCTAATTCCCTAAGCATCACCCGACTGTATCATTTAATTCAACAACTGAACCTGAGCAGTTCCCCCGAGATCTGTCGTTTACCCACAATAACGGCTGCCTTTTAGAGTGCAGTCCCCTAGCACTGAGAAATACTTAAACCTATCTAACCTAAGGACATCTCACACATCCATGCCCGAGGCAGGATTGTAACCTGCGACCGTAGCGGTCCCGCGGTTCCAGACTGAAGCGCCTAGAACCGCTCGGCCATTCTGGCCGGCCCTCCGCACGTCACACTTCCTTTTCTTGTCGAAAGTCCCCAGATGAGACATGCCGGGAATGAGTTACGACGCTCCGGGGTCTCTCGAGCGATTGCAAATTCCGGTGCATAAACGTTGCCTGCAAGTAGTCTTCGTTGATTCGCGATATAGTGCTGTTTCACGCACCAGGCGAGGTTCTTCGGGCTGACATTTTGAAGTTACAGGATCATTCCCTTAACACCTGTCTGCCGCTCATTCGTCCGTTGGAACTGTCTCACCGGCTACAACTACCACGTCTTGATCCGGCTGTTTTCGCGGCTCGCCAATTGCATAGCGCGGAGCGGGAATCTCGTCAGTCCGTTGGTACATCCCGCGACAGAAAGTCTTTCGTCCGTTTTCCATCATGTCCAGACTGTTTCCGGATTCACCAACGGTGGGACTGCCCCAACAGCGAGCAAGGTGCACGGCTTGCAGCCGAACGGGCCATATCGCTGTTGTGTGTCTGGCTTCGCAAAAACTTCCCGTAGATGCCACGCTTCCTGCGGACGCACAGGTTCGTCATGAATCGTTACTGCAGGACCTTGAAATCTCGCATTGCATTGACAGACAAGTATTCTCCATCATTTCCCAGTCGGGAGCCCGTTTTCTCCTGATTTTAGAGGCTGTCCATATTCCTGTAGTCTTACAAATTGACACGGCATCTATTGCGGATGGTGCCACATACCAACGCTTGGGATCGCCAGCTTTTGTCTCCGTACACTTGCACCTTGCGTAGTTTGAATAATCACCATATATCAGTCGACGGCATTTTTTTCAACACAAATCTCCTGCAACGGTCTTTCCATCACCGCTCAGCTTTCGGTGGTCGGCTGCCCCGGCGGTATTAACCTTCTGGGTGTGGAGATTAGTTGTCGTCTGGGTTTGTCAGTGCAGGACGAGGTACACGTGGTTTCGATCTCCTCCTCGAATACCTCCTCGCCCCGTTGCTCAGCAAATACGAAATGTTGTTTACATCCTCCACACCAGGGTTTCACTGCACATGTTCAGCTTCTTCGCTCTGTTGTCCCTCGTTTTCTTTCAAGGCCCGCCGGCCGGGGTGGCCGAGAGGTTCTAGGCGCTACAGTCTGGAACCGCGCGACCGCTGCGGTCGCAGGTTCGAATCCTGCCTCCGGCATGGATGTGTGTGATGTTCTTCTAAGTTTTAGTGGACTGATGACCTCAGAAGTTACGTCCCATAGTGCTCAGAGCCATTTTCTTAAGGCCCGTCCAGTCCCCTTTGGTCTCCATGACAGGCTCCAGGTGGAACTTTGCCGCTTACAAGACGAATGCATCCTTTCTCCAGTCACGCACAGTCGCTGGGCGACGCCTATCGTGTTAGTCGAGAAGCCGAACGGTGCTTTACGCATCTGTGTCAATCTTAAAGCCACGGTCAATTCTCAGACCATCATCAATGTATAACATGTCCCGTCACTGAATGTCATACTCACCGGTCTTGCGGGCTCAACCGTTTTCACCAAAACTGATGTGCGAGATGCTTATTTGCCGGTGCCGTTGGGCGAGGAATCGTAGCAGATCCTAGTCATCAGTACCCCGTGTGGCCTTTTCCGGTGCAACTGCCTCCTGTTTGGCATTGCCAGCGCCGCTGCCATTTTCCAACGTTATTTGGAACACCTCACAAATCAGGTGCCCGTTGCGGCAAATTATCATCGTCGGTGGTTCGTTCATAGTGGACCTCGTGTACAAGCCGGATAGGCTATTTCAGTTTCTTCTGAGGCTAACCTGCATTTCCGAAAAGAATAGTGGGGCTTTCTTGCGTGCGAGGTAAGTTATCTCGGGTTTACGATTGGTGCCCGCGGCCTACATGCCTCTAAGAAGTATGTCGAGGTGATTTAAAATCTGCCTCCTCCCACTAATGTGAATCAACTACAATCCGTCCATGGTCAAATTAACTATGATCGGCGTTTTATACCCCACGCCGCCCAGATTTCGGCGCCCATGACCAGGTTGTTGCGCAAGGGTGTGGGTTGGGTTTGGCACGCAGAGTGTGAGCAGGCTTTCACAAGTCTGATGTCGGCTCTCTTCCACCCTCTTGTCTGGTCGCTTAAGATCCTTCCCTGCCCCTCATCGTCACCGCCGATGTATTGGACTATGGCCCGGGTGTGGTTGTCTCGCAAGTGGTCAATGGCGTTTCACATCCAAAAAACTGACCGATGCTCAAACCAAATGTAGTCAAATTGAAAAGGAGGCTTTGGCTGTGGTTTTTGCCCTGACGAAATTCTACGATTTCGTGTATGGTCGTCATTTCACGCTGCAGACAGACCACAAAACTTTGGTTTCTTTGTTCCACCCAGACAGTGCGCCACCTCCAGCACTGGGCGTTCTTCCTGATGACGTTCGACTTTGATATTGTCTATCGCACCTCTGAACAGCGAACAGACGCCGATTTCCTTTCCCAACTGGCTACCGCCTACCTGAGCTGACCGTGAGTTTGACGCCCCCCCCCCCCCCCCCCCTCCGGTTTGTTTCCTTGTGGAACCAAACGTGGACGCAGCTCTGGATGCGCTTGGATGCCGATGCGGGGGTTGGGCCCCACTCAGCATCAGACACTGCAAGTTGTTCGCCACCAAATCACTGTGGGTTGGCCGACCAGCCATCGTAGCGTCCGTGATGCGGAAGACCAGCCTTTTTGCGATCATCAGCACAGTCTCTTTTTTCTGAAGTGGCTCCCTCCTCTTTCTAAGTGATTTGCACGTTCACCAGGTGGTAATATCGCATGCATTGCGCCGCCATGTCCTTGACCTCCGCCTTGCTAGCCATTGGAGAATCGTCCTCACCAAACAGCTGGCCCGCCGTCATCTTTATTGGCGCGGATTGGATATGGATAAAGACATTTCCTGCCTCATGCCAGCCTTCATCACAAGCCCAAGACGTTAGGCACCACCCCTGGGCCAGTATTTTTGTGGCCAGGCGCAGTTGCTCCCTGCGAACGTCTCCACTTGGATTGTGCAGGGCCATTTCATGGTTCCCAGTGGCTCTTCCAGGTCAGGATATCCTTATATATCGCGCATAATTAACAACACTTCTACTGACACTATCAAGGTTCTCCGGCGCCTCTTTGCTGTCTAGGGACTGCCCAAAACGATCGTAACAGATAATGGTCCACAGTTTACTTCGACTGAGTCTAAGCAAGTCTGTGCTGTGAATGAGATTTCCCTCATCCACACCACTCCGTTTCATCTGGCGTCAAACGGCCATGCAGAACGTTTTGAGTGGAGGCTCAAGACCCAGATCGATAAGCTGCTGAGCCATCACCCACTGGAGGAGGCCATGCTTCTTTTTTGGCTACGTATGGAGCCACCACCAATACTGGTAAAAGTAGAGTGGAGATTCTTCATGTTGCTCCATTCTGCTCTCACATATTTGACCTTGTTCCCGAAACTTCTCACCCTCCCGCCCACACTCCAGCACACTCTCTCCACGTCGGTCAGGAGGTCTGGAGGCGGATCTTCTCTGATCCACAGGCACGCTGCCTGCTGTCATCACTGTCATCACCAAGCTCTCTGGCCAGGCGATTTTGTCTCTCTGGTGGGCCGATGGTTCTGCCGCCCGCCGGCACCTCCACCAGCCTCTAAGAAGTATGTCGAGGTGATTTAAAATCTGCCTCCCTCCCCATCTGGCGGACCATGATGCGCTGGGGGAGCTGCCAGTGCCTGTCGTCGGCCGCCCTTTCATGGAACTTCCACTTCCGCCTCTGCCTCAGCTGCTGACTCGGCCCTCAGCTCCCCCTGCTGCGTCGCCGTCTCCAGTCCCTGCCAGCCACGAACCTATTGACGTCGACCAGGATGCCCATGCTCCTATGGACGTTTGGGGCGCTGAACATTCTTTTTCACACGGGGAGAAATGTCGTAGAGGCCCATTATCTGTTAGAGGGTCTGCACAACAGACAAGCAAGGTGGGTTGCCGACCTCGTTTCAAGGGCTTGCCAGTGGATGTAAACATCGACAGACTTTCTGCATAAACGCGGCACTACTTCGTGACAAGCCATTTGACAGAGATCCACCAACTGGAACTAATGTGACTACGTGTAGCACTCTGCCGAATCGGTGTTATAAGCACGCCAGGATAGATCAGCAGTATAGTAGACACTCGCCGTAGCTGTCAGGAGAGAGTTGATCTTGTTGAGCGTAACGCCACATTGTAATTGTGTAGCGTAGTATTTTCGTTATTATTTTCTTTTCATTCTCTTGTATTCTTACCTGGCATTTGCTACCACAAAAGCTGTTGAGTTTCTGGTTGTTCTGGCGTTTGGAAATTAGTACACGCCAAGAAGGCCTTGATAAAATAAAGTGTCTTCAAACTGCCGACTGCAGGGCATTACATATTAGTTCACATGTTTCTGTGCTGTTCTTCCCTGAGGTAATCGTCTGCGAGTACTGTATCAGTATTACTCAACCATGAGTTGTTAAACAGACTGAACTGTATCTTTCACACCTGTCAGCACCTTCCTTCTTTGGAAGTGGAATTATGACACTCTGCTTCATGTCTCAGGCTATTACCACAGGGTTGTTCGTTTCATGCACGGGAAGATACTTATTTTTAAAAGAGTGCATGTGTTGCGGTTCTTCCACAGTAGTCCACAGTAGCCTCACTGCTGGTGAACTACGAGTTCTGCTATGGAATGAAAGACAGACGCCGAACCGGAGTGCGAGTTGGTACGTAGGTGACTGAGCTGGCGACTGCGCGACTGCGCTAGTGACTGACACTATGAGCTAGTAACTGAGACTGAGCCCTCCAGTCCACGGCGGCGATCTGAATACTTGCGGTCGAGAGGGCACTGGTGGAGTGTTGGTTGTGAGACTGGTCTCTCTCCTGATAGGCGCGCTTGATCCAGCACCTGCTATCGATTTTCTTGCTGCGTCTTTGCTGACCGGTGTGTTGGCGACCGCTTATGCCAGCACATTCCTACCCCCGAAATGCTACACCATTGTCGTTTAGGGAAGAAACGAGTGATAACGGGTAGGGAGGTGGGACGCTGGACGGAGAGATGAGCTGAGAGCCATGACAGTGGAGAACGGTGTACTCCTGCCCGTTCCTCACCATCTGGCTTTCAGGAAAACAGGGCACACGTCCCGGCCTGAAGGTGTGTCATGTGGCCACAACAGCGATGGCTACGGCGATAGCGGGTCCAGGTCCAAAGGGTCAGGGAGCGGGGACGACGAGGAGAGGACTAATCGTCCATCCACTCCTCCTGGGGTGTCCTGGTGGAACCAGCGTGCAGCTGCAAAGGCCGCACGGTCCTGTGAGACCGTGAATCTGGGGGAAGAAAAGCAGCAAAATCGCTGCGCAAATGACACTAATGAATTTGGTTCAGGTGCTGGCGCTGCAAACCATCGGGACTTGCAACCAAGTACATAAAAGTGACAACGTGTTCTGGATCACGTCTCTTTCCCGGCCCACGATTGCTATAAGCCTTGAAAAGAATGAGATCGCGAAGCTCAAAGCGATACTTGCGGACCATTGGTGGCGCCGGATGCTGCGGTGGGTGTAACAAATGTAGCCGCGTCCAATGGCGGCGGACATGCAGAAGTTCCAGCAATGATGGTCCGTCTCGTGGGTGGAAGCGATAGGTGGCGAGGAAGAGTAGCAGAACTTGTTCCCGTGTGTGGGTGGTGCGACGCTTGGCCATCTGTTGTTTAAAAGTGCGCACGAAGTGTTCTGCTTCTCTGTTACAATTGGAGCACTTGTTAGATGAGGAATGCTACTTTGTTCACAAAACTGTTCAAAATCATGCGAAGTGAACTGTGGTCCGTTGTCCGACGCAAGTACTTCTGGTAAACCTAAGCAAAATATGGAGGGCAATGCTGAAATGGTGCTACGTGGTATCGTACAAGCCATAGGCACCGCAAATAGGAACTTGCTGAAAGATTCTACCACTATGAGCCAACGAGTGTTCAAGAAAAGTCCTGCAAAGTCAATGTGCACTCGTTGTCATGGTTATTAAGTCTTAGGCCAAGCTGGGAATGTCTCTGGCGGAGCGGATTGTTTTTCCGCGCAAGCGCCACACTGTGACGTCATCTGTTTAATGTGGGCGTCAGTGCCCTGCCTAGTATATTGCTGTCGCGCTGTTTATTGCGAACAGTTCTCCAATATCCTTTGTGGAGCAATCGAAAAACATCATTTTGAAACACTTTGGGTACAAGCACACGCGATTGTCTATTGTCATTTTGAACCAGAATCACACCTTGTTGATCTGAAAGGTTATCCCGACGTGCTAAATATCGGCGCACAACTGAGTTGTGGGTACTATCCAATGACGTACGAATGTAATGCAACAAAATCTTGAGATCTGGGTCCGCTCCCGTGGCCTGTACAATTTTTCTGTAGTGCAAGGGAAAAGATACCACAAATTCAGAGTCTTGCGCATCGATCTCACGAGATGCGACAAATGCATTAAAATCAGAGTCCATCGGAAGGCGAGATAAGGCCTTTGCAATGCCATGCTTTGCTGTAAGTCTGTACACAATTTCATACTGATACTGCGAAAGCAACAAAGCACGAAGTTGCAATTTTTGCTCAGTTCTTGTAGGAACCGGCTTTGACGATTGAAAAATGGACTGCAAAGGCTTGGGATCTGTCACTAATAGAACTTGCGACCATACAAATAGTAATGAAATTTGGTCACACCATACACTATAGCGAGGGCTCCTTTTTCAATTTGTGAATAATTACACTGCGTTTGAGTTAAAAACTTCGAGCCAATACTAATAGTTCTGTCTTGTGCACCAATTCTGTGCGAAAACACAACACCGATGCCGTCGGAAAAAGCACTGACTTGCAAAACTACTGATTTGGCAGGGTCAAAATGCACTAAACATCTGACACTAAGCAAAGCATTTCTGAGTTTCTGAAATGCGTCTGGACGGTCTTTGGTCCACACAAAAGTTACATTTTTACGACGCAAGCGATGCAATGGAGCCGCGATCTGAGCGGCATTCGATATGAACAGAATGTAGTGTGTTGTCTCGGCTAGTGCTGACTGCAGTTCAGACACCTTGCGAGGAACACGCAGGTCACGGATGTGCCAGCACGTGAGATTATAGTGGGTGCACACCCCGACAGTTTATCACATGACCTAAGTACTGTAGTTCAGTCCGGAAAAAAATCTCACTTTTCGAGACGACACTTGAGTTTTGCTTCTGACAACACTCGGAAAAGAGTATGCAACTTGGCAATGTGTTCCTGTGGTGCAAGACCCGAGACGAAAATATCGTCATTGTAATTTGAGCAAAATGGCACTTTTACAGGCGGCTGTTCCAAGTAACGTTACAAAATGGCACAAGCGCAAGCACTGCCGAAGGGCAAACGCAAATACTTGAATATTCATAAGTGTGTATTTGCAACAAACAGTTTCTGTAATTCCTCATCCAATGGAATTTGCAAGTACACGTCACGAAAATCTATCTTAGAAAAGTAACAAGCCTGTCCGCGAGTTCCTCAGAGGGAGGTAACGGATAAGTGTCACGTACCGTCTGTGGATTGACTGTAGACTTGAAGTCAACACAAATGCGAATGCGACCAGAAGGCTTAGGCAACAAAACGAGAGGACTTGCCCATCGACTAGTTTGAACTGGAGTACTTACACTATTATCTTGTAATTCTTTCAGTTCACTAGCTACTTTCCCTATTAAATCAATTGGAACTGGGCTGACCCGGAAAAACTTACGCTGTTCATTTTCTTTCAATGTATCTGCGCTACGAAGTTATTTCACATTCCTTCTGAGAATAGTTAAGAAAATTCTTTAAGCAAGCTATCGACACTGTCTTTTGGTGCAAAGACTGATACTGAAAGTACATTGTCTTGGACGCTAAGTCCAAACAAATCAAAGGTATCTATACAGAATATGTTCTCACTGGCTCTTGATTTCAACACAGTAAAATTCACTGTCCTTGTGTGATTTTTGAAAGTGGCAGGCCACCTTCACTGTCAAAACAATGGAATTCCATTTCTCTTGTAATTAGTGAGATATTTGATACATTTAGAAAGGCTTGGTGGGCCTAACTGTTTGTACGTGCCGCGATTAAGCAAAGTTACAGAGGCACCTGTGTATAATTGAATGTTCACAGATATTTTTTCCTAATTGTCAGTTAATTTGTATGTTGTTGTCTCTATAGTTAGAGATTGTAGTGTCCCTGCATTATTTTTATATTATATTAAAAATACCTATACTCCTTGCATCTAAAATGTTCTAGAGGGAAACAGGTACAAGTGCAAACACATTTGATTTATTGTGCTATATTTTCGTTAGCTTTTTGGTACAATATATGTGATATATGTCCTACAAGACATGTTCACTATAAAACAAGGCAATATGAGTAACTCAAATGAAATTAACATAATAAGCTGGAAAACGATAGGTCAATAGCAAATAAAACTAAATTACATAAAGGAAAATATATTATGTCTAATACATGTGAGGGATTTTTCAGTTACATTGTATAATTACCTGACAGTCATTTTCTATAGAATCGTAGTGTTTCCTTCTTTGGCATCTCTAGAAGACTGTCCTTGCAGAGGCAATACTTGTGACACAGAACGATTGCGTTGTACATTTTTCATTCTTCCTCGTCCCGTTCTTCGCCCACATCTTCTTCTTTCTCCACTCAATCTTCTTACACCCATGTTAACTACTGTCTTGATATGCTGAATTTTTCATCTCCCCAATTTTATTTCAAGATTATCTTGATGTAAAGGCTGCATAAAAGGGGACTAGTACTGGGCTCCCTACAACCCGCTTCCAAAAACTGATCACAATAGTTTAGTGAATACTTGAACTGCATAGTTAGAGGATTTTTTTTTTTTTTGCTGATTCAGATACACCTGCCGTTCCTCAATTTAATTTCGTTTCCTTTCCTGTCTTTAGCTCCTTTGTCCTTTGCTAGGACATAACTGGCTTTTGTATCCACTATGGAAAAATTTTGCCGAAATGCTTCACTGCTTCCATTATATCTCGTGTTTGAAGTGTTCCCTTGCCCTTACAGAGATACAGAAATCTTTAATACATTTCAAATGTGATATGATCAGGTTCAGAGGCTTTAGCACCTAATGTGTCAGAGATGCTTATTTTTCCTCAAGATGAAGAAACGGTAAATGAAACATGATCAATTTGAACATGCATTGAATACTGCTGTAAGTACTCTTCATAGCATACACGTTACACTACTGCTGCACTTTCAAAAAATATGTACTGGATCCTTAATTAAAGAAACTAGCAATTCTCCTTCTTTCTGTCATTTCACCTGTACTAGTTATATTCTAAATGAACTCCAGGCATTGGCTTGGAGCTTAAGCTTTCTCATCATAGAATGCGGCAATAATGCAGGAAGTCGTTTGCACTTCTTTTACTTAGAAGAGATCCGCATTTCAACTTTCGAAATGTGCATTTGCCACAGATCACTTTCTTGTGAAACGTCACTTGTGCCACTTGTACTCTCAGCCCCTCAATTGCTATTAATAAATTTTGTTCTGCTGCAACAACGTCAATGAAAACCATGCATATGTAAACTGTATTTACAAGGCTGCTTCACCTAGTCGTCACTGTACATGATGAACGTTTCCTGCAGGTGGTGGCAGCGAACAGCTGACCCGGCAGCTGTGGCAGCTGTCGCACCAGGTCCGCTGCAGTCCTGTCTCGTTCAACGCATGCTCCCTGTTCAGGGTGGACGGTCGGCTACTCACAGGCTACGTGGTTGCAGTCGTCACGTACGCTATCGTCCTTCTGCAGTTTGCTATGGAGTAGTGTGCCTTCTTTAGCACACCATCAGGAGCCGAAGAAGGCGTATAAAATACAGAAGTATAGCCTCAACAAGGGAGTTCAGCTCATCACATACTGGCATGGACAAAAACGTAGATCAGTTTATAGTGACCACAGAGAATAGTGGAGAAACGAGTTATTCCAGAATCCCAGTTGCGAATGTGCTACATAGTATTAGATCGACTGACAGGGAATTTAGAATAAACTGTGACAGTGGTCTTTCATAAATATGAGAAAAAACTGGGAAGACATGTGGTTCACCATGAATGTATCTTAGATATGAGAACCATCGACCGATAATTAGTTTCAGGAATACTATATATTTTCTGAGCTTCATCCAATCTAGTATTATGTGTGCCACTTCGAAGGTACATGACTCCACCATGCACTTCCATTGAGGAGATGAACACAAATCATCCTTCTTTATTGGATAAAAACGTAGAGCTACACGAGATGGTTCATCAAAACTGCTTAGTGACTTAATTACAGTCATTTCTGATACTGTTAATACGATAATGGTGTATGCTGAAGCAGTGAATTAATATCTGGCACAAGACCAGGATTCGAGCATGCGTGTTCTGTGTAGGTGGCCAAGTACTCTCTCCCGCGCAGCTACGGTAGTTGGAGTGCCAGGGTGCCACATCAGATAACACATCTGCCTAGAAAATAGGAAACCTGTGTTTGAATCCTGGCACTGGCGCAAATTTCACACTATGGTGGCGAAAGTCATTGGCTAGCTTGTAATATCGTTTCAGACCTTATTTCGTCCAGTGTATTGCAGAGTATTGACTTGATATGAACTCAACCAGTCATCTGGAGGCCCCTACAGAAATATAGGGACATGCTGCTTCTATAACCGTCCATAATTCTGAAAGTGTTGCGAGGACACGAACTGACCTCTTGGTTATGTCTCATAAATGTTCGATTTAATTGATGTCGACTGATTTGAGTAGTTAATCCATTCGCTAGCGTTGTCCAGAATGTTCTTCATACCAATCGCGAACAACTTCAGCCTGGTGATATGGCGCATTGCCATCCATAAAAATTCCATAGTTATTTTGGACTATGAAGTTCGCGGATTGCCGCAAATGGTCTCGGCCTGGTGATATGGCGCATTGCCATCCATAAAAATTCCTTAGTTATTTTGGACTATGAAGTTCGCGGATTGCCGCAAATGGTCTCTGTGTAGCCGAACGTAACCATTTTTACTCAGTGACAATTTCATTTGAACAAGAGGACACGGTCCATTACATGTAAACACAACCCACACCATTATGGAAACTCCATCCGTTTACACAAGGCCTCATTGACAATTTAAGGCCCATGGCTTCGTGGTGTCTGCACCTCTCTCGAACCTTGCCATCAGCTCTTACCAAATGAAATCAGCACTCATCTGACCAGGCCACGGTTTTCCAGTCATGTAGGGTCCTGTCGATATGGTAACTAGCTCAGAAGGGACACTGCAGGTGATGTTGTACTGTTACTAAGGTCAGATGTCTACTGCGATAGCCCATTAACGCGAAATTTTGCAGCAGTGTCCTGACGGATGCGTTCCTCGTATGTCCCGCATCGATTTCTGCGATTATATTACGCAGTGTTGCTTCTCTGTTAACAAAGACAACTCTACACAAACGCCGCTCCTCTCGGCTGTTATGTGAAAATTGTCGGCCATTGCGTTGCCCTTGGTGAGAGGTATTGCCTGAAATGTGGTATTCTCGGCTCACTATTGAGACTGTGGACCACGGAATATTCAATTCGCTAATGATTCCCGAAACTCAATGTCTCGTGCGTCTTGCTCCAACTATCATTCCGCGTTAAGTCTTAATTCCCGTCGGGCGGCCATAATCATGCAGGAAAACCTTTGACATGAATCACATGAGAACAACCGACAGCTCCGTCAATGCACCGCTCTTTAATACCTTATGTACGCGATGCTACCACCTTCTTTAAGTGTGCATATCGCTTTCCCATTCGTTTCAGACTACATCATTACTGTAGGTAAAGGGGAGACTAATTATTTCCCAGAAACGTCAACTGTAAATGCTCTGATTTCTTTATATGGAGAAAATGTAGTGTTTGGTATTGATGTGACGGAGATGGGAGTTTAAACTAGAAATAGAAATTACAGGACTAGTACAGCCTGGAACCGGAAATAATAGTCTGTGCTTGTAAATGAGCAATTATTCCGTGTGGTTACTTCGCATATTTAAATGCTTTGCGTAAGCCAATCCAATGTGTGGTGTTAAACCAATAAGTAAGTTTCAAATAGATGATATTTAAGAGTGACGAATTTAAAAATAATCGAATATATATAATTTTGCTAGAATATACATAATTTGGCTGTTTATTACACAAACCGTTTGCAGTATTACCACATACATAATAACATTTGGCTATTGTTTGTGCACGAACGTATAAAGAATTTACTACTTGTGGCGATAACTAATCGAACTGCTCACGAAATCTGTGTAAGCTGAAACAATGCTATGTCATCATGAAATATCAGATCTCAGTGTGCTCAATTATAGTAATTGTAAATTACTTACCAGTGAAATTTTAACATTCTACCTGTCATTATTCTTGTAAAAATTCACACTTAATAAAATAAGTACAAGAACAAACACCGCACACCTTTGAGAAACTTATGCTTTTGTTTCCTCGTCTAGATGTGTAACTCATGATACATCTTAACTTTAATCTTTATATAAATATATACACTGATGCATCCTGCTCTTCCTCGTCTGTGTGCAGGCTCATCTCAGAAAATGTTGTAGGTGTTTTCATCCGGTTTTAACGAATCGATGCACTGATTCAACAGATGTTTTTGTACATAACATATAAATATTCCATAGAAATTGCCGTAATTCGAGAGAGCTGCAGTGCCTTCGCGAAGCGGAAAATGTGAACAATATCAGACTCTTTGGTTACTCAGTGGTTCAGCATTTTGATGGAGACCGAAAGGTTGTAGGATAAAGTCCCAGCAGTACTACTTCTTTTCATTCTGCCTCTAAACATAGAATTCACCTCCCAGCGATGTGGAGGTTCACCAGGAATGATATACGTGGCATGGATTACACACTATACTGTAGCTTCCCTTTCTTCGCTTTAATAACTGGTTAGGGTCATGCAAATCTCCTAAGTCACATCCAATTCATTGCAATCGTTTTAGAAAAACTCCACAGCGAAAAAACATGTGAGTCCTACTTGGAAATTTGTGGTAAAGTCTTATGGGGCCAAACTGCTGAGGTCATCGGTCCCTAAGCTTACACACTACTTAATCTAACTTAAACTAACTTACTCTAATGACAACACACACACCCATGCCCGAGGGAGGACTCGAACCTCCGACGGGGGAAGCTGCACGACCAGTGACAAGACGCCTCAGACCGCTCGGCAACCCGGCGCGACAACTGAGTCAAAACTTGTGGTTTTCAATAATTTATGCACAGTGTAGAGCGCAGCATGAGATGCAGCTTTAGCTCGTTTATATAAAGAAAGTACTGCGGCATGTAATATATTCGGGGGCAGCTGGTGAGGAACCCTTAAACTTTTCCCACTTTGTCCACGCCATGTACCTGGTACTCCCTCGGTGGTCGTGTTATTTCTGCTTCTCACTGCTGCTGGCTTGCTTGAAATTATGTACTGTATATAAAAATGCAAGCGGGTTTAGGGGAGCCACACAACACTAAAGACAGCACTGTTTTACGTCTGGTATGAACTGCTATATTCTGAGACAATAAGAAAATCGCAGGTTGCAATGTTTGCACACAGAGTCGTAAATGTTGATACGAATTAACATTCTTGCTAATTTGATGAGAGGTCATTATTATTCCTTTATTACAGTACAGTATTCTTGACGATGTTAATGTCTGTCACTATTGTACTTTACGCCGTCACACGTGTTTCACAGTCTTACTCTGGCCCAATCTCTGGTTACAGATACAAAGGGAATGATGATAATTATCTGTCCACAATTATCACTTGGACGAGCCTACGCGTAACTGACACTACGCCGATGATTGTTGATGATGTAGAAGCTAAATGGTCAAACCAAAATTATTACGCTCGTCACGTACACACAGATCGGGTAGCAGTCCGTCTTGACACTTGTAATAATATAACACTGTTAATAAAAGTTAATTTACAGTTCATAGTTCTCACTTGTACTAGCGTGCGTGTAACCGTCGCGACGCGGCTGACTATTGATGAAGCGGAAACGCGATGACCGAATGCATGTTCTCACGCTCACAACAAGACACTGGCACTTGATTGCTCTCCTTTGTGGTAAGCAATTTTACTGATTCTTATTAGTTTCAGTCTGGGAGGCCGAACACGACGTGGGTTATTGATGTGGTACGGTACGATGCGCAAATGGGCGGATACTCAAATACAGCAGCACTGCTCATAGTTAATTACTTCTTCCCGCATTTTTCACTGAATCCACTTCCATATCTCATTACTCCACAATAACAGTACTTGCAGCCACACTTAAATTCCACAACAATGCCTTTCCCACGCAGAGCTACCCACAACACAACATAGCAGCTCCGTGTCCCGTGCTCGACTGTGCTATGCAGCCGCTCGCAAAGATATTCCGCAACCAAGCCAGCGAAATGACAATATGCAAAATTGTCGAAGAGGATATTAAAATCTAGGTAATCCCCCCCCCCCCGCATTGGATTAAACAAATGGCGCTGGCGGTGTACTACTGCCCCATCCCACAGGTATACACCCATTTCACATTGTTGACCAGACGTGAGTTACAATTATAGAAACGTAAAGAACAGTAAGTAAACAGGTATCAAATAGTGAAAAAATATAACAAAGGGACCCTACCTATAGCGCAACCTGTACAGGAAAACACAATTACAATACAATGGATAAACGCAGAGTTAATATAATACGACGCAAGAATATTAAGTCCCTGAAATAGAAAGGTTTACAAATACAGTACAAGAAGTTAGATATGATACACTGGTCCCTGAAAGAAAGAGAGAAAAAGAAAACAAAAAAATAGTAGGAAAACACACTCGTTCGCTACTACTCCAGGTAGACACTATCACTGATGACAAAAAAAAAAAAAAAAAACCGAGAAACCCTCCATCAGCACTAAGCCGTCAGAATCTGAATCCAGCAAAAAAAGTTATATTAATTTACTACTCATAACTCTGCATCACAAGGGAGCGTTCTTTGCACTGAATGAGTGTGAGGAGTGGTTGTAACGTCGATCCTGAGCCGACAGGCAGACGTGCAGTATAGTAGTCTGCTCGCTATTCTTGCCTCGCGGTAATCCATCCATTGGCATACATCAAACAGGTTAATGACAGTCTCTGTGTTATCCTAACAATGTCTATTCAACCTACTCAAAGTGTGTTGCTACTACAGTGGACATAACAATAATCTATCTTACATAATAAAAACATAGGTTAATAAAAAAGGAATTTATGAAACTCCTCTAAGCTCAATTCCTCAATTACGTTACTAAGTGATTAAAAAGTAAAAAAAAAAAAAAACACACACAGATACACAATCACGACGCAGGAGTAATAAGAAAATTTTAAATGAAAAATTTTCGGATAGCACAACCTATAGACATTAGTAATCACTCAAACCATATCACTGTATTGGAAGGAAGAAATATTATAGATATTCTCTAGATTGAACAGATAGAAAGTGAAAAGAGTATAATATTGAATGTGGTGGTAACACATCCTAGTTAAATTTCACTCCTCATAAAACCTTATAAATAATCAGAAATGAATGTTTGTACTTAAGGACAATAGCAGCTGACATACATACAGATTGAGACGTATCACATATATTACACAATTACACAGTCAGTCAACTTGCTCACTAGTGCACGGTATAATGTTTCCCACATACTGTTTGCCCTCATGTTTACCTGAATTCACACCAAAAATTTCAACAGTTTTAGGCCTTTCGATATCAATGATACGATATGAACCCTGGTATTCGTAAAGGAACTTCTTAATTTCTTGGTACAGCTTGCTAGAACATGTGTGGACCTTGTTTAACACAAGGTCACTGATTTCATACTCAATGGATGGCACAATCATATAATGTCTTTTCTTCCGCCGCTGACCTCATCACGGAAATGCTCCATGGCCAATTCAATTTTCCTGTCCACGATTGATCTATAGTGGGAGAATCGCTTAAGATGTTAGAGAATATATTTTCAGGAGGTTAGTTCAGCATAATTTCACACAGTTCAAAATCTGTTGTGGCATGAGATAGGCTATTGATTACACCCTCAAAATCTGTTATATATCCTTTCCACTTGTTATGTTTCCCACTGCAATATGTTCTGCACATGTGGTTCACCTTTTTCATGACTCTCTTAGCTGCATTTGAGGTAGGCCTATATTTAGCTATCAGAACCTGTTCCACACCATTCGTCTGCAACATCTCCTTCGACTCCTTTGATATAAATTGCGGTCCGTTTTCTGATAGCACCAGCTTTGGATTACACACCTGTATAAAATAATGTTTTTCCACTCTCGCTGATATCGCGTTACCGGTTGCCTTGAAAGAAGATTGCGGTTAATGAATTAAAAATCCACACAGTGGACACCAAATGAAAAAGCTACTCCTTATGTTTCTGATCTAGACTGCCATAAAAATGCGAAGGAACAGTTAATCAGAACTCAGGGAGAAGTTGCAGTCTAATTCACAATCGATTTACTGATCTTAAACAAGACAAGACAACAAAATTATAAAGAATCATCATACAAAAAAATATTTATTTAACAAAAGCCTTTCTAAAATGGGATCTATGGTGGAAAAAGTGATCTGCTGGGGATCGACACACGACACTAACCAGAACACTACTCGCTTTATGTCACTTCGTACACGTGAACCCAGGTTATGGCATCATACTAAGCCACCACCAAGCATCTATATTCTACCACACAAAAAAAAGGAAGAATATGGTTCTAAAGAACAGGGTGCTGAGAAATAGATATTATAGCCCTACTTCACAGCAGCGAAACTTTACCATCCTGCTGGTCAAGGAGCCACACTACGATGCGTTCGGCGACTGAAGTCATGGACGGAGGAAATCTGTTATCAAATGCACGTTCCCGAAAAATGCGAGTACGCCGTCTCGCGTTCGGTTAATTCAGAATGCAGGTACTTCCCTAAGAGCCTCTGAAACCCGACGGATTCCAGTGTGCAGGTGGACCCGTCTGCTGGTCTGCCAAACCAATTTGACTCCGTGCCACGGCTGTGCGTGTCGGAATACGTCAAATGTTTAGACGGCCGACTCAAGACAAATAAATACACCCACGCGTCACTCCTTGTGACCGTGATGATATAAGCAGTACCTCTGATGGTTCAGAAGGTGATTGGCACAGATTATAAATCGCGCCCTAGTAAAGGACACAAGTCTCACCGTTTAGGCAGAGACCTGCAGTTCTTTACTAGCAAAGCGCCAGTACAAGAGACTTGTGCAAGAGAGACGACCTCCCTTTCTCTGTGTTGCCTCCTCAGCTCGGTTCCAAAAGCAATTTTCTCTTTTTTGACTTCCCCCAATTTCGCACAAGCCAATCACGAGCCGGGGCCCGGCATTCTCAGCTCGGTGAATGGTCTTTGCACTGCAAACCGATTTGACCAATCAGAGACTTAAAGTTAATTGGCAGAAAACGGAAAAAAATTCAGCTTCGCGGCATCTTTCCCACACGTATGCCGTGTCTTTTGCTAACACAATACAGGGTGGATGCACAGCCCTCCATAAACAGCTTGTTATGAAAACCAAAATGTGATGGGTGTACCATCGGCTCACATTCTTGAAGACCCAGATATAAATAACAATTATTAAATGGTTACAGGGCCATGCAGATATTTATCTACTCTTTCATCCTGAATTTGGGGTCAGACAAGGTTATTCCCTAATCTGAATATAATATTGTGGTCTTGAGAATTCTCAGTCGCTTGGAAAAATTACTACCCCTGCCCAATTATACAATGGCGACATTCATTCCTTGACAGAACACTGATATTATTACAGCGATAATTTTAAATGATTAAATTTCTTTATAATCTTAAGTAGTGATGGGGTGTTTTACTGTATGATAAAATGGTTCAAATGGCTCTGAGCACTATGGGACAAAACATCTGTGGTCATCAGTCCCCTAGAACTTAGAACTACTTAAACCTAACTAACCTAAGGACATCACACAACACCCAGTCATCACGATACTGTATGATAGTGTAGTGTTAATTTCCCATAACCTTTCATGCACAAAAATACTAAGCCAGCTTACACTACACGTTCACTTCAGTCATACTCATTCCATCTAAGTCTGCTACTCATTCATGCTACCCAATTACTGCTAAAGATAAACAAGTTAGTATATTCCCGTTCTTGTGGATGTTAAGGAGGCACTAACGCTGGTGTATGGCATGAATGTGGATGAGAACCGATGTCACCAATCTGCTCGCTGTTCTTTCCTGAAACAGTTGCTGCGAAATTCTCTTTTTTACTCTTTTGCTGAAACTGACACGAATTTTTCTCAGGTTGGTGTACAACATTTTCCACTCCCAGCTCCTGAAACAACATAAAGCACAAGATATTAACGACAATTGAAAATACCAAGCCACATATCTTCCGTTCATCTCTTTCTCACAAATTGATCTGTGCCTCGCTCACTCTGCCTAAACATACCAACGTGACTTGCACATTTCGTGCTCACGCCACGTAGTACGAACTATCGCCCAAGATCAGCCACTCAGGCTTTCGTAAACTTACTCCGAAAAACTTATACGAATATCATCGCACAATAGTGCGGAAACCACATGCGAAAACCACAAGCGAAAAAAATCACTGTGAACCACAACAGCATTAGACGCGAGAGCTCATCTGTGTAACCACACTCGAATAAAATATCCAATTCACGAGAAGCATCGCACCAAAGGCGGGCCGGCCAATGTGGCCGTGCGGTTCTAGGCGCTTCAGTCTGGAACCGCGTGACCGCTACGGTCGCAGGTTCGAATCCTGCCTTGGGCATGGTTGTGTGTGATGTCCTTAGGTTAGTTAGGTTTAAGTAGTTCTAAGTTCTAGGGGACTGATGACCACAGATGTTAAGTCCCATAGTGCTAAGAGCCATTTGAACCATTTGAACCAAAGGCGGCATCAACAGACAGAAACATCCCACAAATACATCGCGCCACTAGCGATAACAATAAGAAACCCACAGCAAAGACACATTGCATTGGGCACTAGTCACAAACCACAGCGAAACACACAAGAAAGTCTACACGAATTTAGCGTGGACATTACACGACCATCCTCCAAAATACCTCCAAGAATCTCGCAGACTAAACTCAACGACGCCCCTCACACACAATACTATGAATTATATCCCGGATCATTCAAGGGCGTGTACTGTGATGCATACACAATGAACAGAAGAAATATGCTAGTAGCTGATCTCTAAGATGTTCCGAGAAGAATTCCGTCCCCAATACTCATGCTCTTTTTGTACTCGAACATTGTTGTTGTGACACCTGATTGTATCTCTGTGAATATAGGATGTGAGTGTTAAATACACACACACACACACACACACACACACACACACACACACACACAAATGATGAAGGAAATATACAGTATAAGGCGACGTGTAAATCGGCCAATTATTTACGAGAAATGAGAAATTGTGTTTATAGGCGAAGTGGTTTCCGCCAACAGTTTATGAAATACGATGAAACAGGCATATTATTGACATATGCGAGGTACAACACTAGAACACGAAGATCTCACAAGGGACGTAAACATAGTTGATGTAAGATTTAAGTATGAGGTGACGTTGAGTGAAGTTTACAAGGTAATGTTTAGCAATTCGCTGAAATAATAGGAACGCCAGATACAACTCTATGAGAAACATAATTAGCCACAGGATATAAAAAGTTTATACGATTCTAATATTAGCAACTGACATTATAGTGTTCTGAAAAAGTTGGTACACATGTTCACAACATAACATGGTTTCAGTTCCACTAGCAATGTTTGTAATAACAACAATTATACTAGAGTAGAAAAGGAATGAAAAGTCTTGTTCCCGAGTGAAGCAATGTGTTTATAAACGAGTATTAGATTCCATTCAACGGAAACAAGCATCATAAGTGTTACCTAGCGTATCTCTAAATCACAGTTGTACGTCTAAGACAAGCAAAGGAACGTACTACGGTCAAATCTATACACATTTAGTCAGTACTGAAAATACTCGCCTGCGTAGCTGAGTGGTAACGTGCTTGCCTACCATACAAAAGGCCCTTCTTCGATTCCCGGCCGAGTTGGAGCTTTTCTCCTCCTTTGGAGTGGGCGTTGTTTGTGCTCAACATTTCCTTATCACCAACGCGCAAGTCGCCCAATCTGGCGTAACCTCAAATGAAACTTGATACCTGGCGGTCGAACTTCCTTAGTTGGGGCCTCCAGAGGAACAATACCATACGATCATTTTTTTTCAGGAAAAGCGATTCTAAAACGCGAGAAAAGATACTTTAGAGATGATTAGCAAAGCAGACACGTAAAGCTGCATGAGATAAAACTTAAAATTAGAAATAAAAAAATCCCAACACAGAAAAGCATATAAATGGCCACTTGAAATGTAATATAGGTAGTAATATTTAGATTAAGCATCGTCGTTCCAGGGAACCACTAAGTAAATAATGAAAAGAGAAGTTAACAGCAACCATCCTTTCTAGAACAGCATACTTTCCTTGTTGCTGGGTATAAGCCTGTTTTGTTTGGCGCCACCTCCAGTCCTGCGCGTCCCACATCCACACCTAAAATACCTAGCGCAGTTATAATTACTTATTACGTAAAGTTCGAAAACCAATCTGTCTTTAATTAACTTAAAATTGCGAAAGAATAAAGCTACCTTTTTTATATCATATTTTTTACATCATAGTTTCATGCACTAATCGATCTTACGAGGCCGGACTATATCGATCGCATCAGCCAACAGACGGGGAATTGGGGTCATGATGTCATCATAACGACTATGGTTACGAAAGTTAATAAATCAGTCAAGGGGGCTACGACACTTTTCTGCTGGAAAGAGCAGATAATCAGTTATTAGAATGACATCAGGCAATGAACTGCAATCACTAGGTTCCAGAGTGATGGCCATAGAAGAATTATTCGCAACGTCTTAACAGACTGTAAATCGTGGCCTGGACAAGTATGTGCCTGGTTAGTGTATTACGGACCAAAAAGACCCACCGTGGTTTAACAACGAAATTCGGAAAATACTGAGGAAGCAAAGGCTGTTTCACTCTCGGTTCAAAAGAGGACGTGCAGCTGACGACAGGCAAAGATTAGTACATAATCGTGAGTCTGTAAAAAGCTCTACGCGCGAAGCATACAATAGCTACCACCATCATACCTTGGCTAAAGATTTGGCACGAAAATATTCTGGTCCTATGTAAAATTGCTAAGCAAGTATAAGGCTTCCATTGAGTCAGTAGTTCGGCAGTAGAAAATCACAAGAGAAAGGCCGAAGTTTTAAATTCCACGTTTAAGAAATCGTACATTCAGGAGAATCGTACAAACGTACAGTCGTTTGACTATCGCCCAGAGCCCCGTATGGATGAGATAGTAATAAGCGTCCCTAGCGTAGAGGAACAACTGAAAGAGTTGAAAACAAACAAGTCTCCTGGTCCGGAGGGAATACCAGCTCGGTTTTAAAAAGAGCACTCTACGTCCCTGGTCACTTACTTAGTTTGCATTCATCCCGAATCTCTCGACCAGCGCAAAGTGTCAAGCAGCTGGAAAAAAGCGCGGGTGACTCCTTCGTATAAGAAGGATAAGAGAACGCCGCTACAACGTTACAGACCAATATCCTTAACATCGGTTTGCATAGAATTCTAGAGCATATTCTGAGCTCAAAAACAGTAAATTTCCTACAGGCCAAAATGTTCGTGATCACAAATCAGCACGGCTTTAGAAAGCATCTCTCGTTCGAAACCCAATTTGCTCTACTTTCACATGATGTACTGCGAACTGTTGACGAAAGGCAACGAGCTGGTACCATATTTCTAGATTTCCGAAAAGCATTGGACGCGGTGCCCCACTGCAGACTGTTAATGAAGGTACGGCTTCCAGATATGTGACTGGCTCGAACCTTTCTTAACTAACAGAATCCAGTTTGTTGTTCTTGGCGGCGACTGTTCATCGGAGACAGGGGTGACATCAGGAGTGCCCCAGTGGAGTGTGATAGAACGGTTGCTATTTTCTATGTACGTAAATGATCTGGCAGACAGGGTTGGCATCTATCTGCGCTTATTCGCTGATGATGCTGTGGTGTACAGGAAGGTGTCAAAGATAAGAAGATACATGACTGTATGTTGATATAAGGTGGTGTAGACAAATTATCTAGTTGGTGTGATGAATAGCGGCTGGCTCGTAATGCAGAGAAATGTAAGTTAATGGGGATGAGTGGAGAAAAATACCCTGTAAATTTTGGAGTCCTGCTTGACACCGTCAAGTCGTTTAAATACCTAGCGCATATGAAACGGAACGAACAAGTGAGGGCTGTGGTAGGGAAGGCGAATGGTCGACTTCTGTTAATTGGGAGAATTTTAGGAAAGTGTGGTTAATCTTCAAAAGGAGACCGTATGTAGGGCAGTAGTGTAGCCTGTTCTGTAGTACTGCTCCAGTGTTTGGAATCTGCGCCAGATCGGATTAAAGGAAGGCACCGAAGCATTCAGTGGCGAACTGCTAGATTTGTTACCGGTAGTTTCGATCAACATGCAAGTGTTACGGACAATCCTCGGGAGCTTCAGTGGGAATCCCTGGATTTTTTTTTCCTTTATTGAGTTTCGATTCCCTCTAAAGAGGGCGGGCTGGCAGCAGCTTATTACGCCGCTCTTCAGCCTACAGAATTTGTATTAAAAAGATGAAGATAATAAAAAAATAATAACAGTTGGCGATAAAATCGGTGACTTAAAGGTAAAATGGCAGAAAATTCTGGAGCTTAAAACATAAAACACAGGGTTGAAGATGCTAATAAAATACACAAGAAGCAGAAAAATAATAGACAGACAATTTAAAAAAACATGGCGACAGTCTGGGTTCTGTTCGCAAGAGATATAAAATGCACACCCAGCGACAGCATGATTTCTGTTCGCAACACTGTGGAAAGACGCACAACACTGAACACTCACTTAAACACTGCACTAAAAAGTTGGCACAAATATGACAAACCACACCCGAGAGCAGGTGGGGAAAACTGGTCAGATGATGGGAAAAACAGGGGGGAAGGAGAGGAAAAGTGAAGGGGGAGGGGGAAAAGGAGCCAATGGAGGATGAGGGTCCATAAGAGGGGTGGGAGGTGCTGAACAGACGTGCCAGGGAGTGGGGAAGGCAGAGGAGGGGAGTACAAAAGGACTCGGGGGGGGGGGGGAGAAAGGAGAGAGGGAGAGGGTAGGCGGGGAGAAAACACAGGATGGAAGGGGGGGAGGAAGAGGGAGCCCAGGGAAAGGACGGAGGAAAAGAGGGGGGTGAGGATCACAGTTGATAAGATGGATAAATGGAGGTAGAGAGGGCACCATCTGGGAGGGGGAGTTGACAGAAGCCACCTTGGGAAAGGAGATGTAGGGTGTAGAGATGGAGGGTAGGGGGGATACAACAGTGAAGACGTGGCAGGGGGCGGGGATGGGAGAGGAGCGGAGCAACCATGGTGTGAGGGAGTTCAAGGCGGCGGGAGGTGTAGAGGATGTGGATATGTTCGAGGAAGAGGAGCAGATGGGGGAAAGGAATGAGATCATAGAGGATCCGCGTGAAGGACGGGAGGCGTATACGGAAGGCGAGGTGGAGTGCATGACGCTCAGGGATCTGGAGGGACTTACAGAATTTGGGGGGGGGGGGGGCAGATATCCAGGTAGGACTGGCATAACAGAGGATGGGAAGGATTAAGGATTTGTAGGTGTGGAGGATGGTAGAGGGGTGCAACCCCCATGTCCGGCCAGAGAGGAGTGTGAGGAGTCGGAGGTGGTTGTGGGCTTTGGATTGGATGGAGCGGAGATGAGGGATCCAGGTGAGGTGATGGTCAATGGTGAGGCCAAGGTAGGTGAGGGTGGGGATGAGGCGGACAGGACGGGCGCAGACAGTAAGGGAGAAATCCAGGAGCCGGAAGGAGCGAGTGGTACGATCTACGATGATTGCCTGGGTCTTGGAAGCATTGATTTTCAGGAGCCACTGGTTACACCATGCAGCAAAAAGGTCAAGGAGATTCTGGAGGAGGCGTTGGGAGCGTTGGAGGGTAGGAGCGAGGGCGAGGAATGCGGTGTCATCAGCATATTGCAAGAGGTGTACTGGGGGGGGGGGGGAGGTTGGGGTATATCTGCCGTGTACAGGAGGTAGAGGAGATGGGAGAGGACAGAGCCCTGGGGTACACCCGCAGAGGGGTAGATGGTGTGGGAATTGGCATTATGGATGGTAACATAGGAGGGGCGGTGGGAAAGGAAGGATTTAGTTGATAGGAAGGGTGTCGGTTTGGAGTTTAAACAGGAGACCGGGATGCCGGACACGGTCGTAGGCCTTTTCGAGGTCAAGGTAGACAAAAATGGCGGAGCGACGGGAGTTAAGCTGGGAGGAGATGAGTGAGGCAGATGAGTTGGTCATCAGCAGAGAAGGATGGTCGACAGTCACATTGGGTGTTGGGGAGGAGGTGGTTTTGGCGGAGGTGGTGATGGATGCGCCGGGAAAGGATGGATTTCAAGAGCTTGCTGAACACCGATGTGAGACATATAGGACGATAGGAAGAGGCATCAGATGGAGGCTTGTTGGGTTTGGAGAATATCAGGATATGGGAGGTTTTCCACATGTTGGGATAGAAGCCAGTGGCAAGGATGACATTGTAGAGGGTGGCAAGGATTGAAAGGAAGGAGGGAGGGCAGTGTTTGAGGTGGCGGTAGGTAATGCAGTCGTGGCCGGGAGCAGTGTTGCGTTTAGTGCGGAGTGTGAGGCTGATGTCCTGTGTAGTGATGGGAGTGTTAAATTCAGATGGTGGTGTGTGCCCCAAGTACTGGAAGCTAGGAGCAAGGGGAGGAACAGAGGTATTCGTACGGTCCAAGACGTCAGGGAAGAGGGAATAATCAAAGTGGGGATCATCTGGAATGGAAAAAACATCGGAGAGGTGAGAGGCAAATTGGTTGGCCTTACTGAGGTTGTCAGGAAAGGAACGGTCATTAAGGAGGAGAGGGTACTGGAGGGTGGGGCGGTTCCCAGTAAGGTGGTGGAAAGCAGACCAATACTTGGAAGAGTTTATGGGGAGTGTGGTGTTGAGTTGTGTACATGTCTGGCGCCAGGCACGGCGGTTCTTCGCTGTAAGCAGGTTGCGGATGTGTCGTTGTAATTGCCGGTGGCGGGTAAGTGTATCCCGGTCACGAGTGCGGTCCATTGATAATGACCGGGCCAAATATCTCACGAAATAAGCATCAATCGAAAAAACTACAGAGAACGAAACTCATCTAACTTGAAGGAGGAAACCATATGGCGCTATCGTTGGCCCGCTAGATGGCGCTACCATAGGTCAAACGGATATCAACTGCGTTTTTTAAAAAACAGGAACCCAAATTTTTAATTACATATTCGTCTAGTACGTAAATAAATATGAATGTTTTAGTTGGATCACTTTTTTCGCTTTGTGATAGATGCGGCTGTGATAGTCACAAACGTATAAGTATGTGGTATCATGTAACATTCCGCCAGTGCGGACGGTATTTGCTTGGTGATACATTACCCGTGTTAAAATGGACCGTTTACCAATTGCGGAAAAGGTTGATATCGTGTTGATGTGTGGCTATTGTGATAAAAATACCCAACGGGCGTCTCCTATGTATGTTGCTCGGTATCCTGGACGACATCATCCAAGTGTCCGCACCGTTCTCCGGATAGTTACCCTATATAAGGAAACAGCAAGTGTTCAGCCACATGTGAAACGTCAACCACGACCTGCAACAAATGATGATGTCCAAGTAGGTGTTTTAGCTGCTGTCGCGGCTAATCCGCACATCAGTAGCAGACAAATTGCGCGAGAATCGGGAATCTCAAAAACGTCGGTGTTGAGAATGCTACATCAACATCGATTGCATCCGTACCATATTTCTATGCACCAGGAATTGCATGGAGACGACTTTGAACGTCGTGTACAGTTCTGCCACTGGGCACAAGAGATATTACGGGACGATGATAGATTTTTTGCACGCGTTCTACTTAGCGACGAAGCGTCATTCACCAACAGCGGTAACGTAAACCGTGATAATATGCACTATTGGAATACGGAAAATCCACGATGGCTACGACAAGTGGAACATCAGCGACCCTGGCGGGTTAATGTATGGTGCGGCATTATGGGAGGTAGGATAATTGGCCCCCATTTTATCGATGGCAATCTAAATGGTGCAATGTATGCTGATTTTCTACGTAATGTTCTACCGATGTTACTACAAGATGTTTCACTGCATGACAGAATGGCGATGTACTTCCAACATGATGGATGTCCGACACATAGCTTGCGTGCGCTTGAAGCGCTATTGAGTAGCATATTTCATGACAGGTGGATTGGTCGTCGAGAAACCATACCATAGCCCTCACGTTCACCAGATCTGACGTTCCCGGATTTCTTTCTGTGGGGAAAGTTGAAGGATATTTGCTATCGTGATCCACCGACAACGCCTGACAACATACGTCAGCGCATTGTCATTACGGAAGGCGAACAACTCGCTGTTGAGAGAAATGTCGTTACACGTATTGCCAAATGAATTGAGGTTGACGGACATCATTTTGAGCATTTATTGCATAATGTGGTATTTACAGGCAATCACGCTGTAACAGCATGCGTTCTCAGAAATGATAAATTTACAAAGGTACATGTATCACATTGTAACAACCGAAATAAAATGTTCAAACGTACCTACGTTCTGTATTTTAATTTAAAAAACCTACCTGCTACCAACTGTTCCTCTAAAATTGTGAGCCATATGTTTATGACTATTACAGCGCTATCTATCACAAAGCGAAAAAAGTGGTTCAACTAAAACATTCTTATTTCTTTACGTACTACTCGAATATCTAATAAAAATGGGGGTTCCAATTTAAAAAAGAAACGCAGCTGATTTCCATTTGACCTATGGCAGCGCCATCTAGCGGACCAGCCATAGCGTTATGTGGTTTCCCCCTTCAAGTTAGACAAGTTAGGTTATTTGTAGTTTCTTCGTTTGACGCTTATTTCGTGAGATATTTGGTCCGGTCACGATCAATGGACCACACTGTATAGACGGTCGATTCTCTCTCGCTTTTTCTGGGAATGGAACAGGAAAAGAAACGACTACCTATGATACAGGGTACCCTCCGCCACGCACCGAACGGTGGCTTGCGGGATATGTATGTAGATGTAGATTTACTAAAGTCTGCTTACAATGCGCTTGTCTGCCCTCTTCTGGAGTATTGCTGTGTTGTGTGGAATCCACATCACATCGGATTGAACGGAGGACATCAGGAAAGTGCAAAGAAAGGCGGGTAGTATTTTGTTATCACGAAATAGCGGAAAGAGTGCCGCAGATATGCTACACAAACTAGAGTGGCAATCGTTAAAACAAAGGAAATTTTCGCTGTGGCAGGATCTTCTGACGAAATTTCAGTCATTAAGTGTCCCTTCATTTTGTGAAAATATTTTGTTGGGGTTCCCTAACGTAGGGAGAAATGACCATCCTAATAAAATGAGGAAAATCAGAACTGGCACGGAAGTATTTAAGTGTTCGTTATCCCCACGCACTGCGCAAGAGTGGAACGGTAGAGAAGTGGCTTGAAGATGGTTCGAAGTACCCTCTACCAGACATTTAATTATGAATTACAGAGCAATCGATGTAGATGAACATCTATGAAATAAAATTATATTTGAACAACTAATACCAAAATTAATGTTAGTGGAATAGCAGGGCTGTTGATTCATGCTCGCCTTTAATTTTATTCAAAATCGATTGTGTTTACTTACTTCCAAATTGAGCGTTGTCTGCGGGAAGATCCTAATGATAGGAAATTTTCTGAAGGAAGGGGATGTGCAATATTTCTTGGCTTTGCAGCCATCATATCTAGCTCCCAGAGTGTGTCCTGTGAGCAGTTGACACTGCTGCATTAAGCAGGTGACGTACTAAGTAGTGTGAGGTACCAGTAGCTATTTCACTAATATGGATGGACATGGTGTTTTTGTAAGAGCGCTTAACTTTTGTATTAATAAAGCTGATACTTTTCCGCATGGTAGCGGATGATTGACTGTTGCCATTGTTCGTTACGGTAGTACTAGTGATACTTGCAGCGTACAGAGTAACAATAAACCCTTTCGGGACAAATTGTGTTTCATCACTGTGATTAGCTGCTGTGTTTGAAAGCAGCGAGTAAATCGCTAATTGTCTGCAGATAATATTATAAAAGTTATGCATTACATTTCGTTGACATTTAAATATAGGCATTTCTAAATTTCAAGCTATCGCCCTTTTATTGCGAGTCATAGTGATAAGCAAAACTGAGAACAAAAGTTGTACTAAAAGGCAGACGAAGCACTTCGGGTAGCGTCTAAACTGCACACACTAGCGAACTGATTTGCGCTGCATAATGACTCCGGGGTGAGCAGTCGTGAGACACAGATGAGCTCTTTGTGCGATCGCTTGTATTTCAGTTCTACAAAGCAATGTTAAGACTAGAACAATCAAAAGAACAGGTAAATGTATGATCTATTTTCGATATTTATAGAGAGAAATTTGGTAATTATTAATGACGTATGAATTGTTAAGTAGACGGTGAATAAAGATTTTATTTCGCAGAACATAATCGCAGTAGCTTTTGTTCTATTTGAATAAATACAAGTGGCATCCAAAAAGTGGAAGAATCGGTCATTTAAGTAGTAAGAGTTCATCGCTAACATTTCATTACAGCCACATGACAATGGATCTGCAACCTGCGTGACGTTTTCTGTGCAGGGGACATCTGTAGATGACTGCAGGTAGGTGAACTTTGGAAACTCCAACATTTCGCTCAGAGCAGTAAAAGCAACTAGGCATTTCGGGTGTACCGCGTTCTCAGTACACATGAGAGCAGTTTAACTCTCAAAATAAACTTCTTTACCCCGTTCAGAGCACGTTCAGAATGAATGAAATTATTTCAAAATGAAGTTAGAATTTATATAAAACTTTCGTTACAGGGCTGGCTACAGACAAAGTACTGACTAGTGTTCTAAGGTACTAATATTTCCTTAAGGATACTCATTTTGAAGACCCAAAATTGGTTTGCATGGATTCAGATAACTTCATTTCCTGTGTAGAGCACGATGACCGATATGAGATGATAAGGTGCGATGAGAACGCATTCAACATGTCTCAGTACAAGGCAGATAACCTATAATGTTAAAGCCAGTCAGTAATAAGATTACAGAATTTTGCATTTCCAAACCGTCAGGTGGTCGACGTTCGCCAGCAGCGCGTAAGTATGATTTCTAGACATTCATTCGCCGTTCCTTTCATCTTGATGCTAGAACGTTGGTTGATACAGCAGATGGAAATCTTGCCTGAACAGCAAAATTTCAAACACTAGAAACTAAAGTAAAGAGCAGTCAGCGTCAAGGTGAGCTAAATTTCGAGTGCTAACAGAAAGCAGTCAATAGTGTGGAAATACGCTGGAAGCCTATTAAATTAGGCTTTTGAGCGTATGTTGGGCTTAGATTGCACGGAATATAGGTCCCTGATCCCATTTGTCCCAGTCAACCGTGATAATTGCTGGCAAAAATTCAGTAGTTAAATACACAGCAAGATTATGCGGTGAAAAGAATTAAGCCAACAACTATCAGTACTTTTGAATAAAATCAAATGAATGTTATTGTTCTCTTTTTTACGTCAAATCAACGTAACGACTGTGTGGAAGCATCAAAATTAAGGGAAACCGGAACTCTATCCTATCTTAACTGAAGTGTATATTGCAGTATAACCTCGATAACAGTTCAAAGTTCATCAGCGTATGTTTTAAAATTACAGTATCACATTGGTTAACCACTCAAACAACAATATTAATTATTTCACAAATAATCGCGGAAATGTTTTAGAGATCAGTCCCGTTCATCTAGCATGAGTTGTTCTGCATTCAGACGTTAGTTTACTCGCCGAAATATTGTTAACTATTCGATGCAGAAGCACACCAACAAAAAGGTTTGATTTCGTAGTTATAAATTTTCCTGCCGCTTCCACTCCAATCGTTGCACATACATACCAGAGAAAACGTCTTCAAGCAACATTTCTGCTGCTCAGGACTTCCCATCCAAGTGGTATGTGTCTTATCTCCAAGCAGTATTAATATACCATCTTTCTGCGGTTACACACTGCAAATTATTATTGTATCAAGCCAAGTGTTCTCCCATCCATATGTGATGAAGGTTATAATTGTACTATATTCTAGTGTGCAACTACATAAACACAAATTTACTGTCAGATTACGGCTCCATACAGTGCAGCAAAGGGCGTCACTTCCTCTCTGGATAATACTTTGTTCACTTTGAAATATTGTACTTCAATGAATTATTATTGTACAGTTTTAAAAGTCTGCATGGTCTTTGGGCAGATTGCATTTTGCATGATCGGAAAATTTAATGTCATCTGGGTCACAGCCTTCGCTCGAAGCAGACCTCAAAATCGACAATAAATTTTATCGGGATCAAAAATCTGCCAAATGTACATAGTTCCATTTCTTCTTGTAAATGGTGTAGGAACTCACCTTCTGTAAACTCTTTATCTACTAGTTTGTTTATTGAACCGGCTACTTCTTTCAATTACGAGTTATCGTTTTTGAGATTCACCAAGTTCACGTGGACTAAAAAAACTGCTACAAAAATAAATGATTCATTTTATTCAGTAAAGATTTCTTAATTCATTCAACATTTCGAACACTATAAAACATAGACTATTTTGGGGTATTTGAGTAAAGATCCCAAGTATCGTGTGTATCTTAAGCAGGATTTCTGGGGTAGTTAAATGACGTTACAAAGAATATTGCTTTGGCATTTTTTGCTTCCGAAGCGTAAATACTGGCATTTGCAACAGTAAAAGCTGTGTTTACTCTGGAATGACTAAATTTTTCATAACATTTTGTAACAACTGCTTCTGTGAAACTGTACTGAGGTTCCAATGATGCTTCAGTAGGTACCGATAGATTCTTAACATGTTGATCAGAGATATACCTTGGAACTACTCAGCATGTAGTTCGTCAGTTTCGTCAGACGAAATTTTGCGAGTGTAGCCAATCCACTACCGTTGTCAAATATACTTAAATGAAAAATACTACCCTAGCTGCTTTGTTGCAAATTCAAATTCTTTTGGAATTCATAGCTAATTTTGTAGATTTCGCAACATTTAAAACTCCAGTGAAGTACTACTCATTTTTCGTTTCCAATCAGTTAGTATAAACGGGTGAATTTATCATGTGCAAAAAATGTTGATGCCTAAAATATCCAAAAATGGTATAATTTGCTTTCCTTTAGACCTCTGTATGTAGGTTGAAGAAACCAACATTTCTACAGTGACTGCAGATACCTTACATGTGAATGGTGGTGATACACAGTAGTTTGGCTGTTAGCTCAATGAGAGCTTTGGACATCGCCCTGAAGGCCAGAGGAGTGAACACAATGCACATCGCCAAGCAAGCGGCTTTTGTTCACTGTTACAAGACACTCAGAATTTTTTTTCGAAACTTTGTGGTGATTGGTCATGGAGGGATTCCAGGATTGTGACATGAACATCTACTGGCAGCTACTAACTTTCAGTTGCACACTATCTGTTTCGTTCCTCTCTTTGTGATTAACAGTGTTATCAGAATTTATGTCCCTCTGCCGCGTTGAACGGTGTGCTTCAATTACTTTTCTTCCAGGGTATATCTCCTCACAATCGCGCAACACGAAAACTTTAATTTCGTTACTGCAAGTGGTCAATCAAATGAAAATCGTACAGTTCTCATCAGTGATGTTTGTAGCAAGAATTTGTTTCACCTTTTGGTGAATTGTGCACACAAACCACTAGCGGACGCCTGAGCCTTACTGTGACACAATACAGAATTTAAAAACCCAAATTCTCCCCATCCCTTTCCGATTAGCAATGGACATCCCTTTGAAATTTTTTAGCAAACTGTGTTCAAGTTTCTGAACTTTTTCTCCATCAATTCCGATAGAAATAGTCATGCTGAACTCATCAAGTACTTGATTCTTTATTCATTCACGATTAACTTCCTGCTGCTTTTCCTTGATGCTGAAAGCACATCTTTTACATTACACATCATTCCGCTGTTTTAATCACTCACTGAGAGACAAGAGAAACTGCGGCACCGACTTGAGAATCTGAATTTCATAATGAGGACAATAAGTTTGCATTATTTTTCTTTCAAGTCTGAGCATAACTTTGTACAGTAATTCTTGTGAGCCTGTTTACATGAAACTACTGGCTGCCGTAACTCATCAGAGTCAAATACACTATCAGATTCACCTAGATTGCATATTACGTTTAGCAACTGCTCAAGGTTGTGTATTACATAACACTACAAATCACGAAACTCCCTGGCAGAATAAAACTGTGTGCCCGACCGAGACTCGAACTCGGGACCTTTGCCTTTCGCGGGCAAGAGCTTCTGTAAAGTTTGGAAGGTAGGAGACGAGATACTGGCAGAAGTAAAGCTGTGAGGACCGGGCGTGAGTCGTACTTCGGTAGCTCAGATGGTAGAGCACTTGCCCGCGAAAGGCAAAGGTCCCGAGTTCGAGTCTCGGTCGGGCACACAGTTTTAATCTGCCAGTAAGTTTCATATCAGCGCACACTCCGCTGCAGAGTGAAAATCTCATTCTGGAAACATCCCCCAGGCTGTGACTAAACCATGTCTCCGCAGTGTCCTTTCTTTCAGGAGTGCTAGTTCTGCAAGGTTCGCAGGAGAGCTTCTGTAAAGTTTGGAAGGTAGGAGACGAGATACTGGCAGAAGTAAAGCTGTAAGGACCGGGCGTGAGTCGTGCTTCGGTAGCTCAGATGGTAGAGCACTTACCCGCGAAAGGCAAAGGTCCCGAGTTCTAGTCTGGGTCGGGCACACAGTTTTAATCTGCCAGGAAGTTTCATATCAGCGCACACTACGCTGCAGAGTGAAAATCTCATTCTACTACAAATCACGTTTGCTACCGCCACAGAATATTAAGAGAGGTAAAAACCCGAAGACTCAAACTGCTTATAACCTTTTGACCTAATTCCATCTTCACATTTTCAACCAACAAATTAAAACACATAACAAAAGCCAGAGTGGTGCAGAGTAAAAACTGTGTTTAAACAAAAATTTTCTCTAGATGAACCATACTTGATGAGTTTGTGCAAAGATATACTAGTGTTTGGTAGATCACCTAGAATTATTTTCGAATGTTATGATTCTTCTTTAAAACCAGATTACTGCACGATAGGAGATTTGTTAGCAAAATGCCTTTAAGGTGAGGTACAACTGAAGACTGTTTACTAAACCTCGGGCCAGATCAAGTCAAGAAGAAATTTTGTACTTGCTGTACCATACTTTCATAATTCGCCCTCATTTTTATCGAAGTTATTGGTTCTTTGACTCGATTAAAAATTTGTCAATAAAATAAATTCATGATTAAGAGAAGCTGCATAGTCACATGTGAACATGGGACCACAACGACATAAACTCACCTCTTCTTATCCAGGAGAAATAATGCCAAAATTCGGCTGCCTCTTGCTTGAATTAAATGCCACCAAATAGCTCACTGAAACGTTCTAAATGCAAAACGTACATTCTGTAAGGAATTTCCACTTATTACATCTGTCGGAAATGAATGACTTTTGTCGATTTATTGTATGTAGTGCAGTTTAAAAGGTTCTTAATTTCACGTAAAACTCCAGTTTAAATTAATGTTCGTACTATAAATTAAAAACTTTGCACGGCACATTGTATGATCATATAATATCACTCTCTGTAGTAGAAGTTTACTCAAATTTATCGGGCGATCCTTTTGAAATGCAGTGTTTCAAATTACTTACGATTACTGTCCTTTCTTTCGTCCATCTTCAGCCTCTTGCATCGGAACAACTATAATCTAATAATGAAAAGTCTTGCACACCTTGTAAACAGCGTCATAAATTAATAGCATCTTAGGCCCCCTCCATGGTGAAATGAAGCTGCTTAAATTTGGGAGAATTTTTGTAGTGACAAAAATTATTAACGTCTCTAAGTGCCACTTGGAATACAAATAATGTTTCAAACGACATAAAGCTTACCCAACGAGTGCAAAGCAAACCGTTCGAAAATCTTGAGGTGGTTTGTAACTGTAACTTGCATATTCACTAAGCTCAGGCTCACTGCAGTCAGACCAATTCACAGGCTCCTAATCACAAAGCATTTAAATTTATGGAGTAGAAAATTCTAAATCGTTTTCCTGTTGTTTAGCACAGCTGAACAATAAATTTGAAAAACATAGTCGGGTAGGGACACAGCTAATAAGAAACGACACTAACGACGTTGTACAATTTGAAGCAGCAATGCCTAGCTACCCCCCTCCAGCGAGCTGCGTTAGTGTTTTCCTAAATAATTTGTGAATCCATACATGAAAATAACTATTGAATCCTTTCTTTATTTCAACAGGTTTAACTCCGCCTGGAGGCGACGCAACCCCATATTTACATATCGACGTAGCCTGAAATACCTAAAGATATGCACTATTCTATTATTCCGGCCTTACTCAAATATTCCAGACATTCTTCACGGTAAGTGTGATACGTTGCTGTAACAAGTTTTGGTTCATCAGTGTACGTATGTTTCCCATGTGTTGGAATTAGTGTACATACCTTACAGAAAGTAGTCATTTACTATCAAAATAACCCTACAATTTATCAAAACAAGTCCAAAACTGAATTCTGTTTCAGAACAGAGAAGTTTTTTTTTGGCGGTAAAAATCAAACACATCTTACGTACAGCAAATGGGGATGATCATGCTCGTCTTGTTTTTAGAATCACTTAATAGCTGTCTCAGGGCAGTGACTGGATGGTTCTTCTACAGTACGGTGGTCTCTGGGCTCTTCCAAGTCGCCGCAAGTGTCTTAGACGTCGATGACGCTTGCAGTGACTTCATCATCCGCCAGTAACTGGCGACTGGGATCATAGGTATCACATTCCAGTCAGTCTTGAAAGTTTTACTGGTCACAGTCTTTGGGTCCTGTTGGTTGTTTAATCAGCCCAGTCTGCTGTGTTACAAGTTTTTGTTTGATAGGCCTCCAGGTTCAGTGGTGAGATCATCTGATTAGAAGTTAGTGTCGTTCACAGTACCCCAAACTGGTGTTGCTCTGTACACAGAGTCCTTAGAAATAATTTCGGTGTACACGTCCCTGAATTGTTTTTTCGCATCATTCCCCCGTCCGAACCACAAGCAGAAACGCCCTACTGTGATATCGTTGGAAGCTTACAGTGATCCCTTATCCATCGGTTGGAGGACTGAAGTAACAATGGGAGGCAAAAAAAAACCAACTTTAAATTTGGCAGTTTCTCTTTCCATTGAAAGTTGGGACTTGGGACGTTATTAATCAACTAGGGTACATTTCTGGAATTACCAGATGTAAGCTGGAAATGCTTTTATCCATACGTGAATCCTTTTGATTCTTGTAAGTGACGAGCAGTTTTTTAATCTCGTAAAGCACCGCACATACCTAGACTTACGTTTTATAAACAGGGGTAGCCTATCCGTTTCAGTAACGTTTCCGGATAACATAGCTGTAACGCGAAATTTGCACGTTTTATGATAAGATACTTACATTTCTTTCTAGTATACTAGGGATTTTGTTAGCATTTTCTTCCAGTACAAACCAGTTTCGTCTACATTTTAGAGTTTTGTTGTAGTTCACATTACCTATCGATTTATTAAAACACGCTTTAAAACGTTCAACTGCCTCAGTGTAAGCAGACAGTTTTTTGCCTTAGGTGTCAAATATCCTAGTTCTGTGGCTAGAGTAGAAAAGCATAAGGGTGCAGGCAGTCCCTTAGAAGTAGTGTTACCCTCAAGTTTCTGGTTCATCCCATGCCCTTTTTTACAAATCAAAGGGCCACTTATTGGTTACCCTTGGCTATGCATCAACATGAACCATATGCAGACAGCTGTGTTGAAATCCTGGTTATCTACCTTTTGGAACGTTTTCAGTATGAGGTTTCGTGTTCACTGTCAAGACGACTGCAATAGTGTATCTCCACTTTTTAATATCCGATATTGTGACATGCTCAACTCCTTATTTCCTACGTTACCGCGCTCCACTAACATCCTTCTTCAATTGGTTTATTATTTTAAGTGGGCAATGCCTTTACGTTTATTCGCTATTACGAACGGTAGAACTACAGCACGATGTTACAAGAGAAGACTCACACGCAGCTGACGAGTGACAAGTGGAGGCTCGATGTCAAGTACATGGTTGCTGATTGTTGGCAGGGACAGGAAAAGGGCTACAGCGCAAAGAACAATCGGCCGATAACGGAAGAGCATGGCGCGTAAATTTGAATTAGCTGTCTGGAGTCTTTTCCGTTTACCGATGTTTCCTTTGATCCACGCTCTGTACATTCAGTCTGTGTGCACTGTACATACATAGTCCGCAAGCTCACGCACACTATACGGCGGAGACCAACTTGTCCCACAGCTGGTCATTCCGTTTCCTGTTCCACTCCCAAATGCACTGACGGTTGAAGAACTGTCTCTTTGCCTTCGTGTGAGCACCAGTTTCTCTTACTTTGTCCTTAAAGTCGTTCTACGAGATGTACGTATGTGGGAGTATGACAGCCCTGCAGTCAATTACAAATGCCAGTTGTTTAAACTTTCTCTATAATGTTTCGCTATGAGAACGGCGTCTTCCATTTGAGTATTCCCATTTCTGTTCACGGAGAGATTGCGTAATCAAACCTACCAGTAATTAATTTATCACACACCGCTGAACGTTTTCGATGTCTGCCATTAAATGGCAAGTAATATTCGCGAAGGTTTTTCACGAGCGTTCTATACACAGTCATCTTACACAGAGTTCGACAGAATGAATAGTAGGGTATAAAAAGAGCAGAACTTCGAAACATATTGAGAAAAAATAGTCATGGATAGCAAAGAGCTGGTCGTGGTGGCCGAGTAGTTCTAGGTGCTTCAGTCGGGAACCATGCGCCTGCTACCGTCGCAGGTCCGAATCCTGCCTCTGGCATGAATGTGTGTGATGTCCTTAGGTTAGTTACGTTTAAGTAGTTCTAAGTTTAGGGGACTGATGACCTCAGCTGTTACGTCCCAAAATGCTTAGAGCCATTTATGATTACAGAGAAAAATATATGCCATTATACACTACTGGCCATTAAAATTGCTATACCAAGAAGAAATTCAGATAAACGGGTATTCATTGGATAAATATGTTATACTAGAACTGACATGTGATTACAGTTTCACGCAATTTGGGTGCATAGATCCTGAGAAAACAGTACCCAGAACAACCACCTCTGGCCGTAATAATGGCTTTGATACGCCTGTGTATTGAGACAAATAGAGCTTGGATGGCGCGTACAGGCACAGTTGCCCATGCAGCTTCAACACAATACCACAGTTCATCAAGAGTCGTGACTGGCGTATTGTGAGAGATCTGGAGAATGTGCTGGCCAGGACAGGAGTCGAACATTTTCTGTATCCAGAAAGGCCCGTACAGGACTTGCAACATGCGCTCGTGCATTATCCTGCTGAAATGTAGGGTTTCGCAGGGATCGAATGACGAGTATAGCCACGGGTCGTAACGCATCTGAAATGTAACGTCCACTGTTCAAAGTGCCGTCAATGCGAACAAGAGGTGACCGAGACGTGTAACCAGTGGCACCCCATACCAATACGCCGGCCGATACGCCAGTATGGCGATGACGAATACATGCTTCCAATGTGCGTTCACCGCGATGTCGCCAAACACCGATGCGACCATCATGATGCTGTAAACAGAACCTGAATTCATCCGAAAAAACGACGTTTTGCCATTCGTGCACCCAGGTTCGTCGTTGAGTACACCATCGCAGGCGCTCCTGTCTGTCATGCAGCGTGAAGGGTAACCGCAGCCTTGGTCTCCGAGGTGATAGTCCATGCTGATGCAAACATCGTCGAACTGTTCGTGCCGATGGTTGTTGTCTTGCAAACGTCCCCATCTGTTGACTCAGGCATCGAGACGTAGCTGCACGATCCGTTACAGCCATGCGGATAAGAGGCCTGTCATCTCGACTGCTAGTGATACGAGGCCGTTGGGATCCAACACGGCGTTCCGTAATACCCTCCTGAACCCACCGATTCCATATTCTAACAGTCATTGGATCTCGACCAACGCGAGCAGCAATGTCGCGATACGATAAACCGCAATCGCGGTAGGCTACAGTCCGACCTTTATCAAAGTCGGAAACGTGATGGTACGCATTTCTCCTCCTTACACGAGGCATCACAAAAATGTTTCACCAGGCAACGCCGGTCAACTTCTGTTTGTGTATGAGAAATCGGTTCGAAACTTTCCTCATGTCAGCACGTTGTAGGTGTCGCCACCGGTGCCAACCTTGTGTGAATGCTCTGAAAAGCTAATCATTTACATATCACAGCATCGTCCTCCTGTCGGTTAAATTTCGCGTCTGTAGCACGTCATCTTCGTTTCGTAGCAATTTTAATGCCCAGTAGTGTATATCACATATTCCCTTACCTTCGTTTTCAATATAACGATATGTTAGAATGCTATAAGAGCACAGAACAGCAAGACGAAGGTTAGTCGGCTTGCATTATCTTGTTGGTTAGTTACTGTATGACCTGCAATTTGTATAGGTGACCGCGTAAATTACCACGGATGCAGCGCCACAAGAAACGATCTGGCGTTATTACTTCGTAGGCAAGTCTGGCTACAGAATGTTGAGGACTTGAGATGAGTACTTGTTGCGTCTGCCCCCCTCGCCACGTGCTGCGCTGTGTCCTTCATCTTCCCTGCACAAGATGCAGCAGTCCTGAATTGTTGCATCCATTCGTCCGGTGATTGCAGACTTCATCAACTTTGTCATGTCGTTTCAAATCGAGATGGCGACGAAAAAGTCGCTGAACTGTGGTCCGAGACCCGTTATTTATGTAAATAACCATAGCAAATGCACGATGATCTGTACCGCACAAGCTGATAATCACAAATTAATGGCAGTTGTTGTGCAGAACATTCTTGGACTGCTTGCGCTTCAATACAGGGTGAAACATCGAGCCTTAGACGATTACCTCTATCGAACTCGTCAGGAGCAACTGACTGTGCTGCTGCTGTGGTCATCTTATATGGGGTGTTAAAAAAATTATCCAGTGTTTCAGGGGATGATAGTATGCTTCAGAACAAGACGAAAGTGTCTTACGACCATGGGTCCTACAAAGCATACATACTGACATGCGGCATATGAACACATGTTCATAGGAGGTGCTCTTGCGATGTCATCCATGGCAATGCATTATTTGTCCTGCTAGAGACAGCTACCCGATGATTAACGTTCACAGCCCCTGGCATGGAATACTGCGAGGTAGCAAGGCATCACGAACATTTGTTTGCGGATGTGAGCACTGATGTTGCATTGGCGTTGTGGGTCATACCAGGATCGACAACGTGCTGGGCTACAGCTGTACATTATCGATGTAAACATTAGTTCGTTCAGTGATCTGCCTCGAATTGTTCCGTTTATGTTGTGTGACTGTCTGTACTCTCGTTGAGTCTGTTTGCGTTCCCGTACTTTCCTACTAACTCCAGGTGCTTACCGAGATGTTCGGCCTACTTGAAGTTCTAGTTTGAAGTACGTGTTGCTGTGATGTTTGCAGCGCGGTACAACTGCTATGGTTTGGCAGACTGAGTTAATATGAGAGCACATAATCTGTACACTGAACGATTTACAGCACGCAGGGTACCATATGTTCCAGCGTCTTGGGGAAAGAGGTCCCGTAGCATCCAAAAAGTTGACGATGGATGGCCTCGTTCAGTTCCCATGCCCGAAATGGAGGACCATGTTCTAGGTACAGTGGACGACAATCCTGGAACCGATGTAAGACTAATAGCAGCAGCTGAAGATGTTAGGCATCCTCTGGTCTGGGCGGTACTTCAAAAGCAATTGTTGTACCCGCAACCATGTTCTGTGTGTCCAGGCCCTTAGGACACAAGATCATCCTGCCTCAGAGCAGTTCTGCCAGTGGTTCTTGCGGCAGTGTGGTGCAGATCTACAATTTGCATCCAAGATTTTGTTTATTGATGAGGCAGGGTTTACACGAGATGGCCGATGACAATCCCCATGCGGTTCAAGAAACAAGGCATCAGGATCGATTACTAATTCATATATGGACAGGTGTTATTGACAATAGATTACCAGGGCCATATGTGCTACCACAGAAATTAACTGGGCTCGTTATCACCGCTTTCTGAAGAACATACTGCCCATGTTGCTGGAGCATGTGCCATGTCAGGACAGACTACAGATGTGGTTCATGAATGATGGCGCACCAGCACATTCTCTGTGCACCGTGCGCCGGCGCCTGACGAGAACAATTGAATATCAGTGGATTGGCCAGGGAGGTACCATACCTTGATCCTCTCGTTCCGCGCACCTAAATCTACTAGACTTCTGGTTATGGGGATACGTGCAGCAATTGGCCTTTGCCACTCCAATAAGTGATGTACAGACACTGCACAAACGCGACTTCCGTGGATCTCAGCACATTCAGAATCCACCCGGGTGATTCCAAAGAGTGCGTGAGTCATTACACCGATGGGCAGAGGCATGGACTGAGCCCCTGGTTATGAGAATTTTTGTTGTTGTTTTGATGCGTACAGTCATCCCCTGAAATATTGGATAGCTTTTTTAACACTTCGTACAACCAAAAGACAGCTTCTGATTGGTCGGTCATTACGTCATTCTGTCGCAGATGGTGTCGACGTTTGCGCTGGTGGCGTCACCGCTCGATCCGTTGCGACAAATATCTCTGGCCCTTCTCTGCATCGAGAGCTCGCTTCCATGTACCGGTAAGATTATATCCGCCGCCACGGTTGAAGGTTTTCTCACACATTCCTATTCCTATAGTTTAATTATAGAGTTCCGATATGTGGGAACCTGTGGAAACTTCCGTTTCTTCAAACAGTATTTTTTGTTGGTTTGCGAGGCTGTGTTCAGAAACTGCAGAATTCTCCAGTTCTAGATTTTTAATATAACGTTGATGTTCCGCACGTCTATCCAAAATGTTGCGGAGGGACTGATGGATGTAACTGCTTCCGCACTAACATAGGAAGTTTTAAATCCCAGGAATGCTGAGGCCGAGATTGTCCTTAATAGGGCATAGCATCTCTTTTATCTTCTCTTGAGGTCGGAAAGTCGATCTGATATCTCGTATTCCCAGGATTCTGCCTAGTTTGCTCGATGAAGCACCACAGAAGGGAATGAATGCAATCGGTGGCTCATCACCTGAATGTTCAACATTTTCACGTTTCCTTTTCTTGGAGAACACTGAATTCGTATCACGTGATCCATAGCCGCTCTTTCGGAAGAAATAATGTTGCTGATTAATTTTTGAATCCAAGTGGTCCTCGTCAGAAACGGTTTTTGTTCTGTGTACCAGTGTATTTAAAGCTGCTCTATTCTAGAGTGATGGTGAAGACTCCGGGCACTAAGACATAATTCAGTATGCGTCGGCTTGCGGTGTACTGTTTGGTCTAGACGTCCGACTTGTGCCAGGACATCAAAAATGGCAGCCTTGCCTCTTTGTCTGTCTCGATGGGGAACTGGATGTTTGATTTCATGCGTTTCATATGTTTCTAGATGTTCTCAAGAGCTTCTACACCTTGTGGCCAGACTATAATGTGTCGTCAACACAGTGACAACATTAAGATGGACGAAAGGGAACCGAATTGAATGCACATTTTTCCTCAATGCAGATCGGGCATACTTTCCCCTAGCTAACCGAGGTCGGCCGTTCGCCTCCCAAAAACCGACCTTACGACCCATTTCCATTTCATATCGCTTTAAAACGCTACCAATAGATAGCTAATCGATGTGACTGTGCCAGGTAATCTACCCCTAATACTATATCTGAAGGTGAAAGGATAGTTTTTCCTGCACATCTGTCATAGTTCTTTTTAACTACATTCTACCCTCAGGTTTGTAGCATTAGTCAGTCTTCAGAAATTTTGAGTAACCTCAGTGACAATATAAATGGGAGTCTCGTACCATTTGCCACGTGGCACTGTTTTCCCATTTGTATATTTACCTGAACTTTAAGGCTCAATACTCCAAAAGCAGTAATATTATTGAAAAGGAGCGTTGTGCCAAGGCAGAATTTTATTTACTGAATGCAGTGTATTTCAAAGTGTGCCACACTAGGGACAGGATTAAAACATTGTACAGATTTTGAGCCAGTAACATTGTTTAAGTTAGTAGAACAACCAGTGTGACGTCTTATAAAATGGAATAAACAGATGACGACAGCGGTATGGAAGGTATATCATGATCTTTATATTTACAGAAGTCTGAATTTGAGTGTATTCGATAGTAATCCATCTGTCTGCATGAAATACGACTACATATCCCGTGTAGATTTTTTGAGAATACGAACTTACAGATTAACACTTACAGCGCTGGGTCTGGTGAGCTAGGGGTAAAGTGCCTACATGTAAACCGAAAGTACATGGGATCAAATCCTAATCGACCCAAGGAATATTTTAGTCGGAATGTAATCTGTTCTTAAACTTTCATTGATGTAAAGATTCACCATGAACGTCACGTGGTTCTCATTCCATGTTAACCTGTCAGTCATCTTTTCTGGCAGTGTTTCTGGGGTAAGCTACATACATCAAAGTCACCAAAAAAGACATCAAATAGAAGGACATGCATTAGGACATCGAGGCACATGAAACTACTGTTAATAACACTTACAGTGATATGAAAATAGCCATATCCCCCTCATTTCATTACTGAATGGAACAAGACTGACAGTGGCAGTTTTCGGTGGAAAGTGTTTTAAGCACTGCAGTCCATAGGGGCCTGCGTTTTATACTGCTGGCCTCTAAGGGTAATTATTGCATTTAGAAGGAATGGGAAGCGGCAGCTCTAAGTTGCAACTTATAGCTCATTCCTGAAGTGTGCTGATGTGAGTTAAATGATAAATCTTTTCATACTGTAATTGGAGTACTTGAGATCGAACAGATCTGAAACATCTATTCCTTATGTGCCTTTATTGATCCAAGCAGTTAACTAAACCTTTTTTGTGAATTCGGATCCGATTTACTAACCTGCAATGGAAAAATTGGAGCTACACAGGTGCAACTTGCTGCACACAGTTGAAAATAAATCACAAGTATAAAACTGTTTACTTGATGGGTTTAAAAATCTGAACAACATGTGTGGAATGATAGTATGGAAATTGATACACACGTTTCACGATAGCGCCTTAAAATCTCCTTCTAGACGTCAATAATAACGTTTTTCTCAGTTCTGTTAAATGAGCAACTGTTCTTTTTTATAATATAATTAATTTCCTACTGTAACATATCTCATACAAATGCGTATGATCTTAATTTAGGAAGCAAATAGAATAGTTAAATTAGAGATCACTTCAGATATTAGGCTAAAGTTTCTTTCGAAGTTACTTATATCCATTGCATATGCAACGTAAGTTTATATTGCTACACCATGTGACAACCAACAAATACTATCGACTCTAGTTCAGCTGTAACACACTGACATGGCGAGGCTGTTTAGTTACTTGATTGCCACTCGAGAAAAATACTAAGCAAATTATGATCGGCCCTCGTAATGAAATGTCTTATTGGAACTAAATAGTCTATGGTTTTTCATGGCATTGAATTGGATACCTTAGTACAATATTTTTTATTTAAAGTAAAAAACCTTCAGCAGTGACGTGAAGTAATTGCATGACAAAAGCAATGTTAGATATTTCGCTGCTTTGCTGTAGCTTCTGATCCTTTCAGAAACAAAATGAGAAAGGAATTGATCAACAGTAGACCAGCAGATTAATGCTTTTCTCATATGAAGGGCTGAGGGGTGCAGCCACAGCAAATACGAATTTACTATCAATAACGTATTGTAGCGATAATGATGATTTGCTGTTGGAACAAGGTCGCGAAAGTATGTCTTGAGTGAGTATTATTGTTTGTCGCTCATCTCTTGTTGCTATCCAGCTATAAATATTTCAGCATCATGATACTGACATCGAAAAATTCATTTGTAATTCACTTAAAAGCCTGCAGGCGATTAGCAAATTAGACAGCGTCGAAATGTCTTGCCTGTTCTGGACTAGGCACCTATTCACTTATGTCAGATCCATATTTACAAACGCCAACTCAATCAATTTTAATTACGTGCCGGTATTTTCCTGGCTCACAGACTTGACACCAGTTGGAAATACTAGCGACATCTGATACGTTCTGCTATTTCTTCGTTAGTACTGCAGTCTAACTGTGACACTTGGCAAGCTTTCATTTAAGACATAACACTGAAAACTATGCCAGTACTTGACAAGAATAAGTGGATGCAGTTTCACATTGGCTTCAATCTGCTGCATGTGTTGTTTGTGGCATTTGGATTAGCACCGTTTTCAGTAGAAAGCCTAAAGAAGATCTTCTGGAAGTTTCAGGAGAATATTACGTTGAAGAAAATATTGTCGCCATCTACCCTATGGTTCATCATTATTCTGCTTGACAAAATAGAGACTGCATACTCAAATATTACATTATATCGATCCATTTCAGATACGTTGTCACAGTTTTCTAACAGCACAGAAAGCGCTTTTGACAATGGGAATATGCACTGTCACTGGCGTTCAGGATATACATCACAACACTGAAGCAGATACCCAACTACTGTCAAAGATTCAAGTAAATATGAAGATGATGGGCGGTTTCCTACTAGCTGCCCACATGGCAGTTATGGTAGCCGTCATTGCTACTATTGTACCCAAATCTAACAGTCTGTATGAACATCCAAAACTCATATTCTCCCTTTTCTTCGATTCTCTGACGACACTGCAGTTCGGTAAATTGCAACTAGAGCTGTGGGTGAGATTCTGTTACCTAAACGATAGACTTACGAAGGCTGCTCCAGTGCCACTCACGCCAGCGTCCCTCGAAGGAGTTTCAACATCGACGTCTCCTTTCAGACTGTAGCAGCTGTCGGAGGCGTACAATTCCTTCAGACGTGCCGCGCATCTGCTGCAGAGCCACTTCGGTGCTCCCGTGGCTGTCAGCGTGTCGCAGTCTGTGTGCTGTTCCACTTGCAGCGCCTACAAAGTGCTACTGACGCAGCTGTGGCCTCAGTGGGCCGCCGAGCAGCCGCTCAGTCCCTCGGTGGGCAACTCGCTGATGTGGCTCGCCTACCACTGCCTCCGGCTGACCACGGTGTCGCAGACCTGCGCTGCAGTCGAGCACGCGGCGGCGAATACCAGCGAACTCCTCCTGAGGGTCGCCGTGGCGTCTAAGGGCATCTGTGCTGACCTGGAGTCTTTCCTGGTTCTCGTCACACACGGGCCACCATTGCATTTCTCCGCAACCGGATTCTTCATCGTCAACCGCCGCCTGCTTGCCTCAGCACTAGCTATTGTCATTACTTACTTAATCATCCTTGGACAGCTCACCCCAAAGCAGTGAACAAGTGTAAATTTTTATTTCTTTTCTTCTACACTTCTAGCGTCACATACTTGCCTGATTTAATACCAATATTTCCCATAGCTTTCTTTTACTTCAACTTCTTACATATTTACACTCCTGGAAATTGAAATAAGAACACCATGAATTCATTGTCCCAGGAAGGGGAAACTTTATTGACACATTCCTGGGGTCAGAGCATGGCAACAGAGCATGCACAATGTCGGCACTAGTACAGTGTATATCCACCTTTCGCAGCAATGCAGGCTGCTATTCTGCCATGGAGACGATCGTAGAGATGCTGGATGTAGTCCTGTGGAACGGCTTGCCATGCCATTTCCACCTGGCGCCTCAGTTGGACCAGCGTTCGTGCTGGACGTGCAGACCGGGTGAGGCGACGCTTCATCCAGTCCCAAACATGCTCAATGGGGGACAGATCCGGAGATCTTGCTGGCCAGGGTAGTTGACTTACACCTTCTAGAGCACGTTGGGTGGCACGGGATACATGCGGACGTGCATTGTCCTGTTGGAACAGCAAGTTCCCTTGCCGGTCTAGGAATGGTAGAACGATGGGTTCGATGACGGTTTGGATGTACCGTGCACTATTCAGTGTCCCCTCGACGATCACCAGTGGTGTACGGCCAGTGTAGGAGATCGCTCCCCACACCATGATGCCGGGTGTTCGCCCTGTGTGCCTCGGTCGTATGCAGTCCTGATTGTGGCGCTCACCTGCACGGCGCCAAACACGCATACGACCATCATTGGCACCAAGGCAGAAGCGACTCTCATCGCTGAAGACGACACGTCTCCATTCGTCCCTCCATTCACGCCTGTCGCGACACCACTGGAGGCGGGCTGCACGATGTTGGGGCGTGAGCGGAAGACGGCCTAACGGTGTGCGGGACCGTAGCCCAGCTTCATGGAGACGGTTGCGAATGGTCCTCGCCGATACCCCAGGAGCAACAGTGTCCCTAATTTGCTGGGAAGTGGCGGTGCGGTCCCCTACGGCACTGCGTAGGATCCTACGGTCTTGGCGTGCATCCGTGCGTCGCTGCGGTCCGGTCCCAGGTCGACGGGCACGTGCACCTTCCGCCGACCACTGGCGACAACATCGATGTACTGTGGAGACCTCACGCCTCACGTGTTGAGCAATTCGGCGGTACGTCCACCCGGCCTCCCGCATGCCCACTATACGCCCTCGCTCAAAGTCCGTCAACTGCACATACGGTTCACGTCCACGCTGTCGCGGCATGCTACCAGTGTTAAAGACTGCGATGGAGCTCCGTATGCCACGGCAAACTGGCTGACACTGACGGCGGCGGTGCACAAATGCTGCGCAGCTAGCGCCATTCGACGGCCAACACCGCGGTTCCTGGCGTGTCCGCTGTGCCGTGCGTGTGATCATTGCTTGTACAACCCTCTCGCAGTGTCCGTAGCAAGTATGGTGGGTCTGACACACCGGTGTCAATGTGTTCTTTTTTCCATTTCCAGGAGTGTATATCTCAGGATTTTGAAACACAATCTAAGATCATACAATCTCCTAAATTGTTGATACAACTTCTTCTGTCTTATGAATTTTACATCTTAGCCTGTAAATTTGCAGTTCATTTCAAATTACGTTCCGAATTATGGCTTGCATACAATACTCTTTCACATATCCAATGGTTTTACGTATCTGCTGAAGTAATTCTGGTTTCTTTTTTTTCTTGCGACGCATTACTTATATCCAGATGATAGTAAAGGAACAGCAATTTTTCTCATTAAACATCATTCTTATCTCACTGCACCTTTCGCTTTCAGGCATGTATCTCTTGTGCCCTGTATGTTTTGGAATTGATTTTGTTTCACTCACCTGTTCTTATAATAATCACATACAATATATAAAAAAGACAAACACTTGAATACTAAATGTGTTGTAATATTTCTTTGTTATATAACGCTTTAGAACGTTGTTACTTACAATAATGCCAGTGGTTCAGCTTCCCCTCCCCTACTGATGTTGTTAAGCTATATTTTCCATGCACTTTGATTTTCAGGAAAAACCTGCTTTTACAACGTATTTTTCTGCCACAAGAGCGACGGCATCTATGTGAAAGAGCCATGTGAAAGAGCCGTGTTATGAAAGTGTGCCTACCTGTCAGAAGACCTACATCAAATTCAGCTTTCCATTTTACTGTGTCATGACTGATGTATGTCAGAAAGTGGAGATCATGAACTACTGATTTATGTACCCTGTTATCAGTAGAGTCTGTGTCAACTTACCATTCCCTTTTCAGCTGGTGACAGTATCTTGGTGCATGCTTTCCGCGTCAACTATGAAATACGACGGATAACCTCTTTTCCATAATATGTTTCACAGTTCTTTTGTTATTAAAATTGTTAAAAGCAGTATAATATTTTTCAATGCAATTATATCCCAATAATTTAACATATTTACAGCATCTACTATACATCTTCATTTTCTGTAGTCTATTTGTAATTCATACAAGAAGTATTAAGGCATTGTTTTCAGTGTATTTTCCCAGATTATATCATCAGGATGTACACGCGCCAACCCTTTAATAATTTTCATTGGTGCCTCTTTTTTCGGTTCCTTTTCTCCTTTCCTTTGAGGAAATTAAACTTACATAATTTTAACAAATAAATGTAATATCAAAATTCCACATTCTTAAAGACTGTTAGATGGTAGAGTTTTGCCTGTAATGTTTTCTGTTTCTACAGCTCTTTCGGCATTTCTGTAAGAAAATCGAGCACTCATCGCCTCAGTTTTGTTTTTTATTGTAAGTGACTTCATACCACAGATTCTAGTAGTGAATTGTGCATTCAATTTCTTCTATAATTAAATGTAACTGTCGCCCTGTTATTGAATTACGGATCGTTTCCCATGTTTCATTAGCTAATTTTTGCACCTTGACAACTGCGTTCAGATAAACTATTTTACTGAATTTTAATGAGCTTTCCGTGATATTTTATTAGGTTTATTTATTTTCTATTTAAAAATATAATATGTAAGATGAAATTCTTGATTCTGCTTAACAAATTTATATTTTATTCTATCAAATATATTAAACCATTATTAACACGCAATTTCTTGTTCATTATTAGCCTGTTTCTTGACTGAATTATGTTCTTCTCCCAGTCACCAAAAGTGCGATAACCGTTTTTAGATTTTATAGCTTCTAAATAATGACCCTGTTTTGTACCCCTTCCTTACACAGTTATTTACACCATTTTGCCTTTCACCAGGATGCTGTAGAAAAGCAGGGAGGAGAGCCCATTTCTCAGCCTAATAACAACCTTGATCTCGAATGCCGCTGAATGCTATCCTCAGCATTTGAGTTTACAACTGGTGTCAGTCAAGGTCTGTTGGATGATCACTTTTCACCTCTAACGTAAATCCATATCCATGAAAGTCTGAAATAGCGTGTTTCGAACAACTTAGCTGTAAGTCACCACAAACGTCTCGTTCATGATCATGTGTTAAGCTGATAGGCTGCTCAGCATAATTGTGATTAAATAACATGTTCATTCCCGTATGAGCAGCTGGTGCCCTCAGTTGAGTGATACATTTCAAATGCGCCGCCTGCCACTGTAACACTACGGCTCTTGGACAGGATCTGCAGAGGTGTGGTCGTCTGGACGGACTGAGCGATTATCATCGAGGAAGTTGGACTGTTTGTTCATACCGCCTGCCCAACAGCTCCTTGGATGAAACAGGACGTACCTTTGTCACTATACCTACGCTGCAACAAAGATCGAGATGGACTTCTCGATATGTACCTTTTTAACTGCGAATTCCCTTTAAACTTTGTTAACTACGTTGGTATCATCTGAAAAAAGTATTCAAGTTACGTACTGTAGTATATTAATTAAATGTTTAAAAAAGTTATGGGACTCTAATGAAAAATCCTGTAGCACCGAAATTAGATGCGTTTAGATGCAGTAAGCCCATTGGAATGTACACTCCTGGAAATGGAAAAAATAACACATTGACACCGGTGTGTCAGACCCACCATACTTGCTCCGGACACTGCGAGAGGGCTGTACAAGCAATGATCACACGCACGGCACAGCGGACACACCAGGAACCCCGGTGTTGGCCGTCGAATGGCGCTAGCTGCGCAGCATTTGTGCACCGCCGCCGTCAGTGTCAGCCAGTTTGCCGTGGCATACGGAGCTCCATCGCAGTCTTTAACACTGGTAGCATGCCGCGACAGCGTGGACGTGAACCGTATTTGCAGTTGACGGACTTTGAGCGAGGGCGTATAGTGGGCATGCGGGAGGCCGGGTGGACGTACCGCCGAATTGCTCAACACGTGGGGCGTGAGGTCTCCACAGTACATCGATGTTGTCGCCAGTGGTCGGCGGAAGGTGCACGTGCCCGTCGACCTGGGACCGGACCGCAGCGACGCACGGATGCACGCCAAGACCGTAGGATCCTACGCAGTGCCGTAGGGGACCGCACCGCCACTTCCCAGCAAATTAGGGACACTGTTGCTCCTGGGGTATCGGCGAGGACCATTCGCAACCGTCTCCATGAAGCTGGGCTACGGTCCCGCACACCGTTAGGCCGTCTTCCGCTCACGCCCCAACATCGTGCAGCCCGCCTCCAGTGGTGTCGCGACAGGCGTGAATGGAGGGACGAATGGAGACGTGTCGTCTTCAGCGATGAGAGTCGCTTCTGCCTTGGTGCCAATGATGGTCGTATGCGTGTTTGGCGCCGTGCAGGTGAGCGCCACAATCAGGACTGCATACGACCGAGGCACACAGGGCGAACACCCGGCATCATGGTGTGGGGAGCGATCTCCTACACTGGCCGTACACCACTGGTGATCGTCGAGGGGACACTGAATAGTGCACGGTACATCCAAACCTTCATCGAACCCATCGTTCTACCATTCCTAGACCGGCAAGGGAACTTGCTGTTCCAACAGGACAATGCACGTCCGCATGTATCCCGTGCCACCCAACGTGCTCTAGAAGGTGTAAGTCAACTACCCTGGCCAGCAAGATCTCCGGATCTGTCCCCCATTGAGCATGTTTGAGACTGGATGAAGCGTCGTCTCACGCGGTCTGCACGTCCAGCACGAACGCTGGTCCAACTGAGGCGCCAGGTGGAAATGGCATGGCAAGCCATTCCACAGGACTACATCCAGCATCTCTACGATCGTCTCCATGGGAGAATAGCAGCCTGCATTGCTGCGAAAGGTGGATATGCACTGTACTAGTGCCGACATTGCGCATGCTCTGTTGCCTGTGTCTATGTGCCTGTGGTTCTGTCAGTGTGATCATGTGATGTATCTGACCCCAGGAATGTGTCAATAAAGTTTCTCCTTCCTGGGACAATGAATTCACGGTGTTCTTATTTCAATTTCTAGGAGTGTATTACATCACTTCAATTTCAAAAGGAAAACTAATATCTGACAGAACAGCAATATGTAACAATGCTTAACAGACACATTTGACTGAGGCAAATTGATTGAGATTCTCTGTTTTACACTTAATTATTTGTTACACTTTCCAGCCTAAAAAATGTACTGAAAGCACTCGCACAATTGCGCATGCCTCACATCAACTGAGAGGTTCAGTAACATTCAAGTCAACCTGAAGTGACCTTGAGGGCTATCATAAAACCGTACGAATGGTACATTGACGATATGCCAATATGATATCTCATAAAGTCTTTTGCGTTTTCAGTACAGTCTGTGTAGCTAAGTCATACAATAAGGAATCACTGTTAATAATCTGTCAAGAGTTCGTTCCATTATTTACGTTTTGTATTTAACATACTTCAGTTGGAAAACATGAAGAAACCAGAATTAAAGCAATTTTACCATTTCTTTGTTATTTATTTCCATAAGAAATTTTCAAAATACAGTGTTACTAAGTTTTAGTGTAGTGGCAGAGAGTTTAATTGCCTTAGGAGTGGAAGGTATGTTCCTAAAGCACTAAGTTTCCAGTTGCATATGAAAATGCCAAACAAACCCAGTGTAAAAGGAAGCCCAAAAGGAAGAGCTGTAGGTGAGAAACGAGATTCTTAAGAGAGCAAAGAAAAGAAAAATATAATAACTAGGAAAACCAGAAAAGATCGAAAGTTTTAAAATGCAATTCCAAAAGTCTGCGGTTAGTTCCTCAATCGGCCCCAGAATTTATCGGTCACTTACCGCTTCTGTCATCTTTGCCAACGTTTTTCTGACGTGAAAAAGACCATTTTCCTCATCGTTCGCAATTAAAATTGAACTTTAAGTAATAGTATAATTGATAGGGTAAGTCAGTTAATGTTTGTGTGCAAAGGGCATGCCGTCTACTATAGGAACATTCCCTGTAAAGCACTATTGACAAACTTTACTTACATAACGGTAGTTAGATTAAGTTTAACGTACGGTTTTTCTGTTTGATATCTTCCTTACAGAAAGTAAACTCTGTTCTAATTTAAATCCACTCTCGGTGATGGCAGATATTTTTGGCGTATTTCAACTAACATTGCGTTTTCGGGACAATAGTATTGAAGAACGATTTTCCCTTCAAAGTACGGGAACATTATCACAGTCTAACTTAAATCACGTGCTTCATTTGACGTTTTTAAAGTAAAACATGACATCATTAGATGATTTATTCCACGTGACAGATCCTGCATCTCTTCCTTACTTAGTATAGCAATGTCTTCAGAGAATCTTATCAGTGACATCTTTTCAGCCTGAACTTCAAACCCACACCTGAACCTATCTTTTGTCACCGTTTTTGGTCTTCCATTATTTTGTTCTTCTCGTGCTTCCTGTACATATTCTACATCTACATAAATACTTTGTAGGCCATTCCGAAGGGAACCGTTTACCATAGCTAGTCATTTCATTCCCTATTCCACTACCAAACAGAGCGAGAGATGAGCGACCTTCTTATCTTCGTGGTCCTTAAACGAAAAGTTTACTGGCAGCAGTTGAATCGTTCATGAGTTAACTACAGATGTTTTCTCAACGGTGTTCCGCGAAAAGAACGTCATCTTACATACAGGGATTCCCATCACAGTTGAAAACAAGTATATCGCCAGGTCCAGATGGAATCTCAACTCAATTTTACAGCTAGTAGTGTTGGGCAGTAGCCCCTGTTTCGCCTGCATTTATCGCGAGTGCTGGAACACAGTGCAGGTGACTCCTGCCAGTTATCCTGCAAACCGTGGATGGATGGCAGCAGGCTTTCCTAGATATCCGCAAAGTATTTGACACGGCGCCCCACTGCGGACTGTTAACGGAAAGTCGAGCATACGGATTGGGTTCCCAGATATGTGAATGATTCGAAGACATCTTATGCAATAGGATTCAGTACGTTGTCCTCGGCGGTGAGTGGTCATCACAGGGAAGGATCATCTCCATAATTCGTATTGATTGAATCTGCGGGTAAAAAATCTTGCAGTACGCCTCTAAAATTCTTCGATGTCGATGGTGATCCCGTGCACTAGAACAGTACTCAAGAATTGGTCATACTGGTACTCTATAAGCTGTCTCTATTATACAGGGTGGTCCACTGATCGTGACCGGGCCAAATATCTCACGAAATAAGCGTCAAATGAAACAAACTACAAAGAACGAAACCTGTCTAGCTTGAAGGGGGAAACCAGATGGCGCCCTCCTTGGACCGCTATATGGCGCTGACATAGGTCAAACGGATATCAACTGCGTTTTTTTAAATAGGAACCCCCATTTTTATTACATATTCGTGTAGTACGTAAAGAAATATGAATGTTTTAGTTGAACCACTTTTTTGGCTTTGTGATAGATGGCGCTGTAATAGTCACAAACATATGGCTCACAATTTTAGACAAACAGTTGGTAACAGGTAGGTTTTTTAAAAGTAAAATGCAGAGCGTAGGTACGTTTGAACATTTTATTTTCGTAGTTGCAATGTGATACATGTACCCTCGTGAACTTGTCATTTCTGAGAACGCATGCTGTTACAGCGTGATTACCTGTAAATACCACAGTAATGCAATAAATGCTCAAAATGATGTCCGTCAACCTCAATGCATTTGGCAATACGTGTAACGACATTCCTCTCAACAGCGAGAAGTTCGCCTTCCGTAATGTTCGCACATGCATTGACAATGCGCTGACGCATGTTGTCAGGCGTTGTCAGTGGATCACGATAGCAAATATCCTTCAACTTTCGCTAGAGAAATAAATCCGGGGACTTCATATCCGGTGAACGTGCGGGCCATGGTATGGTGCTTCGACGACCAATCCACCTGTCATGAAATATGCTATTCAATACCACTTGCGACCGAACCGCTGAATCTTTCCATCAGTAAATGGGGTATGTTCTCCCCTGACTCGGTTGTTTTAACCCCCTCCACTGACGGAATAACCCACTTCCCAATTCCGTATGTATAAAACCAATACGGACTTGTAGCTGTCACGACTTTGCGCTTACTGCTACGTATTTTAACTGTAAATAGCTCAGTCGCAATGGTAAGAGGCAGTAGTGAATTCACGTAGTTAATATTTGAATCCAGCACAGCTGCCACAAGCTCAGCTCACTTTTACTCCACTCCTACCCTCGCCATTGCACCACATTAACTAGGTGCTACGTGGACCTTGCTAAATTCACCTGCGTATACATTTTTGACCGTTACTCGCCAGTATTTACCTAATGATTAGTACACTCCTAACCGGACTATTTCCCTACGAGCTGTGATGATTGAACGGGTTCGATCCATGGCCTAGAGTGCCCTACAGTTCACATGGTAACACTGCCTACCTGACCCACTTAACTTGGTAGTGAGCTTATGTATCCAATCACCACTGCTAGCAGCAGTGGATAATCCTATCAGCACGACGAGAGCAGCAGACTTACCGTCGAATCCTCCTGAAAATACTTATAACTACGGTCGCCAGCTCTGAAGGAGCAAAAGAATAAATCAATTTTTGGGCTCGTTTCAAAGTGAAATGGCTTGAGTTGAATTTAAACTTAATTCTGAATATTACTATTTCTGATCATTCTAGATGATTCTACAAAACAAATACTCTCTCAATTTCTGTGAGTTGGCTTGGTAATTACTACCAAGACAGGTTATGCAACTTCGGTTAACAAAATTCTATCCTTCAACTTATTTAATGATTTTGGATATTACTCTTTGGACCATTGATACAGAATTAGTTAAGTGACTTTACTTGAAAGGTTGCTCAGAAAAATTTAAGTAACTGTAAATAGGCGACTCATTCTGGTGTGACCATTGCTCTTTTCAACATTCTTATACGCTAAAGTATTCTACAACCAAAAGAATTGTAAATGAAAGAGGCGATGGTGGCCTCAGTCTGATTTCACTATACTATGTTTGAGGTTACTACACTTTACAATGAACAACATGCGTCGTAATTTTACTCATTACTATATTCTGTCCTCTGCACTTGCATAAAAGAAAACTGGTATTCTCCTTTTACATGTATACAAAGTTCGACTTAACAATTGCAAGCAGTCTTGCCTTGGGTAGACGTGTCGGTGCTGGTGGTGAGATGCATGTGGCTAACGCAGCTCTTCACGCCTCATGCCCTTAATGGCGGCTGGAACTATGAGCTGTAGCACTCGTATAAGCTACTGCACGTCCGCCATAAAATCTGGGCACAGGAACTCTTACAATCAGCCCCAGTGGCATAAAGGCGGCATCAACAACCATTCGTCGCGTTTTACTCCAAAAACGGCGACGATCTTCGCCTCTTCGCTGTTGCACAATCACTTTTGCGTGAGCACAGTTATGCACGTCCGATCACGTCAGCACTCCCCAGGCCATTCCATTGTTCAGTCCCTGTGTCTCCAGCTACCCCTAGCTACGCTCGTATCACCAAGAGTGGGGGCGTTCCCCTACCACCTTTTTACCGAAATTATTTAGTATTTAAGAATATTTATATTTACTACCCTGGAGTCCATACCAGTCATAATAATTTACTACTAGCGCTTTACAACATTAAATTATACAGTAATAACTTATAATTACCAAGAAAAAGAATACATTTGACTCCGAGAGCTTAGTGCGTTGTATGACAGGCAGCGCTAATTCCCAGTTTCGCCAATAGATGGCATCAGGGTGCACTGCCTGGCAGTCTCACACAAGCGCGCCCGTTTCCGACGCGCGGGCTCCAAATTACTGTCAGCCCACCATCATTTCAGTTCCGTTACACACTTCAACCGCACACGAGCTATGTGCCGGACATCCATCATCTTGGAAGTACATCGCCATTCTGTCATGCAGTGAAACATCTTGTAGTAACATCGGTAGAACATTAGATAGGAAATCAGCATACATTGCACCCTTTACATTGCCATCGATAAAATGGGGACCAATTAGCCTTCTTCCGATAATGCAGCACCATACATTAATCCGCCTAGGTCGCTGATGTTCCACTTATCGCAGCCATCGTGGATTTTCCGCTGCCCAGTGATGCTTTCTATGCCGGTTTACGTTACCGCTGTTGGTTAATAACGCTTCGTCGCTAAATTGAACGCGTGAAACAAATCAGTATCGTCCCGTAATTTCTCTTGTGCCCAGTGGCAGAACTGTACACGACGTTCAAAGTCGTCGCCATGCAATTCCTGGTGCATAGAAATATGGTACGGGTGCTATCGATGTTGATGTAGCATTCTCAAAACCGACGTTTTTGAGATTCCCGATTCTCGCGCAATTTGTCTGCTACTGATGTGTGGATTAGTCGCGACAGCAACTAAAACACCTACTTGGGCATCATCATTTGTTGCAGTTCGTGGTTGACGTTTCACATGTGGCTGAACACTTCCTGTTTCCTTAAATAACGTAACTATCCGGCGAACGGTCCGGACACTTGAAGTCGTCCAGGATACCGAGCAGCATACATAGCACACGCCCGTTGGGCATTTTGATCACAACAGTCATACGTCAACACGATATCGACCTTTTCCGCAATTGGTAAACGGTCCATTTTAACACGGGTAATGTATCACCAAGCAAATACCGTCCGCACTGGCGGAATGTTACGCGATACCACGTACTTGTACGTTTGTGACTATTACAGCGCCATCTATCACAAAGCGAAAGTGTGGTCCAACTAAAACATTCATATTTCTTTACGTACTACACGAATATGTAATAAAAATAGGGGTTGCTATTTTTAAAAAAACGCAGTTGATATCCGTTTGACCTATGGCAGCGCCATCTAGCGGGCCAACCATAGCGCCATCTGGTTTCTCCCTTCAAGCTAGATGAATATCGTTCTTTGTAGTTTTTTCGTTTGATTCTTATTTCGTGAGATATTTGGCCCGGTCACTATCAATTGGCCAACCTGCAGAAGAGCACAGTTTCTTAAAGTCCTCCGAATAAACTGAAAGCGACCATTCACCTTACCTACAACCAACCATACGCGCTCTTTTTATTTCATATCGCTTTGCAGCATTATGCCTAAATAGTTAATTGGCGAAACTAATTCAAGCAGCCCACAATCAATGCTCTGTTCGAACATTATAGGATTGTTTCTCGTGCTCATCTACATTAATATGCTTTCTTCTAGGTTTAGAGATAGCTGCCATTCATCACACCAACTTGAACCACACCAGACACAATAGACGACAGAATAAAATTCAGAAACATCATTAAGAAAGGTAAACTACGTGAGATACATTGTGACAAACGAACAGGCATAAAATGAACCAAAGAATTCAAACAAGATCACAACCGGAAGATGAAAGAAATATGGGCAAACGAAAAGGCAACCAAGATAAAGCTGAAGACAGGAAGCCGAGAAGAAACATGGGCAAAGGACCGGAAACCAGGAAAAAGAAACACAGCGGGCGAATGAGGAAAGTTTGGGCAGCAACGAAGGCAGCAAAAGGAATTGGCCACGTAGTTTAGTCCAACTGCGCTCTTTATGGGCAAAAAACATGCCACATTTTTCTACAGGACAATGCTCGTCCACACATTGCATGTATCTCAATGAAGCGTCTGTGTGATGTTGAGGTACTCCCATAACGAACAAGCTCCGCAGATCTGCCCATCTGCTAGAACGAGTGGAGCCAGATTGGACGTCTGCCCCATCGCCAGTATCCAGGATATAAAGCACCAGTTAGAATAGTTGCTAGCCAGGTTGCCTTAAGCGAGGATACGGTGGTTTCTGACACCTCTTCCAAACTAATCTGTGCATGCATCCAGACGAGATGGATACAACATCATACTGATAAGTGGTCTCATGCTGCCGAGTGATTTGCATATTTGACTCCTTTTTGTATTCATCGAAATAACATCACACACACCCCCAAGACTTAAAATTCATTTCGTTCCCTCCTTTTTGGTCCATAATCTTTTTTGTCAGGGAGTATATATTCTACACACTGAGCCTGATTACACGCTCAGCACATGATTCGTGTCATATGAAGTATTACTTTTGCTGGAGAGTTAAGGGTCATATCACTGCAGTAAGACAGTAATTTAAGTGTTAATCGGTTTAATTTAAATTGTTCATATATCACATGAGGTGACAGAAGTGAGGTAGTCTGATCTCAGTCCATAGAACTGTACGGGAGTGTTAACTCATAAGGCACAAACACACTGCTCGTGTTAAATTATATAGAAAGATTACCCAAAAACGGCAGAAAGCCGCGCACGTTGCATCCATAGCAGCACCTCCATCGTATATGAATAGTGAAAACCTGACTATTAGGAGTAAGAGTTACAACTTTAGCTGATGGAGTGTGAGGAGAAAAGTAGGTTGACGAAGTTGATACGATACTGTTAATACATCATGAAGTGTACTGAATGATCATTGCCAGGATTGAGGCAGGTAGAACTCAGACAAAGATGGCACTGTTGTTCAGTGTTCATACACCCGATATTCATAGACGGTGGGTAAAGATTCTAACTACAAAATTTTTATCCCGAACCTCCGGTTTGGGACAGCCAGAAGGTACCATGCAATCAAGGCAATACAGCCATGGCTCTATTGGGGCTATGGTCTGGTACTCCACAACCTGCACAATAGATAATATCGAATAATTTTTACATAAATATTCGCATGTTCTTAACAAGTGTATAATGAAGTACGTGGATACTAAATATTAACATTTTTGAAAAGAAAGAAAAAAGACAGACTTATGGAAAACACTTTATTTCCTTTTATTCATACAGGCCTATATCCACTCCTACATGTCATTCACTGTGCGTCAAATTTATTCTGTGAAATATGGCACAAATTTTATGGACGATTATCTATTGAAGGCCTAAAATTATAACAAGTGCATTTTGTTTGGTTTGTTTCGATTTCTCACCAGAAAATTACGTTGCAAGTGAAAATTTACAGATAGTTATTTAACCTTTTGACATCATGTCATCTGCAAAGTACTTATGAAGAAACTTATTCATTTTTTAAATACGTTTTTGCAGGTAGTGACTGTATATTAGTGTATCTACTTACACTTTTCATCATGTTGTGTATCTGTGGAAGTTCTCTCTTCCTGTTGCTATTGCGTACACTGTTTTCACACCATTTTTATATGATTTCATCTCACCTTTACGTCAGAATTTTTTTCCACACCATGTGGTTTGAACAAATACTTACGTGTCCTTACACATTGAGAGGTGCTTTGTTTTTATGGCTGCTCACTTGTTCATCGTTTGGCTTATGTGTAGTGTGGCACTGAGTTTTATGTTTCATAAGAAGTACTGTGGTGGGTTTGCCAGGTAAGAACAAACGTGGTGTAATGTAATGTAATGCACACATGTGTCGATGTGCGCCTGTAAAATGAGAGACAGAGAAAGGGTGCAGAGAGAGGGAGAGGGAGAGAGAGAGGGGGAAGGTGGAGTGAGGGAGCTGGAAAGAAGGGTGGGGGGAGGAGGGAATTGAGAATCACGCTTGTTCGTGGTTCGTGGTGTTAGATTATTGTGTTATGTGTGGATAAGTGTCTGTGTGTAGTTCATTGAGTGTTGTAGTGTTCAGTTTCACATTGTTAAATTTGTAATCAAGGCTCTCACTGCTTTCTGTGGGGAACTCGGGGCGGAACGGGATACTTAATGTTTAACAATTTCTATAAAATAAGGAAATACAAGGAAAAACTTCTTAAAGTGATAAAAAACACCTTGTAGTGTAACCTAATGTATCTTACTTTAAAATCACTTAAAACAACACATTTTGCATTTTTTTACAATTTTTCAAAGAAAGTCTTGCATATTTCCCGTTCCGCCCCACCCACGGGGCAGAATGGTATTTTTTGTTAAATTATTACTGAAACGTTGAATTTGAATTACGAATATCGTATTAAACTATGACAAAATGCTGTATAACAGGCAATTCAGACTAAGGAATGTGGAATTTGAACAATTAAAAAGTCATTCTTCAAAATAAGAAAATATTTTAATGTGATTCTGAAAAATGTACTGTGCTTAATAACCACCAAACCACTAACTACTAACCCTTTCGACAATAGTCACAAATCTGTATTTCCTCTTCATCTTCACAGTCTATGCCACCACGTGAATTGTGTGCCCACTCTGGCATGCGACCCAGCCATCATTAGAAACGGAGTAGAAGTCCCCACAGTAAAGACACTCAGAATCCTCTGTCTCTGATTCTCTCTTCTCCATCATCTTCTTCCTTTTATTTTTCTTAAGGTCTTTGATGTCCTCTGTTTTGATTTTTTTGGGTGTACAGTTTGATATTTTTGTATTAAGTTGCATTGCAGCATCCTCCTTTCTGTAGGCCTACTTTAATTGCGACAGCATTCTGCAGTTCCTTCTTATAAGGAGAATCTTTTAATATGACGGTTTTTCCTTTTTGTCTTGTAGTCCGCCGAGTATTTTGACAGATTAGTGGGATTGGAATGACAGTCTCGGGCGATATCTGGAAAGATGAGTTGTTTCGCGAACATAGCTGGTTGGGAGAGTCTGGCGTCCATGAACATCCAGGCTGGGTTTGCTTTCTATTTGCATCAAAATATGAGGGGACACTATCCCATTCTGCCCCGTCCCGTTACGCCCCAAGAGCACTTTTGAGGTTAACAACTTTTATGGAGTGTAATAACTGACGTATTTAAACGCATTAAATAACTAAAGAATAACAAATGACATGCACTTTAAGGGAATGTGTCATTTTAGGGCATACAATTAACAATTAACAGCTTACCTGGCGTTGAAATTTACCAATCGTTAGAACAACGCAAGCGGTAACGTGACGGACAACAATTCACTTAGATCTCGCACATCAAACTAAATCAGAATGGCTGCCCTCACTTCCCTTCCATTCGGAGAAATAGTTACATGCCCATACAACAGGTTGCAACACTGTCCAGTCTAGAAAAGAACAATTTCCCATTGTGCCCCACTATACCGTTCTGCCCCGAGTTCCCCTATGTGGTAGTTGTCCTCTTTTGTGTGCTCTTGATAGAGACTGTCTTTTTCCCAAAGGATCTAAAGATTTGTCTCAATGTAGTTAAGGGGGTGGTTTTCTTGTACGAGAAGATCTGCAAAAGTAAAGGGTGTACTGTCACTTTTTCAGGCTCCGAAGTGCTCAGAGTATCTCGTTTTGGCCGATGTAAACAGATTGGTATGAACTACAAATTAACTGATTGATTACAGTTCTATAGACTTTGTCTATGGAAGTATTCTTAGTGTTTGAATTTTTCTCTATTGAGTTGTTTGTGCGGAACGATATTTGTAGTCCTTGTTTGTTCAGGTTGTTTCCCACGCTGTAGAAAGTTTTCTTGCCATATGGTAGTACTCTTATGTGCTATGCTGTTGTGGTCTTTGTAGAGTGTTCCTGGTTCCCCGTGTTTGTGTTCCTTGTTATCTGTTGTGGCTGGCAATTTGTTCGCATTTTCTTTTTTTTAAGTTGCTTATTTATTTTGTTATTCACACTGCATCTTTTATTTGTGTGTTATGCCAATTTTCTCTGGATACCTAGTGTACTGTGTTTACTTCCTGTGTAAGTAAGTTTTCAGGTGAAATTCTGGTGAGCCTGTGTTCCGTGCGCCTGAAACTTGAGAGTTTTTGTTGCTGAGGTGAATGTTGTACTTTCCTGAATGTTCCAAAATTGTGTTTGTTGTTGATTCTGTGTATAGTGATGTTTAAGAAGTTAAGTTTCACTTCTGCCTCTCTGATAATGGGGAATTTTACTTGAGACTGAACTGTACTTACGAGACTGTGTAGTTGTTTTGCCGGCCGCGGTGGTCTAGCGGTTCTAGGCGCTCAGTCCGGAGCCGCGCGACTGCTAACGGTCGCAGGTTCGAATCCTGCCTCGGGCATGGATGTGTGTGATGTCCTTAGGTTAGTTAGGTTTAAGTAGTTCTAAGTTCTAGGGGACTGTTGACCATAGATGTTAAGTCCCATAGTGCTCAGAGCCATTTGAACCTTTTTTTTTGTAGTTGTTTTATCCGCGTGCTCATGATGTTTATCAAGCACAGGATGTACAAATAACGTTACCAGTGTATAAACTTGTAGCATTTCGGATAAAAGGAAAGAAATTGTGTTTTGCCAAGGAAGAGTTTAAAAAACGTTAATTTTCTACATCTATGTCATACTCTGCAAGTCATCGAATGGTGTATCGCTGAGAGAATCTCCGGTTCCACTAAGTGATACCCCATTCCCTGTTCAACTCGGGAACGGGTCATGGGAAGAATGACTAACGGTAAGCCTCTGTATCAGCTTTAATCTATCGTTTTTACTTGTCGTGGTCATTTCGCGAGATGTATGTGGGAGGAAGTAGTTATATTCATAGAAATTACAACAGTAAACCTCTAGGTGGTCCTCAACGCCTGTCTTGTAGAGTCTGACAGTGGAGTATTTTTGTGCATCTCTGTAATTGTCTTGTCGACTAAACGACCCCGTGGCTAAACGTGCCGCTCTTTGTTCGATCATTTCTGTATCTTCCATCAGTGTTACGTGGTAAAGATTCCAGACCGGTGAAAAATACTCAGCAATCATTCGAGTCAACGCCTTGTATGTCACACTTCCATTCTTGGATGAGTTATTATTCGCGCAAACAAAGTTGACACTCAGCTCGGTGGCTATAAATGAGTAATGCATTTATTGTTGCTCCTATCAGCCACCACTTCGAGTATCAACTTTGTTTGCGCGAGTAGTAAATTCCCTTAAGATACTTCCTATGAATCTCAGTCCGACATCTGATTTTCCTACTATTTGCATCATCTCCGAACAGTCTTGAAGAGCTTTAGACGCTTTTTACCGTATTATGTATTTACAGTGCAAACAGTAACGGACCTATCACACGTCCTTGGGGTACTCTGGAATTTACGTTTACAACTATCGATTTTGTTCCGTGAAGAGGTACGTGTCAAGTTCTATATGAAAGGAAGACCTGAATCCAGACGAAAATCTAGCCCAGTACTCGGTAACCTCGTTTTTTTTTTCACTAAACGCCATTGCTAGATGATGTCAAATGCCTTCTGAAGTCAACGAAACTGGACTGAACTGAGAGACTGAAAGGGGGGGAGCGTGTTACGATATCTCGCGGGGAAACAATGTCGGGAGACGGAATGCGCTATTTCCGTATTCTCCCTGTTATCTTCAGTTTAAGTGCCAGAATGGTCTTTGAGTGAATGGCTCAAATGGCTCTGAGCACTATGGGACTCAACATCTTAGGTCATAAGTCCCCTAGAACTTAGAACTACTTAAACCTAACTAACCTAAGGACATCACACACACCCATGCCCGAGGCAGGATTCGAACCTGCGACCGTAGCAGTCCCGCGGTTCCGGACTGCAGCACCAGAACCGCACGGCCAATGCGGCCGGCTGAGTGAATGAATAGAGGATTTCGAATAGCTTAGTCATTTCACATAAGACCAAACCCTATTTCTTACTCATATCGGTTGGCTAAATTTTGCTTCTACAATCAATGAACGCATCTCTTTACGCACATTTTCGCTTCGTTCTATTTTGTTTTGTCAGATAGGTTTCGGCTTCTCTTGAATCTGTGATAACACTCTCTTTGTGTACGAAGCAGTTTTCTTACACGACTATTAAACCACTATGGGTCTTTCATATCCCTTATGGCCTTGTTCGAAGCGCACTTGTCTAAGGTATATTGAATGATTCTTTTTAGTTTTCACTCTGGTGCTGCACACCTTCGTGATCAGCACCGAATATTTGATGCTGAGTACTCAGATACTACTATCACTCTTCATAACGAAAAATATTTTCCTAACAGTTTTGGCCGGCCGCAGTGGTCTAGCGGTTCTAGGCGCTCAGTCCGGAACCGCGCGACTGCTACGGTCGCAGGTTCGAATCCTGCCTCGGGAATGGATGTGTGTGATGTCCTTAGGTTAGTTAGGTTTAAGTAGTTCTAAGTTCTAGGGGACTGATGACCACAGATGTTAAGTCCCATAGTGCTCAGAGCCATTTGAACCATTTGGACGTAACAGTTTTAGATTCCTTGTTAAACCTCTGATCATAGTTGTTATAACAGCTTTCTGATCACTGATACCTTCTTCTATGTTAACTAATTCTGTAAGTCCAATAAGTTTGAAGGACAAACACGAAAAATAAGTCTACAGGAGTATGCAACCCGAGCAACAAGCTTGTAGATAATAATCAATTTTTCGTTTTATGTTTTATTTTTCAGTATTGCGTGCCCCAACAGAAGTGAATGTAGTAATCCTATCAGACCAATTTTTTGTATAGAATGTCATTTACTGGCATCAACTGTGTGACTTGCGTGCCTTAAGAATAGAAATAGCCGTACCATAGGTGCAAACACGACGGAGCAATATCTGTTCAGAGGCCAGACAAACGTATGGTAGCCAAATATGGACAACTGGCTTAACAGTGGCTGCAGGGCCAAGGGTCTGAATGAATGAGGAAGTCTTGTAACATCAAGGAAAACGGTCTTGCTCTGCAGCTACAGCGAACAGCTGAAAGCAAGGGGAAACTACAGGTGTAATTTTTCCCAATGGCCTGCAACTCTATTCTGTCATTAAATGATGAAGGCATTCTCCTGGGAAAAATGTTCCTGAGCGAAAATAGCCTCCTATTTGGTTCTCTGGCTGATGACTACTCGGAAGGTTGTGGTCATCACGAGAAACAAAACTGGCTTTCTGAGGATCAGAGCTGGGAATCTTAGATCTCTCAATAAGGTGGAGAGCTCAGAAAATTTAAAAAGTAAAATGTATAGGTTGAAGTTAGATATAGTGGGAATAAGTGAGTTCGGTGGTAGGAGGACCAGGACTTCAGGTCAGGTAAATACAGGATTATAAATACAAAATCATATAAGGGTAACGCAGGAATGGGTTGAATTAAGAATAAGAATCTAGGGACGGTCGTACACTACTATGAGCAGCATAGTGAATTATTTTAGCCAAGACAGACACGAATCCCCCCATACCACGGTAATAATTATATATGTCAATTAACTCCGCAGATGAAGCAGAGATTGAAGAAATGTTTGATGAGTTAAAATAAATAAAAAAAATGGTTCAAATGGCTCTGAGCACTATGGGACTTAACATCTATGGTCATCAGTCCCCTAGAACTTAGAACTACTTAAACATAACTAACCTAAGGACATCACACAACACCCAGTCATCACGAGGCAGAGAAAATCCCTGACGCCGCCGGGAATCGAACCCGGGAACCCGGGCGCGGGAAGCGGGAACGCTACCGCACGACCACGAGCTGCGGACTAAAATAAATCATTCAGGTAGTTAAGAGTGACGAAAATTTAACTGTGATCCGGGTCTGGAATTCGGTAGTAGGAAAAGGAAGGTACGGAGAAATAGTAGGTGAATACGGACTGGGGAAAGAAATGAAACACGGAGCCGTCTGGTAGAGTTTTGCAAAGAGCGTAATTTAATAATATCTCCCACTTGATTTAAGAATCATGAAGGAAGATTTTATACGTGGAAGAGACCTAACCACTATCTATTAGTTATGAACTGTAGATCAAAACTGAAGAAATTGTAAAAAGGGTAGGAAATTAAACAAAAGGGACTTGAATAAGTTGAAAGTAGGGCGTTTGAGAGGGAGCACTGTGTAACGATTGAAATAGGGGAAAGGAACACAGTAGAACACGAATGGGTAGCTTTAAGAGATGAAATTCTGAAGGAAGCAGAGGATCAAGCAGGTAAGAAAACAAGGCCTAGTGGAAACCCTTGGACAACACAACAGATACTGAAATTAAGTGATGACACGAAAAAAATGAAAAAAAAATGCAGAAAATGAAGCAGGCGAAAGGGACTGCAGACATTTAAAAACTGAGATTAAAAGCAAGTGTAAAATGACTGAGCAGGAAAGGACAAAGGACAGATGCAAGGACTTAGAAGTGTGTTTCTCTAGGAGATACAAGGGTGAGTCAAATGAAAATCTAAAATATTTTTTAAATATAATTTATTGTGCAGAAGTGGCACAAAGCTGTATCACTTTTCAATGTAATCTCCCCCACGCTCAATGCAAGTCATCCAGCGCATACAAAGTACATAAATTCCTTTAGAAAAAAAATTCTTTTGGTAGTCCGCGCAACCACTCATGCACCGCGTGATGTACCTCTTCATCAGAACGGAACTTCTTTTCTCCCATTGCGTCTCTGTGTGGTCCAAACATATGGAAATCACTTGGGGCAAGGTGAGCATGGTGGATGAGGAAGACACTCAAAATGCAGGTCTGTGATTGTTGCAACTCTTGTACGGGCAGTGTGGGGCCTTGCATTGTCATGGTGCAAAATTACAGCTGCTGACAGCAATCTGAGTCGCTTTGATTTGATTGCAGGCAGCAGATGATTTTTTTAGGAGATCTGTGTATGATGCACTGGTGACAGTGGTCCCTCTAGGCGTTTAATGCTCCAAAAGACGCCTTTTCGTCCCAAAAGAGTGTCAGCATAACCTTCCCTGCTGATGGTTCTGTTCGAAACTTCTTTGGTTTTGGTGATGGGGAATGGCGACATTCCTCGCACTCTCTCTTCGTTTCCGGTTGTTGGCCGTGAACCCAGGTTTCGTCCCCAGTAAAGATTCTTGCAAGGAAGCCATCACCTTCTCGTTCAAAGCGCCGATGAAGTTCTTCACAAGCATCAACACGTCGTTCCCTCATTTCAGGAGTCACCTGCCGTGGCACTCATCGTGCAGACACTTTGTAAAACTGGAGCACATCATGCACAGTGTGGTGTGCTGACCCATGACTTATCTGTAAACATGCTGCAATGTCATTCAGCGTCACTCGGCGGTTTTCCTTCACTATGGCATCAACTGCTGCAATGTTCTGTGGAGTCACAACTCGTTGTGCCTGACCTGGACGAGGAGCATCTTTCACTGAAGTCACACCATTTGCGAACTTCCTACTCCATTCGTAGACTAGCTGCTGTGACAAACGTGCATCATCGTACTGAACCTTCATTCGTCGATGAATTTCAATTGGTTTCACACCCTCACTATCCACAAACCGGCTAACAGAAAGCTGTTCTTCCCTGGTGCAAGTCGCAAGTGGGGCGGCCATTTTTATACTGATACTGCATCTGCACTATGCTCCTACAGGCCATTCTGCACGCTGTTTGTAGCACTCTTACCATCTTACAGGATAACGGCGCGAAATTTCCATTTGTTATTACAAATTTAAGGTTTTCAGTTTACTCACCCTCGTAGACAGACACCACCTATAGGAAAATTAAAGAAGCCTTTTGAGAAATGAGAAGCAGCTGTATCAATATCAGGAGCTCAGATGGAAAACCAGTCCTAAGCAATGAAGTGAAAGCCGAAAGTTGGAAGGTGTATATTGAGGGTTTATACAAAGGAGATGAATTTGATGGCAATACTATAGCAGTTGAAGAGGATAGAGATGAAGATGGGATGGGAGATTTACATTGCTAGAACAAATTGATAGAGCTCTGCGAGTCGAAACAAAGCCCTGGGAGCAAAGGGCATTCCGTCAGAACTACTGATAGCCCAAGGAGAGCCAGTCACGACAAAACTTCCATACGGTGGGCAAGTTGTATGAGACAGGCGAAATACCCTCAGACTTCTAGAAGAATATAATAATTCCAAATACAAAGATAGCAGGTGCTGACAGGCGTGAATACTATCGAAATATCAGTTTAATAAATTGTGTTTGCAAAATACTAACACAAACTCTTTACAGAAGAATGGAAAAGCTGAAGGAAGCTGACCTCGTGGAAGATCACTTTGGTTTCGGAGAAATGTAGGAATGCGCGAGCCAATACAGACCCTTCGACTTATCTTAGAACACAGGTGAAGCAGAAACAAACCTACGTTAACAGCATTTGTAGACTTAAAGAAAACGTTTGATAATATTGATTGGAACGCTCTATTTGGAGTTCTGAAGGCTGCAGGGGTGAAGTGCAGGGAGTGAAAGGCTATTTATGGCTTGCACAGAAACCAGACAGCAGTTGTAAGAGTCGAGGGGCATGAAAGGGAAGCTGTGGTGGAGAAGGAAGTGAGACAGGGCTGTGGAATATTCCCGATGTTATCCAATTTCTACTTTGAGCAAGCAGTAAAAGAAACAGAAGAAGAGTTGGGAGAAGAAACTTCAGTTGAAAGAGAATACGTAAAAACTTTGATGTTTACCAATCAAATTATAATTCTGCCAGAGACAGCAAACGACTTGGTACAGCAGTTGAACGGAACGGACAGTGTCTTTAAAGGAGACTATCTGATGAACATCAACAAAAGAAAAATAAAGATAAAAGAATGTTGTGATGCTGTGGGAATTAGATTAGGGAACGAAACGGTCAAAGTAACAGAAGAATTTTACCATTTGGGCAGCAAGGAACTGAAGCTAAAGTACGGAGAATATAAAACGTAGACTTGTAATAGGAAGAAAATATTTTCTGCAGAAGAAAAACTTGTTAACATCGATTATAGACTTAATTATTAGGATGTCTTTCCTGGAGATATTTGTATGGAGTGTTAACATGTATGGAAGTGAAACATGGACCTTAAACAGTTTACACAAGAAGAGAATAGAAGCTTTTGAAATATGGCGCTTCAGAAGAATGCTCGATATTATATTGGTAGATCACGTTACTAACAACGTACTGAATACACTCCTGGAAATTGAAATAAGAACACCGTGAATTCATTGTCCCAGGAAGGGGAAACTTTATTGACACATTCCTGGGGTCAGATACATCACATGATCACACTGACAGAACCACAGGCACATAGACACAAGCAACAGAGCATGCACAATGTCGGCACTAGTACAGTGTATATCCACCTTTCGCAGCAATGCAGGCTGCTATTCTCCCATGGAGACGATCGTAGAGATGCTGGATGTAGTCCTGTGGAACGGCTTGCCATGCCATTTCCACCTGGCGCCTCAGTTGGACCAGCGTTCGTGCTGGACGTGCAGACCGCGTGAGACGACGCTTCATCCAGTCCCAAACATGCTCAATGGGGGACAGATCCGGAGATCTTGCTGGCCAGGGTAGTTGACTTACACCTTCTAGAGCACGTTGGGTGGCACGGGATACATGCGGACGTGCATTGTCCTGTTGGAACAGCAAGTTCCCTTGCCGGTCTAGGAATGGTAGAACGATGGGTTCGATGAAGGTTTGGATGTACCGTGCACTATTCAGTGTCCCCTCGACGATCACCAGTGGTGTACGGCCACGTCCACGGCCACGTCCACGCTGTCGCGGCATGCTACCAGTGTTAAAGACTGCGATGGAGCTCCGTATGCCACGGCAAACTGGCTGACACTGACGGCGGCGGTGCACAAATGCTGCGCAGCTAGCGCCATTCGACGGCCAACACCGCGGTTCCTGGTGTGTCCGCTGTGCCGTGCGTGTGATCATTGCTTGTACAGCCCTCTCGCAGTGTCCGGAGCAAGTATGGTGGGTCTGACACACCGGTGTCAATGTGTTCTTTTTTCCATTTCCAGGAGTGTATATATCATTAAAAGTATTAAATGACCAGCAAAGATAATAAAATGTTTAAAGAAATTGCACATAGACTTACTGTACATAAAAGATAGTAATAACCCCCTATATAATAAACACCCTATTGGTGGAGTAAAAATTGGCCTCATTTAATTATATCTCAGAAATTAACACAACCTCAAAATTGTGTGTGAGAGAGAGAGACATATAACAGCAATTTAAAACTATGTATAAAACTAGTGTTAAAATTAAAAATTAATTAAAATGGATAGAATTTTGAAATTTAGTCAATCTAATTTGTTGCCAAGATAGATTTATAAAAATACAGACATGAGAATGACAGTAAAAATGAATTTAAAAAATGTTTATATAAGCTCATGAATAGTAGTGTAGTTGGAAAAACTATGTAATATAGACGTAATCATGTCAATATGAAGATTGTATCAGATGGTAAAAAATGTTATACATTTATAGCTAATCCGAATTTCAAACACAGATAATTTAAAGAAATTCTAGTAGTAATTCATACGAATAAAACTGAAATTAAATTCAACAAGGTAATCTGCATTGGTGTGTGCATATTACATATATGAAACGAATTAATGCATAATTTCCTTTAAAATGTATTGGAGCCAAAATATGACAGAAATATTGAAATGTGTTATCAAGATAAAGGTAGTTAAACATACAATATAAATTATTATTTTATATCTACAGATATGAAAAGTATGCTTGATGAATTTGACACATATAGTTATCTATATAACAGTGTATATAGAATGCCACAAGTTAAAAAACAGATTTTAGGAAAAATGTAACATGAATCTAATAAAAATGATTAACAAAATTCTTTGGATTGGAAGCTGTGGGATGCCCATATCGTTTTGGAAATGATTTACATAAAAAAAAACAAAAGTTTGTAAAGCTGTTAGTGGAAAATACGATCATATTTGATGACTACAAATCACATTTGTTCAACACTAGTGATTTAATTAGAATGAATTTGGCTAGAAGCTATAAACTTCAAATTTGCACAGTAAATTTAAATAAAATAGCTTTCTATATCTGCATCTACATCCACACGAATACTCCCAAAATCAGGTGCCTGGCAAAGGTTTCATCGAACCACCTTCACAATAATTCTCTATTATTCCACTATCGAAAAACGTGCAGAAAAACGAACACTTATATATTTCCATGCGGTCTCTGATGTCCCTCATTTTATTATGATGATCGTTTCTCCCCATTTAGGTCGGCGTTAACAAACAATTTTCGCATTTGGGAAGAAAGTTGGTGACTGAAATTCCGTGAAATATTCCGCCACAGCGAAGAACTCCTTTGTTCTAATGGTGTCCATATGAAATCTGGTAACATGCCCGTTCACTCTCTCCCCCATTTCACGATCATAGAGAATGTGGCGTTCTTCTTTGAACTTTCTCGATGTACTCCCTTAACCGTATCTTCTAAGGACTCAGACTGCATAGCAGTACTCCAAAAGAAGACGCACAAGCGTAGTGTAAGCGTCTCTTTAATAGATCTGTTACATTTTCTAAGTGTTCTGCTGATAAAGCACATTCTATGGTTTGCCTTCCCTACAGCATTTTCTACATGTTCTTTCCAATTTACATTATTTATAATCGTAATTCGTAGGTACTTAGTTGAATTTATAACCTTTTATTCGATTGAGTTATCGTGTGACCGAAGTTCAACGGATTCGTTTTAGCACTCATCTGGATGACCTCACAACTGCCAATTTTTGCACCATTCAGATACCTTTATACAAATCGTTTTCCCATTTGTTTTGATCACCTGATGTGTTTAACGGACTATAAACGACAGCATCACTTCAAAAAACTTAAGATGGCTGCTCAGATTTCCTCCTAAATAGTTAATATCGATAAGGAACGGCAGAAAGCATCTTGGATAACGCCATAAATCACTTCTGTTCAACTCGATGACTTTCCGTCAGTTACTACAAACTGTGACCTTTCTGACAGAAAATAACGAATCCAGTCAGATAACTCAGACGATGTTCCATAAGCACACAATCTCACTATACCAGCCTCTTGTGTGGTACAGTATTAAGAGTGTGTGTAAATTCCTAACGGACCAAACTACCGAGATTATCGGTCCATAGACTTACACCTAGTACTTAAACTTACTTAAACTAACTTCTGATGAGAACAACACACACATCCACGCCGGAGGGAGGACTCGATTCTCCAGCAGGAGGGGCCGTGCAATCCGTGACATGGCGTCTTAGACCTCGAGGCCACTCCGTGCGGCTGTATAGTGTCAAAAGCTTTTCGGAAATCTAGAAATACGAAATCAATCTACACACTTCCTGTGTGTAAAGAGTATGTAGTATGTAGTATGAAGTTTCCTAAATCTGTGTTGACTGTGTGTCAATAGACCATTCCCTCCGACCCAATTCATAATGTTCAAACACAAAATGTTTTCCTATATCCTGATGCGTATCACCGTTAATTATATGGGCTTGTAATTTACTGGATTACTCCTACTACATTTCTTGAATATCGGCGTGACCTGTGCAACTTTCCAGACTTTGGATACGCATCTTTCGTCGAGATAGCCGTTGTATATAATTCTCAAGTATGCGGCTGTTGCATCAGCATACTCGGAAAGGAACGCAACTGATGTACAGTTTGAGCCAGAAGAGTTCCTTTTATTAGGTGACTTAAGTTGTTTCACTGCTCCGAGGATATCTACTTCCAAGTTATACATTTTGGCAGCTGTTCATGATTATACATGGTGACAAAGAGTCTGAGCTGTACTGCGTCGATAGGTTATGGTACATCTTCCGCTTGCCATATTTGACTCTAGCGGAGGGCGTGCCATTTTTATGAGAGCAAGTGGCAGAGTGAGGAATCAGCTGGACTGGCAGCAGTGGAGCAGGAAGGGCTCTCCACGCATGACGTGTTGTAATTTGAGCGAGACGATTTTTCTGTCAGACTACTGCACTTCGGTGTTCACTTGAGGTCGTTTGTTTGAGAATACGTTTTCACTCCGAGGGCCCTGGAGGACACAAGGCAGCCATATCTATTTTTAACTGGCAGTCTATGGCTGCAGTTCCATGGTTAAGACGAAAACGAGCCATCTTACAACTGTGGTGAGTTAGCTTACTTCTGTTAAGTGAATTTGGGGACAGTGTAAGGTTCGCAAAAGGTTCATTTCTATTGTTTTTTCTAAGGCATCACCATCTGCTCATGCGCCTTTCTCACCTTAATCGCTATTAGTACTGTAGAAGTACCAGCTCAATCTTACCGCTTTTATAAACCCTGGATGTGGTTTTGCTGATTGTGAGTTCAAGAGGCCCGCACGTGGTTGTTCCAAATGCTTATTAAACCAGTATAAATTTGTGATAAGACATACTGTGGACTTTGGTTTAATTTAACATCATTTATTCCTGTTACTGGCATTGATGCTTGTCTGCTTATGTAATAGAAGTTGGTTTGCCAACTGTGTGCATCCTCACCACCGTTATACCATTGGACATGGTTTTTACTCTGAAATCTGGCTGGCGGACGAATATTCTTCTCTCCTTGTTGAGACTGTGGTGTGTGTTCAGTAATAATGTCACAATTGCTTTTGTGCTATCAGTACTGGAGGGCTTGGTTCCTGCCCCATTATTGGTATGTGGGTGAGCAATTACACTAATAGACATATTCTGTACAGTTCCATGACTGAGCTGTTAAAGATCATTAAAGATTTGGTTATTATTAAAGATTCGGTTATTTGTTCAACTTAAAGGTCTTCTTCCCTGCTAGGTAATACTAGCAGTTACTTGAGCCACGCGCAGAATTGTCTCGATTATCCAGATGTCTGTATCTGATTTGGTTGAGTAACTACCTGGGTTCAACCGATTGGATTTTGAGGTTGGAGTTGGTGCTGCTTCTAGATCAACAGTACTCATGTTGTCTAAAAAACATGTCTTGATCCAACATCGTACATGTCTTGGTTTTTTTAAAAATAATGTGTTTTCTCAAATATGTGTGTGTGGGGGACTTTTTGGGGATATGAAAGTAAATATTAAGATCATTGTCTTACTAAGTTACACTTCTTTGGTCAGGAGTGTTGTGGAACATTCATTGATACCAACCACTTGCAAACTCGGTGTGGCCGAGCGGTTCTAGGCGCTTCAGTCTGGAACCGCGCGACCGCTACGCTCGCAGGTTTGAATCCTGCCTCGGGCATGGATGTGTGTGATGTCCTTAGGTTAGTTAGGTTTAAGTAGTTCTAAGTTCTAGGGGACTTATGGCCTCAGATGTTAGGTCCCATAGTGCTCAGAGCTATTTGAACCATTAGAACTTGTAGACTAGTAAACATCGATGAGCTGAACCGCTAAAGTATTTGTGACACAAATTCGTCTTTGAGACGTAGGTACTGTATTAAATTTTTTCTTCATTCTTCTGTAGCATAAGTTTGTAGTAATAATTTGTTTTGTCCTAATATGGTATCTAGTTATAGGAACTGAAACAGTAATAGGTGATTAATTCTCAAGGAAGTTCAATAAATTTCTTTGCCTTTGTGATGTGTATTGTGCTACTGTGACTTAGATGATCTAGCCATGCTTGTGAAAGGAGTTATGCAAGAGGATCACAGGAGAGGAGGGTTCAGGGCAGTGGTTTCGATGCACATGGACACCAATCTGGAGGGTGCCTCTATAAGTAAAAAGCCACTATTAGAGAAAATTGCTAACAATGCGGCCAGCCTGGTTACCTTGTCTGACAGTGCCGGGCTGATGTTAAACATGTTCTGAACAGTAGACGCCAGAGGAGCAGATGATGGCGAATTTTCTCTATCATATCTACTCACTGTAAAGCACTGAAAGCTGAAACTACGAATCCTTTTCCCTTTTTGTGTATAAGGTTAACAATGAGACCTTGTATGCCTTTTTTGATTGAGGTACTAGTGTTTTCTTGATGAGCCAGCGGTGGTACGTTAGGTATCGCCACATTTGTAAGTTTCCCTATTTGCGTTCTAAGGGGGTTACTTATATATAGTCGAGCCGAGAGTCCCACGGAAGGCTTCTTTATCAATTATTTTCGTTCCCTGCCTTGTACCCAGGGTCGGCATGTATTTTAGTCGTCGTTGATGGATTTACTAGGTTTGTCTAGTTGTTGCGTAATAGGAATCATATGTCTGCTCAGAGTATTAGAGGTATGCGTAGAATTTATGCTTGGTTTGGACACTCAAGTGTTCTGGTTAGTGATAATGCTCCTCTTCTTACTTCTTTTCGTAAATTCTTACTTCTTTTCGTTAATTTGTTTCCACTTCGATATTAATCATGTTACCATTGGGCCCTATTATCCCCAGCCATCACTCATTGAATGGGTCAATCGTAATTCGAAATTCTCACTTAATGCCTTCCACTCTGAGACTCAAACTAACTGGCACCACGCATTGCCATTAATACAGCTAGGCAAGAAACCCTTCAGACTACTTCCCCCTCGCTTACTTTATCATATCGCTTAACACTCACTTGGCCAACATCTGGTGCATATAAGATCTGCTGCCCAACAAGCCCACTGTCGACTACATCACAGATGCATGGTGAAGGTCAAGGCTAATATTCAGTGTGCCCACAGCAGGAAAGCTGCAGGGTATAATAAAGGGCATCGTCTGGGAAACATTCGAGTCGAGGATAAAGTCTTTGTCAAAAATGTTGGGGTAGCGATTCATGCAGTAGTGTTCCGAGTAAGTTATCTCCCCATTTTCTGGGAACATATAGGGTGTTGAAAGTTCCCACTCACCCACATTCAGGGTCAAACAGGAAGAGAGTGGAGGCGAACTCAAGGTCCATCTAAGTCAAACGAGGTCAGAAATAGTCGAAATTCGTAGACCTTCGCTCGTGGTTCCAGTTTCGGGGGAGGCGGCGAAGGTTGAGCCTTACCTTGTCTATAGATGCCACCTCTCACTCCAACAGAGGGCTTGCCATTCTGACGCAACTAATAGTGTAATGATTCAGCTGGATGGTGAAAGACAGCGGAGCAGGAAGGGTTCTTCAGGCATGGCGTGGTGTGATTTGAGATGTCCAATTTCTCTGTCGGATGACTGGACTTTGGCACTCCGTTTTTAATTGTTCGTCTCAATATAGGTTTTCATCCTGGCAGCTCTGGTGGACTCGAGGCGGCCATAGTTATTCTTACCATGGACGTCCAGGGTTGCGATGCCATAGTGAGGTATTTTAGTTCTATTGAGTGAATTCGGGGACAGCTTAAGGTTCGCAAAGTTTTTCTTTCTATTGTCTTTCCTGAAGCATCGCTGTCTGCTTATGCTCCTCAACGGCCATCATGGCTGTTAGCACTACAGATACACCTTCTCAATCATCCTGCTTTCTTTCACTCTGGTTGTGGGTACGCTGTTTGCGAGTTCAAGAGGCCTGCTTTTATTTCTACCAAGTGCTTGTTATACCAGCATAAATCTGTGATTTTTTTGTAATTAAGTCGTACTGTGGTTTTACCTTCTCGTATCCAATAGCTTTGTGGACTTCAGTTTAAGTTACTTCATTTATTGCTGTGAGTGGCTCTAATGCTTACTAGCTCTAATGCTTACTATTTAACTTGTTAATTTTGGGAGAAAAGAGTTGGTAGCAGTTTTCGGGTATTTAAGGTAGTGTCTGCTAATGTAATCGAAATTCGTCTGCCACCTGTGTGTGTCCATTTCAGTATTGTTGGCTTCCCAACCCACTTGGTGGCTCTTGCTATTGTTACAGCATTGGGCGTTATTTTGAAACTGAACTGTGGCTGGGAGGCAATTCCTCTTATCTGCATGTTGAGGTTTTCCTGTGTGTTCAATAATAATAATAATAATAATAATAATGCCTAAATTGCCTTTTTGCTGTGTATTAATACTGGAGGGCTTAGTTTCTGCCCAATTGTTGGCATGTCAATGTGTAATGGCACTCACAGATGCATTATGTTCAGTTCCATGACTGAGGGGCTAAAGATCATACATGGTTTTATTATAGGTTGAACTGAAAGGTCTTTTCCTCACCAGGTAATGCTAGCAGTTACTTGTGCCATGCACAGATTGGTATCAATTATATGGGAGATGTCTGTATCTGATTTACACTGAGTAAGTACCTAGATGCACCAGATTAGGTTTTGAGGTGGCAGGGCAAGTTGTGCTGCCTCTTGATCAACAGTACTCATGTGACCCAAAAAACATTGTACCTCTCTTGGATTTTTAATGACATTCTTTGTTTTTTTTTTCTTTTGAAATGTGTGTGTGTGTGTCTTCTGTGGAACTTAATGTAAATATTAAGATCATAGTCTTAGTAAGTCTCACTGCTCTGGTCAGTAGTGTTCCAAAACATTCACTGATACCACACAATTGTAAAACACTAAACATGCTGTCGGAAAATCAGTGAGGTGATTTGCTAAAGTATTTGCGACACAAATTCTTCTTTGAACCATAGATATTGTAAACAATTTTTTCATCATTCTTCTGTCACATACTCTTTACTAAAATTTTTGTCATGCTGTAATATGGTACCTCATTACAGGAGCTGAAACTGCCACAAGTGTCTTTGCCTCTGTGATGTGGTTTGATGAATCTATATTTTTCCATAATTCTGATACCCAAGTACAAATCTCACTTGTTGTCTTTGAACACAGATATTTTCATTACCATGTACAACATTTTGGGTTTCAAATGTTTTCCACAGTACAATGTGGGTAAGTGTGACAGTGCATTGAAGATTTACTTGAATGAAAAATATAAACACTAGAGGAATATGCACATTTATGGAATATTATCATGTTTGAAACTTGTTCCTGTTGTTCTTAAAGTGTTTGTAATTAATTGTAGGAAGCTTAGAAGTAAATTTTTCTAAACTGGTTTGATTTACATTGTATGCATATATTACCCACAAATGGTGTTCAACACCTACTTGGGCCTAGTGCTCCTCTGCCTAGACTACCCCACTGGGGCATTATAGTAATTACTGTTTTAATAACATATAAGTCAGAAATGTTTTACAACAATAAATGTAATGGTATTATAAATTGTGTAATTCATTGTCATAATATACTGATATTAATGTAAATAATGCAAGACTGAATCATGTAATCACTAAACAATAGAGTGGGGCAGTGGTGTTTTTGAAATGTGTTATGTAATCATAAAAATAAAATCTGATATCAAACAAAGATAAATGTGTCATCAACTTTCAGCATTTACGTTTCATATTTTAGTTATGGGTTACATACTAACAATTTAAAGAGCTTACTGCCATCATATTGTTGAAACAATGATTTTAAAAATGATTGTCTCAAGGATACTGTATATAAATTTACAGAGAATTAGTTTACTACTTTGGGTACAAACAAAATAAGATGTAATAATTGAGTCCATTAAGTTCTATACATAGTATTGTTTTACAGCTAATCAAAATTTTGTATGTCTTCGACTTTCATGTTGTATTATCTGTTTACACTATTTGATTCATTAATAAAGAAAAAAATGTTTCATCATGGTCACTAAATGGATAAAATATTGAATTGGAACTGTATATCAGAATTTGTTGAGAAAAGAATGGTCGTTTCAAAAAGATCAGTTGAGGATCTGTTCTCAAAGAATTCCTAAATTTCGACCAAAATCCCTAAAACTCGTCCTGGAAACCTAAAAAATTGAACTAGAACACAGATTTTACACCTACTGACAACTAATGATTACTGTTTTGTGAGTGGTGAGTGGTGAAAATGCTAACAGAGTAATAAAAGTAGATCTGTTTAATAAGTGCGGCGTTTGTAATTATTGTGTTTGTTGATGTCATAACTACAAAGTGGCAGGTGACTAAAAACTGCTTTGCGATATTTACAATATTAACAGAACAAATTTAACTAATGATGTAGTTAATTAACTGTGTTTAAGAATGTAACACACTTCCAGCAAGACAGGGCAGCTGTCTCTCAGAAGGCACCATCAGAAGAAACTGAAACAGTATGACAGCGTATGTCACTACTGCTGCCAGATAACCTGTGAATAGCCCACTGTCCACAGTGAGGACGTAGCAGGTGCTGAATGAGATGGGGCAGTGACGCACCTGCTGTGACAGCTGGCGCAATTGTTGGGACAGCTCCTCCTCTCCGTCACCTGTGGAAAGTAATGGTTTCCATTAATTCTGTTCCAGCCAAGGTACAACAGATAGATTACTGATCGTCGACTGTTGACAACGAGATCATTAGAGCTGAACTAAAAACTGAACTTAACGAAGGAAGTGTCCCATTAAAAAAAAATAACCTCCTGGCTTTCACCTTAACCTATTTAGTCAAACCATGGAAAATTTAAATCAGCATATTTGGATGAAAGTTTGAACTGGGATCCTGCTGAATACTACTATAGGGACTTACAACTGCACCACTTTGCTGGGTATCAATTGAATATGAACTCAGCTACCTGTAAGGAGAAAAATGAAGAACGGAAGCACTCAAACAATAACCCACACTAAAGAAGACTCAGGGACATATTACACAAGTAATAATTTAAGTGCAGCGACTCACTGAGGTCCAGTGTGTAAAACTCGGTAGATTTTCTAATGTGTTAATGTGGAAAGAAGTTACTCCATCATAACATACTCCAAGTGCTGCAATACGACGGAAAACGAATTCTGGGTTTATGTATGGTGAGCACAATAAATAGTACATGAGATGGCAGATGTGCTTGATAATGGATCTCGACCGAAATTAGCTAATAGCACGATTTTAATAAAGCAACAGACAATGTATTCTTTTATTAAGCAATTGGATCCTGTGGATCCTCATGGAAACAACTTCTTTTTAAATAAGATCGTTCACTGCACATTCATTTATTTTAGGAATTTAATATGGCGCTTTTATGAGCTGGTGGACTTCATTCTCTGTGTTGATTGAGTCTTTCTCCATGTGAAGGAGTTTGGAGTTTGTCTGTGGGTAAAAACACGTATTTGTATGTAAGCTGAGGGATTTATTACGATTCTTATACATCAGGGAGTTAGAAATGAAACTCTTCTTTCCCACATTTTAAGGAAATTGAGTTAGCCACATGTTATTGTTCGGTTGGCACTTGTGTTGGGAAAAGTGTATTTTTATCCTGAATTTCTTATTTCCATAGTAAAACTAGGCTCAAAAACTGAGATTTTATTCAAAACTCAAGTTCTCAAACGTAAATAATGCAAAAAACTCTCCTTTTTACATACAGATGGATTTCCCGAAAATTATTCTTTTCCAAGGCTGACTGCATGTTAACATTTAAGAATTTGACACAGAACTATCGTTTTCAGTTCCTATCAAATTTGTGCATTTTTTGGTTCATATGTTGAATTCCTATGATAAATAAAATGTTGGCACCTTTCCTTGACTATTAAACAGTGTACAGTTACATCAGCTGACAGCTCTGCATTGTTGATCGTTTAAATATCGCCGGAAGGTAAGTTAGGGTCTAGAAATGTGATAGATCACCTCCATACTTTCAAGCCATTGAGAGACGCCTGCCCAAGTTTCCTTGAATATTGTGCTTTTAATCAGCAGCTTTATGGAAATAATTTCGGGAAATCGCTGCAGAATGTTGATGTGCAAAATCGAAGACACAGTAAGGGAAAGAGAGATGTTTGTAACTGGAAGCAAAAGATAATGAAGGGGAAAGGAAATAGAAAAAAACTGAAACAAGTAATGCTAATTTATTTTATCCATTATTGCGAAATATGTGAAATAATTCAAATGGTAGACTATTACAATAGAACCTGCCTCACTAATGCTACAATATACTATGATTTCTTTAATGAAAGCATCTTCCATTCATTGTGTACAGCTTACAGAAGAACGTCACCTACATTTACGTCTACGAGGATCATCAGGGTATTTTGCATACTGTTTGGCTGAGATAAGAATTAAATGTTGTTACCTCACAAAATTGGCTATGTATGACTCAGGTATAAGGCGAAATCCCGACGTGTCATCACAGCACACAGACTTCCACTAATTCTTCCCTCCCCATGCAAGATGTTCGACGGATCCCTTAATTCATTATGAAAAACTCGTATCATCAGATTCAGGTACGTGCAAAAACCTTATTTTCTGTACTGAGTTTCTTACAATTGAAAGTGCACAAATTTTACCGAAAACATCTTCAAGGAGGCATGTCGAGGTTCAAGGGGGTTCAAATGGCTCAAATGCCTCTGAGCACTATGGGACTTAACATCTATGGTCATCAGTCCCCTAGAACTTAGAACTACTTAAACCTAACTAACCTAAGGACATCACACAACACCCAGTCATCACGAGGTAGAGAAAATCCCTGACCCCCGCCGGGAATCGAACCCGGGAACCCGGGCGTGGGAAGCGAGAACGCTACCGCACGACCAGGCATGTCGACTAAAGAAGACACAGGAGATTACAGACGGTCAGAACTGTAGGAAAACAAACGGAAACCTGTCACTGAGTTTATAAAGAAGCTAAAGCTGGCTGAATCGCACTACACTCGTGAGTAAAATGGAAGGCTTTAAACTGTGACATGAACATGAAATAAATGTGGGAAATGTGCAGTAGCAATTGTCACCTCATGTGTTATGTATTCAATCCTGAGATAAATCTTTAAAGTTACCTGAGTTTTAAGTCCCCTGCAAGTGATACACGTTCCACATGTATTCGGTTGAAATCTCAAATGATATTAGCACAAAGTGGCTCAGTTCAAGAGAGAGTTTTGCTTATACAGTATTGTAGAGTGCAAAACTTTGAGCGTGACGTATTTTATGACGTATTAAAAACATAGAATAATGGTACAATAGTATTTATTGACTGTCAAAAAAACTTGGTGTAGTCTGAATTACATTACCAACCTGCCTACTAGAGCTGACAGTTAAATCAATACAACTTGAGTTTCCTATTAGACATTCCACAGCGAATCAGACTCCTGAAAATATGACTATTTATGTGCAGTTGGAAAAGGAGCTTTTGAAATGGTCGAACCAAATCTGATTTTCTCTCTAGGAATACCAAAACACTTTCAGTCTAGGTGGAGTAAACAGCATGTTGTTATGCTCAAATGGATGCTCAGGACACAAAACAGGACACAAAACAAAAACGTTTTTTTCATGTGTGTGGTCAGAGAATGGTTCAATGAATTTACTCCTCTTACCATAGCGAAGTTGTGGTAACGCATCCTGTAGTAGGTCATTACCTGTGCCCACATCTCGTGGTCGTGTGGTAGCGTTCTCGCTTCCCACGCCTGGGTTCCCGGGTTCGATTCCCGGCGGGGTCAGGGATTTTCTCTGCCTCGTGATGGCTGGGTGTTGTGTGATGTCCTTAGGTTAGTTAGGTTTAAGTAGTTCTAAGTTCTAGGGGACTGATGACCTAAGATGTTAAGTCCCATAGTGCTCAGAGCCATTTTTCATTACCTGTCATTACCACTGATAGGCACAGCAACCATTATAAGTAGTTTGATAAAGTGAAAAAAGACTTGTGTAAGAAAGTGTGTGGCCTCCAGATTCTTGGCACTTCAAATTCTCTCAAGCCAAGAGATTTGTTTTTTACCAAGAACAAGAAATGGAGGTCCTACTTCAAGGTAAAATTCACTGGAACACTGACACTGATGTACTTAAATCTGTTCTGATGCAACGAAGAATGTACTCGCCAATTAAACTGGCATAGTTGATAAAGGGGATGCTTCTCAAGCAGAGAAGCTGGCTGATGTAGATAATCTATGGATAAAAACATTGTGTGGTGGAATGAAGAAACATTGGTGAGATAAAATATAACAGAAGCATCGTTGATATCTCCAAAAATATCGGCTATTAAACTGTACAAGAATCTAAACAACATAATTGTGATGAGCATAATGAAATTGTTATTTAGTGTTAACTGCTGTTATGGATGATTATTACATATTTATGTTACTTAAGGATTAAGAATGATTCTTTGTTTACTAACAAAACTCTCCTTCGCATGGTCTTCAGCAATAAAACCAACTAACAACAAGCCTAACTGAATCATGCAGTAGGACCATAATCATATCATCCTAGTTCTTATAATGTGGCACATTTTATCTATTACAAAAAATTTAACTGTTATGGAAAAGGACAGTTTTGGTTCTCAGAGTCTCGTTTCTATACATACCAAAATAACTGGAGCAATTGTCAGCACTTACAAATCTGTTATCAGCAAGTAACTTTTCTAGGAACATATTTCATTCACTGAGTTTGAGAGTGTAGGTGCCAATACATCAAACAGATTTTTTCCCAATAAATGATGTATTATTATTTATAACTACAGCTATAAACTGCAAATAATTTGTTTTCCATTCATCAGACAAGGTTAAATAATCCTTTAGAATTAAATGAGGATACTGAAATAAATGAAATTACATTTTACCCTTATTTCACATTTGAGGATTCTATTACACTGTTTATCTAAAACATCATTATTAATTATATTATGTTTCATTAATAATGATCTTTTAGAAGTCTTATGTAATTTTACACCAGTGACTTCTTTTGTAGTACTTGTTCACATTCATTCACAATTATGTTTTCTATGTCTTTATGCAACAGTTCCAAATAAGCTTGGATGAGTGTTTGTATGATTTTTATTAATAAGGATTTTCACTGTTGAACACATTTGTAGTAAAATTACATTTAAATGTGTTCAGTGTTGGTTTATTTTGAATTGTAGTAGTGGTTGTTCTTATATGAAGCTGCATTATAAGACCAGTAGAAGAACCAAATATTATTACAGTACCAAAACTTAACAGTGACTTGTTTAACTTATTCCCTGATTAATGTCCATGTAGCAAATGCATGAGATATTTATTTATTCCTGCTGCAATCTTTGAATCAATATGACCCAGAAAGGAATATGTCTTCCTATATGATTTTTATACTTAAATGCTAGTGCTCAAAACTTAATGACTGTTTTTCTGTACATTTTACAAAGCTACCTGCACAAATAGAAAATTGGGTATCACCCCTGTTATTGTTTAATTTTCTACAGGTGTGGCCCTTGAGTCTGTATGACCCACGTGTTTAAAACGTCAAAAATCTAGAGTTATTGATAGTAAAATTCGATTTCTATGTCTCTGAGACATGTGCATAATGAATTTTTCGTTATAACGTAGCTCCTTCTTAGCTTATTGTTGAAATATGTACCGTTACATAACAGTGCAAAACGCTTATTACATTACAATTATCAAAGCGTTATCGTTGCTAGTAATGTTTCTTCAGCTGTTCGGAGCAGATGCAGTTCATTCACCTAATGTAGTGTGTTATGTTTGGGTATCATGATACATTTTCTTACTGGTGAGTTAAATGTAATGGCATACCTCCAAAGAATAATAATGACAGTATTTATTCTACATGTGTCACAAGACACTTTATACGTAGAACCTCGTGTGGCAATCTGTAAGTGGTGCAAGTTGTTCAGTCAAACGACAAAAATATCATATGGAACTTAGAATCTTTTCCACCAGCTTGAGGAGCAACCAGTGAAAACGTTATAAATCCAATTTCTGATGCAACAATATATGCTGTAATTTCTTTTCAAGCTGTCATGGACGATAATCTTCAGAGTATTGTGATGCAAATGACAAATATTGAGGCTAAAAAAAATGTATGCTGGTATCTGGCATTAATTTGATTAAATTACATTACATAGATTTCTTTTTACTTGATAGTGTGTATAAAACATACGGTACATAAATAAATAGTCCATGGGACCCAGAGTCATATTTCCTACTGTAATAACACAAAAATTGTTATGTTATATTTGACATGTGTTGTGCTTTGAAGAACGTAAAGAAGAAATGCAAGTTAGTTTCTACGAGAGTTCTGTGGGAAATGTATTTGGAAATGCTTTCGAAATTATACACAGACGAGGAAACGAAACTGGTACACCTACCTAATATCGTGTAGGACCCACGTGAGCACTCAGAAGTGCAGCAACATGACACAGCATGGTCTCGACTAAATAGTGCAGGAGGCAACTGACACCATGAATCCTACAGGGCTGTCCATAAATCCGTAAGAGTACAAGGAGGTAGAGATCTCTTTTCAACAGAGCGTTGCAAGGCATCCTAGATATCCTCAATAATGTTCATGTCTGAGGGGTTTGGCGACCAGTGGAAGTGTTTAAACTTGGAAGAATGTTTCTGGATCCGCTCTGTAGCAAATCTGAACGTTTGGGCTGTCGCACTGACCTTCTGGAATTGCCCAAGTCTGTCGGAATGCACAGTGGACATGAAGGGAAGCAGGTGATAAGCCAGGATGCTTAGTTACCTGTCACCTGTCAGAGTTGTATCTAGACGTATCACGGGTCCCATATCACTCCAACCACACACGTCCAACACCATTACTGAGCCTCCACCAGCTTGAAGATTCCCCTACTGACATACAGGGTCCATGGTTGCAAGAGGTTGTCTCTGTACCCATACACGTCCATCCTCTCGATACACTTTGAAATGAGACTTGTCCGATCAGGCAACATATTTACAGTCATCAACAGTCCAATGTCAGTACTGACAGGCCCCAGCAAGGTGTAAAGATTTGTGTCGTAAAGTCATCAAGGGTACACGTGTGGGCCTTCCGCTCCAAAAGCCCATATCGGTTATGTTTTGTTGAATGGTTCATACGCTCACACTTGTTGATGGCCCAGCACTGAAATCTGCAACAATTTGCGGAAGGGTTGCCCTTCTGTCACACTGAACGATTCTCTTCAGTCGTCGTCGGCCCTTTTCTTGCAGTATCTTTTTGCGGCAGCAGCAATGTCGGAGATTTGCTGTTTTTGATGTTTTGCCGGATTCCTGATATTCACAGTATACTCGTGATATGGTCTTGTCGGAAAATCCCCACTCACCGCTACCTCGGAGATGGTGTGTCCCAACGCTCTCGCCGATTATAACACCACGTTAAAACTCACTTAAATATTGATAACCTGCCGTTGTATCAGCAGTAACCGATCTAATAACTGCGCCAGATATTTGTCTTATAGAGGCGTTGCTGACCGCAGCGCCGTATTCTGCCACTTTGCATATCTCTGTATTTGTATACACATGCCTATACCAGTGTCTTTGACGCTTCAGTTCATAGTCGTGGCACAAATGTACCATGGAGCAACTGCTGGCTTCCTGCAGATACTGTCAATATATAACAAGTAGATGCTGAAAATATGGACACAGGTAGTGCTACTTCTTAAGTTCTGAAAAGAGAAATCTGTTAATGATAGTTAATGGGCAAAAATCCTGTGAAAAACATTAGATGCTTTTGGAAACGGATTTAACACATAATCTGAAAGAACAAAATGTGATATGTAATAATGTCTTCACATTTCGTTCATTGCCTCAAGTTTTGCTCAAAAGACTATAATGCTGGGGACTGTGTTGTTGTTGTTGTGGTCTTCAGTTCTGAGACTGGTTTGATGCAGCTCTCCATGCTACTCTATCCTGTGCAAGCTTCTTCATGTCCCAGTACCTACTGCAACCTACATCCTTCTGAATCTACTTGGTGTATTCATCTCTTGGTCTCCCTCTACGACTTTTACCCTCCGCGATGCCCTCAAATACTAAATTGGTGATCCCTTGATGCCTCAGAACATGTCCTACCAACCGATCCCTTCTTCTAGTACAGCTGTGCCACAAACTTCTCTTCTCCCCAATCCTATTCAACACCTCCTCATTAGTTACGTGATCTACCCATCTAATCTTCAGCATTCTTCTGTAGCACTACTTTTCGAAAGCTTCTATTCTCTTCTTGTCTAAACTATTTATCGTCCATGTTTCACTTCCATACATGGCTACACTCCATACAAATACTTTCAGAAACGACTTCCTGACACTTAAATCTATACTCGATGTTAAAAAATTTCTCTTCTTCAGAAACGCTTTCCTTCCCATTGCCAGTCTACATTTTATATCCTCTCTACTTCGACCATCGTCAGTTATTTTGCTCCCCAAATAGCAAAACTCCTTTACTACTTTAAGTGTCTCATTTCCTAAACTAATTCCCTCAGCATCACCCGAGTTAATAAGACTACATTCCATTATCCTCGTTTTGCTTTTATTGATGTTCATCTTATATCCTCCTTTCAAGACACTATCCATTCCATTCAACTGCACTTCCAAGTCCTTTGCTGTCTCTGACAGAATTACAATGTCATCGGCGAACCTCAAAGTTTTTATTTCTTCTCCATGAATTTTAATACCAACTCCAAATTTTTCTTTTGTTTCCTGCACTGCTTGCTCAATATACAGACTGAATAACATCGGGGAGAGCCTACAACCCTGTCTCACTCCCTTCCCAACCACTGCTTCCCTTTCATGCCCCTCGACTCGTATAACTGCCATCTGGTTTCTGTACAGATTGTAAATAGCCTTTCTCTCCCTGTATTTTTCCCTTGCCACATTTAGAATTTGAAATAGAGTATTCGAATCAACATTGACAAAAGCTTTCTCTAAGTCTACAAATGCTAGAAATGTAGGTTTGCCTTCCCTTAATTTGGCATCTAAGATAAGTCGTAGGGTCAGTATTGCCTCACGTGTTTCAATATTTCTACAGAATCCAAAGTGATGTTCCCCTAGGTCGGCTTCTAGTAGTTTTTCCAATCGTCTGTAAAGAATTCGCGTTAGTATTTTGAAGCCATTAAACTGATAGTTCGGTAATTTTCACATCTGTCAACACCTGCTATCTTTGGGATTGGAATTATTATATTCTTTTTGAAGTCTGAGGGTATTTCGCCTGTCTCATACATCTTGCTCACCAGGTGATAGAGTTTTGTCAGGACTGGCTCTCCCAAGGCCGTCAGTAGTTCTAATGGAATGTTGTCTACTCCCGGGGCCTTGTATCGACTCAGGTCTTTCAGTTGTATGTCAAACTCTTCACGCAGTATCGTATCTCCCATTTCATCTTCATCTACATCCTCTTCCGTTTCCGTATTGTCCTCAAGTGCATTGCCCTTGTATAGACCCTCCATATACTCCTTCCACCTTTCTGCTTTCCCTTCTTTGCTTATCACTGGGTTTCCATCTGAGCTCTTAATATTCATACAAGTGGCTCTCTTTTCTCCAAAGGTCACTTTAATTTTCCTGTCGGCAGTATCTATCTCACCCCTCGTAAGATAAGCCTACAAATCCTTACATTTGTCCTCTAGCCATCCCTGCTTAGCCATTTTGCACTTCTTGTCGATCTCATTTTTGAGACGTTTGTATTCCTTTTTGCCTGCTTCATTTACTGCATTTTTATATTTTCTCTTTCATCAATTAAATTCAATATTTCTTCTGTTACCCAAGTATTTCTACTAGCCCTCGTCTTTTTACCTACTTGATCCTCTGCTGCCTTCACTACTTCATCTCTCAAAGTTACCCATTCTTCTTCTACTGTATTTCTTTCTCCCATTCCTGTCAATTGTTCCCTTATGCTCTCCCTGAAACTCTGTACAACCTCTGGTTTAGTCAGTTTATCCGGGTCCCGTCTCCTTAAATTCCCACCTTTTTGCAATTTCTTCAGTTTTAATCTACAGTTCATAACCAATAGATTGTGGTCAGAGTCCATATCTGCCCCTGGAAATGTCCTACAATTTAAAACCTGGTTCCTAAATCTCTGTCTTACCATTATATAATCTATCTGATACCTTTTAGTATCTCCAGGATTCTTCCATGTATACAACCTTCTTTTATGATTCTTGAACCAAGTGTTAGCTATGATTAAGTTGTGTTCTGCGCAAAATTCTGCCAGGGGGTTTCCTCTTTTATTTCTTACCCCCAATCCATATTCACCTACTACGTTTCCTTCTCTCCCTTTTCCTACTACCGAATTACAGTCACCCATGACTATTAAATTTTCGTCTCCCTTCACTATCTGAATAATTTCTTTTGTTTCGTCATACATTTCTTCAATTTCTTCATCATCTGCAGAGCTAGTTGGCATATAAACTTCTACTACTGTAGTAGGCGTGGGCTTCGTGTCTATCTTGGCCACAATAATGCATTCACTATGCTGTTTGTAGTAGCTTACCCACATTCCTATTTTTTTATTCATTATTAAACCTACTCCTGCATTACCCCTATTTGACTTTGTATTTATAACCCAGGATTTGCCTGACCAGAAGTCTTGTTCCTCCTTCCACCAAACTTCACTAATTCCCACTATATCTAACTTCAACCTATCCATTTCCATTTTTAAATTTTCTAACCTATCTGCCCGATTAATCAGAAAAAAATAACCCTAAACTCCCAAATAAAACATCAACCAAAGAACATAAGAGTTCAAGATTCTGTTTTAGTGAGAGTCCTACATTCGTGATTTATGGACCAGGTAAGGTGAAAGAAATTGTTTTGATGATCACTGTACAACAATATAAGGGAAATAGTAACAGAGTCGGCAGTAAACCAAAAACAAAACTGGACTACAACACAACTAAGACACATTGGTTCAGCTTACTGCTATTTAGTCATGCAAGAGGAAGTCCAGCCATATTGTAATCTTTTACAGTATTCTTCATACCTCTATCTACAATGCACCTGTACCAAGGTGGGAAATGAATTTAGAGTAGAACACAAATATTCCTTACAAAGGAAGAATTTTTAATGATGCAATGGGAAAACTCCTAGTCACTTGTTATACCGAAGCTAAAATAATTCTCTAATGATATGAGGTAAGAGCAGCCATTTTTAGAAGAATACAAGCAGGAAATTCTTCAGTTTCAATTTCACAGTGGTGGAAATCAAAGCTTCAAACGCGCTAGACAGAAATTCTATCCGTCAAATTGTGATAAAAAGTAAAATCCCTTTCAACTGTTTAAAACCTTACTAACGTGTTTATAAAGCTATGTACTACTGCCCCAAAACTGGAGTGAAAGAAACTGTTCATTTTGATATTTAGCTGAGGCAGCTAAGAATGTAGAAAATACAGCAATTGCAATTTTACCTATTGTTAACAGTTCCTGTTATATTCAGTTTAAGTATTGGTGTAAAGAAAATATTTTTTTTATATATATCTCACAACTGTCACTTTCTAATACTGTAATTTTTATTTCATGAAAAATAATACCCCACTAATTTTAAATTCCAGAAACTGAGAATTTACAGATTAATGTTATTGTAATTTCCAGTTTCAGTTATTTGACAGTTACCAATTCATTGCTTTTTAAACTAAGTAAGAACAAAATTTGCACTATGTACTGACTATGTGTAAGACAAGAGCATTTAATATTTTTTGTACACAATTAATCCAACTGGCCACAGTTTTGAAAAATTATTTATTTTGCTGTAACTGCAGTAGCTTGTAATAATTGGTTTATGCCTTCCAGTACCAGTGAGATCGTTATTGCCCAAAAGGACTTTTGTGTATAGCTTTTTTAAGGAAAGGAACTTTGTTAATAAAAATATTTGAATAATAGTTACTTAGTTCATGACAAACGTATTTTTGAAAAAAAAATTCGAGGACTTTAATTATTCTGTTTACATTACAGTAATTAAATTTTTTGCTAGACAAATGGAACTAATAAATTCTTGGAGGCTGAAAATCTTATTCTAATTAAGTATATTATTTTGTCACAGCAGAAATTGTGTAAAGTTTCGAAACCCAAATAAAATTGGGAGATACAGTAGCACACTTATTGATAAAATAGAAATCACTTCCTATAACGTTTAAAGCTTAATTAAATTTACAAAAACAATAACTCTACACGCAACAATCAATTAAAATAAATCCAGTAGCATCATAATCAATTTCAGACAGTTCTTTGTTCATTGTTAAACATGAATCGAAAGCAGAGCAATCCAAAGAAAAGTAAATAATAAAAAACTAGCATTGAAGTTGAACAGTAATGATGTGAAATATATACCACATCTGCAAATGAAAATTATTAAAGATAATAAAGCCAATTCTACTCTTACTTTTGTGAAATAGTTTCAGTAACAAAATATAAAGAAACTAATCACAAACAATCAAAATTTGGCAACGAACTGGCCATTACCACTGCATAATATAAAAAAATAAGACAAAAAAGAAAACAAAATAAAAATTTAAAAAATAGCTATATGGACAATTACATTAAAAACAGGAGTGTAGTAGTGGGGTAAGTAATTTGATGAAATGGGAAAAGATTGTTCCTAACAAACCATTTTATTTACTTCTCTGAAAGACTGAGGAATAATAATAAAGGGAACCTTACAAGGGCTCTTATGAATCTGAACACACTCAAAATTTTATGCTGCAATGAAGGTAAAAAACACAAACAAGAGAGGAAAATTTATAAAAACCATAAATAAACAGTGGAATCTCAGAACTAATTGTAGGAGAAGCCTACTTAAGAAAATTCTAAATTCAACACATTAAGATGTCAAATTAGACGTTAACTAATTTTAATCAAAAGTACAAAAACATGTCATGTACTTTGTCCTTTCATGCTAATGCTAAACGTCCTGGGTCCCACGTCCAGATACATGTACTGCTTACATTATGAATAAAAATTGTCAGCAAAACTGTGAAGATTTGCATCATAAAGAGTAACCTGTATTCTGCCAACTGCCTTGTCAGTGTGGGTAGAGGAACAGACGTAGGTTCATAACACTGTCTTGCCTTTGAGGTGGACCACTCTACAAGGTGGAAGACTCGACAGTGACAAATGGCATGACGATGTAGAAACTAATGTAAACCACTGCAGTGACGACACGTAATGTGTATTCTCAAAGGACATGGCCTGTAGTTGAAAACGTGACACAATGATGTCTCCATTGACGAAATGTCACGTAGCCATTTCCGGTATGAAGGAGCAAAATGGGAAGGCGACCAGTGAGAAATTTAACAACACCATTGGTGATCACGAACTAGACGAAGTAGATCTAAAGAAATTCTGCTCCTTTGGAATTGAAATAACCCATGACGGGAGGAGCAATGAGATCATAAAAAGCAGACCGGCCCAAGGAAAGAGGGCATTTCTGGCCAAAAGAACTCTACTGGTATCTAACAATGGCATTAGTTTATTAAATTTCTGAGAATGTACGTCTGGATCACAGCAGTGTACGGTAGGGATCGTGGAGAGGGCGAAAACCGGAATGAAAGAGAATTGGAGCTTTTGAGATGTGGTGCCTCAGAAGAATGTTGTATTTATGGGTTACTGAGAAGATGAAGGATGGAGGAGTTATCCTCAGAATCGCCGTAGAAAGCAGTATATGGAAAATGCTGACAAGAAGAAGGGACATCATGACGGGACATGTGTTAAGATACCAAGGAATAATCTTTATGGAACCTGAGGGAGAAGTAGAGGGTAACATCTGTAGGGAAAAACAGGAATTGGCATTCATCCAAGTAGCTGAGGACGTAGGGTGCTACTCTGAGATGAGGCACAAGCAGGAATGTGTGTTCGAACGCATCATTCCAGTATAAAGACATGACTCAAAAGAAATCTACTAAGATTATTTATAGCATGGGATAGAAATCAGCCAGGATCACGCGAGTATGAGCTCCGTTCATGCAAGGATTTAAAGGGCAAACAGCCTTAATTAATCGCCTTTTGCATTCCAAATTCTTCTTAGTCAAACAATTAGGTTGCAATCTACTTTTACGATATGAGGTCTCAAAATTCATGTAACTATTACCTCTAACGTACCTCAATCTTAAGGTAATAAATTATGAATCATGATAAACATAAATTAATCATTTAATAAGGAAGAGTTTATTTATTATGCATGTCAACCCAACAACACATTAAAATTTAATATAGTCGAAGTCTATGAGAAGCATATTAAATGGTTTGCAAATCAAACTAGGAAGTACTCTATAAGTGTATTTATTGTATTATCTTCATTCCTGCAACAACAACAAAAATTAAGTGAAATAGCATACAGAACAGATGTACATCGTCGTATTGAAAATGCATGTGTAAACGATGAATCTTACAACTTAGCCCAAGGTCGGAAGTCCAGGCTAACTGTTGTTTCAAAACAAAGAAGAAGGCATCAACTACAAAATTATTTTATCTTCGAAAGTGGCATGACATAAGTACTTCCGTTCAACATGAATCATAATGTATGGGTAGATTAGTTCTAAGGCTCAGGATGCTTTGATTATCATGGATTGCTCTCTCTCTTACCGTCTTTGGCCGTGGTCCTTCCCAAGTCAATAAATATGTAGTGGTTGATTAACTGATGTAACGCATTTTAGAAAATTCATCCGAATAAAGATCAGATTGTACTATATGAGCACTCGGAAGAAATAAACGAATAAAGCGAATCAGTTTTCTGTACGGTAGTTCCCAGTTCATAACCCCCTGCGTCCTTCGTAATGACTACAGCACACAAAACCAACCAAACTGTGGAAATCAACCGAGGAATAGCTGACACGTCACACGACTCCCAGTGGTAGCTTTAAACTGAGCCCAACATTGCTGCATCCAGAAATAAAATCAGTAAAATATCATACATGACGTATCTGCATCGTAGTACTGAAATTGTACCAATGCGAATCATAAATCTTCAGTGAATCAAGATCACTTCACAACCATGAATGATCCGCGTTTCATAGAATTTAGGACGTCAGTGTGCCGCTGATTTAGTTGACGCTAGATTAGAGGAGTAGAAATTAGTCAGATTTTCAATTCGTTCACGATTGCAAGAGATGGGTGAAGATAAAAGGAGGGAAGATAAAATAGACTTCTTTCAGTTTTACTTCTTACCTTCCAATCTTCTATCAACAATAAAATTATAACAGCCGGCTGGAGCGCAGAAAGAATTGCAAAGACCGACACTAACACTTCTTACTACACGTAAATAACCTCACAATGGTTAGAACGCATCTATCCTGTGACTCTTCAAAGTCTTTGTCGTGTAGCTCATGATGCTATATCCAAGCTTTGTGGCCATGTGGAGGAAGAACTTGTTCTGCCATAGGCAGAAAGAAAGTTAGGAAGTACTTGCTCGTTTCCAAATTAACTAGTGCTGAAATACAAGATGTGATAAGTTATTCTAAGTTTTATTTTCCTGTTCATTTATTCACTTATTGTCCATCTCTGAGTTTGTCACATGCGTCTCTTAAGGTGCACCTATGAAGTAGTCATAAAACCTCACAGATCGTGAATAACACAAACACTAAAAGTGATATATTTCTACATTACTCACTGCGATACCCTTTATCCTAATGTTGACTAGATGTACCTTGACTTACAGTTTTCGTCAACAGCAGTTACTACGTTTTTGATGCTCTTATCGCTAAATGATTGTTTATTGCAATGATCACACCACATTGCAAGATGTCGTTTGAGGAACGTAGCTTTCCTAAATCGCATAAGGCAAGTCTGTTACGGTTCCTTCTGAAACGACAGGTCTTTCTCATTTGTCACAGTCCGAGTTTGTGCTCGGTTCCTAATGACGTAGTCGTTACTGGACCGTTAAACCCTAATCTTCCTTCTACCTTCATTTTTCCAAGACCTCTTGTCTTTCCGTACCCCGTTATGATTCATAGCTGCCTTGCCTTGAGGTCGTCAGAAACGATGAAATTGCTTATGAAAGATATGCGAGATATGGGTATGAATATACTTAACGTGTTAAAATTTGAACGTTAATGAGAATTTTTCTTTGTGTCGTGAGAAGTAATTTAGACACAGTATCTTAAACTAGTGTACTGCAGCAACACAGACCTGCATCGTTCCAGACTATTAGTTCTTCTGCAAGCACTGCTGTCTTCTTTGACTCTGCAGATGTTGACTGACAAGCAACAGTTAAAGTTGCCATCTGGATTAGTAAGAGAACAATAAATATTATGCTATTTAGTTGCACTAAAGGTGTTGTGAAAACTGAGGTCATGAAGACGGTGATGATAAAAAACACAGCATTAATCGTTAGCAGGAGAATCTGCACTACAGACGTCAGAATGCTTAAACTGTATATATCGTTCAGAGCTACTGCGAGTTTTGATAGACTAAGATGAAGAACTTTGATCTCCATCACTCGCTTTCGTGTCATCCTCCTTTTGGGATACGGCTCTCTAGATGCCATTGTACTAGTGATGGTAAGTCCATGACGGACATACAGTACTCCTCCGGATATTTGTCCCGGAAGGACGTAATTTAATTCCCTCAGTATACTCTCATTAAGCCATCTGAACCTCTGTCTGAGGAGCAGACAAGGAATTACAAACTGTAGTAAAATCAGGGACATTATGAAATGGTGCACCGTAAAGGTTGCAACAAGTTTATTTCTTGTAAAGACATAATTAACTGAGTTGGCAACAAAAAATGGGCATATTACAGACAGGCTAACGATCAAGAAAAACTTTATACTCGGGATAGCATGCTTTTTGTTTCTTGTCGGCTGTATGTCTACTTTTTGAATCTCGGCAATGAGTTCCATGAAACATTTGCATCTCCTCGGTGGACAGGCTAGGACACAGGTGGCCATGCTGACACTGGACAGTGAGCACACAATTACCAAGATCCAGGGGATCGTTATGCTCGGCTCCCCGAGCTCCTGAACCACTGAAATGAAACCGAGATAGAGGATAGTCATTACAACTACAGTCTTGTAAGCGCGAGCACACGCGATCATCAGCGGCCGGGTGGGTCTAGACAGCGGCACGCCTGCTAGTGTGGACAGCAGCGACAGAGGCCACAGAACGCCTTCCAGGTCAGCACGGCCTCCACTCCGCAGAAGAGGAGCCATCACTGCTCAGTATAGAAGAAGGAACTGCGCTGTCGCAGGACTGCCGCTGTACTGAAGCTTCGCAGACGACCAGTAAGGTATGCTATCCTGAGTCAAATACGACTCCATGCTGGCGGTACATAATTAACAGTTAACAGGGAGGTTCGAACGCAATGTTTGAATAAGTCAGCTATGCTTTCATTAGCTAAGAGGTACTGCCGCATCACGTCTGAGGAGCGATAATGAAAGTGACTCATTTGTAGGGTGACAGTCGCTTGTAACTCTTGCGATGACACAGGAAAGTATCACCTAATTGCATGCCTTATTACTGGCCACACATCACTATGCCTGATGAACTACACACAGCTCACATCCTAGCGTGGCAATTTGGTGCGGCGCTTTTAGATAATTACGTATCTACATTAACTAAGAACGGCAACATCTAAGTCCTGATTAAGTACAACATAAAAACGAGGACTTTAGACTTTGCTGCCAATGCTAACACTGTCATTCGAATTAACGCCATCATTAAGAGCAGAACTGCTAACAACCAGTGTGCATTTTCGAGTTTCCATTTGACATACGGTTGTAAACTGTAGGGTAGTTGCATCCTCTGCATAGAGTAAGATCTATTGAAACAATGTCCAAGCCACTACAAACTAAATGAAATACTGCATTAAGTTATTTCCAGCAGAACTTGGAAGTAAGAATTCGGTTCACTTCCACAGTTCTTGACCTCTCATTATTATCAAACACAGGAGATCAAATTAATCTGTAGAAAAACAGTTAGGAGGTATGCAGTCGATGGCAATGAAAAGCATATACCTTTATTTGTTTTACACGTTGCATATCATAAAATCTTAGTCATTTAAACGCCTCGTCCCCTTTGAATCAGAAGGAAATTTGCGGGTAAGCAGGATTGGTAAACCAAACGATAGACAACCGGCAATTTGTGTTCAAATATAAAAGTATATGCTTCTTTTTCATCTAATGTGGGAAACATTCTCCAATCGAGCTGTACCAGGTATGTGATCATTACTGATTTTTCAACAGGAGAGCGGTTCTAGGAACTTCAGTCTGGAACCGTGCGACTCCTAGGGTCGCAGGTTCGAATCCTGCCTCGGGCATGGATGTGTGTGATGTCCTTAGGTTAGTTCGGTTTAAGTAGTTCTAGGGGACTGATGACCTCAGATGTTAAGTCTCAAAGTGGTGGTGGTGGTGGTTAGTGTTTAACGTCCCGTCGACAACGAGGTCATTAGAGACGGAGCGCAAGCTCGGGGTAGGGAAGGATTGGGAAGGAAATCGGCCGTGCCCTTTCAAAGGAACCATCCCGGCATTTGCCTGAAACGATTTAGGGAAATCACGGAAAACCTAAATCAGGATGGCCGGAGACGGGATTGAACCGTCGTCCTCCCGAATGCGAGTCCAGTGTGCTAACCACTGCGCCACCTAGCTCGGTAAGTCTCAGAGTGCTCAGAGCCATTTGAACCATTTTTTCAACAGGGTCCATGTCTGGAACACATGCCTGTGTCGCAATTTACCACGTCACCAGTGACCTACCTGTTGTTGTCGTTATCTACTGTCCGAAGACTGGTTCGATGAAACCCACCACGCTACTCTGTCCGAAACCTCTTCAGCTCCGAATAACTACTGTAACATGCATCACTCCCTATCGGCTTACTATATTCATCTCTTGGTCTCCCTCTACGATTTTTATCACCACCACTTCCTTCCAGTATTAAATTGGTGTTCCCTTGATGTCTCAGAACATGTCCCATCAATTGATCCCTACTTTTTTTTCTAGTCAAATTGTGCAACAAATTTCTTGCCTTTCCCATTCTACACTCCTGGAAATGGAAAAAAGAACACATTGACACCGGTGTGTCAGACCCACCATACTTGCTCCGGACACTGCGAGAGGGCTGTACAAGCAATGATCACACGCACGGCACAGCGGACACACCAGGAACCGCGGTGTTGGCCGTCGAATGGCGCTAGCTGCGCAGCATTTGTGCACCGCCGCCGTCAGTGTCAGCCAGTTTGCCGTGGCATACGGAGCTCCATCGCAGTCTTTAACACTGGTAGCATGCCGCGACAGCGTGGACGTGAACCGTATGTGCAGTTGACGGACTTTGAGCGAGGGCGTATAGTGGGCATGCGGGAGGCCGGGTGGACGTATCGCCGAATTGCTCAACACGTGGGGCGTGAGGTCTCCACAGTACATCGATGTTGTCGCCAGTGGTCGGCGGAAGGTGCACGTGCCCGTCGACCTGGGACCGGACCGCAGCGACGCACGGATGCACGCCAAGACTGTAGGATCCTACGCAGTGCCGTAGGGGACCGCACCGCCACTTCCCAGCAAATTAGGGACACTGTTGCTCCTGGGGTATCGGCGAGGACCATTCGCAACCGTCTCCATGAAGCTGGGCTACGGTCCCGCACACCGTTAGGCCGTCTTCCGCTCACGCCCCAACATCGTGCAGCCCGCCTCCAGTGGTGTCGCGACAGGCGTGAATGGAGGGACGAATGGAGACGTGTCGTCTTCAGCGATGAGAGTCGCTTCTGCCTTGGTGCCAATGATGGTCGTATGCGTGTTTGGCGCCGTGCAGGTGAGCGCCACAATCAGGACTGCATACGACCGAGGCACACAGGGCCAACACCCGGCATCATGGTGTGAGGAGCGATCTCCTACACTGGCCGTACACCACTGGTGATCGTCGAGGGGACACTGAATAGTGCCATCGAACCCATCGTTCTACCATTCCTAGACCGGCAAGGGAACTTGCTGTTCCAACAGGACAATGCACGTCCGCATGTATCCCGTGCCACCCAACGTGCTCTAGAAGGTGTAAGTCAACTACCCTGGCCAGCAAGATCTCCGGATCTGTCCCCCATTGAGCATGTTTGGGACTGGATGAAGCGTCGTCTCACGCGGTCTGCACGTCCAGCACGAACGCTGGTCCAACTGAGGCGCCAGGTGGAAATGGCATGGCAAGCCGTTCCACAGGACTACATCCAGCATCTCTACGATCGTCTCCATGGGAGAATAGCAGCCTGCATTGCTGCGAAAGGTGGATATACACTGTAATAGTGCCGACATTGTGCATGCTCTGTTGCCTGTGTCTATGTGCCTGTGGTTCTGTCAGTGTGATCATGTGATGTATCTGACCCAGGAATGTATCAATAAAGTTTCCCCTTCCTGGGACAATGAATTCACGGTGTTCTTATTTCAATTTTCAGGAGTGTATATACAATAAGTGACATATACATACACACATCAAAAACAGTTTTGCATCACCTCGGTTCTGAGAGTTCCGGAACCTGTATAGAAAATTGAAGTAGAGATCAACATAAACGTCATTTCGGCCCTTTTCTGTTGCTCATGGAAACCACACATTGTATGTTGTACTACAATACAGCGAGATCTTCGGAGGTGGTGGTCCAGATTGCTGTATACGGCAGTACCTCTAATACCCAGTAGCACGTTCTCTTGCATTGATGCATGCCTGCATTCGTCATGGCCTACTATCCACAAGTACATTAAAGCACTATTTGTGCAAATTGTCCCACTCCTCAATGGCGATTCAGTGTAGATCCCTCAGAGTGGTTGATGGATCACTCATCCATAAACAGACCTTTTCAATCTATGCCAGGCGTGTTCGATAGGGTTCATGTCTGGAGAACACGCTGGCCACTCTAGTCGAGCGATGTCGTTATCCTGAAGGAAGTCATTCACAAGATGTGCAAGATGGGGGCGCAAATTGTCGTCCGTGAAGACGAGTGCCTCGCCAGTATGCTGCTAATATGGTTGCTCTATCGGTCAAAGGATGTCATTCACGTATCGTATAGCCGCTAAAGGGATTTCCATGACCACCAGCGGCGTACGTCGGCCCCACATTTTGCCACCCCAAACCAGCTGGAAACTCCACCTTGCTGCACTCGCTGTACAGTGTGTCTAAGGCGTTCAGCGTGACCGGGTTGCCTCCGAACACATCTCCGACGATTGTCTCGTTGAAGGCATATCCGACACTCATAGATGAAGAGAATGTGATGCCAATCCTGAGCGGTCCATTCGGCATGTTGCTGGGCCCATCTGTACCACGCTGCATTGTGTCGTGGTTGCAAAGATGGACTCCGCCATGGATGTCGGGTGTGACGTTTCGCATCATGCAGTCTCTTGTTCACAGTTTGAGTGATAACATTACATCCTGTGACTGCACGAAAAGCATTATTCAACATGGTAGCGTTCAAAAATGGTTCAAATGGCTCTGAGCACTATGGGACTCAACTGCTGTGGTCATAAGTCCCCTAGAACTTAGAACTACTTAAACCTAACTAACCTAAGGACATCACACACATCCATGCCCGAGGCAGGATTCGAACCTGCGACCGTAGCGGTCGTGCGTTTCCAGACTGTAGCGCCTTTAACCGCTCGGCCACTCCTGCCGGCATGGTAGCGTTGCTGTCAGGGTCCCTCCGAGCCAAAATCCGTAGTTAGCGTTCATCCACTGCAGTAGTAGCCCCTGGGTGGCCTGAGCGAGGTATCTCACCGATAGTTCCTGTCTCTCTGTATCTCCATATCCGAACAACATCGCTTTCGTTCACTCCGAGATACCTGGACACTTTCCTTGTTGAGAGCCCTTCCTGGCACAGAATAAGAATGCGGACGCGACCGAACCGCGGTATTGACCGGCTAGGCTTAGTTGAGCTACAGACAACACTAGCTGTGTACATCCTTCCTGGTGGAATGACTGGAACTGATCGGCTGTCGGACCCCTCCGTCTAATAGGCGCTGCTCAAGCTTGGTTAGCCGGTCGGAGTGGCCGTGCGGCTCTAGGCGCTACAGTCTGGAGCTGAGCGACCGCTACGGTGGCCGGTTCGAATCCTGCCTCGGGCATGGATGAGTGTGATGTCCATAGGTTAGTTAGGTTTAATTAGTTCTAAGTTCTAGGCGACTAATGACCTCAGAAGTTAAGTCCCATTGTGCTCAGAGCCATTTGAACCATTTGCACCACGCTTCGTTGTTTACGTCTTTGGATGGGTTTAGTGACATCTCTGAACAGTCAAAGGGATTGTGTCTCTGATACAATAGGCACAGTCAGCGTCTTCCTTTCTGGATTTCTGGGAACTGGGTTGATGCAAAATTTTGTTGATATATATATATATATATATATATATATATATATATATATATATATATATATATATATACCTACTCTACATAAAAGATGGTAATAAACCCCACTATTGTTCAATTAAAAATTGGTCTCATTAATTCCATCTCAGAAATTAACACACAATCCGATATTACATTTGTGTCATTACACAAGATTTTAGATCAGATAATGAAGAATCATAAAGAACATTGTTCCAAAAACCAACCATTTAACATTAGAACACCCAATAAAGGTGATAATTTGTAAACAATCTAAAGATACTGACTATTACATATGCTATTTCTGCTGAATTTGAAAACTTACTTTTAAAAGTGCATAATTGCTAATCTGAGCAGGAACAATTATATATAATGGAATATAAAAAATATGAACCAAGTCATTCCTCTTGGGTTATCATTAATTTTAACCTTTTGTGTTTTTCATCTTTATTAGTTCCATAAGCATTTTTATTTGTTTGTGCAAGTATAAATGGTGCTGATGCTAGTTATCAAGTAAAATACTTTTCATCACTATTCCTAACGTTTCACATGCATTTTTATTTCTTATTTGAACTGGTAATTCTATATATGATGAGGCAAAAAGTGATGAATATCTGTTACCACGGAGTTGTAATTTTAGTGTTCTGTCCAACATCCTCATCCTCTATCCTGAAACAGTTGCATATATGTAAAAGTGTATCTCCTAGAAGTAGTACAATCTTTAGATAAATCCTTTTCCTTGAATATTATATGGTTTTTTGATAAAAATCCATTGAGCCGTTGTTGTGTCCGGCTCTTCAAAAATGTGCCAGGCAGAGTGCTTTCGCTACGCGTCTAGTGTTTGCGGTGGCGCTTTCGGTTTGGCGCGCTGTTTGGATCGCTACCGCCCTCTGGCGGGAGGTGGAGCGAGTGTACGGTCGCATGACGATCGGGGAGTACGTACTGGGCGGTTACCGAGAGAGGTGGTGGCGCGAGCGGGGACTGGCTGTTGGGGGTCGTTAACTGCTCACCACGTGCTTTGGCCGACCTCTTGGCTGTCAGGGGCTAAGTCTGCCTTACCCGCATGTACGTGGCTTATGAAGCTTAGAAGCCGTGGTGCAGGAGATCGGCACGTAGGACCGTATGTCTTCTTATCGGCCGTTGAAACCACTGGCAGCGGTTGGCTTTGACGAGCATTCGGAAGTGTGATGTGTTCCCGGCGCAGTGGTGGAGTGTGAGAAGTTGAAGGTTTCCAAGTTCTAGTTAAGTGAGTTAAGTGTATGAGTTTCCTCACCAGTGGTTTTGTTGGGGTCCTCCCACCACAGGTTTCATTTGCCAGTCCGCGGGAATGTGGTAATTGCTTCTTGGTCGGGCCGTTTTCATTGACACCTTGATTGGGTGATTTAGGGTCGGTGTCACGGGTCTCTGTGGTTCAGAGTCTGTGCAGGCACGGCCCTTGCTACATCTTCTGGTTTAGAGTAACTCGGGGAGGTGGTGGCTTGTAATGGAAGTTTTGGGGCTGATCTGCTATGGCCCTGTAGATCAACAGTAACTATTCCGCCTACTGTGATTTGGGCCTCATTACACGTGTCACTCCCTCACCGAGCTAAGGAAAGTTTTTTTTGGGAACTGCCTTTAATGTGAAGGTTTGCATGCTGGCTTATTCACATTTATCTTGTAACGAATATAATTATGTAACTGGCGAGAAACAACTATTTTTGCTTAGTACAAGCTAGCTACTTAAAGTTTTTTTGGAACTGTTCCCTTATTGATATAAAAAGTTTAAAATCTTCTTATTGTTAACGACAAACCTTGCAATATCCTTTACGTAGAGCTATTTTAAAGGAGTTTTTTAACTGAGGTATATATATATATATATATATATATATATATATATATATATATATATATGTCAATTTAAAATCTCGTTATTGGCAAGTTAATGTCATTCCTGGTATCTGCCTTTCATAATGAAAATTGTCAAGATATTTGAAATTGTTTTTAAATTATTTTTTTAAGAAATGCCAGACTTAAGAATTTATTACTGAGAAAGCCTTTTCAAATAAAAGATAACCTTATCAATGTGTGTTTTTTCACCAGAATCTCCTGGCCCCTACTTCCACGAAAATGTTTTTAGAATAACATGTGTAATTAAGTTGTTGTTTGGGAATCGCCCTAATTGGCGGTTCATTCATGTTACCAGAATGAGATTTTCACTCTGCAGCGGAGTGTGCGCTGATATGAAACTTCCTGGCAGATTATAACTGTGTGCCCGACCAAGACTCGAACTCGGGACATTTGCCTTTCGCGGGCAAGTGCTCTACCAACTGAGCTACCGAAGGACGACTCACGCCCGGTACTCACAGCTTTACTTCAGCCAGTACCTCGTCTCCTACCTTCCAATCTTTACAGAAGCTCTCCTGCGAACCTTGCAGCTCAGTTGGTAGAGCACTTGCCCGTGAAAGGCAAAGGTCCCGAGTTCGAGTCTCGGTCGGGCACACAGTTTTAATCTGCCAGGAAGTTTCATATCAGCGCACACTCCGCTGCAGAGTGAAAATCTCATTCTGGAAACATCCCCCAGGCTGTGGCTAAGCCATGTCTCCGCAATATCCTTTCTTTCAGGAGTGCTAGTTCTGCAAGGTTCGCAGGAGAGCTTCTGTAAAGTTTGGAAGGTAGGAGACGAGGTACTGGCAGAAGTAAAGCTGTGAGTACCGGGCGTGAGTCGTGCTTCGGTAGCTCAGTTGGTAGAGCACTTGCCCGCGAAAGGCAAAGGTCCCGAGTTCGAGTCTCGGTCGGGCACACAGTTTTAATCTGCCAGGAAGTTTCATATCAGCGCACACTCCGCTGCAGAGTGAAAATCTCATTCTGGAAACATCCCCCAGGCTGTGGCTAAGCCATGTCTCCGCAATATCCTTTCTTTCAGGAGTGCTAGTTCTGCAAGGTTCGCAGGAGAGCTTCTGTAAAGTTTGGAAGGTAGGAGACGAGGTACTGGCAGAAGTAAAGCTGTGAGTACCGGGCGTGAGTCGTGCTTCGGTAGATCAGTTGGTAGAGCACTTGCCCGCGAAAGGCAAAGGTCCCAAGTTCGAGTCTCGGTCGGGCACACAGTTTTAATCTGCCAGGAAGTTTCATTCATGTTACTTTATGTCTTTATTCTTATCCATTTTGAAATCACAGCACAGTTTCAAATTAACTAGGAATCCATCTTGTATTTTAAGATTATCCTTTATTAAATCATATGGTGAGAGTTTTATGTATTATGTAGAAGTTATGTGGGAAGAGAATACTACTGTATTTCTCTCATGGAGTTTAAATGCAAATGACTATAATCTTAGATGGGCTGACTATAATGATGCAGGATTTGGAATAAAAGATACTCTTCCAAAATAAAGTATAAACTGTAGAGGAAAATAACGAAAATCGAATACTAATTATTAGGTATGAACCAAGTTAAGAACTTGAACAACGAGAAAAAAAGGTCAAAAATCCTAATAAATCAATGTCATAGATGGCATACAAACTACATGGGTAGTTGGAGGAAGTCACAAGAAGAATTTTGATATACCTATCTCAAATTAGTATAGTTCCATCCAAATTAGTATACCTTAATATATATTTGTTGTACTTCAAACTAATCGAAGAGGTGATCATTATATGATCATGTTAAGCTACGCATATTATAGTTGAAAAATGGACGAAAAGAATTCTTTCCACAAGAAAAACTTATGATTCAGTATCACATGAAAAGTAGCACATGAGGATGCAGGACGTCCATGAAGTACTGTCATGCCGTTAGAGTTCCCTCAACCACTGCCAGCCATGATCCAACGCCACATCTGACGATTCCCCACACCATGACGCCACGAGTAACGCCGTTCTGCCTGTCAAAAACATTGGAACAAAGCGACCCCACCACATGTCACAGTCATATTAGCTGATGACGATTGTCTGCGGTAGCGTAAAACCGCAGTTCACTGCTAAACACTATGTGACGCCATTCATCATCCGTTCATGTTTCCCGGTGGCAGCACCACTCCAGAAACAGACGTCTGTGTTGTGGTGTCAACGGAAGCCCACACATGGGATGGAAATTCCCTAGTACAGCTGCTGATAGTGCTGGAAATCCAAAGTGGAGGTTGAAACAATGTGATGTTGTGGTTTTAATGTTGGCTTGTGGGCTGGTATAGAGTGCATGCTGGTATTTGTTTTCATCCCTGAGTGGTAGCTTGCTGCATATTGAAGAGTCTTGCTTGGGTTCTTGGCTGATGCAGAGAAGCAGTCACAAAGACTACGCAATGTTAACCCCAGTTATGCAAATTATGGAGGTATTAATGAAATAGTTTGTTGGTGCCATGAGTACTGCAACCTAGTTGTGAAATAATGATGATTTATGTTTATTAGTCCCTAAATGGAAAATAATTGTACATACAGTTTCAAGCTATTATTACATATGACCTCAGTTTCTCCTGGCGTATTTTGTGTCCTAATAACTTACGTGAAAGCAGCCAGGTGTTGTCGATAACTGCAGATATTACGATAGGAACATACCCTGCCATTTTCCAGGCAAAATCGCAGCAAGTAAACGCTCTCGAAGCGAATTTAAACCCAGTTTCCAAGAAACTCCAAAAACCCTCTCTCACGCACACACACCCACACACGAACACCCACCCACAAACACACACCGACACACACACACCCACCCACAAACACACACCACACACCCACCCACCCACCCACAAACACACACCCACACACACCCACACACCCACGAACACACACCCACACACACCCTCACACACCCACACACACCCACACACACCTGCACACACCCACACACACCCACACACATCATACACACACCCACACCCATCCACACATGCACACCCACACACACACAAACACACTCACACACCCACATACACTGACACACATGCACACACATGCACACCCATGCACACCCATACACACCCACCCACCCACCCACCCACACACACACACACACACTGTAATTTCTAGCGCCATCAATAACCATAGATGTGAAATTAATGGTCAACGATTGAGGTACTACAGACTCTGCCCCTCTGTGTTTTGACACTTGAGAGCAGGAGCAGGATGCCGTGTAGAATTCGAACAAAAACTACCATCGCTATTTATGAGGTCACTTGCCAATTGAATTTCAATAGCTTTGTTAATAACACTATCCCAATAGCTGAAAGTGTATTCCAAAATCTCTGTGTTGCTACATTCCATAGGATGACCAGTGTCAAGACCGTGTTCTGCAATCATGGATTTGCTCTGCTGCTGTAAGCGCGTATGCTGCTTATGCTCAGTACACTGGTCCTCCACACCCCTGATAGTGTGACCAATTGAAACGTCCCCTTTGAACAAATTTATACATATGAAATGTCCACTTAGAACAATTATACACGACTGTGCTTAAACTGGCACACAATATTTTTAGCGCAACGCAATCTGACTATCAAAGATCCCTGCAAAAGAATGGCCCTGAGTAACATTAAACTATACCTTTCACAAATAACTTACCTCACAAAAATCTTCATTACTCGAACTACTGCAATACGGCGAGCGCCACTACTGCCAGCTAAATAAAAGATTCAAACTACTGAAGGCACTAACTACTGATAGGGATAGTTAGCAAATGAAAGATTTTAATAGAGAACAAACACTGCATTTACCTTAATATCATCAAAAGTCATAATATACGTAATTTCAAAACTCCGCCATCTCTCTCCTCACATCCACCACTGCTGGCGGCTCACCTCTAACTGCCCAACGCTACGTGCTGTTAACATCCAGCTGCCCCTCTACAATGGCAGACAACAATGCAAACTAGCCACAGACTGCACACAGCACAGCCAGTGATTTTCATACAGAGCGCAATAAGAAACATAAACAGCCTAGCTTACATAGCCCCCATGCTCCCCACAAAAAATTTTACAAATTTTTTTGGCCAGTGGCCAATAATGATTTGATAAAATTTTCATAATTACACTAACAAAGATATCCAATGCACACACTTATTGATACAATGTTGGTCAAAAGCTAAAATTTTCTCACAGTCCATAAATACAGTCCTGATCATTCATCACAGTAAAATTGCAGTTTTTTTTCTCAAAGTCTGAGCAGTAAAAGAAATTGCACACAGAAGTAGTGGATTTCCATGCAGTCTTGAAGAAGTAGTGGTGTCCTTCCAACGGAAAGACAGTGCTGACTCTTGACATGCTGACAGGTAATGGGCCACAACAGAGCAAACCCACAGCAGAGTCATTCGAAGTTGATGAATATTGGTAGGTAGGTCATCACAGAGCAGACCCACTGTAGTCCTGGTAGAGAGTATGATATTGGTGGGCCACCAGAGGTGCAGACCCACTGCAGTCCTTGTAGAAATAATGGTATTGTTGGGCCACCAGAGGTGCAGACCCACTGTAGTCCTTGTAGAGACGGCCAGCAGCCATCTGTTGCGACTGTGCAGGTGCACAATCACCATCGAAGAGTCTTGCGGAGAATATAGCAAGTCCATAAACCACCACTTGTCCACTCACAAAAAAAATTGTTTGAAATGTCCTTAGAACCAGCAATGCTGTTATCCAGTCCCTTGCTGAATTATTAACACACGTGCAAACACTAACAGTCCCAACTTCTCACATATTGTCCATATACTATGACCAACAGAAACGTGTGCAGTGAAATGTAACTTACAAGTTACTTAATTTGATGAACTGCTGTCAATTAGAATTTTATAACATGAGAATACAATTACAAAGGTACAAAATACATCATTAAAAACATAACAATACCGATAACATTTGTAGTAATACAGGCTTTACAACAGAATAGAAATAAACATATACATCAGTGTTACAGGAATTATGACATAAGTACATACATAAAAGATCAGAAGAACGTTTGAAACATCACCTTCACATGTGAGCAACCAAACAGTATAAATAATGTCTAAACATCTGTACAAAGTAAATAACAGAGTATTAGAAAATGTCTACAACATAGCTCTCAGCAGCTAAACACATAAAGACAGGAAAAACACAAATACACAAGGGTACACAACATATAGAGGGATGACACAAAAGGAAAGGACAGGGTTTGTTTTACTGCAGTATTTTGCATGGAGATCTCCCTTTGTTCATCATTATTCGCAAAAGTACTATCTAAGCCTGCTTTCGGTATTCTGTTCACATCCTCTTTCAAAATAGTTTTTCTCCACTGTACACTACCCTTTTTTTTTGCCAAACCATTTTCTTATAGCATCTTAATGCATTTCGTCCAATTCATCATAGTTAGTTTCTTATATAGTCTACCCCCTCTTAAGCTAACTTAAATCTACTGAGCTCAGATGCTAAACTAAGGGACGAGGCAATGCAGCATCACATAAAACAATTAATAAAAACATCAATGACAAAAAATAGAAATGGCAAAGCAAGCAGCATAAATTACAACTAATATAAGGCACTGTGCAGGAAACAAGAAAAACTAGCTTAGAAGAGTAACACAAAGTCAAATTCAGTAACACTATGCCTGGCAAACAGCAGCAGCAAATATAAAAAAATATAAAAAATATAAAACTTATATCTATACATGACAAAGCTCAAGCAGAAAAAATATTACACTAAAATGGCCATGTCTAATACCTATGTCACATCTTAACACTAGAGTGATGCATCACGAGAACTTACACTAGCAGATAAGTTAGCAAATCGTAAAGAAATTATTTATGCAATTCCTGTGAAGGGAAATGTCTATTTATGTGCCCTCGTTTTCTTGGAAGTAAATCATAAATTTCTTATTGACTGGATCTGTAGGCATAAAATAACTGTATTAGTACATATATTAAATTTTATTTTAACCAATGCTGCAGTGCAGCTAGAAACTTGATATTAAACAAAATGTGTAAATAAATACATAGAGCAAGCCATATGGCATTTTTCTCAACTAGCAAGACAATAGCCGTGAAATGTTTCTCATCGTTTCATTAGGCATTTCAGTAAATATCATAAATTACGAGCTCCACTGTATGCTTTCAACAAGGAAATGTCAGTAGCGCTGACAATGGCCTCCCCTTTCTTTTTTTCTACCTGTGCTTCTGACGAGGCACTCACACTAATGGCTTGTTCTCCAGGCGTCTGACACACCTGGGTGCCCACGACGCATTATGTGCAGGTGGTCACTTAACTTTCTTACGGAAATATTTACGACAGCAGTTTTCGCTACAGTGACAGTCTCATATAAAAATATTTCACAGGTCAAGAATTTGCGTTGCAAATGTGTAGAAACAAAATCCTATGAATATAACAGTGTCCAAAAAATTTTCGCTGGCAGTGTGATACATTCACACATTTACACACATTTCATAACTCTTAAAGTACGATTCTTGGTTTCCAACATCTTTTTTCACAAGTCAAGAGTCCCTAACTTCTATTCATTATTCATATACATATAAACACGTAATCACATTCCTCATATATGGTAGCATCATCTTATTGACATAAACATACCTCAACAGCATAATACACATCGTCGTCGTAAAAATAACATCATAACACCTCAGTCAAATCTCAAAAAAGTCGTAGCTTTCTGCAATAATTTCAAACCATAAAAATATTCTCTGCTCATTTTAATAGTGTCATCTGCCTCAAACGTACTTTAAAAATCATGATCTCATACCAAATACATCATTCAAAGCTCTCATAGTATCACAATGGTTCCGAAAAAATATGAAGAGTTCACACAGTACAGACAAAATACAATTTCATAAGTGTGAAGTTACCCAACGGTGTAATTACGTAAACATCTGTCACTGACGTAATAAAAAAGTTTGTCTCTCTCAGTTAAATGATCAGATACTGTGTAATTTGTGTTAGAGAAATATGGTACCGATGTGTAAAGTTGTATAAGCAAATACCATATTAGCTAGGGCTCCTTGTGCTTGCCAAACACATGATACACAAAGTAGGCGTGTACCCCCCTGAGGATTATTGTAATTATACCCTCAGGTGTTACAGATTACAAGGATGGAATGAAATGTATTATGGAAAACTTTCTTTGTAATTCAAAAATCTTAAAAAATAAATGTTTTAAGTACAAAATTAATCACTCAAATACGTGTCCTGTAGCGCTAAATATGCGTCTTGCTGTAAGATAATCTCTGTGGAAGTGTCGTAGTTATCGTCCTCCGAAAGCTAAGTTCTGCAGAAGACAATGTACTTACCTCATGATAAACAAAAGTGAAATGCTTTGCGTATAGATATCTTAGTTATTACGCTTATTGTCGTGGTGAAGAACGTACTGTGCTGTAACGTATTGTTGTGCTACGAAAGATGCTGTCTCATTGTAGCTATACCACAAAAGTTACTACTAAAACATGTTTTACTTCCCAGAATAATACAGAAAAACTGTGCAGATATGAAACAGAAACATCGCAAACAGATTCTAAGTCTGACAAAGCATACTAGTAATGTAAAGTGAAAAGTAATATGGCAAAGACAAAGTTAAAAGGCAGATTATCTTTCAATAAACGGTTTTACATGTGAAATGTGGTGTAAACCTTTACTCTTCCTAGTACGCAGAGTTTCAACTTCAACGCAATTATCATGTGGTATACGTCGGATTCTGTAAGGTCCATTGTAAACTAGAAAGAATTTGTGACTCAAATGTTTGTTCTTAGACAATGAATGAGCTTTAATGAGAACTTTCTGACCAATATATAATTTCTTTGCATTTGCTTTACCGTGTAGTTTTCTCCTTTTGTCTGCTGCAGATTTTATATTTTTAAGAGCCAAATCAATTATGTCTTTGTGTCGAAGTTTACGTGTATTCGGGAAAGGTACAAGCTCTCTGATTCTGTTTGGTGGTTCTTCATTCTTCAGTACAAGAGTAGGTGGTAAAGCAGTGGAATCATGAGGCATTTCATTCAGCACATTTTGAAATAAGTGTAAATATCTGTCCCAATGCTGATGCTTTCTGTGACAATAAAGTCTGCAAAACTTATTGATTTCTTTCATAATCCGTTCGGAGGGGTTACAATGTGGTGAATACAATGAAATAAAAACAGGTTTGATTCTATGATTCTAAAGCATGCAGGACCAAACAGCAGATCTGAATTGCGGTCCGTTATCTGAAATGACTTTACTAACGTGTCCAACTTCACGTAAGAAATTTTTAACAAAGGCGTTGGATACAGACCGTCCAGTGGTTTTACGTAACGGAGTGAAAGAAACAAATTTTGAAGTAAGTTCAACAGCGACTAGAACGTACGAAAATCGATTCGATGTTCTGACAAGGGGTCCCAAGAGATCAACAGCAGCAAATTCTTTTAATTAGGAAGGAATAATAGGAAACAACGGAGCACGATGTGAGATAGTAGATGGTTTCGCCTTTTGACAAAGTTTACAAATAGACAAGACTCTTCGAATTCGCTTTTCCATATTGTTAAAATAACAAGTCGTTCGAAGAATATGATAACATTTTCGTGGACCAAAATGTGCGCAGCTGAGATGAATGTACCAAATAAGCTTATTAACAAAATCGTCTGGAATGCAAAGTACCCATAGCTTGTCATCAACAGTGCAGCGTTTGAAGAGTATGTTGTTTCTAACCAGGTAATAATTCCGAATCTGAGTGTGTGTCTTTTCATGCCATTTACTTTTGATGTCTTTCCAAATCGGATCTTTATCTTGTTCATGAGTAATGTCCTTTAAAGATGTGGTGATGAAGTTTTCAAAGGCGACTTTCTGAATGTAAAGAATACTGAAATTTTTCTTAAGGTTGCCTTCTGTGTTACTTTTCTCAATCCCAGCCGGTGCGCGTGACAGCGCGTCCGCAACAATGTTCTCCTTGCCGGGAATGTAGACTATTGTGAAGCGGAATTCTTGCAGAAACAATGCCCAACGTTTTAACCTGTCATGATTTAATTTTGAAGACATAAGAAATTGTAATGCACGATGATCACTGTATACTTTTACGTGCTTACCAGAAAGAAAGAAACGGAATTTGTTAAATGCCCAAACGATCGCTAACGCTTCTAATTCAGTAACGGAATAATTTTTTTCAGATTTTGTTAGCACTCGGCTAGCAAAAGCAATGGTTTTCTGAACAGTAATGTCATCTTCTATGGCTTCTTGAAATAAATGGGCACCAAGATCAACTTTGGAAGAATCAGTGCTAAGGCAGAACTCTTGTGACAGATCTGGATGAGCTAGTATTTGCGCGTGAAGTAACGCTTCTTTCAAAGAATTGAATTCCAACTGTGCTTGTTCGTCCCAGTTCCAAATAGTATTTTTTCCAGTGAGAGAACAAAGTTTTGGTGTAACTAGAATTTGCATATTCAGAAAACGACGGTAAAAATTTACGAGACCTAGAAAACTGCGGACTTGTTTTTTTGTGGATGGAACTGGAATGGCCCTAATTGCTTCTAACTTTTCAGGATCCGGCTGAATGCCTTCAGAAGAAATAATATGTCCCAAAAACTTCACCTTTGTCCTACCGAATTCAGACTTTTCCAAGTTAACTGTAATTCCAGATTCTGCAAAAATACGTAACAAACTGTTGAGGATGCGATTGTGTTGTTCCCATGAAGCTTCTGCTATCAGAATATCGTCCACATATAAGGTGATGTGACGTTTTAAGAACTCAGGTAATATGGAATTTAGCCCGCGAATGAATGCTGCTGAAGAAATGTTCAAACCAAAAGGAAGTTTCCGAAACTGATAACAAACGCCGAAACAAAGGAAAGCTGTGTATTTTCTACATTCTGGATGAAGTTCGATCTGATAAAAGCTGGATCTGAGATCAATGGAAGACAACACTTTTACACCATTAAAATTTTGAAGAAGTTCTTTCATCGTCTGCGGCCTGTCTGTTTCAGGAATAATGATAGAATTGATTTGTCTCGAATCTAAGACAATCCTGATCGATCCATTTTTCTTCTCAACAACATGTAACGGATTGTTGTATGAGCTTACTGCAGGCTCAATAATGCCCTCGTCAAGCATAGATTGTATTTCTGTTCTAACACGGTCCCTATAATGTGCTGGAATTACGTATGGTCTAACACAAAATTTAGTATGCTCACGAACACGAAATTGGTATTGAAATCTCTTGGTTGTTCCTGTTTTGTGAGTAAAAACTGTGGAATGTGCTTGTAAAATCTCAAAAAGGTCCTGCCTATCAGTGTCATTACAATTCTCAATTGTTTGAATTTTATTCTGAATTAACTCATTAATTTCAAATATGCCGTCGATATCATCCCTGTCAGTACTTGCAGAGTGATTGTTAGTGTCTAGTTCCGTAGAAAATTCCGAACTGTTGTCTAACAGAACGTAAAGCCGATTAATTTCCTCGTCATCGTTTGAGAGCCAATCTTCAAATTTCAAAGCTATTGACTTACCTTCTTTCTCTAAACTTATTTCAGCATCGTAGAAGCTTAAGATTGCTTTATATTCATTCAAAAAGTCTATTCCCAGTATAATTTCCGTCGACAATAATGGAACAATAAGAAAGTTCATAGAGAAGCTGTGGCTTTGGCAAAAGAATTCTAAACGGGTTTGTTGGCGTACATCTACACTTTTTCCAAAGATTGCACCTTGTAATTTAATCTTACGTAACGGAAGTGTGGGGCAATCGTTCGATTTGTTGCATTTGCTAAAAGCTGTTTCACTAATTTTTGAAATGGGACTGCCAGAGTCAAGAACTGCCGTAAATTTTACGTCATTTACAGTAATGTGAATCACAGGATATGCAATGTTGTTATGTTTTACGTCGTGTTCCTGGAGTAGGATGTCCCTAATGTCTTCCATTTTTACGTAATTACTAGCTACGGCAGCTGCGTCGTCAGTTTCATAAGTACGTCTTGTGGCTGCCAGCGGTGTGAATCATTGCCTATTGTCTCTTTGCTGGCGCGCGTCGTTATTGGGATTTGGAGACCTAACTTCTACAAATTCACGTTGTCCAGAGGGCCCAGCTCTGTTAGAAACCCGCCAGTTCTGATGAAATTCACGTCTGTCGTTTTGTCGGTAGTTTACATAGTTTCTTTCTTGTCTGTCACGCGGTGGAGAATTTCTCCCTGAGTCGTAACTGCGTGCTGGACCGTTGCGTCTAAAGTTATTCTGTCTCCCTTCATAATAATTATTTTGGTTCCCATATTGTCTGTTTCTCTGATTGTCTCTGTGATAGTCATTACCGCGGAAAGGTGATCTTTCCCTGTAACTATTACTCTGCCAGTGGTTGTCATATGGGTGGTGTCTGTTTTGGTCACGATTCACGTTGTAAGAATAGGTTTGTCGTGGCCATTTATTGTTTCTGTCGTCACGGAATTGTGACGGATGTGACCTGTAGTGATTGTTTTCCTGTTTTCGCATCCTGCGACTGTCTGTGTCAATTTCTAATTCTTGTAAGAGTCCCTGAAAAGCTTCAATGTCGTCTTTGCAACGTCCTGCCAAAATAATATGCCGTAAATGTTCAGGTAATTTGATCAAGCAAATGCGGATGAGTTCTGAGGGGTTGTATGGGTTTGACAGGTACTGATTCTTATGCAACATGTCTTCGAAATATTTCACAAGACTGGAAAATTCAGATTGTTCGAAATGTTTCATCATTATGATGCCATGTTTTACACGGTCTTGTGTAGCTTGTGACCAATATGCTGAGAGGAACGCATGGTAAAATTCTCCTTCACTGTGACAATCGTGAATGACCGATCGCATTCTTACAGCTGGTTCATTCTCCAAGTAGCCACACATAAATTCTAACCTGTGCTCCAATGACCAGTTGGGAGGAAAACAATGAGAGAATTGATGGAGCCACGCTTGTGGATGAATGTCGTTGGCAGAATTCTTAAACGTTTTGAATTTACGTGTAGTAATGAACAGCTTATAGTCAAAGTCATCGTGTCGGCGAGTAGCATATCGGTCATTGTTACGTCGTGTCGGCGGTTCCATCTCAAAATTCGGTCCACCTTGCCAATTCCTTTCATAATTACCGAAATGCCCTGTGTTATTATTTTGTGGCTGTTCCGTATTTCTATGTCCCTCTTCCCGTATTGGAGCGCGAGTGTCCTCTGAAATACGTAATTCTTGTATTACCTGTGTCAGCTGATCTTGTACTTCCCGGATTTCTCTTTTGTACTGTGTATTGATTTGATTTTGATTTTGTTTGAATTTTCTTATTTGTTCATACTCTTCTGTGTCAGTAAAGGCTATGGGTCTTGTGTCATTCAGATCATCATCTACCTTTGCAGATAAGTTAGTGAACTGATCCGAAAGTTCGGCTACTTTCTCTGATAGTGTACTTATTTCCTCAGTGTGTTTTTCTGAACCAAGTTTCAGAGTGTCCATTTGTGTTGAAATCGTATCTACTGTGTCCTTTAAGTTTTTTTGATTTTTTGAAAGTTGCGTAACCAAATCGGTAGATGCAACTGAGTTTAATTTTAGCTTGCAAGGTCTCATGATTTTCATGAACAATAGTTTGCAGTTCTTTTATGGCTGCTTCGTGATTCTGTAATGCATTTTCATGCCGAGAAAAAATAGGTTGAAAATGCTCACAAATTTGTGTTTTTACGTCATTACAGACCTTTTGACATTTCGATTCAATGTTATGTAATTCAGTAGTTAAATCTTCACGTGTTTGTTCAAGTGTGGTGTCTAACTTTTGAAGATTTTGTTCCATTGTGTCTAACTTTTTAAGATTTTTTTCCACTGTGTCTAACTTTTTAAGATTTTGTTCCATTGTGTCTAACTTTTGAAGATTTTGTCCCATCTGTCTCTGATTTTGTTCCATTTGTTGCATTAATTGCAATAGTAATGTATTAGTGTCTGGAATCTGTTTCTCTATGCTTTTTGGCAGTGCATTTTCACCGGCAACATTCAGATTTTGACAAGCAGAAAATGTGTCTTGACTCATTTGAGAAAACGGTGAGGACCCAAAACCGAAGTCTACAGTATTTGCAGTATTGTGTTCTGTCATTTCGGATTCCTGAGGCGAGCTGTTGCCGACCGATCGATCGATCGATAATGCTTCCCTGTTTACTACCTGTTTCACTGTCTAAACCATTATTTGACGCCCGCTCCATTTCCCTATGCACAGTTACCAAATTGCTACTTGGAATGTCTGTTAATTCACTACACAGTGGTGCTGATAAGCTACGCTCGTCGTCACTATTATTTCTCAGTTTACTTTGGAGCCTAGTGTTACGTTTTTCACACGCCATTATTGTCACAATATTTCACACGATAACACAGAAAAACACAATTTGAAGAGCAAAAATAAGAGAACACATTAACATAGCACTGAAAATAATATCTAGTTAATTGCAGCTGCGAAATACTTGGTGCAAATATACATGCATGCCACAACTGTTTTACTGTGCAACAATGAAAAACTGCAACTACAAAGGAGATTCTCTCTACAATTACGCAATAGCAATAAACAAAAGCTACACTAAATACACAAACTACAAGAAAAAATCAGAAGATTCCAGTGAGGTATCCTGGCAGGGTCGCCATATGAAACGTCCCCTTTGAACAAATTTATACATATGAAACGTCCACTTAGAACAATTATACACGACTGTGCTTAAACTGACACAATATTTTTAGCGCAACGCAATCTGACTATCAAAGATCCCTGCAAAAGAATGGCCCTGAGTAACATTAAACTATACCTTTCACAAATAACTTACCTCACAAAAATCTTCATTACTCGAACTACTGCAATACGGCGAGCGCCACTACTGCCAGCTAAATAAAAGATTCAAACTACTGAAGGCACTAACTACTGATAGGGATAGTTAGCAAATGAAAGATTTTAATAGAGAACAAACACTGCATTTACCTTAATATCATCAAAAGTCATAATATACGTAATTTCAAAACTCCGCCATCTCTCTCCTCACATCCACCACTGCTGGCGGCTCACCTCTAACTGCCCAACGCTACGCGCTGTTAACATCCAGCTGCCCCTCTACAATGGCAGACAACAATGCAAACTAGCCACAGACTGCACACAGCACAGCCAGTGATTTTCATACAGAGCGCAATAAGAAACGTAAACAGCCTAGCTTACACAATATATGACACGCAAAAACTGCAAGAATTATAGTAAACTTTCGCCTTGTGCAAACCAAGAACATTCTGTACAAAGCGTAAAAGGACCTTGATCTTAGATGGTGATCGAAAACCACACTTCACATCGTATTTCCGCAAACTACGACCAGTCCTGTTCGACATGTTCCCTGCATAAGGCCGAAGGGCCGAAGAGTTTGGTGCCATCTCGGTACTATCATCACACACTTGGTGCACAGTCGGTCGATTTCGCAATCCATGTTTAATCTGTCTTTCACTATAACCATTATGACGAAAGTTGACTTCGAGATGGGCTAACTGAGCTGACAACATATTAGGGTCCGAGATGACATTGGCTCTGTGAACCAATGTATGAAGTACCCCTTTAAGTTGAGCCGGATTATGAGAATTGGCAGCCTACAGATATAAATGTGTGTGACTAGGCTTCCTATAGACAGCTTGTTCCATCGTACCGTCCGCCTTCCTTCTGAGCACCTCATCTAGGAAGGGGAAGATAAACATCCTTTTCCACCTCCATTAGATTGAATTTAGCTGTTCAGAAATGTCGATATAGGTCTGTTAAATCTGCACCAAATCTAACCTCAATCAGCCGTAGCGAATCAGGCAAGACGAACACGAGCGAAGAGAGAGACCACATCTAAACTTACCAGAATATCAAAGTTCTTCAAATGCATTCCCTCTAATCGACGTAAGAAATCGGCAGAGTTCTTAATGTGGTCCTCACATCGACCGACTGTGGGGCTCAACAGAGTGGTGAGTCGTTTTGCTACACGATATCTCGGGGAACCAGTGTTACAATCGGACGACGAAGAACTCCTTCCCTGTGGATTTTAGAGAGGCCATAGAACCTAGTGAACAGCACAATGAGAATTGAGACTCCTGATGGTCTCGTGCGATAAAGAACTTTTAGTCGGAAGGCTGCTCGTCTTTCTCTCAACATACTTCGTGAGGTCAGCAGCGACCCTGCGCTGTGAAGAATCAGGCGGTAAACACCGCTCGTGCAAACCATCGGTTGCTTTTCCCTTCTCAGCCGGTAATACAACAGTATCCTGATATTGTTATTTCTCCTGCGGTTTTTATATAACGTTCGAGGAATATGTCAATTATCACACTTACGAAGGCCATAGTGCGATGAAAGGAGAAAATATAAAAATGCAGTAAATGAAGCAGGCAAAAAGGAATACAAACGTCTCAAAAATGAGATCGACAGGAAGTGCAAAATGACTACGCAGGGATGGCTAGAGGACAAATGTAAGGATGTAGAGGCTTACCTCATTAGGGGTAAGATAGATAGTGCCTACTGGAAAATTAAAGAGACTTTTGGAGATAAGAGAACCACTTGTATGAACATCAAGAGCTCAGATGGAAACACAGTTCTAACTAAAGAAGGGAAAGCAGAATGGTGGAAGGAGTATATAGAGGGTCTATACAAGGGCGATGTACTTGAGGACAGTGTTATGGAAATTGAGGAGGATGTAGATGAAGATGAAATAGGAGATATGATACTGCGTGAAGAATTTGACAGAGCACTGAAAGACCTGAGTCGGAACAAGGCCCCCGGAGTAGACAACATTCCATTGGAACTACTGACGGCCTTGGGAGAGCCAGTCCTGTCAAAACTCTACCATCTGGTGAGCAAGATGTATGAAACAGGCGAAATACCCTCAGACTTCAATAAGAATATAATAATCCCAATCGCAAAGAAAGCAGGTGTTGACAGATGTGAAAATTACCGAACAATCAGTTTAATAAGCCACAGCTGCAAAATACTAACACGAATTCTTTACAGACGAATGGAAAAACTAGTAGAAGCCGAACTCGGGGAAGATAAGTTTGGATTCCGTAGAAACACTGGAACACGTGAGGCAATACTGGCCTTACGACTTATCTTAGAAGAAAGATTAAGGAAAGGCAAACCTACGTTTCTAGCATTTGTAGACTTAGAGAAAGCTTTTGACATTGTTGACTCTCTTTCAAATTCTAAAGGTGGCAGGGGTAAAATACAGGGAGCGAAAGGCTATTTACAATTTGTACAGAAACCAGATGGCAGTTATAAGAGTCGAGGGACATGAAAGGGAAGCAGTGGTTGGGAAGGGAGTAAGACAGGGTTGTAGCCTCTCCCCTTGTTATTCAATCTATATATTGAGCAAGCAGTAAAGGAAACAAAAGAAAAATTCGGAGTAGGTATTAAAATCCATGGAGAAGAAATAAAAACTTTGAGGTTCGCCGATGACATTGTAATTCTGTCAGAGACAGCAATGGACTTGGAAAAGCAGTTGAACGGAAAGGACAGTGTCTTGAAAGGAGGATATAAGATGAACATCAATAAAAGCAAAACAAGAATAATGAAATGTAGTCGAATTAACTTGGGTGATGCTGAGGAAATTAGATTAGGAAATGAGACACTTAAAGTAGTAAAGGAGTTTTGCTATTTGGGGAGCAAAATAACTGACGATGGTCGAAGTAGGGAGGATATAAAATGTAGACTAGCAATGGGAAGGAAAGCGTTACTGAAGAAGAGAAATTTGTTAACAATGAGTATAGATTTAAGTGTCAGAAAGTTGTTTCTGAAAGTATTTGTATGGAGTGTAGCCATGTATGGAAGTGAAACATGGACGATAAATAGTTTGGAAAAGAAGAGAATAGAAGCTTTCGAAATGTGGTGCTACAGAAGAATGCTGAAGATTAGATGGGTAGATCACATAACTAATGAGGAAGTATTGAATAGGATTGGGGAGAAGAGAAGTTTGTGGCACAACTTGACCAGAAGAAGGGATCGGTTGGTAGGACATGTTCTGAGGCATCAAGGAATCACCAATTTAGTATTGGAGGGCATCGTGGAGGGTAAAAGTCGTAGAGGGAGACCAAGAGATGAATACACTAAGCAGATTCATAAGGATGTAGGTTGCAGTAGGTACTGGGAGATGAAGAAGCTTGCACAGGATAGAGTAGCATGGAGAGCTGCATCAAACCAGTCTCAGGACTGAAGACCACAACAACAACATAGTGCGACCAAATTTTGTTATTATCTTTTCATGACTTTGTATCGATTTAAGGATAATGTTTCAATCTCGATACCTTATTTTGCAGAATTGAGACAAATGACTAGGAAATTATTGTTTAAGTAGGTGACTAGTGACTGTATGTATTATACTATTCTATTGCTCCCAAATCAAATGGCTCTGAGCACTATGGGACTCAACTGCTGAGGTCATTAGTCCCCTAGAACTTAGAACTAGTTAAACCTAACTAACCTAAGGACATCACAAACATCCATGCCCGAGGCAGGATTCGAACCTGCGACCGTAGCGGTCTTGCGGTTCCAGACTGCAGCGCCTTTAACAGCACGGCCACTTCGGCCGGCTACTGCTCCCAAAAGGTAACAACACCATGGTAGCAATATTCATACTTTTTTATGTATATAAAGTATATGGGTATTTCAACATGTTAACTCATAACTAAAAGTCAAAGAAGGCAACATGAATGTTTTTTCTTATGAATGAGAATTATTTCTTGAAGGTTATGAGAGATTAAACAGTCAATCTAGAATGTCTACTTCTGGTCACCCTACAGAAAACTGCAAATTCAGCTCAAGAATTAGACGGGGTTGAAGGAAGTTACTTGTCCGAATTCTATATTTTGCGAGATCATTGCTAACGTATTCTGTGCCCAGTAATCGATGTCTGCCCTATTGAGAGTCTTTGTTGAGTCGTGAAGGGTAGCCATAGCGACGTACTTTCACGACCAGTCTCAGACAATTGGAGCTCAGTGCGGCCTCATACTGCTAAGTTTTGAACTGCGGTCAAATGAGACAAAAAGTGGATGTGAGAGAGATTTGTTTGGTGATACTTCCTGTTCGGTACTGGAGGTATGCTGTTTTTGTGTGTAGGGGTGTGCTGATATGTTCTTAGCGGAGAAAACAGATGTGCAAACTTGTCATGAGACTGCTTTCTGACTATTCTTGTTATGTTGAGGTAAAGCCTATCCCTGCACAGTTTATCACTACAGTGCAACGACTGCAGATCTATAATTAGCCGTTACGAGTGATAGGATTGTTAGGCTTTAATATTCTTTGTGCTGTGGATTCTCACTCACGACATATGTGATCCAGTAATCAGTTAACTTATAATACATAATATCCTAGACCGCTAAATTCAATCAATTATTGTTCACAGTGATGTAAGAGTCTTGATAAATTTGTGAGTTAATTTCTTGTTATTCCATAACAGTTAAGTTATACACTACTGGCCATTAAAATTGCTACACCACGAAGATGACGTGCTACAGACGCGAAATTTAGCCGACAGGATGATGCTGTGACATGCAAATGATTAGCTTTACAGAGCATTCACACAAGGTTGGCGCCGGTGGCGACACCTACAACGTGCTGACATGAGGAAAGTTTCCAACCGAGTTCTCATACACAAACAGTGCTGCCTGGTGAAACGTTGTTGTGATGCCTCGTGTAAGGAGGAGGAATGCGTACCATCACGTCTCCGACTTTGATAAGGTCGGATTGTAGCCTATCGCGAATCCGGTTTATCGTATCGCGAGATTGCTGCTCATGTTGGTCGAGACCCAATGACTGTTAGCAGCGTATTGAATCGGTGGGTTCGGGAGGGTAATACGGAACGCCGTGCTGGATCCCAACGGCCTCGTATCACTAGTAGTCGAGATGACAGGCATCTTATCCGCATGGCTGTAACGGATCGTGCAGCCATGTCACGATCCCTAAGTCAAAAGATGGGGACGTTTGTAAGACAACAACCATCTGCACGAACAGTTCGACGACGTTTGCAGCAGCATGGACTATCAGGTCGGAGACCACGGCTGCTGTTACCCTTGACGCTGTATCACAGATAGGAGCGCCTGCGATGGTGTACTCAACGACGAACCTGGGTGCACGAATGGCAAAACGTCATTTTTTTCGGATGAATCCAGGTTCTGTTTACAGCATCATGATGGTTACATCCGTGTTTGGCGACATCGCGGGTAGCACACATTGGAAGCGTGTATTCGTCATCGCCACACTGGCGTATCAGCCGGCGTGATTGTATGGGGCGCCATTGATTACACGTCTCGGTCACTTCTTGTTCGCATTGACGGCACTTTGAACAGTACACGTTACATTTCAGATGTGTTACGACCCGTGGCTATACCTTTCGTTCGATCCCTGCGAAACCCTACATTTCTGCAGGATAATGCACGGCCGCATGTTACGGGTCCTGTACGGGCCTTTTTGGATACAGAAAATGTTCAACTGCTGCCCTGGCCAGCACATTCTCCAGATCTCTCACCAATTGAAAACGTCTGGTCAATGGTGGCCGAGCAGCTGACTCGTCACAATACGCCAGTCACTACTCTTGATGAACTGTGATATCCTGTTGAAGCTGCATGGGCAGCTGTACCTGTACACGCCATCCAAGCTCTGTTTGATTCAATACCCAGGCGTATCAATTCCGTTATTACGGCCAGAGTTGGTTGTTCTGGGTACTGATTTCTCAGGATCTATGCACCCAGATTGCGTGAAAATGTAATAACATGTCAGTTCTAGTATAATATATGTGTCCAATGAATACCTGTTTATCATTTGTATTTCTTGTTGGTGTAGCAATTTTAATGGCCATTAGTGTATTTAAGAGTGAAGGGCTTCTGAATTTTGAAGAAATATGCTAGCCGAGGTCGTGTGGCTAATGAGTATGCTACTACGTCAGATAGTACGGATCCTAAGGTATCTTATAAATTGCTTGCAATATCTCCCTAACGAATGAAGTTGATTTGCATTAAGAGTGCGTTTGCTTGAATGACTTCTGGATTTCCCAATAAACTGCTTGTGCAGTTCGTGTGACGTACCTATAACATGACCGACAGTATGCATCTTAATATACCTTGTAAATTGCTCGCAATATCTCGCTAACAAATGAAGCTATCTGCAAATATTTTCTCACAACTTTAAGAGTTCCAGAACCTGAATCTGGTGGCAGGAAGGAAGAAAAATGGTATACATCAAATGATGTACGAAGAAAAAATCGCTTTCCAGGATATCGGATATCGAACTCAGCGTTTAACCGAACCCGAAGAATGCAACGTGTGATAGATGCACATAAATTATTAAAGTATACGAATCGAGCTTAACCGAACTTTTTGAAATATTTCGTAACGGAGAAACTATTTCTTTTTAACTACGCCAACCACAATTTTTAGATAAAATGAAAGCTGTGTTAGCTATAGACATGTTTGACACATGTAGGATAATAGTTTTCTTCACTGAAGGAAAGTTCATTCAGCGGTTTACGGCAATCCAAGACTATTTGGCGCTGACCGCTTTCTGTGGCGACCGAGCCGTAAGCGGCCAGACCCCTGTGCCTTCTCCCACACCAGAAAGAAAAGGCTCCCTTCTCCGGATGAGACAAAAAGGTTTTACCGCTTAGTTGGACATCGGCATTTACTCTGCACTTCAAATCTGTTAGTTATATACTGACTTCAAGGAAATTTAATTATTTGTGAACATTCTGTAGTTAATAGCGAGCCAGGGTGTGAATCGGATATTCAAAGTAGCTACGATCCACCTTGAAAATGTCTTCCGCAGTTGCAGACGAAACGCTGGGTTTTAAGGTGAAATCCATTCGACCACGACTAACATCCCGCAACATTTTATTAATTGTGAATACTTACTAAATTCTACACGAGCAGTGTCGGCTGTCTACGCTGAATTATTTCACAGACTACCGAATTAAGTACTAGGCGTGCTTTAACATCATACTGATCCACAACGTTATTAACACTCAACAATTTTTCATTTTTATTAACACTCACTGTTTTGGAGTCTCTGGTCGTGTATTTTAGGAATCTTGCCCAGGTGCATCTGACACAAAATAAAAAATTCATTATTGTTTGTTGATTGCAATGAGATATTTCTAATTATCTTCAACAAAATTTCAAACATACTACACAACACTGCTATTGCGCAAATGCAATAAATGTTTTAAATTTGTCGCAAAAGTGGTGAATAACCAAAGAAAATTTTGCGGTCTTCTACCTTAAACGTCCGAACGCCAGTTCTTAGTCCCAAAATTATGGGTACAATCATCGAGAGTTTATGCATTCTTTTCTGTTTAATACGCTTTGCTAGCTAATGTGGCAATACTGAGGAAAAGAAAAGAACTTTTAGCAAGTTTTATTGCATCAGAGCTACAGATCCTGTCACTGGTAGCCAGTGTACAATGTTATGATAAAAATGTTATTAAATTATAACATAATAGTAATAAAGAGATGTTATTTAATTATATAAATGAGAGTATACGTCTATATATAAATGTGTTGAACTGGGACTTGTGATACCTATGGAAACAGTCCTACAATACCATCATTTACTTCCCAATCACAGCGTAATTAAACTAGCTTCCCATAGATTTTCTTTTAATAAAGACTGTTTCTCTATTCTTATAAATTCTGCAAATCAGTTATAACTGTACCTTGTATCTCTTTTTCTGTCTAAGAGGTGATGGCGCATGAATTGTTCGTCGGATCCTGTGTAGAACTTCGGTAACCGTGCAGTTATGTGGACTTTGTTTGTCAGTTGCAGAATTCTTTTTCTGTTTGTTTTGGGACACAGCTCGAAATAATTTACGATAAACATTTTTCTCTTCACTAACTCATTATTTCACTTCATGGAACTACACACTTTTAACATTAACTTCAGACAGAGCGCACAATTGCACCCACACATAATACGAGTGATCGGTGCCTCCCATCTCCATACTGCCCCGCTAACTGACAACTCACGACTGGCAGTCCGTGATGTCTGCTTGGGCTCAACAACCACAACAAGTAGAGCTCAGCTTAGCGATACACCGTCTTATCCAAAGACTACTCGTGTTGGAGTTCTCATGCACAAGTTAAATATAAAGTATATAAATACTATTGCAGATTATTCATTGACAACATAAAAGTATATAATGGAAGAATTTGTTAGATAATCTGTCCTTCAGGTCTACATACTTACACTACTGGCCATTAAAATTGCTACACCACGAAAATGACGTGCTACAGACGCGAAATTTAACCGACAGGATGAGGATACTGTGATATGCAAATAATTAGCTTTTCAGAGCATTCACACAAGGTTGACGCCAGTGGCGACACATAAAACATGCTGACATGAGAAAAGTTTCCAACCGATTTCTCACACACAAACAGCAGTTGACCGGCGTTGCCTACTGAAACGTTGTTGTGATGCCTCGTGTATGGAGGAGAAAAGCTTACCATCACGTTTCCGACTTTGATAAAGGTCGGATTGTAGCCTGCCGCGATTGCGGTTTATCGTATCGCGACATTGCTGCTCGCGTTGGTCGAGATCCAATGAATGTTAGCAGAATATGGAATCGGAGGGTTCAGGAGGGTAATACGGAACGCCGTGCTGGATCCCAACGGCCTCGTATCACTAGCAGTCGAGATGTCAGGCATCTTATCCGCATGGCTGTAACGGATCGTGCAGCCATGTCTCGATCCCTAAGTCAACAGATGGGGACGTTTGCAAGACAACAACCATCTGCACGAACAGTTGTACGACGCTTGCAGCAGCATGGACTATCAGCTTGAAGACCATGGCTGCGGTTACCCTTGACGCTGCATCACAGACAGGAGCGCCTGCGATGGTGTACTCAACGACGAACCTGGGTGCACGAATGGCAAAACGTTACTTTTTTCGGATGAATCCAGGTTGTGTTTATAGCATTGTGATGGTCGCATGCGTGTTTGGCGACATCGCGGTGAACGCACATTGGAAGCGTGTTTTCGTCATCGCCATACTGGCGTATCAGCCGGCGTGATGGTATGGGGTGCCATTGGTTACACGTCTCGGTCACCTCTTGTTCGCATTGACGGCACTTTGAACAGTGGACGATACATTTCAAATGTTTTACGACCCGTGGCTATACTCTTCATTCGATCCCTGCGAAACCGTACATTTCAGCAGGATAATGTACGACCACATGTTGCAGGTCCTGTACGGGCCTTTCCGGATACAGAAAATGTTCGACTGCTGCCCTGGCCAGCACATTCTCCAGATCTCTCACCAATTGAAAACGTCTGGTCAACGGTGGCCGATCAATTGGCTCGTCACAATAGGCCAGTCACTACTCTTGATGAACTGTGGTATCATGTTGAAGCTGCATGGGCAGCTGTACCTGTACACGCCATCCAAGCTCTGTTTGACTCAATGCCCAGAAGCATCAAGGCTGTTATTACGGCCAGAGATGGTTGTTCTGGGTACTGTTTTCTCAGGATCTATGTACGCAAATTGCGTGAAAATGTAATCGCATGTCAGTTCTAGCGCAATATATTTGTCCAATGAATACCCGTTTATCATCTGCATTACTTCTTGGTGTAGCAGTTTTAATGGCCGGTAGTGTATATCTTATCATTGCGACCTAGAGTCCCGTTTCAATTTGGACAGCTGCGGAACCTGCAGGAAGACAGTCAGTGAAGTTGGGGAATATACCAACAGGGATGTGGAGCCATGCTGACTCAATTTCTGTGGCCAGCTGCACTTGGTTTCTTAGTTAAGGAGTCATGAAGCGCCCGCCAGTGTGGCCGAGCGGTTCTAGGCGCTTCAGTCTGGAACCGCGTGACAGCTACGGTCGCAGTTTCGGATCCTGCCTCGGGCATGAATGTGTGTGATGTCCTTAGGTTAGTTAGGATTAAGTAGTTCTAATTTCTAGGGGACTGATGACCTCAGTCCCATAGTGCTCTGAGCTACTTGAGCCATTTAGTCACGAAACAAATAGCCCGCTCCAGGTGGTCCCATTGATTCACGATTGAGTTTAAATCTGGGGAGTTTGATGGCCAGAGGAGCACAGTAAACTTATCCTGGTCCTCTCAGAACTACGCACATACACTGCTGGCATTGTGACATGTTGCATTGTCCTGCTGGAAGATGAAAGCGTGCCGAGGCAAAACAATCTGTTTGTGTTGATCCATTGTGCCTTCCTGAATGATTTCAGCAAGGAAATGGCAAGAAGGTTTTCCTCAGACCGTAATGCTCCTTCCTCCAGCCTGGACGATTGTTGCAGTGTGTTTGCTTTCAGATATTTCATGCTGTACATGCCAATGGTCATCTGTCAGCCCGAGCATAGAACGTGGTTCACCTGATAAGGCCACCTATCACCACTCAGCGGACATCCAGTTGTATTTGACGCCAGTCAACAGCAGTCAGCATAGGTACATAAACCCGTTACCCGATGCGGTGACCCCATACAGCAACGTTCGCTGAACAGTCGTTGTGGAGACACTGTTGGTAGCCCCTAGCTTCACCTTGGCGATCAACAGCTCCACTGTTGCACGTATGTTTGCCCATATACATCTCTGCAGTCATCATTCACCCCTGTCATTTGTGGACTGTGGTGCACCACAGTTGACAGTTGCCACAGCTGCGCTTATGGGTAGCACCAATTTGGCATGAACGGTATACTTTAATCACGGGTGCGTGCGATCAGTTTACAAAATTAGCCATGGTATACTTTAACCTCTGTAGCACGAGAACAATTTACAAAATTAGCCATTTCTAAAATGCTTCCACCCTTGGCCTGGAAACCAGAGTCTAGTGTTGGCAATTGCCGTCTGTTAGAGCTTGATGCACAAAGACGTCGAACAGGTGATGACATTAATGTGACTGGATCCTGTATAATTTCAGCGTAATTGCGCAGGGTGGGCTGGGGTACTATTGCCTCCGATATGTCTAGTATTTTTCTCATTCAGAAAGTAAATGTCGATGTCAGCTGGTTGTGAATAAGAGTAAGTAGGCTAAAAGTCTACCAACAGGGGTAGGAATCCGACAGCAGCATAGTCACTGTTAATCGAGACTGCGATTTAAAGTTCTGGGATGTTGATGGTCACATTGGTCTGGATCCCACCACACCATGTGGAAACGTACAACCACCTCGAGTACCTTCAATGAGAAAAGGAGCTTGACTTGAGCATCATAAATATCGACACAGACTGTGTAACGACGTCTAAAAGTCCAAAGACAGGGAGAATGGCAACCATTCTTGGGCTTTCTTTCATGTGGTAGCTCACAGAGAGGTCAAAACACTGGCGCATACACCAACCACAGTGGACATGGAGTTGTATCGCATCTTTTTTTTTCTAATGTGTTCCAGTTCTGCGACCAGCACGACGATGGATGCATCGATGAGTCAAGGGATCGAAGAGAATGATCGCTGCCAGCCAACATTCATCATCATCATACAGTCCCAGTATCTGGCGTGTTGGTAAAAGGGTACACAACCTTTGAATAGCTAGTGATTATGACAGCAGCCGTTCCAATCATGACGTTTTGGGGCTAGTTGGTGTGTTTTATCTTAAAGGCCTCCGTGATGTTATCTTTCACCCTATAATGTGGTGGTCTACCTAGGTACAGAGGATTTTTGGATGTTGATTTATGCAGCATTCTCTCCAGATATCTCATTCATTGATAAAATTCGATCATAGCTATAAGGCCTCTGCTTGCCAACCACTAGGATTAATGGTGGGGTAAAGGAGAACCAGCGTGGAATGACGTACAGCTATTTCGTGACTATGGAAAACATGTGACTCAGTACCACATCTACACTTACAGTCAAAGGTGTGATGATATGAAACTGGTGACTCTACTGATGATTTGTTTTTTGTATGGAGGATACAGAATGTCAACATGGATTGAGAGTCATCATGAGATGGAGAAGTAACTTCGAGTGTGCCCCAATAAACTGTGTTGGGATCCTTGTTCTTCATCTTGTATATTAACATTGCAAGCATTATTAACAGTAACAGACCTTTCTTAGATGATACAGTTATCTATAATGAAGTTATATCTCAAAGAAGTTGCATAAATATTCAGTCAGGTCTTGATAGGATTTCAAAATAGTGCAAAGATTGGCCAAGTGCATTAAATGTTGAGAAATGTAAAACTATGCACTTCACAAACAAAAAGACGTAGTGTACTATGACTATGGTGTCAATGAGTCACATCTGGAATCAGTAACCCCGCAATAATACCTAGGTGTGTCACTGCATAGGAATTGGAAATAGAATGATCACAAATGCAGGCTTTCAAAATGACTACGCACCCTCGGACTCAGAGTTGCAATATTAAAAGCTCAGGTACTCCCGGCATAGACATCTCCTTCATCGACACAAAGCACCGACCTCGTCACAGCGGAATTCCCGGCCACAAGGCTGGACCATGTGCTGGGGCTACTTCTCTCGTCCGGCTAACGTTTGGGACCACATGCTTGCTGCCGGGCCCCGGCTGTGACTAGCGTCCTGTGGGGCTGCCCAAATTCCGAACGTATAATATTTTCAGGGCGTCACAACTCTCCCGTTACCTCACACACAGACTCAATCATGCATGAAGTTGGTGGTAGATTTCGTTTTATTGATACAATACTAGGGAAAATGCACTCAGTCTACAGAGGAGACAAATGCACTCAGTCTACAGAGGAGATTGCTTACAAATCACTCATATGACACATTTTACGATATTGCTCAAGTGTGAGGGAGCCATAGCAAACAGGACTAATAGGGGATACTGAATGTATACAGAGAAGGGCAGTACGAATGGTCACTGGTTTGTTTGACCAGTGTCACAAACAGCCTAAATAAACTTAACTTCCAGGCTCTTGAAGATAGACGTAAACCATTCCGAGGAAGCATACTTATAAAGTTTAAATAGTCCGAATTAAATGATGACTCTAAGAATATACTACAGCCCTCTAGGTATCGATCAAATATGGATCGCGAGGAAAAGATTACATTAATTACAACACCCACAGAAGCATTTAAACAAGCACTCTTCCCGTGTTCCTAGGTGAATGGAATGGGAATAATAACTAGTACAATGGGATGTACCCCCTGCCACGCACTTCACAGTGATTTGCATGATATAGATGTAGACGTAAGTATATATGTCATCCAAGCTCAATTCGACTCGATGTCCAGATGGGTTAGGGTAATTACTGTTGATGCCAGGTATACCAAATCTCTGAATCAAATATCGCTCCCTATGTGACGCCAAACCACTTACAGATGTAATCAAGAATTGTTCTTAAAACACTAAGTACTCATAATAAATTCTTTATTTGCTATCCTTACCGCAGTTGCATGGAACATGGACCTTGCCATTGACAGGGTGGCTTGCGTGCTTCAGCGACGCAGTTAGCAGTACTACAGGTGCAACCACAGTAGAGTGGTAACCGCTGAGAATCCACAAAAACATGCGGTTCTTGAAAAGGGGCAGCAGCTTTCTCAGTAGTTACAGTGGCAATAGTCTGGATGAGACTGATCTGGATTTTTAACATCAAAGAAAACGGCCTTTTGTGGTCATTCTATGAATGGCTCAAAGAAAAGGGAACAACAGCCGTAATATTTCTCGAGGGCATCCACATCTGCTATATACATGGAGAGCTGCATCAAACCAGTCTTTGGACTGAAGACCACAACGACAAATGGAATTGCAATATAAATTTCTAGCCGTGTAGAATAGCAGATGATAAGGATGTACCACACTGTTTGTCTCCTGTCTCCGTGATGGATTAATTTGATATTAATTTACTTATTTATCCTCACATTGGATTCATTAGCTTAGTTACGAAGGTGAATAATCTAGAAGGATAAAATTTTGCTGTCGCGTAAATGAAGGGATTCTTATTGTGTCCATTACAGATATTACAGCAACGTAAGAACTTCGTTGGAGAGTAGAACGAATTTTTTATCAGCAGCGTGAACACTGAAGAGTATTCATTAACGAGACGACCTTCGAGGAGTAATTTGATTATCATCCAATACAGAAAGTGTGAAAGCATCGATAGAAATAAAGAGGATGTAACACCTGTACCATTAAAGTTTTTAAGATCTACTTGACGTCTGTCCCATTACCGGATGACGGTCGATTTTCATCACGCATGGCTAATATTGCTGCTATCCGTCAATAGGACGTGAACAACGTGACCTTCAGTTGTTTGTATAACAGAGATGCTACAGAATCTTCGCTCAGCTTCTGTCTGCCGACGCGCACAGTTATGGCCGCTCCTGGACGGCGTACAGACCTGGCCATGAGTCTGCAACCACTGCTGATGCTTTCCTTGGCGTTCAGAGTCTGTCTGCTACCCACTGAGGTTGTGTTTGCCGCATCTGCTCCTACGGTTACAGCCTGCCTGTGTTGTTTGTAGCTCTGTATCTCAGTTACAGCGTAGTGTGGGACACACTGGTGTTTATTACTGACTGTTGGTTTTTCTGTTGGTGCATGGCAGGAATCTGCGCCTGTATAGAGACTACTGCTATGAACGCTACTTTCGTTCTGCTGGACAGTCGCGGGAAGAGAGTCGCAGGCATTGTTGTGGATGTTCGACGTTTAGACACAATGACGAAATGCAGTTATCAGTAGGCTGATAGTAACTTCAGATATCTCTTGGTCATTAATCTTTCCGTTTTTTGATTTTTGTCGTTATCCGCTCTTATTAATACAAGTAAATTAAAGTGCTTTTTACACAGCGTCATTAGCCGGTAATTTCGAATCAGTTTTGGTCTTGCTCCATTTTATAACTCTTTGCTCCAGTCTCGTCTAAAGATTCAGATTGAACAACAATTCCTCCCAGGCGGAATTCAGCTACAGATCTCAAAAGCTTGCAAAACAAGATATACAATTTACAACACTTTTCTCCAATCTTGTCTAAAGAGGCAGATTTATCAATAATGCTTCCCAGGTGGAATTCAGCTACTGATCTCAAAAGCTTGCAAAGCTAGATATATTAACAGTTCTTGAGAGACCAGCCCTTCCTATTAATGCCCCAGATTGCCAGTCACGCTTGATGTAGAACGTTTTACGAGCGTCTGGCAACCGAATGATGGCATTGTAAGTTTTCTACGTGAAATCTGCGAATCTGGCTGCACTCGTGAATGAAACGTACTATGTGGACATAGTTATGCCTCTAGCGATGATTATTTTGCCCAGTATACGAGTTCTATTCACTGTGATTCTCGGGAAATATATGGCGACATATAAGAACAGTGACGTACCTATTTTATCATAATCCATTCCTCGCAGAAATCTCATCGCTAAGAATCTCATGTCAGTCTACATTTGTTGAAGCAAATCCCATGAAAACAGTCACTGGGGAAGTTCTACTGTGCAGTGATACTGGAGAGTAACTTTGTCACCTAACTGCTAATCCTTTTGGGTTTTATGTAAAACCATACATACATATCTATTACTTTCATACCAGTAGAAGAGTGGGTAGCCTTTGCTACACACCTGACTCATTATCTTCTTTATAGGTGTACTGACTTGTTGAGCAGCTGCCCATTCTCAGCAGAAATGTAAAGTAATGCGTTTCGCTTAGCACAAAAGAGCAGCACATCCTAATCTGTCCAGAAAGATATCAGAATGCTTCTTCAGTAAAGAGCCAGAAGTACTATTTCCAAGCTTTTGCCGGTACTTGTAGTTTGCAATTAGATAGCCTCCCCTGGAAACCTATTTCATTCTCAGCAGAAATGTAAAGTAATGCGTTTCGCTTAGCACAAAAGAGCAGCACATCCTAATCTGTCCAGAAAGATTTCAGAATGCTTCTTCAGTAAAGAGTCAGAAGTACTATTTCCAAGCTTTTGCCGGTACTTGTAGTTTGCAATTAGATAGCCTCCCCTGGAAACCTATTTCGTATTAATCTCAGTTAATAATAACGAAGCGAATACCCTTGAGTGTGACCTTTCCAATTAATAACATATGAAAGGATTAGCTGTACAAATGTAAGGCCTATAAACAGGACATCAAAATCACTCAATTTGTAAAAAAATATATGTCTCTTTTGTACCACACTAAACTAACTGCAGTTGCTAAACACAACAATTATCCTGAAACAAATCATATATAATTACACACCATAAGACAAAATCAAAAGTTGCCTATTGGGTTAGTGATTATCTCAGGTCTGCTTAACTAGATTCTGCTTATTACACTCAGAGAAACAGAAAACTGGCAGCACTTTTATTAGAGTTCTTCACTGTTCTTCATTAACAGCCTCCGATATGTCTTAAGCTAGCATGACCATTATGTGGCGTCATGTTGCTTTCTTCGGAGAGAGACAACGATGGCCGATATTATGTGTATTGTGGCGCCTGGACCAGGCTAGATAGGGCATCTACAGCTGTAACGTTCTCATATGTTTTCTGCTGATGCGCAGAATTCACCTTTACTGTACTGAGACGAAGATGAATGAGGGCACTGCATGAACAGTGAATAAGATCCTTGACGCTGTGTTCAATTTTATCTGTGGTTGACTTGCTAGTCAATAAGCCGTGCAGCGCTGGGACATTCTTACTGAAGGAATAGCAGAGAGCAGTTGAGTCTTTCGGAGAAAGAGATCTGTTATCTGTGTATCTGGGAGAAGCTATCTGGATTGATTTATTATGAAGATGGATTTACAATAATTCATTGTTTTTTTATACTGCTGGCAAGGGTTTTAAAGGTATGCTTTCAGTTCCTTTCTAGTGAGAGAACATTGTAAATGTTAGGGTCTTCTTATGTTGTGCAGCCTTTTTGTTAATAATCAGGGTTTGATTTGTCAAAAACTATTTTCCTTAAAGTAAAACCCAACTCCATCATTCATATTAAAGTTTTAAATATTCTGTCCGGTGTGCATTGCACCTTACGTCACACAAAGCAACAGACTGTTTCTGTCAAAAGAAAAAAAATTCAGAGTAGATTATATATCTTTAGGTGCTGCATCTGCTGCTTTGTATTTGCTGTCGAGACCGTCAGTACTCCAGACACAAAAACAGCATGCTGAGCAAGAGATAAGTCCCTTTAATTTCGGAGCAGATCTCTCCTCGCAGTCTTGAGGAAACAATGTGTAGTTGGGATTGTCAGCCGTCGTGCTAGCAAGCAAATTAATTTTCAGTGAACAGTGTTGATAATTGCAGACAGTTATTTTCTTCAGTGTACAGTAGTAATTAGTTTTTGTGAATGTTCCAAGTCCAACACTGACCTTGATATCACGCTACGTTCGTAATGTGATTCGGTACTTAATTTTAGTTTACTAGTTTTCGTTGAGCGCACATTTAGTTTCTATCGATATTTAATTAGTTTCATTTTCGTTATTCCAAATTCTGCATTTCATAAAGTTTAAGGTTTCATTCACGACGCTGTCCTCAAGCACAACATAGGGTCAACCAACAGTCACTTTTGCTCAGCAATTGAACGTGGTATCTAAAGAACACGTTACATGAGGAGAAAGTTTCTGAAAATAATGTATTCAGTTTTCTCAGTTACAGACAATCCTTTTGTAGAAAGCTTACACTGAGAATGACTAATTTACGGTCATCGTTTCCAAGCACAACAAGTCAAAACGCACTTTTCTCACGCGGCATTAATGCAAAGCCATTAATGAAAGTAATCAAATAGCCGTAATATTTCTCCTCTTAAGAAAAACATTTGACTCAGTACCGCGAGTAAGCTTAGAGCCGAAAATACAGTCGTACAGGGTATCAAACTAAATTTATCACTGGGTTGAGAATTTTGTGGGAGGGACGACGCAGTATGTTGTCTTAGATGGAGAGTCGTCTACAGATGTAGAGGTTAATTTAGGTGCGACCCAAGAACGTTTGTGGGGATCCTCGCCGTCCGTGTTGTTTATCAACAGCCGTGCAGACAATATTAGCAGCAACCTCAGACTTTTCAAAGATGATGCAGTGGCCTATAATGAAGTACAATCTGAAGAATGCTGCATAGATTTTCAGTCAGTTCTTACTTGATATGATTTCATATGTGTGCAAATTTTTACAACTTGTTTTAAATGTTCATATATCTAAAACTGTTCTCTTCGAAATAGTCTGCAAATCATGGTCTTGCGGAAGCGTTCTCGCTTATGAGGTCCCTGGTTCGATTCCCGGCGGGGTCAGGGATTTTTCCTGCCTCGAGATGACTGGGTGGTGTTGTGTAGTCTTCATCATCATCATTCACCCCCATGACGTTCGGAGGAAGGCAGTGCAAACCACCTCCGCTAGGACCTTGCCTAGTACAGTAGTGCCGGTCTCCCGCATCGTCCTCTACGCTCCTCGTAGTATGGGACCTCATCATCATCATTTTCAAAATACGAAATAACGTAGCAGTCTCAGGATACAATATCAGGGAATCACGACTGCAGTCGACCAACTCAGTCAACTACTTGAGCATAACAATTTCTAGGGAACATGTAATGCTATAATCACAAAGGTTCGCTCACCAGTAAAATAGATGGGACACTTCGATTCGGTGGTAGAATACTAGGAAATGCAGTCATTCTACGAAAGAGAGTGCTTAAGAATCATTATTGCGAACTGTCACGAGCATTTTACAAGAGGCACATACACCAAATAGAAATAATAGGGTGTATTAACAATATACAAATGAGTAGCGATTCAACTACATTTTGCTCCTCTGGGTATCTTGAGGAGAAGACTGATTAAATACGCCGCTCAAAGGCATTCCAACAGCCACTCTTCTTGCGCTCCATACGTATCTGGAACTGGAAGAAACCGTGATAACTGGTCCAAACGGAAGTACCGTCTGCAACGCAATTCACGGTAGTTTGGCGAGTACGGACGTGGATGAAGATGTAGATACACGGTCGAGTATCATTATCTGACCTCCGCCTATGTTCAAAGTCGATGAGCAATAACCACCAAGAGACGACAGGTGGCAGCACAAGCAGTGGGCGGTATTTAAAGTGTGTCGGGGGAAATGCGCTATACAGTGCAGCCGTTGTCGTAATGCGGAAATGGAGCGATTCTCTTCTGTTCTGGTTTATCCACAGTCCATGTTTCACTAAGATCCAGTGCTATGCTGCAAATGTACATTCTCACAAATTTCCTCCTCAGTTTAAGGCTTATGTTTGGTACTAATCGCCTTCTCTTGGTCAGGAATGATCTTTTTCCCTCAGTTTAAGGATTATGTTTGATACTAGTCGACTTCTCTAGGCCAGGAATGATCTTTTTACCAAGTGCGAGTCTGAATTTTATTTGCTTCCTACTCCGTCCGTCGTGGGTTATTTTGCTGCCTAGGTAGTAGAATTCCTTAACTTCATCTACTTCATGAACACCAATCCAGATGCTAAGTTTCTCGCTGTCCTTATTTCTGCTACCTCTCATTACTTTCGTCTTTCTACGGTTCACTCCCAATCAAAATGCTGTTTTCAGTAGACTGTCCGTTCCATTCAGTAGATCATGTAATTATTCTTCACTTTCACTGAGGACAGCAATGTCATCAGCGAAAGGTATCAGTGATGTCCTTTCACCTTGAATTTTAATTCCTTTTCTCAACCCTTCGGTTTTCTATCGTTGCTTCTTCGATGTGCAGATTGAACAGTAGGGGCGAAAGACTACACCTTTTTAATCCGAGCACTTCGTTCTTGGCAGTCTGCTCTTATTAATCCCTCTTGGCTCTTGTACATATTGTGTATTACCCACCTCTCCCAATTTTTCTCAGACTTTCGAACACCTTGCGCCATTTTACATTGTAGAATGCTTTTCCCCAGGTCTACAAACCCTAAGAAATTACAAATGAAATGAACACCCCTGGATGCATACACAGGTTGATATAAGTCAACGGGGACAGTTAGAAATGTGTGTCCCGACTTGGACTCTAACCCGGGATCTCCAGCTTACATGGCAGATGCTCTTTTCATCTGAGCCACCGTGGACACAGAGGATAGTGCGACTGCAGGGATTTATCTCTGGCACGCCTCCCGTGAGACCTACATTCGCAACTTATTGTCCCTCACTATATTCATAGTGCCCCTGCCCATTATACTCATTACTCGCGGCTTTACTGCCGATTCCCGTAAGAGTTCGGGCACTGTTTGTGCATCTGCCCAGAAGAAGATGGTCAAATGGCCGATGAAACGTAACTATATATATATGTATATATATTCTGACATGTCCGAAAGAAAAGATACCATCTTCTTATATAAATCCTATGAACTTGTCTCGATTTTTCTCTAGTCGTTCTTCCATTATCAACTACGTCAGAATTGCCTGTGCGGTACCTTTACCTTTCTTAATGCCAAAATGATGGTCATCTAACTCATTCTCAATTTTCTTTTCCATTCTTCCGTATATTGCTCTTGTTAGCAACTTGGATGCATGGGCGGTTAATCTGACTGTGCGATAATTCTAGCCCTTATCAGCTCTTGCAGTCTTCGGAATTGTGTGGATGATATTTTTACGAAAGTCAGACAGTATACCGCCGCACACATACATTCTACACACAAACAAAAATAGTCGTTTTGTTGCCTCTTCCCCAATGATTGTGATGGTATGCTATCTATCACTTCCTCCTTGTTTGATCTTAAGTCTTCCACAGTTCTTTTAAATTCTGATTCTAGCACTTGATTCTCTATAGGTTTTACATCAACTCACGTCTCTTCTTCTACCACAGTAGACCAATCTTACCCCTCACAGAGGCCTTCAACGTACTGTTTGCACCCATCCGCACTCTCCTCTGCATTCAACTGTGAGGTTCCCATTGCACTTTTAATGTTAGCATCTATTTTCTTAATTTCACCGAGGGTTGCTTTGACTTTTCTATATGCTGAGTAAGTTCTTTCGACAGTCATTACTTTTCAGAATTCTCAGATTTTTTACCCATCTATTTTGCCTTAGTTTCCCTGCACTTCCTATTTATTTTATTCTTCAGCGACTTGTACTTCTGTATTCCTGAATTTCTCTGAATATTTTTGTAGTTCCTACTTTCATTGATCAACTGAAGTATTTCTGCTGTTACCCATGGTTTCTTTGTAGTTCTACGTACGTAGGTTGGGCCGGCCGCTGGTGGCCGAGCGGTTCTAGGCGCTTCAGTCTGGAACCGCGTGACCGCTACGGTCGCAGGTTCGAATCCTGCCTCGGGCGTGGATGTGTGTGATGTCCTTAGGTTAGTTAGGTTTAAGTAGTTCTAAGTTCTAGGGGACTGATGACCTCAGAAGTTAAATCCTAGTGCTCAGAGCCATTTGAGCCATTTTGTACGTATGTTTTTCTTTCCAATTTCTGTGGTTGCCTTTTCAGAGACGTCCATTCCTCTCCAACTCTACTGCCAACTGAGCTATTGCTAAAAGCAGTATCTATACCTTTAGAGAACTTCAAGTGTATTTCGTTATTCTTCAGTATCCACTTCTTTACGTTTTAATTCTTCCTGACTAATCTCTTAAACTACATCCTACACTTAATCACTGCTACGTTGTGATCTGAGTCTGTATCTGCTCCTGTTTACGCCTTACTATCCAGTATCTGATTTCGGAATCTCTGTTTGACTATGATGTAATCTAACTCAAATTTTCACGTATCCCCCTGCCTTTTCTATCTTTTGCTCTTATGATTCTTGAACTGTGTATTCACTGTTACTTCTTGAAATTTGTCGATGAACTCTCTCATTCCTAGTACCAATCTCACGTAACCCTTTGGTCTACTCCTTCTCCTACAACCGTATTCCAGTCCACCATGACTACAAGATTCTCATCTCCCTTTGTGTACTGCATTATACGTTCAGGATCCTCATATACTTTCTCCGTCTCTTGTTGTCCAGCTTGCGACGTCTGGATACATACTTAAATTATCGTTTTCGGTGCCAGTTTTCTCTCAGTTCTGATGAAAACATCCCTAGCACCGAACTGTTCACAGTATCTTGTCTTTGCCCTACCTTCCTATTCATAAGGACTCCTACTCCCGCTGTACCACTTCCTGTTGCTGTTGACATTATCCCGACCAGATATCGTCTTCTTTCCATTTCGCTTCACTGATCCCCACTATACCTGGACGGAGCTTTTGGATCTCCCTTTTCTGTTTTTGTAGCTTCCCTATCACACAGAAACTTCCGACATTCCACATCCTGACTCTGAGGACATTCTCCTTTCATTGGTTATTCAGTCTTTTTCTCAAGGTCACCATCCCCTTGGCAGTCCCCTTCCACAAATCTTAGTAACTGATCGCGCTTTTAGGACTAACATCTCGTTCTGATTATTTAAGAAACGAGTAAAAGGGCTCTCTCCTCGCTCACTGCTTTCATTGCCGCTGGTGCTTTGTTTCTGTGTCCGCCACGGGCGGTCGGCCAGAGGTATGGCAGCTGCACCACCGGGCCATTGTCTAAATCGCGAGCTCCCTCTGCTCGCTAGACGGCGATCTGCTGATGACGATATTGGCAACACTGCCGTGACATGAGAGATATGCATCAAATGGCACATGTGCTTTCTGTAGCCGACAACAGGAGGTCAGTTGAAGTAGTGCAGCCATGTGTATGTTTGAGTCAGTTGCGACGAGTATTGTCTGAAAGAGTGGGGTTCAGTTCAGGCGCCCTAACAGTAAGATTAGACTGATGTTCTACTTTCTCAGAGAGCACAACAATGTTTTTAGGGACTGCGTGGTGATTCAGTATGGGCATTTGGCATGGTGGCTAGATGGGTGTAGGCACTTTGAGATACCAGAGATGTTATTCAAAATAGGCTCTATTTTGTAAGGAGCCCCACAGACAGTATGACAATTATTGAGCTCCTTGCTTCCCTGTTAGAAGTGGATCGCCAGTGGACTGGGCGTAAGTTACCAACAGAGTTTGGCATGTGCCACAAACAGTGAGCCACGTTTTGCACCACATTCTTGGGTTCCGCAAAACTGCAGCACATTGGTACCACATTCAATGACCGAGGTACAACAGTGGTAAGGTCATGCACTCGTAGGGAATTGATTAATCACTGCCACCTGGAGGGTGAAGACTGATGAGAGGCTCGTCACTGTGGACAAAATCTGCGCTTGGTCAAACATAACATGATAACAGCGGCAATCTAATGAAGGGAAATATTTTAGCTCTCCTCGTTCACAGAACGTGCGCCATGAACCAGCTGGCACCAAGGTGATGGTTATTGTGTATTATGATACTCATTGGTTAATCCTGCTTCATGTTGTTCACAGGGGCAGACGGTCACTGCAGCCTACTACTGCAGTTTCTCGTGACATGACCTTCGGACTGCACGAAGGAGAAAACAGTAGAAACTTCTGGGTCTGCCTCTCGTCATCTTCCATGACAATGCACAATGCCGCACAGTGGACCCGTGCTGGAGCACCTGCGTCCATGATGGTGGAAGTTACTGGACTATCCAATAGAAGACATGGAAGACTTTTCTATGCCATACGACGATCCTTGCTAGGCATCGAACAAAAGGTTGTGCTGACGACATACGAAACCTGTCACCTGTGAAGGGGAACGTGACCCAGATGTGGGGCGATTATACTGAGGACATCCAACAGAAAGTGTTAAGAAAATCTAGAATGAATTATAACAGTGATGCCACTACTTTTTATCCAACCCATGTATACAGAGCGAGGCAGCCCAGTCAAGTAACGAAAAGTTCCATACAGAATGATGTGTGATTATTGCTGTGTTATAAGGCCAAATGTGGGTGGTTTTCTGACATATGCTACGTTTGTAGATGCCAAATTACGACGCCGACACAACGTGGGTGAAACGTAATCAGATAGCACAAGATAACACCACGAACTACTGTCCTGCAGTCAGTAAAAAAAGTCCCAAAACGTACAAACTACTATACCATCTGCATCCGCATCTAGATCTGCATCTCTGCTCTGCAAGTTATTGTGAGGTGTATGACACAGGTTACGTCCCCTTATACCTCTTATCAGGGCTTCTTCCCTTTCAACTGAAAAATGCGATGTGCAAAGAGTGATGACTTAAACACTTGTTTGAACAGTAAATAGTATAATCTCCTCTTTTTGATACTTATGGGTACGTGGCATAGACAGTTACTATATATTCCTAGATTCCTCACTCACAGCTGCTTCTTGAGACTCTATAATCAGATTTTCAATGCATACTTTGTGTCTTTTTTAGGTACATGCTAGTTTACGTTTTTCAGCATTTCGTTTCTGGTAAACCCTGAGCCGACCAACCTCGTGACTACTTGTGCTGTGATCTTTATATCCAAGATTCCTTGATAGTTCTATTTTATACGGGTCCAAAACGCTTGATAAATTTTCTAGGACGGTCAGTTTGAGTGTTTCGTAAGCAACTACCTTTCAAGAGTGCATTTTGTCATTAATCAACCAATGAACCGAAATGTGTCATCTGCGTTATCTATGACTATACCTACGTGATTATTTCTTTGATATCCCTACAAACTCCCCAGGGAGTAGCGTGATTCGTGTTCTTACTCACTGATATTGTAGCTAAAGCTATTGCATTTTTTCGTTTTGTGAAGAGTCATTTTTACATTGTTGAACATTTAAAGCAAGTTATCATTCTTTTCACTAATTTGAAATCCTGTCTGAGCAGTGGGGTGATCCATATCCAGTTGGGTCAAGATGATCTTTGATCGGTGAATGGCAGGTTGTTTGCGCGGCGGTCCTCGCAAGAGTGGAGACTCGCGAGACCAAGTTGAAGATCAGGAGCGTGCGTGCAGGAAGTGCAGTGAAGGAAGTGGGCTGCTGCGGCGAGTGGTGGGATGGCTGCCTGTGTATTGCAGTTGGTTCGGTGATGGAGAGCTAGTATAGGGAAAGACAGAGAGAGAGGCAGAGAGAGAGCGAAGTAGTTTCTGGATCAGTGAGAAGTGCAGGGGTTGCTGGCTGCTTGAAAGCAATTGACTCCAGAGCCCTAAAGAAGACAGAAAGGGAACTGCGAGGGTTCGCTTCAGAAAGTAAGCGGGCGTTTGACTTCGGGCGTGGCGTCTTGGGATTAAACGTTGCAGTTCTTTGGACGGGTACTTGGACGTGTACTGAATCCCACTCTACTCTCTCTCAAGGCTGAGAAAACTTGGAAATCAGCCGCAGATGTGATGGACACAGTGCGGATTTATCTAATTTCGTGACCGCTTACCTTCTGACAGCTGTGAAGTAGGGAACTTAGTCAGCAAAAGTAGAGCTCTTACTCACCTCCACACAGATTTTCAAAGTACATTCTGAATTATCTAACTTTACGCTTTATGCTGGGACTTTGTATTTTGAGCGTAATCTAAACCTCACACCAATGTCAGTTAAGGCAACATACAAAGATGTAGATGTGTATTTCTTAAAAACACGTTTGTCTTTGGAAGTTGTTATCAGCAGACTAGGGCCCATGAAGGGAACCAGTACATAGAAAATTTTTCAACACTTGTGTGGCGGAATCTGTTGTGACGTTAAGGTGTCGTCGAATGATAATTAGAAAATTCGAGGATTTCTCTTTTATTAAAGTTGGTGCGGCTAGAATTATGATCACAGTCAATTGTACGTCTTGAACAATTGGTCCATTAAGGCAACCTTGATTGGTACTTATTAACTCTGGGACTCGTTCGCCTTATTCATTAACAGTAAAATTTGCTGTTCGTTTCGGATTAAAAATTTAAACCATGCACGAGTCATTTTAGTTCATCTGTTCATTTTATACTTTAGTGCTTAAGCAGTTTTTATGTTCTGCGTATTATGTGATTTTGCTAGTCAGTAGGTGGTATGTGGAGGCCGTGATCGAGCAAGGGTGTGCCTAATTGGCGGTTGTGTTGGACCACAATGTAACTGATGTTTAATTAATGGGATTATTTAGAATGTTGTCCTTTGGAAGGTGTTTGTATATGATTGTATTATGGAACTTATGTTTTGAAATTTTTAGGAATTTTTAAGAACTGTATTCCATTTAAATCACTCAAAATTTTTAAAAAAAATAGAAGTTTAATTTTTTTCACGTGAAGAAAAGATAAAAGGCAAACCAGGTTTTACTAAATTATTGTTTGAGGAAGTTTCTCGGGAAATGTCAGATAGTATTCCGAGTCAGGTCAGTAAATATGTTTGGCCATTTCCAGAGCTGAATGAATATTCTGCAAGGTTTATCATGCTATATTCTAAACATAAATCCATCATTCGTGGAAAGTCTGAGTTCACTATTAATATTGTGTGCCAAGTAACTATTATATAACATAAAAAGCAAAGGACCCAGTAGTCTTAAATGGGCACCCTCAATGTACCGTGTACACCTGTCTAGGACTCTCCATCCCAGTTAACACGCTGCAGTTAATATTGTCTGGAAGTTGATTAATATATAATATAAACAGGAAGAGACCCAACACCCTTTCCTGGTCACTCCAGATGCCACATCTACATCTGTCTGTCACTCCTCGTTCAAGGGAAAATCCTGCGTCTCCCTGTCAAGAAAGCCTCAATACAAATTTCGTTCGATATCGCCTCATTACCATGATCTCATTAATAAACATGGATGTGGTATGGAACAAAATGCTTTCTGGAAGTCAAGAAATACTTCCTTATTGCCTTGGTCCACTGCTTTCAGGATGTCATGTGAGATAGGTGCCGCTTGTTTTTGCATGATCGATGTTTTCTCAATGGTATGGATGAATTCTTTTATTTGATGATACGCATTCTGGCGGGCAACAGTTCATACCCTCGTCCGACGATCCACATTTACTTTTCATATGATCCCCGTAAATAGCCTCAGGCAAATGTTGGAATGGTTCCTTTAAAGGGCATGGCCGGTTCTTTGCACATCCTCCCTAAATTCGAAGCTTATGCTCTGTCTGTCGATGGGATATTAAACGCTAATCTCCCTTCTTTCTATTTATGATACCTCATTGCATTTGAGCTCAAAATAATCCCAACATCCTACAACAGACTTACGTCAAAGATATTGCACGGTAGTTTTTCAGATAACTTTTGCTGCTCTTCTCCAACTAACCAACACAACTTTTTTCTTGGACAGACCTGGGATGATAGCAGAGGTAAACACTGCTGCAAATTCTGTACAGAATGCAACAGGAATTCCGTCAGGTGCCGAAAGCTTTGTTCAGTTTTAACGATATCAGTCATTTCTCAACACCAGTAACAATAACATCTCTACCACTCATCTTCGCAGTGTTGTGAGAACTAGACTGGGACAGTACACTTGGATTTTCATTTGCACTTGGATATTTAAAGACAGATTGCAGCATACCTGTATTTTCTTTGTTACCCTCAATTTTAATTCCGGTGTCATCCATGAGTCTCAGGACGCTTTCCTTGGCACTACTTACAGGCTTTACAGATGATCAGAATTTATATAAATCTTATGTGAGGTTTTTCGATAAAATTTGGCTAAAGTACAGCTTGAAGGCTTCATGTATAGCCCTCTGGAAGCCAAATCCTTTTCTTTTAGCATTTCCTTATCTGTGCCACTACGCTCTGTTTTACACCAACTGTGCGATTCTCGCTGTTTTTTCACAAGTGTTTTTACAGAGACTGTACCATGGACAGACCCTCAGGTCACAAACTGTTCAGCTAGCTGCCTATGTAACCAGTACTTAAGCCACAGATCTCCTACCTGCTCCTGCCCAAAGCTGAAAGTTTCAAATTCCCCATTGAGATATGACAGTTCTGCTGTTCTATCTAATATAATGAAAGTATGTTCTTTACATGTTGGATGGTTAAAAATAAGGAAGAGTTGGGAGAATTTTAAAGTCATTTAGTTCTGTACTTCAGCACCAATAAAATTCGAGGCAAACTGTCCACTGCAGGAGTCACTGACCTACTGTACCAGTCTGTCAGTTTAAATGGTCTTTCTACACACAGGCAAAGATGTCCGTTTAATTAGAATTAAAGAGATAGAGAAATTAGCTCGCTCCAGTAGATAACACGTTAATATGGAATAATAAGTTGGCATCAGACGAAGTAACTACTATGCTTGAATAGAAAACAAAGAAAATAATTCAAATATCAAAAGCATTCAGGGGGACGCCACAAAGCAAGAGAATAGCTGTTATTAACTAACCATGAGAATTAGAGAGATTCGTTGGAAGGGACAACATACTTCGCAGCTCTTAACCAATTTATCAAAAGGATATAGAGGGGTTCAACATACACTACTGGCCATTAAAATTGCTACACCACGTGCTACAGACGCGAAATTTAACCGACAGGAAGAAGATGCTGTCATACATAAATGATTAGCTTTTCAGAGCATTCACACAAGGTTGGCGCCGGTGGCGACACCTACAACGTGCTCACATGAGGAAAGTTTCCAACCGATTTCTCATACACAAACAGCAGTTGACCGGCATGGCCGGGTGAAATATTGTTGTGATGCCTCGTGTAAGGAGGAGAAATGCGCACCATCACGTTTCGCGACTTTGATAAAGGTCGGATTGTAGCCTATCGCGACATTGCTGCTCGCGTTGGTCGAAATCCAATGACTGTTAGCAGAATATGGAATCAGTAGGTTCAGGAGGGTAAGACGGAACGCCGTGCTGGATCCCAACGGCATCGTATCACTAGCAGTCGGGATGACAGGCATCTTATCAGCATGGCTGTACCGGACTGTGCAGCCATGTCTCGATCCCTAAGTCAACAGATGGGGACGTTTGCAAGACAACGACCATCTGCACGAACAGTTCGACGACGTTTGCAGCAGCATGGACTATCAGCTCGGAGACCATGGCTGTGGTTACCCTTGACGCTGCATAACAGACATGAGCGCCTGCGATGGTTTACTCAACGACGATCCTGGGTGCACGAATGGCAAAACGTCATTTTTTCGGATGAATCCAGGTTCTGTTTACAGCATCATGAAGGTCGCATCCGTGTTTGGCGACATCGCGGTGAACGCACATTGGAAGCGAGTATTCGTCATCGCCATACTGGCGTATCACCCAGCGTGATGGTATGGGGTGCCATTGGTTACACGTCTCGGTCACCTCTTGTTCGCATTGACGGCACTATGAACTGTGGACGTTACATTTCAGATGTATTATGACCCTTGGCTGTACCCTTCATTCGATCCCTGCGAAACCCTACATTTCGGCAGGATAATGCACGACCGCATGTTGCAGTTCCTGTACGGGCCTTTCTGGATACAGAAAATGTTCTGTTGCTGCCCTGGCCAGCACATTCTCCAGATCTCTCACCAATTGAAAACGTCTGGTCAATGGTGGCCGAGCAACTGACTCGTCACAATACGCCAGTCACTACCCTTGATGAACTGTGGTATCGTGTTGAAGCTGCATGGGCAGCTGTACCTGTATACTCCATCAAAGCTCCGTTTGACTCAATGCCCAGGCGTATCAAGGCCGTTATTACTGCCAGAGGTGGGTACTGGCTCTGAAAACTATGGGACTTAACATCTGAGGTCATCAGTCCCCTAGAACTTAGAACTACGTAAACCTAAGGACATCACACACATTCATGCCCGAGGCAGGATTCGAACCTGTGACCGTAGCGGTCGCGCTGTTCCAGGCTGAAGCGCCTAGAACCATTCGGCCACATCGGCCGGCTCTGGGTACTGATTTATCAGGATCTATGCACCGAAATTGCGTGAAAATGTAATCACATATCACTTCTAGTATAATATATTTGTCCATTGAATAACCTTTTATCATCTGCATTTGTTCTTGGTGAAGCAATTTTAATGGCCAGTATTGTATACACTCCTGGAAAATGAAATAAGAACACCGTGAATTCATTGTCCCAGGAAGGGGAAACTTTATTGACACATTCCTGGGGTCAGATACATCACATGATCACACTGACAGAACCACAGGCACATAGACACAGGCAACAGAGCATGCACAAAGTCAGCACTAGTACAGTGTATATCCACCTTTCGCAGCAATGCAGGCTGCTATTCTCCCATGGAGACGATCGTAGAGATGCTGGATGTAGTCCTGTGGAACGGCTTGCCATGCCATTTCCACCTGGCGCCTCAGTTGGACCAGCGTTCGTGCTGGACGTGCAGACCGCGTGAGACGACGCTTCATCCAGTCCCAAACATGCTCAATGGGGGACAGATCCGGAGATCTTGCTGGCCAGGGTAGTTGACTTACACCTTCTAGAGCACGTTGGGTGGCACGGGATACATGCGGACGTGAATTGTCCTGTTGGAACAGCAATTTCCCTTGCCGGTCTAGGAATGGTAGAACGATGGGTTCGATGACGGTTTGGATGTACCGTGCACTATTCAGTGTCCCCTCGACGATCACCAGTGGTGTACGGCCAGTGTAGGAGATCGCTCCCCACACCATGATGCCGGGTGTTGGCCCTGTGTGCCTCGGTCGTATGCAGTCCTGAAATTGGCGCTCACCTGCACGGCGCCAAACACGCATACGACCATCATTGGCACCAAGGCAGAAGCGACTCTCATCGCTGAAGACGACACGTCTCCATTCGTCCCTCCATTCACGCCTGTCGCGACACCACTGGAGGCGGGCTGCACGATGTTGGGGCGTGAGCGGAAGACGGCCTAACGGTGTGCGGGACCGTAGCCCAGCTTCATGGAGACGGTTGCGGTCCCCTACGGCACTGCGTAGGATCCTACGGTCTTGGCGTGCATCCGTGCGTCGCTGCGGTCCGGTCCCAGGTCGACGGGCACTTGCACCTTCCGCCGACCACTGGCGACAACATCGATGTACTGTGGAGACCTCACGCCGCACGTGTTGAGCAATTCGGCGGTACGTCCACCCGGCCTCCCGCATGCCCACTATACGCCCTCGCTCAAAGTCCGTCAACTGCACATACGGTTCACGTCCACGCTGTCGCGGCATGCTACCAGTGTTAAAGACTGCGATGGAGCTCCGTATGCCACGGCAAACTGGCTGACACTGACGGCGGCGGTGCACAAATGCTGCGCAGCTAGCGCCATTCGACGGCCAACACCGCGGTTCCTGGTGTGTCCGCTGTGCCGTGCGTGTGATCATTGTACAGCCCTCTCGCAGTGTCGGAGCAAGTATGGTGGGTCTGACACACCGGTGTCAATGTGTTCTTTTTTCCATTTCCGGGAGTGTATATGGATAAACCATGCCTAAAACGGTGTAAGAAATCCGTTGGCATTCAAAACAGCTTTTCTCATTCAGGAGTGCGTAAATATAGGTCGTGTATAATTTTAAAGTGGATTTTGTGCCATTCTTCCCTAAAATAATGACTAGTTCAAGTAACAATGATGGAAGTGAATAGTAATCACGCAACATTCTCTCCAAAATTAGGCGGAAATGGCTCAACAATATTGGGATCTGGTGCCTCCGGTGCCTAGTGGAGATGTGGCAGTTCATACTAGTGCTATGAAAACCAATCCGGGACGTTGCGAGATGTACGACCAGGGGTGCTGTCTTTTAGAATACGACGTCAGCACTGGGAAACAAACACTGCACCATGGGATGGACAGGATCAGCCATAATGCTCAAATAGTCCTTGACAGTAATGCTATCTTTCAGGTTAACCATTAAGTTGATGAAAAGCTACGATATGGCTGCACAAATCATCACAGAACGCCCGCCATGTTTCACCCTTGGGACGTAAACTTTGCCAGAAGCTAGAACTAGTGTGAAACAATCCTCATCTGACCAACTTACTGTCCTCGATTGCTTCGTAGCCTAGGTATTATTGCTGTTACGGTCATTCGCATCACTGATGGCTGGTTCTGGAATTCTAACTCGCCTTTCAATACCCTCATTGCGGAGCTCCCTTCACGTTGTTTACGTTCTGACAGGGTTTGCGAGTACGACAATGAGTTTTGCGGCAACTTTTTCAGTTTTCGACCTCTTATGTTTCCTCAGAATCCTCTTCAATTACTGCCCGTCGTGATCATTCAAAATACAATTTCGTTCATGTTGTGACTTAACAGACGACGTTTATCCATTATCCCATTACAAATCTACGATACGGTACCGCTTGAATCCTTGAACGTTTCGACTACGTCGGTCACAGAAACACCAACAATTTGCCCCCTTTCGAATTGAGCTGATGTTTACTCAGGTGAATAAGCAAGCTTTGACTCATGTACACTAAGATACGTGCTAAGTGACGTTAGCATTGACAAAAGGTTTGTCACGATCGGCATTGTGTCCGTCTCCACCAACTATTATACAAATACAAATTCATGTTCTTTTTATTTAACAAAAAAAAATATCATGTACTCTTCATTTAAGACAGTTCATCACTATACCTTGACTTGAATACACCCATTATGTGTATCAGTGTAACCACGTTATGTAGCATGACGGTCGATATGCACTAACGTATAATGGAATGTTGGACTGAAAAGGTATAGAACTGTGCTGCGAACTATTTCTATGTTAATGAAAGTGATGAATTGTTCTACGCAAACACATCTTCAGAAAGAGAAGCATGACTGATATTTCAACTGAAGCATACTACATCGAAATATGTCATATCTTCGAAAAATAATAGCTACGTGGACTGAAAATTTGTGTGCAATGTTATGCTGTTTGTGAAGGATAACATAAGAAATATTGAATTTAATTGATGAAAGGAGAAAATATGAAAAATACAGTAAATGAAGCACGCAAAAAGGAACACAAACGTCTCAAAAATGAGATCGACAGGGAGTGGTTCAAAAATGGCTCTGAGCACTATGGGACTCAACATCTGAGGTCATCAGTCCCCTAGAACTTAGAACCACTGAAACCTAACTAACCTAAGGACATCACACACATCCATGCCCGAGGCCGGATTCGAACCTGCGACCGTAGCGGTCACGCGGTTCCAAACTGAAGCGCCTAGAACCGCATGGCGATCGACAGGAAGTGCAAAATGGCTAAGCGGGGATGGTTAGAGGACAAATGTAAGGATGTAGAGGCTCATCTCAGTAGGGGTAAGATATATACTGCCTACAGGAAAATTAGAGAGACCTTTCGAGAAAAGAGAACCACTTGTACGAATATCAAGAGCTCAGATGGAAACCCAGTTCTGAGCAAATAAAGGAAAGGAGAAAGGTGGAAGGCGTATATACAGGGTCTATATCAGGGAGGTGTACTTGAGGACAAGATTATGGAAATTGAAGAGGATGTAGATGAAGATGATATGAAAGATATGATACTGCGTGAGGAGTTTCACAGAGTACTGAAAGACCTGAGTCGGAACAAGGCTCCGGGAGTAGACAACATTCCATTAGAACTACTGACAGCCAAGGGAGAGCCAGTCCTGACAAAACTCTACAATTTGGTGAGCAAGATGTATGAGACAGGCGAAGTACCCCCAGACTTTAAGAAGAATATAATAATTCCACTCTCAAAGAAAGCAATAATATTTCCAATCCCAAAGAAAGCAGGTATTGACAGGTGTGAAAATTACCGAACTATCAGTTTAATAAGTCACGGCCGCAAAATACTAACGCGATTTCTTTACAGACGAATGGAAAAATTGGTAGAAGCCGACCTCGGGGAACATCAGTTTAGATTCCGTAGAAATACTGGAACACGTGAGGCAATACTGACCCTACGACTTATCTTAGAAGATAGATTAAGGAAAGGCTAATTTACGTTTCTAGCATTTGTAGACTTAGAGAAAGCTTTTGACAATGTTGACTGGAATACTCTCTTTCAAAATTTTGAACGTGACAGGGATAAAATATTGGGAGCGAAAGCCTATTTACAATTTGTACAGAAACCAGACGGCAGTTACAAGAGTCGAGGGACATGGTTGGGAAGGGAGTGGGACAGGGTTGTAGCCTCTCCCTGATGCTATTCAATCTGTATATTGAGCAAGCAGTAAAGGAAACAAAAGAAAAATTTGGAGCTGGAATTAAAATCCATGGAGAAGAAATAAAAACTTTGATGTTCACCGATGACACTGTAATTCTGTCACAGACAGCAAAGGACTTGGATGAGCAGTTGAACGGAATGGACGGTGTCCTGAAAGGAGGATATAAGATGAACATCAACAAAAGCAAAATGAGGATAATGGAATGTAGTCGAATTAAATCAGGTGATGCAGAGAGAATTAGATTAGTAAATGAGACACTTAAAGTAGTAAAGGAGTTTTGCTATTTGGGGAACAAAATAACTGATGATGGTCGAAGTAGAGAGCATATAAAATGTAGACTGGCAATAGCAAGGAAAGCGTTTCTGAAGAAGAGAAATTTGTTAACTTCGAGTACAGATTTAAGCGTCAGGAAGTCGTTTCTGAAAGTATTTGTATGGAGTGTAGGAATGTATGGAAGTGAAACATGGACGATAAATAGTTTGGACAAGAAGAGAATACAAGCTTTCGAAATATGGTGCTACAGAAGAATGCTGAAGATTAGGTGGGTAGATCACGTAACTAATGAGGAGGTATTGAATGGGATTGGGGAGAGGAGGATTTAGTGGCACAACTTGACTAGAAGAAGGGATCGGTTGGTTGGACATGTTTTGAGTCATCAGTGGATCACCAATTTAGTATTGGAGGGCAGCATGGAGAGTAAAAATCGTAGAGGGAGAGCTAGAGATGAATTCACTAAGCAGATTCAGAAGGATGTAGGTTGCAGTAGGTACTGGGAGATGAAGAAGCTTGCACAGGATAGAGTAGCATGGAGAGCTACATCAAACCAGTCTCAGCACTGAAGACCACAACAACAAAACTTATTGCAATGTTCTTTCAATTTATTATTTTATGCTAAAACTTAACCCTGAATGGCGCAATTTTCATATTCTTTATATTCATGACTGCAGGCGATCCCCTCACATTTATGTCACCACCTGCCAAAAGTCTGAACATTCACCTTTCGTAGCGCGGACGTAGAGGTAGAGAGTCAATGAAGCTCAGCAAATTACCGGCAAGGTTGTGGAATCACGCTGACTGCGGTCCTGCGGCTAGCTGTGCTATGTTCCTCGATTGAGAATCCAATGCGTGAACAGCCTGTTCGAGATGGTCCCATGGGTTGCGATTGGGCTTAAATACGGAGAGTTTATTGACTTGGGGGGGGGGGGGAGGGGAGTACGGTAAACTCATCCTGGTGCTCTTCGAACCTCACGTGTACGCTGCGAGCTGTGCGAAACATTCCATTTTCCTGCTGTAGACGCAGTCGCTTCGAGGAAAAAGGTAACTGCATGTAGAAGTGGGCATGGCCCAAAGGATAGATGCGTACCTATGTTGGTCCATTCTGCGTTCGAAAATAGTGTCACCCAGGGAATGCCACAAAAATATTCCCAGACCATAACGCTGGCTCCTCCAAGCTCAACACTTTCGACACTAGTTCCAGGGCAGGACGCGCCAACGACCATCTGTGCGATGAAGCACAAAATGTGATTCATCTGAAAAGGCTACCTGCCGGCACTCGGTGGACGTTCAGTTGCGTTTTCAAATGGTTCAAATGGCTCTGAGCACTATGGGACCTAACTTCTGAGGTCATCAGTCCCCTAGAACTTAGAACTACTTAAACCTAACTAACCTAAGGACATCACACACATCCATGCATGAAGCAGGATTCTAACCTGCGACCGTAGCGGTCGCGCGGTTCCAGACTCTAGCGCCTAGAACCGCTTGGCCACCCAGGCCGGCGTGGCGGTTTCGTCGTCGTGCAAATTCCAGCCCCCGTCCCCGATGAACAGCAGTCAGCTTGTCTGCATGAACCACGAGCCTGCTGCGGAGGCCCATACGCAGCAACAAAAAACACGTTGGTAAGTTTCTTGCAAATTTGAACATTAAAAACGGTGTGCATGTGATTTGAAATTTGAAAAAATAAAGCGTAAGAATTATGAGACATCCCCTTAGAAAAATTTATACACGTGACTGTGCTTAAACTGACACACAATGTTTTTAGCGCAACGCAATCTGACTTTCAAAAATCCCTAAAAAAGAATGGCCCTGACTAACATTAACCTATACGTTTCACAAATCTCTTACCTCACAAAAATCTTGGTCACTCGAACTACTACAATACAGCGAGCGCCACTACTGCCAGCTAAATAAAAGATTCAAACTACGGAAGGCACTAACTACTGATAGGCATAGTTAGCAAATGAAAGATTTTGAAAGAGAACAAACAATGTATTTACCTTAATAGTGTTGAAAAATCATAATATACATAGCAGTTCATGACATCCAGTCTTACAAATTTCAAAACTCCGCCATTCCTCTCCCCACATCCACCACTGCTGGCACCTTAATAGTGTTCAAAAGTCGTAATATATATATATCAGTTCATGACATCCAGTCTTACAAATTTACTGTCTCTTATGGACACACGTCCAGATCATCCGCTCTCAAAACTCCGCCATCTCTCTCCCCACATCCACCACTGCTGGCGGCTCACCTCCAACTGCGCAACGCTACGCGCTGTTAACAGCCAACTGCCCAATAATACAATAGCCAACAACAATGCAAACCAGCCACAGACTGCACACAGCACAGCCAGTGATTTTCATACAGAGAGATACGTAACGTTGCCAAAAGGAAACATAAACAGCCTACTTACAGAACCAGTACCGGTAAGATAACAAGCACTGTAACAACTACTACGACTTCTGACATCAAATGTAACTGGGTTTTCTCTTTTGATGCTGTCAATTGTCAGGATGAGCATTCTCAAGCATTCTGCCAGGGTGAAAATATTAAATAAATAAACTTTTCTCTCTTACAAAATGTGGGCAGGGTGGGTTCTTCCTTGGCTCGGGTATGAGGTCGAATGAAACATCATTTTATACATAAGATAACTTTTATTGAAAGTTTCGTACAACTGTTATCTTACTGGACGTTCTGGTTCGGAGAGCGGCAGCCGTGTCGTTTGCGTAGGCTTCTGCTGCGGCAGCGGCGGCGGCGGCGGCGGCGGCGTCTGATTACGCGTAGCGGTGTGTATCTCGTGTCGCCGTCTCGCCCAGCTGACCGGAGACGCGCAGCGCGAGGTGGCCTGTTTAATTATTGCGAGCGGCGTCGTGCATCGGATGGTGATACCTTGAATGTGGCGTCCCAGTGTTTCTCTTCTCTAAGCGGCCGCGTGTGTTGTGCGTCGTCCAGCAGAGCGGTGCGGCGGGGGAAGGCCAGTGTCCCGGACTCGAACCACGGACTCCCGCTTGCCAGTCTTCGGCTGTCAGGTCTTTATCCCAGCTCACAGGTGACTGCTGAAGTGAGGCCGTCTCCTTCCCGTCCTCACGAGTCACCCGGGTATGTAAAATCAGACTTCAACATACCTTTTAACTTCTTCTTCTGGCACTGAGGCTGCTGCTTGCTATTCTATTACAGCGGCGGACTTGGTGCGTCTGTGCATGATGTAGTCTCTTCTTGCATGACGGTCTTCAGCACCGAAACTAACTTAAAACAACTGCTACGCTTCTTCACTTCTTCGTCTTCTTCGTCGCTCGTCTCCGTCTTCGTCTCCGTCTTCGCCTTCGTCTTCCTCTCGTCTTCATCTACATCTCTCGGGCCCACTGCGTCTCGCGTATTTATTCACTTCAGTTTACTGGAGGTGAACGACTTCACGGCCATTGCCTCTTCTGTCACGTTGAAAAGATTCTCGAAGATTCTTCTTAACGTCGGTCATTGGCTCTTGGAATGTAGGCGAGGGCCTTTGCTCACATACGACAACTGAGAAACACGTGAGCCGGTCATTGCCTCTTCTGTCACGTTGAAAAGCTTCTCGAAGAATCTTCTTAACGTCGGTCATTGGCTCTTGGGATGTAGGTGAGGGCCTTTTGCTCACATGCGACCACTGAGAAACACGTGAGCCGGTCGGGCGATGCTCTGACGGCTGAATCGACAGCGCCCGCTTATGTGGAACTTGCTGACTTCACGGTCATTGTCTCTGCTGTTCCGCTGTTCGGCTCGCTGAATGCCAGTATGTAACTCTCTAACTAAACCAAGTTTTCCATTTATATTCTAATTTCTAGTTCACTTTGATTTCACTAATTTATTTACTTAAGTACCACTCAACAGCACTGTTTTCGGTGTTCTACCTTCAAGAATCATAAAAGAAGGTTGTATACCTGGAAGAATCCTGGAGATACTAGTAGGTATCAGATAGATTATATAATGGTAAGACAGAGATTTAGGAACCAGGTTTTAAATTGTAAGACATTTCCTGGGGCAGATGTGGATTCTGACCACAATCTATTGGTTATGAACTGCAGATTGAAACTGAAGAAACTGCAAAAAGGTGGGAATTTAAGGAGATGGGACCTGGATAAACTGAAAGAACCAGAGGTTGTACAGAGTTTCAGGGAGAGCATAAGGGAACAATTGACAGGAATGGGGGAAAGAAATACAGTAGAAAAAGAATGGGTAGCTCTGAGGGATGAAGTAGTGAAGGCAGCAGAGGATCAAGTAGGTAAAAAGACGAGGGCTAATAGAAATCCTTGGGTAACAGAAGAAATATTGAATTTAATTGATGAAAGGAGAAAATACAAAAATGCAGTAAATGAAGCAGGCAAAAAGGAATACAGACGTCTCAAAAATGATATCGACAGGAAGTGCAAAATGGCTAAGCAGGGATGGCTAGAGGACAAATGTAAGGATGTAGAGGCTTGTCTCACTAGGGGTAAGATAGATACTGCCTACAGGAAAATTAAAGAGACATTTGGAGAGAAGAGAACCACTTGTATGAATATCAAGAGCTCAGATGGCAACCCAGTTCTAAGCAAAGAAGGGAAGGCAGAAAGGTGGAAGGAGTATATAGAGGGTTTATACAAGGGCGATGTACTTGAGGACAATATTATGGAAATGGAAGAGGATGTAGATGAAGACGAAATGGGAGATAAAATACTGCGTGAAGAGTTTGACAGAGCACTGAAAGACCTGAGTCGAAACAAGGCCCCGGGAGTAGACAACATTCCATTTGAACTACTGATGGCCTCGGGAGAGCCAGTCATGACAAAACTCTACCATCTGGTGAGCACGATGTATGAGACAGGCGAAATACCCTCAGACTTCAAGAAGAATATAATAATTCCAATCCCAAAGAAAGCAGGTGTTGACAGATGTGAAAATTACCGAACTATCAGTTTAATAAGTCACAGCTGCAAAATACTAACACGAATTCTTTACAGACGAATGGAAAAACTGGTAGAAGCCGACCTCGGGGAAGATCAGTTTGGATTCCGTAGAAATGTTGGAACACGTGAGGCAATACTGACCTTACGACTTATCTTAGAAGAAAGATTAAGAAAAGGCAAACCTACGTTTCTAGCATTTGTAGACTTAGAGAAAGCTTTTGACAATGTTAACTGGAATACTCTCTTTCAAATTCTGAAGGTGGCAGGGGTAAAATACAGGGAGCGAAAGGCTATTTACAGTTTGTACAGAAACCAGATGGCAGTTATAAGAGTCGAGGGGCATGAAAGGGAAGCAGTGGTTGGGAAAGGAGTAAGACAGGGTTGTAGCCTCTCCCCGATGTTATTCAATCTGTATATTGAGCAAGCAGTAAAGGAAACAAAAGAAAAATTCGGAGTAGGTATTAAAATTCATGGAGAAGAAGTAAAAACTTTGAGGTTTGCCGATGACATTGTAATTCTGTCAGAGACAGCAAAGGACTTGGAAGAGCAGTTGAACGGAATGGACAGTGTCTTGAAAGGAGGATATAAGATGAACATCAACAAAAGCAAAACGAGGATAATGGAATGTAGTCAAATTAAGTCGGGTGATGCTGAGGGAATTAGATTAGGAAATGAGACACTTAAAGTAGTAATGGAGTTTTGCTATTTAGGGAGTAAAATAACCGATGATGGTCGAAGTAGAGAGGATATAAAATGTAGACTGGCAATGGCAAGGAAAGTGTTTCTCAAGAAGAGGAATTTGTTAACATCGAGTATAGATTTAAGTGTCAGGAAGTCATTTCTGAAAGTATTTGTATGGAGTGTAGCCATGTATGGAAGTGAAACATGGACGATAACTAGTTTGGACAAGAAGAGAATAGAAGCTTTCGAAATGTGGTGCTACAGAAGAATGCTGAAGATAAGGTGGGTAGATCACGTAACTAATGAGGAGGTATTAAATAGGATTGGGGAGAAGAGAAGTTTGTGGCACAACTTGACTAGAAGAAGGGATCGGTTGGTAGGACATGTTTTGAGGCATCAAGGGATCACAAATTTAGCATTGGAGGGCAGTGTGGAGGGTAAAAATCGTAGAGGGAGACCAAGAGATGAATACACTAAGCAGATTCAGAAGGATGTAGGTTGCAGTAGATACTGGGAGATGAAGAAGCTTGCACAGGATAGAGTAGCATGGAGAGCTGCATCAAACCAGTCTCAGGACTGAAGACCACAACAACAACAACCTTCATCAGCTATCATCGCCAATACGGTCAAAGACCATATAAATGCATTACGAAAACAGTCTTCTGATATCATGCGCTTCTCTTCTTTGCTGTCTCAAATGTAGAAACAAAGACGAAATTATACTCATGACAGTAAATCCACTATGTATTTCATACCAGAAAATCGTTTGAAAGTAGCTCCCTGACAAGATGTTCGCATCATGAGCATTGTAATATTTATTATTTAAAACAACTGTCACAAGTACGCGACAGAAATTACGAACAAAAAACAACGTTGCCTAAACCTACGTTATAATGTCCACGTGTGGAAAAACGGGAAACGACAAGAAAGAAGAAGAAAAGTACACAGAGATTAATATTTAAACCATCTGCTTCTAGTGTCCCGTGAGGAACGGTTAAGATTCAGGGATATTGTGAATTATCTATGTTTATGAGGTTTGTGCGGTGCACAACCAAAAAGTGAATACGTGAGATGAAGTGCTTGGTCGCATCATAGACGCTGTTGCTATCATCACAGAATGTACAGAGGCACTCGGACAACCAACACAAGATATCCTCCCAAGAGTGCTCATATGCAATGTAGCTGACCGTGGGATATAAAAAAATTTACTGTCAACTTCACAATATCCTAATGTAAATCTCTTAAAAATACGTATTTTTCAATTCATACTCTGAAAAAATCATGTTGTAATGTTTAATACTGTGGTATATGTGTGCATTTGTAGACCCGACAATGTATTGAATAATACAGAAGCTGCATAACACTCTACATGAAATTTTTATATCTCGGAATAGCGCTTATCTCCATATGAAGTTTTTGGACTCAAATGATACTTCCTCCCGTATCCCTGAAAAGTGACCATTACTCCTGGGGTATCCTGTATACAGGGTGGTCCATTGATCGTGACCGCGCCAAATATCTCACGAAATAAGCGTCAAATGAAAAAACTACAAAGAACGAAACTTGTCTACCTTGAAGGGGGAAACTAGATGACGCTAGATTGCGCTGCCATACGTCAAACGGATATCAACTGCGTTTTTTAAAATAGGAACCCCCATTTTTATTACATATTCGTGTAGTACGTAAAGAAATATGAATGTTTTAGGTGGACCACTTTTTTCGCTTTGTGATAGATGGCGCTGTAATAGTCGCAAACATATGGCTCACAATTTTAGACGAACAGTTGGTAACAGATACGTTTTTTAAATTAAAATACAGAATGTAGGTACATATGAAAATTTTATTTCGGTTGTTCCAATGTGATACATGTACCTTTGTGAACTTATCATTTCTGAAAACGCATACCGTTACAGCGTGATTACCTGTAAATACCACATTAATGCAATAAACGCTCAAAATGATGTCCGTCAACCTCATTGCATTTTGCAATACGTGTAACGACATTCCTCTGAACAGCCAACAGCAAGTAGTTCGCCTTCCGTAATTTTCGTACATGTATTGACAATGCGCTGACGCAAGTTGTCAGGCGCTGTCGGTGGATCACGATAGCAAATATCCTTCAAGTTTCCCCACAGAAAGAAATCCGGGGACGGCAGATCCGGTGCTTCCGGTATAGTGCCTCGACGACCAATCCACATGTCATGAAATATGCTATTCAGTACTGCTTCAACCGCACGCGAGCTATGTGCCGGACATCCATCACGTTGGAAGTACATCGCCATTCTGTCATGCAGTGAAGCACCTTGTAGTATCATCGGTAGAACATTACGTAGGAAATTAGCATACATTGCACCATTTAGATTGCCATCGATAATGCCGCACCATATATTAACGGGCCAAGGTCGCTGACATTCCACTTGTCGCAGCCATCGTGGATTTTCCGTTGCCCAATAGTGCATATTATGCCGGTTTACGTTACCGCTGTTGGTGAATGACGCTTCGTCGCTAAATAGAACGCGTCCAAAAAATCTGTCATCGGCCCGTAATTTCTCTTGTTCCCAGTGGCAGAACTGTACACGTCGTTCAAAGTCGTCGCCATGCAATTCTTGGAGCATAGAAATATGGTACGGCTGCAATCGATGTTGATGTAGAATTCTCAACACCAACGTTTTTGAGATTCCCGATTCTAGAGAAAATTTTCCTCTACTGATGTGCGGATTACCCGCGACAGCAGCTAAAACACCTACTCGGGCATCATCATTTGTTGCAGGACGTGGTTGATTTTTCTCATGTGGCTGAACACTTCCTGTTTCCTTAAATAACGTAATTATCCGCGAACGGTCCGGACACTTGGATTATGTCGTCCAGCATACCGAGCAGCATACATAGCACACGCCCGTTGGGCATTTGGATCACAATAGCCATACATCAACACGATATCGACCTTTCCACAATTGGTAAACGGTCCGTTCTAACACGGGTAATGTATCACGAAGCAAATATCGTCCGCACTGGCGGAATGTTACGTGATACCACGTACTTATACGTTTGAGACGATTAGAGTGCCATCTATCTCAAAGCGAAGAAAGTGGTCCAACATAACCATTCTTATTTCTTTACGTATTACACGATTATGTAATAAGAAATGTGGGTTCTTGTTTAAAAAAACGTAGTTGATATCTGTTTAACCTGTGGCAGCGCCATCTAGCGGGCCAAGTATAGAGCCATCTGGTTTCCCCCTTCAAGCTAGACGAGTGTCGTTCTTTGTAATTTTATCGTTTGATGCTTAATTCGTGAGATATTTGGCCCGGTCACTATCATTGGACCACCCTGTATAAAGGGACTGCAGTTTAATTTGTTTCGTGTTTTTACATTTGGTACTTGGTTTTGTGGTCCAATGCCTAAACTTGTTTCAAATGAAACCATAATACGAGGGACGTTCAATATGTAAACGCAACACATTTTTTCTGAAAGCAGGTTGTATTCATGCAGGATTCTAGTAGATCATAACATTCCCCTCTCTTTTGGCTACAAAACTCTATTTTTTATCATAATCTCCGTAAAATGGAAGGGCCTTACGGGTCGTTACTAGAAGAGCCTATACGCCGACATCGTACCACATACTGGTCGACGGCGGAGTCAACATCTTTATGCATCTATAACCTCCCTCCTCATCCCCCCCCCCCACTCCCAATCATCAACTTACAGCTTCCTTGTAACTGCATTATTCATTGGACCAAAAAGATGCAAGTCGAAAAGTGCGAGATCTGAGCTATAGGACGGAGGAGGAAGAGCAGTCCCATGAAGTTTTGTGAGTTTCTCTTGGGTGTGCAGACTTGCGTGAGGCCTTGTGTCCTCCTGGAGAACGAGAATTTAGTTTGCATTTTTTGGTAACGAACGCGCTGAAATCGTTCCTTCTACTTCCTGAAGGTGTGTGCGGGGAGCCGGCACGCCGGAGATCGGGAAGGTTTCCTCCTTCTTGTTGTGATGATGACACACGCCTCGCCCAACAACTCAACGTCCATTTTTTCACTGTCAGGTCTCCATAGATATTTTGCAAGCGTCTATGAGTATCTGCGATGCTCTGGTTTTCCGCCAAAAGAAACTCAGTGACTAGTCTCTGCTTGGAAGATACCTCCGTTACAGACGACGTTCGAATGATACGTATAACGCCGCCACATATCGGAACTTCATGAAACTTTATAAGCTGAAGCGGGAATATTCCAAGTTGTCCCACAACAAATTTCTCATTATTTCAATCAATACGGAGCGAGGGAAAAAATGTGTAGCGTTACTTATTGAACGTCCTGCGTAGAACGATGCCTTTGTAAGTTGGCTGTTTAGGTTTTTATGTTGGTAACGCCACGTAGCGCTCTGTACGAAAATCACTGGCTGTGCTGTGTGCAGTCTGTGGCTGGTTTTCATTGTTGTTTGCTATTGTAGTGTTGGGCAATTGGCTGTTAACAGCACGTAGCGTTGCGCAGTTGGAAGTGAGCCGCCAGCAGTGGTGGATGTGGGGAGAGAGATGGCGGAGTTTTCAGAGCGGATGATCTGGACGTGTGTCCATAAGAGACAGTAAATTTGTAAGACTGGATGTCATGAACTGATATATATATATATATATATATATATATATATATATATATATATATATATATATTACGACTTTTGAACACCATTAAGGTAAATACATTGTTTGTTCTCTATCAAAATCTTTCATTTGCTGACTATGCCTATCAGTAGTTACTGCCTTCAGTAGTTAGAATCTTTTATTTAGCTGGCAGTAGTGGCGCTCGCTGTATTGCAGTAGTTCGAGTAATGAAGATTTTTGTGAGGTAAGTGATTCATGAAGGGTATAGGTTATTGTTAGTCAGGGCCATTCTTTTGTAGGGATTATTGAAAGTCAGATTGCGTTGCGCTAAAAATATTGTGTGTCAGTTTAAGCACAATCATTTATAATTTTTCTAATGGGACGTTTCACCTTGACTTCGGATGGAGTTTACTCCGTCGACGTTTTGTAGCTTTACGACAGTAGTTAATACGAAAAGCTTCTCAAATTCTTTGGAATAAATGATGACACGTATTTATTTATTTACATACAGTTTCTGTCAAGTTTAAGGTCCTTATGAATAAAACAAAAACTTCTCCTCTACTTGGTCCAGCTTCTAGAAGCTCCTCCTTAAAGATGAGACCTATCAGAGCACTAATGTGTCTCTCCGTATCGTTTCACTGAAGACGCCCATCGGATAATAGGTCCTGTTTACGCGCCGACGGAGAGACATGTGGGCTGCGACTGGGCGATAACGAGCTGCCCAGGCGGCCCTACGCGGGCAGCCTGCCCTCTGCAGGCAAACATCCGCCGCGCTAGTGGCCGCGCCGCGCCACTTGTTGTCGGGATGGAGCGGTACGCAGGTCGGGTCGCCCTGGTGACCGGAGCCAGCTCTGGGATCGGTGCCGCCATCGCACAGGCGCTGCTGAGGCGCGGGCTCAAGGTCGTCGGCCTCGCCAGGAGGGTCGACATGGTCAAGGTAATTAATTAACCAGCAGCCTCGTCACATTATCTGAGAACCGTACAGTCACAATAACTGTGGCGTTGCTTCTGTTTGTAGTGTAGTTTACCTGACTGTAACAGAAGTACCACGGTTGTCAGAGCCACAGAGAAATGCTATATTAAGAGTAAGGTATTATTCTTCCATTTTTGAACCTATCAGTTTTTTATGATACAATGATAACCGGGTTCGGCCTTCAAAGACCATCTTCAGGTGCTACACCAGAAAACAGAAAAGCTTAAAATTATGACCTGAAACAAGTGCAATTCCTTTCACTAGATCTACCTGTGAATTTAATAAAGTACTATTACAAATATGAATGATATATATGGGCAGCATTTCATAAACAAATGTTCATCACCGTCTCTGCAAATGGAATGTCGCTTTTTTCTTCCAGAATGTATTAACACTTTTTGCTGCTAAGAACTGACCCCAACTGTAAGACTAAACACATATAAAAGTATTGTCTGAACTTGTCCATATACGCACAGAGATTCAAAACACGCGGTCTCACGTCGGCAAGCAAAGAAACGAGCAAATTCCTTAGTGTTGCATGTGGCGTACACAGCCACTCTTTGATGCTCTACCGTAGTATTCGAGACAAAACGTTAGGATGTGTGAACAGACTGTAGTGCTGACTGTAGTGTAACTCGAGGTCTAGTTTTGATTGGTATGAGGTAGCTGGATTCTGAGTTCAACAATCCGTCTCGAACCAAAGCTGTTTTGTAATGTGAAGTTCTACAACCAGACACATATTCCGCACGTCACCATACGGTGCACGGCAGATAGTATTTTGTACTATTATCCGTCTTTTCCTTTCATATTCCACTCGCAGATAGAACGAGGCAAGAACGATTGCCTATACACCTCAAAAAGAGCCCTACTTTCTCTTACCTTAACTTGGTGGCCCCTAGGTGTAATAGACATTCGCAGCAGTAGAATCGTTCTCAGTTGTGTTTAACGAAAGGAACAACGTGTTCCCTCCAGGGATTCCCATTTACATTCACGAAGTATCTCTGTTTCACTTGCCTATTGTTCGACTCTATAGTAAGAAACGCGGCAGACGTCTCTGAATTGTTTCCTTGTCTTTCTTTAATCCGACTTGTTGGAGCAGTACTCGAAAATGGGCAGCACCAGTGTTCTGTACGTGGTCTCCTTCATAGATCAGCTACATTTTCACTAGAACTATCCCAATAAATTCATGTCAGCCAATCACCTCCCCTATTGTCTACATTACATACTCATTTCATTTCATTTACATGAAGATATTTAATCGAAGTGACTGTGTCAAGTAGCACAGCACTGAAACTCTATTCGAACATCACATAATTGCTTTTTCTACTCTCCTGCATCAACTGACGTTTCTCTAAATGTAGAACAAGCTGTCATTCATCACATCAGATTTAAACTATCTCCTGTTCATCCTGTATTCTGCAACACACTCAACGAGAACACTTTACCGTACACTGCATTGTTGTCAGCGAATAGTCCCCCTATCCGTCACATGGTTTATTCATATAAAGAGAATAAGATTGGTCCTATCACTCGTCCCGGGAAACCTACTGGGTTCTATTACTTAAAAAGTCTTATAGCCACTTACATATCTGAGATCCTATTCGGTATTACCGGACCGTCATTAGGTCTACAGTTGTACACTGTGCGGAGTCCACACTGGAAATCTAGGAAAACAGAATCTGACTGTGGCCTTTCATCCATGGTTCGCAGGATATCGTGCGAGAAACAATCTGACTTTCGCACGAGCCATTGTTTTTAAATCTGTGCTGTTCTGCGGACAGAAGCTTTTGTCCAAAGGAAGTTTGTTACTTCGAACTCAGTATATGGTTAACATTTCTGCAGTGAACCAATGTTAACATTACTGATCCGTAACACCGCGAATCCGTTAATTTACCCTTCATATACGCAGGAGTCACCTACCATTTTTTCAAGTCACTTGGGACCTCACTGTGGGCGATAGATTATGCAAATTAAGTAAGGAGCCAGTGCCGAAGAGAGCTCCCTATAAAATAGAACTGAAATTTCATTCGGACATGACAACTTATTTGGTGATGAGTGGCTGGATCGAAGCCTTCGACTCAGTTACTGATTATACGTAAGACCCGAATTTTCTCCAGGTATCGTCCTCTGCCAACGGATGGCGGTCGAAATTCTATTCTTCTCGTGCCTTTTTGTACACGGACGAATTTCTACTAATTTTTGCCTGACAACTGTTGCGTTTCCTTTTTAGAACCTAGCAAAAGAAAATCTCTGCTTTCTCAGCATTTTCAGAATTTGATTATTAAACCTCCGGGGTCTTTTCGGTCCTTAATCCACTTACTCGGCGGATAGCGCTGACAGACTGATCTGTAGCGTTCCCCGAGGCCGTCGTTAGTATTTTAAGGTGACAGAGGGAGGCAACGTTCAAAAACTTTGACGTGTGACGCTACGCGTTGCGTAATTGGTCTCCTCGACGTTTTTATTTGTAAGACTCAACTGTAGTTGACGTTCGTGTGGTTTGTTAATAATGTGTCCTTTCGTTCTAGCGGATGAGGCTTCGATTGTGTTGCTACATCGACGATGCCATTCACATGGAATAGTTTGGAGTCTCACGACATAGCCAATGAACGTCGGAAAGTCGTCGCTAATGCGAAAAACATTTAAAGAACAAAATATGAGAAACGGAATCATCACATTAATAAACAGCCCGTTGCATTAACTAATCCTTGTTGCTTCTTGGTAGAGCAACATAACACATGAGAAACACAGTATTGCGTATATTGTACAGCAGAGTAGGGAAATAGTGACCCCCCTTGCCACTTGCGGACGGCTAAGAATTTTTGTGTGGCCCACCAAGCCAGTCAGAAAAGTCCGCCTTGAACCGAGACTTATTTCCTGGACGTGACACAGGGTTTCCAGTAGGATGGCCTCATCAGACCGCATGCTCTACGCAGTGTAGATACTGACTTCAGAAACAAAGTTGCCAATCGGCTTATTGGAGCAACCATAAAGGCATTTTCCATTTACTTATTGGTGTGCCGTCAAATCACACGTGAAAGATATGTTTAATGCTAGGACATTAATTGGCTTTTAAAATCTTTGTCTGCTGAAAAGTATCGACGTGTGAAGAAATTTACTGGTAAGATATTCTCTTTAATTGGGTCTATAAAAGTATGTGAGCAAAGTTTCAGTGTCTTGAAGAACAATAGTAAACGTAGGTCCCTAGATGCTCTTTGACAGACATTAACTTGAAGGCTATGATGAGGATCTCAACAGCAATTTCACTGATGATTTTTTTAAAAAAAAGTAGAAAACGGTAAACTTGCTTGCAGCTTTAAATGATGTCAAATCAGCACAATAAATAAACTGACTGAGACTGCGACTAATATATATATATATATATATATATATATATATATATATATATATACAGGGCTATTACAAATGATTGAAGCCATTTCATAAATTCACTGTTCTCCATTCATTGACATATGGTCACGACAAACTACAGATACGTAGAAAAACTCATAAAGTTTTGTTCGGCTGAAGCCGCACTTCAAGTTTCTGCCGCCAGAGCGCTCGAGATCGCAGTGAGACAAAATGGCGACAGGAGCCGAGAAAGCGTGTTTCGTGCTTGAAATGCACTCACGTCAGTCAGTCATAACAGTGCAACGACACTTCAGGACGAAGTTCAACAAAGATCCACCAACTGCTAACTCCATTTTGTGCAATCTCACGGTTTAAAGTTTATGGCCCCTTTTTCTTCTGCGAAAAAAGCGTTACAGGACACGTGTATCTGGACATGCTGGAAAATTGGCTCATGCCACAACTGGAGACCGACAGCGCCGACTTCATCTTTCAACAGGATGGTCGTGGTGGAGATCATGATCAGCAATTCATGTCATGGCCTCCACGCTCTCCCGACTTAACCCCATGCGATTTCTTTCTGTGGGGTTATGTGAAAGATTCAGTGTTTAAACCTCCTCTACCAAGAAACGTGCCAGAACTGCGAGCTCGCATCAACGATGCTTTCGAACTCATTGATGGGGACATGCTGCGCCGAGTGTGGGAGGAACTTGATTATCGGCTTGATGTCTGCCGAATCACTAAAGGGGCACATATCGAACATTTGTGAATGCCTAAAAAAACTTTTTCAGTTTTTGTAAGTGTGTGCAAGGCATTGTGAGAATATCTCAAATAATAAAGTTATTGTAGAGCTGTGAAATCGCTTCAATCATTTGTAATAACCCTGTATATATATATATATATATATATATATATATATATATATATTCCTGGAAATGGAAAAAAGAACACATTGACACCGGTGTGTCAGATCCACCATACTTGCTCCGGTCACTGCGAGAGGGCTGTACAAGCAATGATCACACGCACGGCACAGCGGACACACCAGGAACCGCGGTGTTGGCCGTCGAATGGCGCTGGCTGCGCAGCATTTGAGCACCGCCGCCGTCAGTGTCAGCCAGTTTGCCGTGGCATACGGAGCTCCATCGCAGTCTTTAACACTGGTAGCATGCCGCGACAGCGTGGACGTGAACCGTATGTGCAGGTGACGGACTTTGAGCGAGGGCGTATAGTGGGCATGCGGGAGGCCGGGTGGACGTACCGCCGAATTGCTCAACACGTGGGGCGTGAGGTCTCCACAGTACATCGATGTTGTCGCCAGTGGTCGGCGGAAGGTGCACGTGCCCGTCGACCTGGGACCGGACCACAGCGACGCACGGATGCACGCCAAGACCGTAGGATCCTACGCAGTGGCGTAGGGGACCGCAGCGCCACTTCCCAGCAAATTAGGGACACTGTTGCTCCTGGGGTATCGGCGAGGACCATTCGCAACCGTCTCCATGAAGCTGGGCTACGGTCCCGCACACCGTTAGGCCGTCTTCCGCTCACGCCCCAACATCGTGCAGCCCGCCTCCAGTGGTGTCGCGACAGGCGTGAATGGAGGGACGAATGGAGACGTGTCGTCTTCAGCGATGAGAGTCGCTTCTGCCTTGGTGCCAATGATGATCGTATGCGTGTTTGGCGCCGTGCAGGTGAGCGCCACAATCAGGACTGCATACGACCGAGGCACACAGGGCCAACACCCGGCATCATGGTGTGGGGAGCGATCTCCTACACTGGCCGTACACCACTGGTGATCGTCGAGGGGACACTGAATAGTGCACGGTACATCCAAACCGTCATCGAACCCATCGTTCTACCATTCCTAGACCGGCAAGGGAACTTGCTGTTCCAACAGGACAATGCACGTCCGCATGTATCCCGTGCCACCCAACGTGCTCTAGAAGGTGTAAGTCAACTACCCTGGCCTGCAAGATCTCCGGATCTGTCCCCCATTGAGCATGTTTGGGACTGGATGAAGCGTCGTCTCACGCGGTCTGCACGTCCAGCACGAACGCTGGTCCAACTGAGGCGCCAGGTGGAAATAGCATGGCAAGCCGTTCCACAGGACTACATCCAGCATCTCTACGATCGTCTCCATGGGAGAATAGCAGCCTGCATTGCTACGAAAGGTGGATATACACTGTACTAGTGCCGACATTGTGCATGCTCTGTTGCCTGTGTCTATGTGCCTGTGGTTCTGTCAGTGTGATCATGTGATGTATCTGACCCCAGGAATGTGTCAATAAAGTTTCCCCTTCCTGGGACAATGAATTCACGGTGTTCTTATTTCAATTTCCAGGAGTATATATATATATATATATATATATATATATATATATATATATATATACGCACTGAAGAGCCAAAGAAACTGATATACCCGCCTAATATCATGTGGCGTCCCCGTGAACACGTAGAAGTGCCGCAACACGACGTAGCGCGTGCTCGACTGATGTCTGGAGTAATGCTGGAGAGAAATGACACCATGAATCCTACGGAACTGTCCACAAATCAGTAGGAGTACAAGGGGGCGGAGATCTCTTTTGAACATCACTTTGCACGGTATCTCAGACATGCACAATAATGTTCATGTCTGGCAAGTTTGGTGACCATCAGAAGTGTTAAAACTCAGAGGACTGTTCCTGGAGCCACTCTGTAGCAATTCTGGATGTGTCTCATTGTCGTGCTGGAATTGCCCAAGTCGGTCGGAATTCACAATGGACATGAATGGATGAGGGTGATCAGAGCGGATGCTTACGTACGTGTGACTGTCAGAGTGGTATCTAGACATATCAAGAATCCCACATCACTCTAACTGCACATTGCTACAACATGAAAGAGCCTCCACCAGGTTGAACAGTCCCCTGCTGACATCCAGTGTCCAGAGATTCATGGGGTTGTCGCCATACATAGATACGTCCATTCGCTTGATACAATTTCAAACGAGACTCATCCGACCAGGCAACATGTTTCCACTCATCAACAGTCCATTGTCAATTCTGACGGGTCCAGGCAAGGCATAAAGCTTTGTGTCGTTCAGTCATAAAAGGTGCACGAGTGGGCCTTTGCGTTCAAAAGCTCATGCTAATGATGTTTCGTTGTATGGTTTGCTCGCTAAACTTTTTGATGGTCCATCATTGAAATCAGCAGCAATTTCCGGTAGAATTGCACTTCTGTAACGCTGAACGATTCTCTTCAGTCGTCGTTGGTTCCATTGTTGCAGGTTCATTTTCCGGCTGCAGCGATGTCGGTGATTTGATGTAGGTGTTGCCGACTGCAGCGTCGTATTCTGCCTATTTACATGTCTCTGTATTTGAGTACGCAATCCTACATCAGTTTCTTTTCGCTTCAAAAGATATATATATATATATATATATATATATATATATATATATATATATATATATACATAAGGTGAGTCACCTAACGTTACCGCTGGATATATTTCGTAAACCACATCAAATACTGACGAACCGATTCCACAGACCGAACGTGAGGAGAGGGGCTAGTGTAATTATTTAACACAAACCATACAAAAATGCACGGAAGTATGTTTTTAACACAAACCTACGTTATTTTAAATGGAACCCCGTTAGTTTTGTCAGCACATCTGAACATATAAACAAATACGTAATCAGTGCCGTTTGTTACATTGTGAAATGTTAATTACATCCGCAGATATTGAAGCCTAAAGTTGACGCTTGAGTACCACTCCTCCACTGTTCGATCGTGTGTATCGGAGAGCACTGCAAAATACATCGCGTTTCTACAGAATGATCTGCCAACGTTGCTCGAAAATGTCCCACTGGAAACGCGTCGACGTATCTGGTATCAGCATGATGGTGCACCTGCACATTCCGCAATTAACACTAGGCTGACCCTTGGCAGGATGTTCGATGGGCGTTTCATAGGACGTGGAGGACGCATAAATTGACCAGCCCGTTCTCCTGATCTTACACCTCTGGACTTCTTTCTGTGGGGTACGTTAAAGGAGAATGTGTACCGTGATGTGCCTACAAACCCAGAGGATATGAAACAACGTATTGTGGCAGCCTGCGGCGACATTACACCAGATGTACTGCGGCGTGTACGACATTCATTACGCCAGAGACTGCAATTGTGTGCAGCAAATGTGGCCACCACATTGAACATCTATTGGCGTGCCATGTCGGGACACACTCTATCCCACTCCGTAATTGAAAACGGAAACCACGTGTGTACGTGTACCTCACCCCTCATGGTAATGTACATGTGCGTCAGTGAAAAAGGCCAATAAAAAGGTGTTAGCATGTGGACGTAATGTGCTGTTCCAGTCTCTTCTGTATCTAAGGTCCATCATCGTTCCCTTTGGATCCCTACGTATTTCGGTGCTCTCCGATACACACGATCGAACAGCGGAGGAGTGGTACTCAAGCGTCAACTTTAGGTTACAATATCTCCGGATGTAATTAACATTTTACAATGCAACAAACGGCTCTGATTACGTATTTGTTTATATGTTCAGATGTGCTAACAAAACTAACGGGCTTCCATTTAGAAAAACGTAGGTTTGTGTTAAAAAACATACTTCCGTGCATTTTTTTATGGTTTGTATTAACCAAATACACTAGCCCCTCTCCTCACGTTCGGTCGGTGGAATCGGTTCGTCAGTATTTGATGTGGTTTACGATATATATCTAGCGGTAACGTTAGGTGACTCACCCTGTATATGGTAAAATTCTGAAATTAAATGTTAACTAATGAATGCAATCACTTCAGGAGGCGCTAGTCTTCGCTAACCTCCGCTTCCTAAGCAGAAACAATTGCCCACCCCCATTTTACAGGATTGATTAATTTATTTAAGTGGCTTTCGGGTAGAAGTCCATCATCAGACTTTAAATAATTATCATCGTCAAAGAAATTACAATATTTGTAAATAACATAGGAAAAGATTTTACTCCTATAGGCCGGCCGAAATATTGTGTCCTGTGCATACTCATACCAGGCTGTTCACCCGAGATTTATTTCGTCATAAAATGCGCCTGGAAAAATTGAAGAATCACATTACTATCAGAGTGTTTGGGATTCCCACCGGGTCGGATTAATGGAAGACATCGAAGTAATTCACAGTAAACAAACAGTCGTTTTTCCCTCGTTACATATGCGAGTGGAACTGGAAAGGGAACGTCTGTCAGTGGTATAGAGCATCTTCCACTATGTACCGTATGGTCGCTTATGGAGTGCATGTGTAGATATAATAGAAGCATGTGGGTTCAGCATATAGCTGGGTGTTCCCAGTCAGCTTACACGCCCCGACACGTTCTTCGGATTCCAGCATGTGGCGTATCGGTTTTAGTCATCTAGCCTGATGATTTGGCTCCAAAGCTACAAAACCGATCGTTAAATAAATTACTCTGAAGAGCAACCAAACAGCTATAATTAAAATGAGTAAAAATACAACTGACCCCTAGACGGCAGTACTGCAACTGCTTACTGCAGTCTGTGTGCGATGGAGAAGCTTGAAATGCTCACATTTTTCTGATGAATTGTGGATGTAGTTATCAGAGCACGTGAACTCTAACAGCAGCGACCTCAGAAGTTCTGGAAAATGCTGATCAGGTATATCAAGGCCCTCTGCATGACGTGAAAACAAGACTGTGCTGTGCAGTTACCGCAACTTGAATTACTGGATCGATCATTTCCCCCAGACCAAAAATTATTACACGTAGGGTCTGCCGGCCGTGGTAACCAAGCGGTTAAAGGCGCTACAGTCTGGAACCGCGCTGCCGCTACGGTCGCAGATTCGAATCCTGCCTCGGGCATGGCTGTGTGTGATGTCCTTAGGTTAGTTAGGTTTAAGTAGTTCTACGTTCTAGGGGACTGATGACCTTAGAAGTTAAGTCCCATTGTGCTCAGAGCCATTTGTACCTCGTAGGGTCTATGTCAACTTTATACAGCAACTTTCCTCTAGAGCTAACATCTAACAAAAAGACCTGCCGTTATTTCGTGTAAGACAATGCGCTGCCAATAAGTCTGCGACAGTGTTAAGAGATATTTGTACCTTAGCGAGAGTGTAACAACATTCAGTTTGCAGTAGTTTTCTGAATTTAGGTTTACTATTTAAGCAAGACAGGTCATCGTCCTCTTTTTATTACCCACATAGAGATTTAATAGTGGGTCTGAACATTAGTGACAACTCGTCTACGCTTCTTGAATTATGAGTAAATGTTCTGTTGAGTCTTTTACGTAGGACAGTCTATCGGTTCCATCATTCGTGAACGATTCTCTTGCGTTCTTTACAAATATTTTCTTCTTGGTGACCAGCATTGGTAACCATGGTCACCAGTCACTTACTGTCGATGGTCTCAAGATCATATTGAGTTCTTGATGTCGGCACCCCTAAAGCTTCTCTGTCACATAATGGCTGTCGAACTAATTTCTCGAAGCAGTTATCTGATGATGGATTTAATATTACTTTACAAGATTGTCTCTTCTTACTGTCGATAGCGTAAGCGAACATGTCCTAGTTTGTAGTAGCCGAATGAAAGTAGTCCCTTTCTGCTGACGTACGGTTGAACTACATCCGTGTAATTCAATTTAGGCTATGTTGAATGACTGTACGACAGGCGAGTATAATTCTGGCATCTTTTGCAAGCATGCAGTTATCAAACTAACCCGACCATCGTTAGTTACTTTCGTTTGTATGTACTCGTACTGGCGTTTAATTTGCACTTCGCGTGACCTAACAGTTTTGCTTGGCCAATCCCAAATTTGCGATATACATTCCCCTTACTGGTGAACTGTGTTTTTAGTATTATGTGAGAGTTACTTGAAACTCGCGCTACGGCAGTTAACAACAAACAGCTGAAGCGTCTCACGTCCCGAACTTTATATTACATCTGTTTCAATAACTGAGTTTTCAGATTGCGAATTTTTGTCGGGAGAATTTGGGGAATTTAGCTTAACACTCACAAATGTACTCTGCTACCCCTGTAGCCGCTTCTGGCCTATAGTGAACACTTGGGCAGCTTTACTCGTCTTCACAGGTGATGCAGACTTGAGGTGCGCCCTGCGCCGTACAGGCGAGGCCTCTGCTCTACACAGCCCACTTGGCTGCAGTCCATAGGAAATGTTGGAAATCGGCTACTGTGGCTATGCACGAGTTACTCATACAGTATTCCAGTGCACGTTCGTGGAATATACACTGAAGGACAAAAACTGCGACACCAACATATAATTAATGTACAGTGATGAAATTGTAGGAATATATTTCTCTGGGTAACATCTTTAAGTGCAATATCACAAGTGAGTATAAGCTTGCGATTAGCCATTACAAATGTGAAATGCTGGTACATTACTAACTGGTTTGACCACCAGAATGCTGAATAGAAGCATGCAAATGTGCATGCATTGTGTTGTACGTGTACCGGACATTACCTTGTGGGATGGAATTCCAAGCCTGTTGCATTGGTCTGTCAATAAAGGGGCGGTTAATGCTCTTTGTGGACGACGCTGGAGTTGTCCGTTTGAAACGTCCCCTTAGAGAATTGTATACGAGACTGTGCTTAAACTGACACACAATATTTTTAGCGCAACGCAATCTGACTTTCAAAAATCCCTACAAAAGAATGGCCCTGACTAACATTAACCTATACCTTTCACAAATCACTTACCTCACAAAAATCTTGGTTACTCGAACTACTGCAATACAGCGAGCGCCACTACTGCCAGCTAAATAAAAGATTCAAACTACTGAAGGTACTAACTACTGATAGGCATAGTTAGCAAATGAAAGATTTTAATGGAGAACAAACAATGTATTTACCTTAATATCATCACAAGTCATAATATATGTAATTTCAAAACTCCGCCATCTCTCTCCTCACATCCACCACTGCTGGCGGCTCACCTCTAACTGCGCAATGCTACGCGCTGTTCACATCCAGCTGCCGCTGCCCAACACTATAATGGCAGACAACAATGCAAACTAGCCACAGACTGCACACAGCACAGCCAGTGATTGTCATACAGAGCGCTACGTAACGTTGCCAATAAGAAAACAAAACTTGACGTCTAATATGTGCTACACTGGAGACAAATCTGGTGATCGAGCATTCTAAGGCAACATGTCGAGACAGTTGGTAGTAATTGACGGAACGTCATTGAGTAAAACAGAAGTGATTTCTAGCGTTCCCCGAGGTAGTGTTATAGGCCCTTTGCTGTTCCTTATCTATATAAACGATTTGGGAGACAATCTGAGCAGCCGTCTTAGGTTGTTTGCAGATGACGCTGTCGTTTATCGACTAATAAAGTCATCAGAAGATCAAAACAAACTGCAAAACGATTTAGAAAAAATATCTGAATGGTAAGAGAAGTGGCAGTTGACCCTAAATAACGAAAAGTGTGAGGTCATCCACATGAGTGCTAAAAGGAACTCGTTAAACTTGTTACACGATAAATCAGTCTAATCTAAAAGCCATAAATTCATCTAAATACGTAGATATTACAATTATGAACAACTTAAATTGGAAGGAACACACACATAAGACTGCGTTTTATTGGCAGGACACTTAGAAAATGTAACAGACCTACTAAGGAGACTGCCTACACTACGCTTGTCCGTCCTCTTTTAGAATACTGCTGCGCCTTGTGGGATCCTTACTAGATAGGACTGACGGAGTACATCGAAAAAGTTCAAAGAAAGGCAGCACGTTTTGTATTATCACGAAATATGGGAGAGAGTGTCACAGAAATGATACAGGATTTGGGCTGGACATCATTCAGAGAAAGGCGTTTTTCGTTGCGACGGAATCTTCTCACGAAATTCCAGCCACTAACTTTCTCCTCCGAATGCGAAAATATTTTGTTGACGCCGACCTACATAGGGAGGAAAGATCACCACGATAAAATAACGAAAATCAGAGCTTGCACGGAAAGATATAGGTGTTGATTCTTTCCCCGCGCTATACGAGATTGGAATAATGGAGTTGATTCTTTCCCCGCGCTATACGAGATTGGAATAATAGAGAACTGTAAAGGTGGTTCGATGAACCCTCTGCCAGGCACTTAAATGTGATTTGCAGACTATCCATGTAGATGTGGGTGTAGACACTTTGTAGAGCACGTTCCGTTACAAGAACAGAAGAACAGTGCAACAGGTCGAATCAGCAGATGTACAAATTTGCAGTCAGGATGTGTGGGGTAACCAAGAGTGTGCTCCTGCTGTCATGCGAAATCGCACTCCAGACTAAAACTCCAGGTGTAGTTCCAGCGTCCAGCGTCCAGCTTCCTTCTGACCAACACACGGCCATCAGTGGCATCGAGTCAGAACCAGTTTTCATCAGAAAACACAACGGACCTTCACCCTGACATCCAATGAGCTTTTGTTTGACACCACTGAAGTTGCAAATGACAGTGGTTTGGGACCAATGAAGTGCACGCTACATTACGAGTGGCTCGGAGCTGTCCTTGTAGTAACCGATTGGTAACAGCTCGTTGTGTCACTGCGGTGTCAACGGCTGGTCATATAGCTGCCGCAGATGCAGTACGATGCGTCAGAGCCATAAGCCGAAGGTCTTCTCTCCTGTTAGTGCAACTTGGCTGTCTGGAGCCCGGTCTTCTCGCAACTGTACATTCACGTGACCACAGCAGCCAGCAATTATGTGCAGTGGCTGCGTTCGTGATAAGTCTTTCTGCATTATCGAGGAAGGAACACCCAACTTTCCGTGACCCTCAGTGAAGTGTTGGCAATGGTGTCTTTGTTGTCTTAAAGGCGTTCTTGACTAATATGAAATCAGCATGTTCAGTCTGAATTGTAAGTAACGCTTGCGACTATAACAGCGTGTATTTGAAGCAAACCTGATTTGCATCCTCAGAGTGACGCTAGTAGCGTCTGTCTTACGCGATTGGAGCGAAACTTTAATAGACATCATCTTTCAGATGTAGAAACACGCTTACCAACTGTCGTTTATGTCGCACAACGCCTTCTTCGTGCTACGATGTTTTTTCATCTGTGAACTTTGTCCATTGTCAATATTCTCCGAACTGTGGAAATGTGGTATCAAGTAATTCGCGTTCACTATTCAGTACAAGATAATGAAATTACAAAGCGGCAATATCGTCGAGTCACTTGGGGGCTCAACATAAAATAAATGATACAGTTCACAGCAAAAAGTTATTTACAGGTGGCTCGAACACACCAGGCATCGTTGCAGAAGCTATAAGACAGATATCAGTAAATTCGATTTTGTCGACATGGCCGCTTCTGTTCGCTGTCCATATAAAACAGCGTGCTAATGGCTAAACTACTTTCTGACAGGTCACACAGTACGAAACAAGTCGACGGACTCTTCTTGTGTACCGATCCCATGAGCACACAGTTGCCTGCTGCAATAGCTGCTTCGAGGAAAACTGCAAACAATCTAGCACTGGGTTGGGGTTGAGTTGTTAGGGGAAGGAGACCAGACAGCGAGGTCATCCGTCTCATCGGATTAGGGAAGGACGGGGAAGGAAGTCGGTCGTGCCCTTTGGAAGGAACCACCCCGGCGTTTTCCTGGAGCGATTTAGGGAAATCACGGAAAACCTAAATCAGGATGGCCAGACGCGGGATTGAACCGTCGTCCTCTCGAATGCGAGTCCAGTGTCTAACCACTGCGCCACCTCGCTCGGTACTATCTAGCGCTGAACGTCCTAAGATATCTTGCTACATCGTAAGAACTCCATAAATCGATGTTACTGGCGACAGTAAAGTAAGAGGCAATGGTCGCATCAGTTTGCCAAACAGGAGCAACATCTGACACATACTTCAGTATCCCTTCTTCAACATGACAACTACCAACTGCTTGAGCCGAGACAGTGGCAGAGTTGTCAACGTTATGTTGCGACATTAACTCCAGGGAAATTGGGAACTGAGAAAACTAACAGTTTCCAGTCTCAAGCAGAAGATTTTCACCATTAATGGGTGGAGAGCACTCATTTCCATTGCAATAAAATGCCACAATGGATATACACTGTCGTTTGTGAAAAGTGCAACACCGAGAAGGAATTACCCGAAAAGCGCCACGCTTCGTGGATGTGGCGACGGGTGTGCAAGCAATACTCGATACGCTTTGCAGCGAGACGGGGTACACGAGGCCGAGCAGAGCCCTCTCGTGTCGGTCCGACAGGATCGGTGTTGCGCCAAGTGTAGTCGGTGCAGAGCTGTCACACAAAGTGGAAACAATACAGTGAGTGCCAATATGCCTCGTCGACGATAAAAGTGAGCCACATCGGCATGTGAGCGAGTTTGAACGGGGCAGAGTGGTCGGTCTCCGGGAAACGGGGTTGTCATGCCGTGACAGTTCGGCTCACACAGGACATGATATTACAACAAAGATGCGTGTGTAGAAGCAGTGGGTAGAGGAAGGTCGTACGCAGTGACTAGCGGGAACTGGACCACGGAACATGACCACAGCACGAGATGGCCGTCAATTTGTCCGCATGACCATTACGGATCGTACAGCGTCATCCACATTGTTGGTTCGTCACTGGAGCAATGCAACAGGTGTGAACTTGTGTGCATCGATGGTTCATCGCCGTCTGCTGCAGGCTGGACTGGTTGCACGCATACCATTACGTCGGCTTCTATTGTGCAGGAAGCACAAGCTCCTCCGACTGCACTGGGCACATGAACACCGTCACCGAGTTTCTGAGTGGCAACATGTAATCTTTTCTGATGAGTCCCGCTTCAACGTGTCCTACAGTGACGGCCGCATACGTGACCGGCAGTACCGTGGTGAGCCCAACCTGGAGGGCTACGTTATGGAGCGGCACAGCGGACAAACACCATTTGTGATGATTTGGGGTGCCATTGATTACAACAACCGTTTTCGCCTCGTACGTGTTGTGGACACTTTGAACAGCAACAAGTACCTAACGGGGGTTGTGGAGCCTGATGTACTCCCTCTGACTCAGGCAGCTGCACAAGCCACATTTTAACAGGACAATGCCCGGTCATATATTGCGAGGAAGGTACAGGTCTTCTTCGAAGAGCGACAGGTATCATTGCTTCCATGACCTGCACGTTCGCCAGACATGTCGCCCATGGAACGTGTCTGGGATATGGTTGGTCGGCACCTGGTGTATTACGGTCCTCCAGTAACTTGTGTCACGGATTTGTGGGCTCGGATACAAACTGCATGGAGGGAAATCCCTCAGGAACGTATTCAGATCCTTATTGATTCAATGCCACTGCGTACAGCAGCTCTAATTGCAGTGCATGGTGGCCACACGACATACTGAATAGTAGGGCTCAAAGGACATGTACAGATTTGAAAAGGTAATCATTTGTTACTTGCCATGTACCTAATCTGTGGTATTAATTTAATTGAATTCATACGTTTCCTTCTTGGTGTTGCAATTTCCACATACGGTAGAGTAGTTAATACCCTACGCAAATTGCGGTTATTGGTCAGATGAAAAGGTGGTGTTACAGGCTGACGCAAATAAATCACAACACCGAGAACAAGTTTCGTGACACGATAGTTGGTAGGCGTGTGTCGACATATGAAAGATGATGTCGACTCAAATTTCGCTTAAGAGTGGCACTAACAGCACTACGACGATGCAAACAGGTTTTCTTCAGATACACGCTTAACAGTCGTAATCGTTAGTTAACTTTGCGGTTCGACGTGTTGAGTTGATGTTAGTCAAGAATGCCTTTAAAGCGACAAAGACGCCGTTATCAATATCAAACTGAGTTTGAACGAGGTCGTGTAATAGGGCTATGTGATGCTGGATGTTACTTCTGCAATACTGCAGAAAGACTAGCAGGAACATAGCCACTGTAAATGATGGCTGGCAGCGGTGGTCCTAGAAGTGTACTGTCGCAAGAAGATGGGCCTCCGGACGGCCACGTGGCACAACCGAGAGGGTAGACCAGCTTTTTCAGCGTATGGCTCCTGCACGTCGTCCCTCATGCAACAGTTGGCACCACAATCACACAGTGAAGTTACAAATCTGTTACATCAAGGACAGCTCCGAACCAGACACCCTGTAGCATGATTTGCACTGACTCCAAACTACCACCGCTTGGGACTTTAGTGGTGTCAAGCAAGAGCTCGTTGTAGGGCTGGGTGCAGATCTGTTGTGTTTTCTGATGAAAGCTGGTGCTGCTTCGGGGTGTCGGTTAGAAGGAGGCCAGTTTAGGGCCAGCAACCATCCTGTCTGCATGCTGGACACAAAGACTTACAACTGGAGTTGTGCTGTAAGGTGCGACTTCGCATATTAGAGCAGGAGCCCTCTCGTGGTTATCCCACGCACCCTGATTACAAATTTGTACGTCAGTCTGGTGAATCTACCCGTTGCTCCCATTCATGAATAGCATTACAAGGCATGTTTTCCAACAGGATAACGCTCGTCCACATATTTTTGTAATCCTGTATGTTCTACAAAGTGTCGTCATGTTACCTTCGCCTGTTCGATCAGTAGATCTTCCTGCAATTAAGTACATACGGACATCATCGGCTGACAATTCCAGCGTCATGCACAAACGGCATTAACCGTCCCTCCAATGACCGACCAAGTGTAACAGCCATGGAACTAAAGCCTGCAAGGTGTCCTACAGCACCTGCACGATACAATACATGCACTTTTGAATGCTTACATTCAACAGTCTAGCGGTTACACGGTTTATTAATGTTCCAGAATTTCACATTTAGAATGGCTTATCTCGAGCTTACATTAACCTGTGATCCCACGGTGTTACTCAGTTAAATATTATTGATTGGCGACTCCATAGACTGCTGTGTGCACAACGACCACATGATAAATAAAACTACAAGGAAGTTCAGCATTGGCTGTAATTTTGTTGATTTATTAACAGCAAAATCGATTTTCGATCACATAATGATCATCTTCAGTGCTGGAAGTTTAACATTTCACATAGCGATCAGTGAATAAGAAACAAAAGACCACAAGTACACCTGAGTATAAACCAGCTGTTGGTAAGAACATACCTTTAGCGTACAAATTAAAACTCGTAGGCACTTGTGTCTAGTTATTAGCAGTAACAGAAGCTATGAAACAATCACAGTAAACAGCGGCTTCACCAGGAGAGTATGCCAGCCCAGAGTGGTACAACTCAGTACATGCAAAGCAGGTTGATATAGCCTTAAAAGACAGCTGTAGGATTGTTACAGGCTGCCTAAAGCCAACCCTCATAGACAAAGTTCAATGACTCGTTGGGATTGCTCCACGTGACATCAGAAGAGAGGTCGCCGCTAACATCGAGAGGCATAAATCACATACAGTGACCTCACACCCACATCAGCCTGCCAAGCCAAGACTGAAGTCTGGGAAGAGATTCCTAACAACTTCACAGCCCTTAGAAGGATCAGCTGCGGCTACCCGACTCACCAATTGGAGAGAAAGATGCCAACACCTGTCAAACTGCCGCCGGGACATGTGGAGAAGTGGGTCATCTGGCAGTCCTTGAACAGACTACGGACCGAAGTCGCAAGATAGAGGGACAATCTCCTTAAATGGAACTTCCAACTGCCAACTGCCAACACAACACTGTGCGAATTGAACTGCAGACAACCCGGCATCTCTTAAAATATAACTCATGCTCAACCAGCGGTAGCACGAAGGACTTGGCGTCTGCAGCACCCAATGCTATCAAAGTTACCCAATTCTGGGCGAATACTGTATAGTTTTCTTTGTATGTATTCTATATGTGTTCATTTTAGTGTACCTGTGACACGAATAAAGAAAGATAGCTTCTATTACCATGTCTAGTTACACCAGTGCCCACGAGCTTTAATTTCTACGCTAAAGTTATGTTCTTACCAACAGCTGGTTTATACTCAGGTGTATTTGTGGTCTTTTCCTATTCACTGATCGCTATGTGAAATGTTGAACTTCCAGCACTGAAGATGATCATTATGTGATCAAAAATCGATTTTGCTGTTAATAGATCATCAAAATTACGGCCAAATCTGACCTTCCTTCTAATTTTATTTTCAGTTAAATATGTTACCTAGACTAACGTATTTCGGAAGTTTCAGTGCTCTACTTCTACCATTTTTTTGGTGCTGCGATTTTTTTCCGTGACTGTAGTTTCTGGTGCACTAGGTAAGGTATAACAGCTAGCAGAACACTAAGTGATGTTCTCAAAATTGTTGACTTCTCATTTTGATTAGCTCTAAGTTGTTTGAAGAATTCTGAAAATGTAAATTTTTGAATCTTACCTGATTGGTACTTTAACCCGATTAGTTAGTGGTAAAAGCTTAACAGTGAATGGCTACGTTCAGTTTCTTTATATACGTGATAAAATTAAATGATTCATGTACTTCGCCATTCTCGGGAAAGATACAGATGAAAACTTCCTGGCAGATTAAAACTGTGTGCCCGACCGAGACTCGAACTCGGGCACACAGTTTTAATCTGCCAGGAAGTTTCATATCAGCGCACACTCCGCTGCAGAGTGAAAATTTCATTCAAGATACAGATGTATTTTCACCCTTAGAGGCAACGGCTTCTTTGTTCCTGTACTGATGACACTCACTTGTGTAGACTGGAAGTTAGTTAAATGACAATCGTGATCTTTCTCCTGATGGCAAAGTAGATCTTCCTCCTGCTATCCTGTGCAGATTCTACTAACCTGTCATTTATTTCTTGCAGGCTCTAGAACTGAAGGATGCTCCGGGTACGCTGTATCCATTACAGGGTGACGTTAGCAGCGAGGAGAGTATTCTATGCGCCTTCAAATGGATCAAAGAGAATTTAGGAGGAGTCGATGTCCTTATCAACAACGCCGGCGTTTGCAGAGAGAGTCTTCCGTCAAGTAAGTGAGCCACAGTTCGCTTCCATTCAAGCAAGAACCACGACACGTCATGTTACGACAAAGAACATGGAAAGAGGTTTGAGGTTTATGTGGACAGGTAGTAAAGCACGGACAGATATTGTGCTGAAAAGACTTCTTATAAGCTTTCTGTTTCTCTCTTGCCACGGCTGAATGTCTTATTCATCTCGTGTAATACAAACTGCATGTAGCATAAGAAGCAAAGCTCCCACAAAATATTGACACACTTTTTGATAAAGAATTGTTCAGTTCACAGACTGTAAAATGCTCAGTTAATGTCGAAAGAGGAAAAGAGGCAGCAGGTGCAACAGTTAAAGGGATCGTAAGGTGCCTTGAAAAAATTGCGAAAGCAAGCAACTAGTCTAACATGTTCACAGGTGGCAGATGAGGCAGTGCGATGACGAAATAACACAGACAGTACATAGTGATAAGCCAGATCGTGAGGCCAGTTGCACATCACATAACCAAAGCAAATCAATAGCCTTGGGTGTGCACAGGCTGGCAATTGAGGCAGTGCCATTTTGATACAGAAACACGCTGCTGAGACAAGCGATAGGACACGTAGCTATTGTTCAGAGCTCGCGGAATTTGAACGAAAAGTAAGCACGAGGAATTCCGCAGTTGGCACACAGACACACACAAGCGACGTAATAATTGGACATGGGACGGTGGTAAAGATCGAACCAAAGCCGGAGACAGGGCAGTCCCATAAGCTGTCATCTATGCTATAACAACTGACAATGAATGTATCTGGCAGCCCGCTTGAATATGCGGGATCAACGGCCTGCTCGGCTAACTTCAAAGCTTATTATTTTGGAGACAGCGCAAAGCATTGTATCCGTTTCATAACACCCTTGAAAGCTTTTCAGACTGTTTCTGACTACTCTGTATCCCGTATTCATGATGCAGAATGAAATAAAAGTCCAGGTACTAGTGACTTAGCTCCTGCCGAATACTAATTAAGTGCAAACGGCAGCCAGCTCAAAAAAATTCATTGTGACTACTTCTGGAACGAAAAGGTTGTAGTTCTTGATTTTTTGTAACGCCGCTGTTAATAAATAGCTAGAATTATATTTACCTTTAACAATCATAAAGACATCAAAGAAGGAGGAGATTACATAAGAACACGAAACGATCCAATTTCACAGTGGTAATGCCCAACTGCAAGAATCTTTGGCAGCGAATCTGCCACCTTCTTGGAAAGGATCAAGATCCCTTACCCATCGCACAGTCCACATGTGACCTCCTTCATCTTTTACACGTTATAACCCATGAAAGACAGTTCCCAGCGTCCGCGATTTGATAACATTTTGAGTTGAAGAAGTAGATACAACAATTTTTCCGAATTCTTTCAACGAGGATTACGGAATAAGCTTCAACAATGATGCTCAGTCACTACAATTTAAATTATGACTGTGCTGAGTAGCTTCATTATGTACAGGGCCTTTGATGCATAAGCATTTCGAAAGATGAGTCAGTTAACACGGTTTTAATACAGTCCTCGTCCTTCGGTTTGTTGCTGACTGATCGTGGTGGCATACTCTGTTCCCAGCTGGACAGACAGCCGAGTGGAAGCGCATACTGGACGTCAACGTGCTGGGGCTGTCCATCTGCACCAGGGAGGCCGTCCAGAGCATGCTGGACAGGGGTGTTGACGACGGCTTCATCATCCACATATGCAGGTGCGCTTCAAAGCGTTTATAGCGATACTTTTCTTGAGACTGTATATAGGTGTTCTTCAGAATACAGCCATTCAGCACGTGACAGTCAGTGAAGATGTTGTATTAGGCTTCTGGGAATCCGATAAACATCGACATCCGTTACTTCATTAGAATGATTGTGTCTGGTGACCTGAAGACTACCCCACGCTTGAATTCTGCATTCAAACCTGCGGAAGCTCTGACATGGAGACTTTACGGAGAAAGTAATAAGGTTCTTGATCCTTCTTGGATTACAGTATTCTTCTTCATCGTGTACCGAATATATGTTTCAATGTACAACAATGAGTTTGGTTCGGAATTCTTCTGCGCCGTGCCCACTAAATACACTGATGGCCAAAAGAGACACTCTTTTCAATTTATTCTATGTTCTTTATTTATCGAAGAAGGTAAGGGTCGTACTAGATACACAGGCAATTCTCAGGGACTGGTGGAGCTTTTTGTAAGTTATGGTTTTCGTGGCTGGTCCATTGAATTAGGATTCCTCCAGCGAATTACATACCAAAATTTATCTCTTCCGCAACTAGCATCATGTGATAATTTCACCATAGATCGCTTGGGACACACAGTCATACACTGATCAGCCAAAACATTATGACAATTGTCCACCGTGACGTTCTATGCCGCCAGGTTGCTTTACGGGCGCATGACACGGTAACAAATGTATTGGGGATCAACATAGCGAAGATATGGGCTGCAGATGGGGAAATCCATTGAGATAAGCGACTTTGGAAAAGGGCAGATTATTATTACGCAGAGTTTGTAAACGAGTATCTCGAGAACGGTGAAGCGGCTGAAATGTTCACACGCTGTTGTCGTCAGCATCTACAGAAAGAGGCGGAAGGACAGTGAGTCTACCACTAGGCACTAAATGGTTGGGCGCCGACGATTCTTCACAGAACTTAGGGTTCGGAGGCTTGTCTGCTCTGTAAAATAGAATAGATGGTGACCTGTAGCATCTCTGCGGAAAGAGCACGATTCGGGTGCACGCACATGTTCACCGTATATTGTCGAACATGGAGCTCCGCAGCAAACCACCCATTCATGTTCACATGTTGACGCTACGTCATCGTCAGTTACGATTGCAGTGGGCACGGAACTATAGTGGTTTGAGCGTGGATCAATGGAAACGTATAGCATTGGTGGCCGGGAGACCCCTCACGGGGCGGTACGGCCGCCGCTCCTCAAGTTCCTTAACGCCACTACGGTGACTTGCGAGTGAATGAGGATGAAATGATGATCAAAGACACATAACAGCCAGTCATCTCGAGGCAGAGAAAATCCCTGACCCCGCCGGGAATAGAACCCGGGACCCCGTGCGCGGGAAGCGAGAACGCTACCGCAAACCACGAGCCGCGGACGGTTCTTCAGATGAATCTCATTTTTGCTACACTAGCTCGCTGTTCATCTGCCCAAACGCCACCTTCGATGTGAACGGCGGATCGAAACGTGCAGCGCGACACGGACGCAGGCTGGTGGGAACAACATTGTGCTATGGGAAACATTCTCCTGCGCTGCGCGCTGACAGCAGCAAACCACTTGCATCCCTTCATGCTTGATGTCTTCCCCAGTCAACTTCTATCAGTAAAATAACCCGTGTCTGGGGGCCGGATCCGTGTTGGTTTGAGGAGCACTGTACTCAGTTCACGTTAATGTCTCGGCGACCAAATTCGCCTGATGTAAATCATGTGGAGCCCATCTGGGTCACTATTGGGCGCTATCACCGCGTACGCAAATCACCGACGCGTTATTTACTCGAATTACAGGTCCTGTGCGTAAACAAGCTACTAAGCAGGAGGTCATAACGTTTTGACTCATCAGTGTATATACCAAGGGACGAAGGCGTAATGGTGGATGGCTGTATGGCGAAGTCGAAATGCTAGTCCGACTAATTATTCTTGAGTGCTTCTTCAGTGGCTGCGATCAACAAGTTGGCATTATAGAAGACACTGAATGTCTTCAGGCAAGCGCTGTTACGATATAACAGGTATTCGTATCGGTGGCTGCTTCATTTAGATCACTTGATCCCAATGACGATGTTACATATAATAATAAGTTGAAACATTCTTGTTTTGCTTTATGTTCCTTCATGATGTCACGTTATGTAGTTTCGTCATCCGTTAAGCGCAGTGACCTCCTTTCACGTCATTAAGAGAAATGACTCATTACTTCCTGATTTTCTAAACTGACCAGATTTCTCTGATTTCTGAATGATTTATTTATTTCTGAAATATGTCTTGTTACTGCGGCATGTAAACAAATACATTCTGTGTTTACACACTGCATGCCAGAACTGATGCAAAGTAAGCATAGGGCATTTGTTGTGAAATAAATCTCCAGGATTGTTGAAGTCTATCTTTAAGACAATGATGTTCTCGGTGTGAACCAACGTTTTATTTTGATGATATCTTTTCAAAATCAATAACGAACCTTATTTTGTATAGTGGTGGTAATATTTTTAGGATTCTCAAGGAATAATCTTCATAGATTACTTGGAAAAAGGTAGAAACGTAACCGGACCCTGTTATGCTTCAGTATTGGATCGTTTGAAACTTCTGATGGCTGCAAAAAGACCTAGGTTCGCACACAATAGTGCAAACGGAAGTGTTAGTTCTGCAAGTTTCGCAGGAGAGCTTCTGTGATTTGGAAGGTAGGAGACGAGGTACTGCCCGATGTAAAGCTGTAAGACGGAGCGTGAATCATGCTAGCGTTGCTCAGTTGGTAGAGAACTTGCCCGCGAAAGGTCAAGGACTCGAGTTCGAGCCTCGGTTCGGCACACAGTTTCAATCTGCCAGGAAGTTTCACAACAGCGCACACTCGGTTGCTGAATGGAAATCTCATTCTGGACGCAAAAAGTGCTGTTTCAGCAGAATAATGTGCCATCCCACACATCAGCGGTAACTATGGCAACAGAGAGTGAATTTATATCTGAATTAGTTCATCATTCACCTTATTCACCAGGCTTAATCCCCAAGTTACTTCTTCTTGTTCCCTAACTTGAAACTTTGGCTCACTGGAGGAAATTCTCATCAAATGGAGGAGTGATAGTTGCATTTAATGAGTGTTTCGCAGAGTTTGACAGAACTTATTTCTGTGATGGGATGAAAAGGCTGGAAGATCGCTGGAGCAAGCGTGTATCCTCCACAGTACAAAATGTCGACAAGTAAGTTGAGTTGTTTAAGAAGCACACTTTTTCCTTTTTTTTACGAGAGTTATTAAAACATCCTCATATTACAAAACAGTTTAAAATCTATTGTGGCACAAATCCTAATTTGACTCTAACATAATGTGCACTGGGTTAAAATTACACTTGAAAATTTGCAATTAATTTTTCTTTGTTGAATTTACATCTGTCATTTTCACTTAATGATTAACACCAGCTGTAATCATTATCGGTAATTTGCCGCTGTTATTGTCGTTGTTGGAGGTGGTGGCGGCGGCGGGGGTTGCGGCGCCGGTGGTAGGAGTGTGTGTATGCGTGTGTGTGTGTGTGTGTGTGTGTGTGTGTGTGTGTGTGTGTGTGTGTGTCGTGTGAACCGTAGCTTTATTTGTATTTAATGGAAAGTGTAACAACTGCGCAGTTTATAAAAGATCCGCTGCGATAATATTTTGTTATTACTGGGCGTTTTCGTTACTCGAATTCCATTCAACGTTTCATGTTTGGAAAACTTCTAGAAGTTCTTGTACTTGTGCGTGTATTACGGAAGACTGTTTTATTTAACCAAAAGTTAGCTTTCGGTTAGTTTTACTAACGAACATGAAAACTGACCCTTGGTTCGACAGTCTACATAAGACAATTTACAGCAAGAAAAAAAATTTGGTGCATTATATCCTGTTTTCCCCAATGAAGGAATAGTTACAACGGAATCACTTCCGCTTCCTTTTAAAATACAGCGTCTGTGAAAGTAACTTTGTGTCACCACATACAATTCTCATACATCTACAGAAGCAGGAAAGTCCGTATTGCCCGAGACGGCGTTGTGGATAAAGATGCCGGAGGTGTGGATTTCAGACCGCCGACCACCGATCTCCATGAAAATATCCTGTGGTTTGTTGGTTTACTTTAAGTACCAAGCCAGAATGATTCCTTCAAACTCACCGCTGATTTCATAACACAGTCCTTGTTAAATTGAACTAGTGTTCTCTCCCTTGTAACAGCGATGTCTATGGGACATTAAAACTTCTTTCTTTTAGAAAGGTGTCATCTGACGCATGACAGATGGTTTCATGTCCATTACATAGAGAAAACTCTCATCCCAGACACCTTCACAGCCGGCCGGAGTGGCCGTGCGGTTCTAGGCTCTACAGTCTGGAGCGGAATGACCGCTACGTTCGCAGGTTCGAATCCTGCCTCGGGCATGGATGTGTGTGATGTCCTTAGGTTAGTTCGGTTTAATTAGTTCTAAGTTCTAGGCGACTGATGACCTCAGAAGTTAAGTCGCATAGTGCTCAGAGCCATTTGAACCATTTTGAACACCTTCATTGTTCTGTTTAGGAATATTTACCTTAAAAATCAAGGAATTCAATTTTCTTGTGTTCACTCGAACTATAGAAACGAAGGTGCAAAATTATTGTAACCTACAGATCTTCATTACCTTCTCTCTGTATAGCGCCAAGCACTTTGTCATATCTGTATACTAACATGATGTTCACCAAAACCATCGCCCAGTAGTGCTAAAAACTATGATTTCCTCACTGTTATGACTAACAATATGCTGAAGAGCTGAAACTAACTTTCGTAAGATTCAGCAACAAAATACTCCACTGAGGAACTCAATCTACAGCACATCTGGTGTGACATTTCCTGCGTGAGAATCTACAGGATGAAGCGAAATTCGCGCACTCGGGCTTCGCAGTGCGACTCCTTACATGCCAGCTATAGAAAAACGTCTCTTGCAAAATTTTGTCCGGTGAGTACAACCAGCAGAAAAAGGACGTTAAAGAGTATCAATCTGGCAACACTGTAACCACATGAATAGTAATTACCTCTGTCAGCACATTTTACTTCTGCTGTACAGTTGGTGCGGTGGATATAGTTTTGGGTTAGCATGCAGGAAGTCAATGGTTCGATACTGGTTTGAGGCATACTTTTTTAATTTGGTAAATTTAGTGCAGGTGGTACGGTACCTGGCATCTTAATCGTTAACGACTGCAGCGGGTCCTTTACAATCGTAGAAATGGAAGATTGGTCAGCTTTCAAAGCAGCCCTTGCCACTTCGTGGGGGTGAATTTATTTGCTAGATTCGAAAACCTGTTTTCTTTGTATCCTTCTCCAATGGTACCATAAATTAGTATCAAGTATTATTCTTGCCTCGTTCAGGTCCATTACGTTTGGTTAGGGCCATACGTTACCAGTAGAACTAGCAACGTGCTTTGTGAATACTGTGAATGGTTCCAACAAGAACAGGAAGCCAACGACGGCTTCGTGAACACCGTAATATGGCCGGATGAAGCAGCATTCACTCTTGAGGGTGTCTTCAATATGCACAATGCCTACCATTGGTGTGAAGTTAACCTGTACGTCACCTGCGACCGTGGGTATCAAGTTCAATTTGTTATCAGCGACTGGGCTCTGAGCACTGTGGGACAATTTCTGAGGTCATCAGTCCCCTAGAACTTAGAACTACTTAAACCTAAGTAACCTAAGGACATCACACACATCCATGCCCGAGGCAGGATTCGAACCTGCGACCGTAGCGGTCGCGCGGTTCCAGACTGGAGCGCATAGAACCGCTCGGCCACTCCGGCCGGCCTATCAGCGACTGGGCCGGAATTTTGGGCGACAGGTGTTTAGGTCCATACACATTGCCTGACCAGCTGACTGCACGGAGGTATCATGCATTCCTCAAACGATATGCCCGATGCTCTGGAAGATGTTTCACTACACGTTTGGCAGAGGATATGGTTCTAACATGATCATACACCTCCACATTCTGGAATTAATGTGAGACAGTATTTGGACAGAACAGACACAGCGTTCACCTGACCTAAATCGCCTGGTTTTCTTCCTGTGGGGTCACCTGAAGGAGCACATGTACGTTACTCCCCCGACGAATATGGAAGAATTGGTAGTGCGTGTTGATGCTGCTCTTTTTACTGTGGATGCAGATTTTCTGCGAAGGATCCAGAGCTGCATGACACGGCGGGTTGCGCAGCGTTTGGACGTTCAGGGAGGTCGCTTTGAGCATCTATTGTTCCGAGGACAAAGTATTCTGTTGTGAAGGTCATGCGGTCATTAATTTGGACATTATTATTGTCACTGGTTGCTAATGTGCGACATCTGAGCGCTCATATTACATGTAGTGTAAATGATAAGCATATGTTGTGTTATTGTATTGTGCTATCATCTTTAGCATTTTGTAGTTATTCTGTCTTATGACAGGTCAGTTGTTTGAACTGTCAATTTCTTATTTGTCTAACCACGTATTTGTTACGTTCAAGGTTACAAAATGTTGTAAATTTAGGATACGTGTGGCCTAAGAAACGGTGTATGTTACAGTATGAAATGCCAGAATGAAATTAGGAAATTAAAAAAAATCCGCCCAAACTCAGGTTCGAATCCTCGATCTCCTGCATGCTAACCCAAAACTCTCTCCATTGCACCAACTGTAAGACACGATTAATATATGCTGTTAGAGGTTGTTACCATACGGAAGAATTCTACGACATGTTGAGTATCACACTGAAGTTTTTGTGTTTCAGGAATAGAAAGTAATGATTATTACAGACCTGTACTCATATAGGTGCTGTCATTTCGTTTCCAACACTACCCCCTCTAACTGCGCTCGTTTATTTGTGATGACCGTCAATGTCGTGATCGCAGCGGTCTGTTCACACATAAAAGGTGAATTAAATGGTTCAAATGGTTCAAATGGCTCTGAGCACTATGGGACTCAACATATTAGGTCATAAGTCCCTTAGAACTTAGAACTACTTAAACCTAACTAACCTAAGGACGTCACACACACCCATGCCCGAGGCAGGATTCGAACCTGCGACCGTAGCAGTCCCGCGGTTCCGGACTGCAGCGCCAGAACCGCTAGACCACCGCGCGGTGAATTAAATTAGCCCTGCCATTGACAATCTGCAACCGCGGGTGACGTGTAGGTTACCTCCCAAGATTGTGACAATACTCCACTGTTTAACTTAATCAAGGTCTGTATTTGAAATCTAATTCTAATCTACTGGATGCTGATGACATGTTTGCCGGCCGGAGTGGCCGAGCGGTTCTAGGCGCTACAGTTAGGAATCGCGCGACCGCTACTGTCGCAGATTCGAATCCTGCCTCGAGCATGGATGTGTGTGATGTCCTTAGGTTAGTTAGGTTAAAGTAGTTCTTAGTTCTAAGGGACTGATGACCACAGCAGTTTAGTCCCATAGTGCTCAGAGCCATTTGAACCATTTCTGACAAGTCTTCTATAAAAACAACTCTCAAACAAACAATGCAAAGTGAACGCGTATAGACATAAAACGGTAACTACTACTCATTAATCTAAATTTGATATTGGCAAAACGCGTATGATGTGACTCGAAATCACGCCATCGTTTATAAGACGCAAAGAGTTATGTGGTTGATATTAATTAACATCGAATTTAAGAAAGCCTCTACCCTTGCTGGTACTAGCAGCAAGGGCTCTGCGATGAAACAAATGGTACTTAACATATTTGCTATTAAAGAAGAGCAGCTCCGCAGCGGTGATATGGGCGCTGCTACCAGTGGTGGTTCAGACGAAGTGCTTTGCGCAGCTAAAGATTCTGACTACAAGGGGGCGTCAAATGGCGTCTGCATATTCCTTAGGTAGAAGTCACATCCGTACAGTGCCTGACACGAGTCAAGATCCGTGCTTGCTCATAGGCCAGGAGCAGAGCCTTAAGTGTGCGATAGTAAGGAGTACTTCGTACTGCCTCCATCTCCACAAAGAAGCACAGGGTCGAATCTCTGCTCACAGACTGACGAGTGATGCCACTTTCGAATGCTGAGACTGTACTTCCGTCACCTTGCCAGCAGTGTATCGAAACGCTGTCCAGTGAAGTTATGTCCTACTGACACCTTGCCAGCAATGTCTCTAAATGCTATCTAGTGAAGTGCGTCCTACGGACACGCGCCAGAGATCTCTCAAAGTCGCTATACAGCCAGCCATGTCCTATTGACATCCGCCAGACTGTCCGCTCTCCACGAGGAGACCAGTTTAGAGCAAACTTGTGAGGTGAAAGGCTGTGGGGGGGGGGGGGGGCGGATGTGAAGACCGCAGTTTCTGTAGTAATACTCGCGGCAAAGTGGCAGTCGCGAATCTGGCGTGTTTACATCTAAGATGGGTGTGTGTCAGCCGTCTTGACAGGAGCAGAATCTTCCTAGTTTCGGCACTGACCGACAGATGGCACTTTAAAATGAGTACGGTCAGTTTGGCTTCCAGCCACGTGATGGGGAAACTCAACGGCCGGCACGCTGGCTCATGGCGGGCTTTCTCCGAGCCGCTTTTAACATAGAGGTAAAGTGAATGCATGATGTAGAAATAAATAAAAACTGATCCCAATGTGGCACAAAGGAGCTTGTAGCCTCATTTTAAAGCAGAAAATTAGCCGGATGTGCTCATATAAACGCGCCTCCACTTGCCCTGGTAGTTTTTGAATTGTAATGAATTAAATATTTTAATAACTAAGTAAGATTGTAAATTGGACATCTTGAAGACCCTTTGGCAAAATTTTACGAACAAGGTGTCAAATAAAAGGTCCGAATGAGTTGTATTAAGATATCTATGTAACTTTTTTTACATGTTTCACAAATTCAGATGAGGCGCTGGAATGCTGTTTTCGTTATTATAAATGCAGAATTTTGATATATAAAAAATAGGAACTATAATGATAGCGGCAGTACGGAAAAGTAGACATAAAGAAATAGGTAATACAATAATAATATCTGTTATTTATGCATTTAAAGTTTTTAAACAATGAATAGTTCTATATGAAGAAGACCTGAATTTTAAATAATATGAGAATAAGATCTCGTACACAAATTCTGATGAAGAATCTGAATGCAGCTCAAAATTTCCGTCTGAATGGAAGTGTTACATGCATTTTATTGTATCTATATTAAGTGTAAGAGTAAATTTTATGTGCAAACAAACTTGACTTCAGAGTGTTCAAACCGACGGCTTTTAAGGACGACCAGTTTCTGTGGTAAGGTGCTGTCATTCAGTTGAGTTGAAAGGGGTAGCACATGTGACTCGCAAAAATCCGTGCACGAATTGGACTTACAATATTTTCGGACCGCGGAGTCGCCTGAACTTGTGATTTTCAGCAGTTGGGTGCTGCTGGACTTTGAAAAATCTCTGTGGTGGGTTTGTGAGACTTGTGAAAATTTCGCGCAAGAGTTGAATTTCGTACCACGAAGTCGTGTCGTACTTCAACTCTGAACAACCGCTGTGGGACATAGTGATTTCAGCTTGCGGTTGGACTTCGAATTTGGTTTATTATTATTTTTCGAGAAATATTCTCAAATGGTTCAAATGGCTCTGGGCACTAAGGGACTTGACTATCTGAGATCATCAGTCCCCTAGAACTTAGAACTACTTAAACCTAACTAACCTAAGGACATCACACACATCAATGTCCGAGGCAGGATTCGAACGTGCGATCGTAGCGGTCGCGCGGTTCCAGACTGAAGCGCCTAGAACCGCTCGGCCACACCGGCCGGAGAAATATTCTCCGCTCGGAACTTTATTCATCTTGGGATTTCAGATATTTTAAAAGAAACATTAAGTGAATAATTGCTGAATAATTGTGATTAATATTTGAGTGGCGCTGTTGAACTAACTCGGTAAATATGTGAGGTCAAATCAAGAACACTAAGCAGTATTTCAGTCAAATCTGTTCTGAACAAGTTAAAATAAACTCCAATTATTTATAATTGTGTTGTGTTCACCAAAAATTATTCCTGTCTGCTAAAATTGGTTTTTATAAACTTCATATTAATTTAAAATTACTGGGTAAAGTGCAGCGGATGTGGTTGGCACCCCTAAGACCTAACGTAGCCAATTCAGTTAGTAAGTCCAACCACATTTTACGGAACCCCAAGCGGATGGTATGTAGGTGCTTGGGTGATATCTGTCTTTCGTTTTTCATGCAGAAGCACCTGAGGGCTCGAGCCATCTAGTTTTACGAGGCTTTGAACTAAAATTATTGTGATCACCCGGTGCAACCAGTGTGTTTCTCCCGATCTCGCGCATAGAGAGAAACCGTAGCACGTCGCAGATGGTTTTCTCGACCCAGCGAAGCTCGGAAATGAGTATTTATCGTCCGTAGTAGCTCGCACTCTTCATACAGCCAATCACCAGCCCAATTGCAAATGGAACACCTACCACTCCAGAGATCAAGAAGCTATCAGAGAACCTCGTGTAGCTCATACTCAGTTCAGTAGAAACTTCTAGAACAAACTGCGATCCATCCTCCATTTATAGTTCAGCCAACCAGATACGTTTCTCCGTCTTTTGTCTTTTGTCAAGAATACACCCAGATACCTGGCTTCAGAACTTTCTGCGGCCATTAGCCCGCATTTGAGGCAGGCATTTCATGTGCAATCCTCGTGTTAAGAAAGGCAAGTCGCAGTACTTGTAACATCGTATCACGACGGACTTACGGTTTCACCATCATCTCACCCTCAGATCCTTAGCGATCACAAGTCCATAACGAGAAGCCCCTTTCTACTAGCCTCACGGCATTATTAGGCCGTAAACGCTCGGCATCCTCTTTTCAGAGCTGTAAAATTTACCTACGTGCAGCATGTGTTCTATGTTGATCACGGAGACCGTGAAGGCCCACGTTCGCCCCGCTGTCAGAGCCAGCGCGAAATTACACTCAAAGCATGCACCTCTACAGAATTGTTAGTACAAGGCTACTCAGTATCAACCAATAAATGCTTAATAATTCGATAACCTCAGCTAAAAAGTGCTATCCCTTACAAGTAAATGAAGTATGAATTGTCAAAATTATTCTCGTATGGTGGCTAAATTTTGTCGACATACACAGTATAAAATCTGTATCTATATAGTGCAGACAGTAGAAATTTGCTTCTTTCTCTTGTTTCCAGTGTATTTGGTCACATTATGCCACTTGATCCATTGTACTCTATGTACCATGCCAGTAAGCATGCTGTCAAGACCCTGCTTGAAGGGCTGAGGAAAGACCTGGTTGCCAGGAAGAGCAAGATACGGTGTGGGGTAAGTTTCAGACGCATTATGTTATTACATTTGAAAGGCTCTGAGCAGAAATGGAGCTGTTGATTCTGTGGTTAAGTAAATATACTTCTCAATTATGCAGATTTTTCTAAGCAAGTAAATGTGTATGGAAACTACAGAAAAGGAATATTAGTGCTGTTAAATAATGGAAATAGTCATGGAAACTCCAAAAATCTGATTTATATCCAGACGGCATATTACTCTGTAGATAACACAGCGTTAAAAAAGACATTATAGGGATTCAGGCTTCAAGACAAAAGTAAGAGGTTAATTAATAGAATCATTACTAACACAATCTCACAGACGACAATTCCACTTTGTAGCAGACTGTATGCCCAACTAAGACTTTCTGTCTGTCTGATGCAATGCTCAGAGTTTCGTCTCGAACCTGAAACCTTGACTTCGGCAACAGAACTCATACTGGCTGAGTTACCCACGCAAAGACCGTCTTCTTATTTCCATCCTACCACTAACTCCCTCCTGTGTTCCAACTCTCTCTTGCATTCCAAAATTCTTAACAGGTCCCTAGAGGTACCTTGCTTCATTGAACTCCCTGAAAGAATGAATATTCCCAAGAAATGTAATGAAATAACCTCCGGTCGGGAGACAATATTTAGTAAATAAAATTATCAAACAGTAAATACGTGTAACACTAATTCTTTATTCCCTGCTAGTATTCCAGACATAATAGAAATTCTCAAGACTGGTATGACGTATACATTGTTCAGCAATTACACTTGTAGCGGGGAACTGACCATTTTATCTCCCATAATGAAATCACTCAGAACAGCTTAACCTGCGTTCTGACGCTGTTCCCTCCATAATTTGTCTGCAGGTAAAACCGTAACTTGACAGCTACCCCAGATCTGTTGTTTCATCCACACTGGCCATCTGCTGTCACTTATGGCTCATGTGGTGTCTTTTACCAGCAGTAACTTAACTGCAAAGGTGGAATCTGTGTTATATTTTCAAGTGTAGGTCAGGTAGCAGGAACAAAATCGGAACATTGGGCTGAAAGAGAAACCATCGGACATGGAATGGAGTCTGACGCTGTCAGAAAATGACAGTAGACCTTGGGGTGAATACAAGGCTCAACTGAACAGAAGACAGACTGAAATGCCTGAAGAATGCCAAATCAGGATGCCCACCCCAAAATGGAATCACCTCATCACTTATAATGCACTCATATCAACCAAACCCAATATCTGGAAGGCCCGTGTTCAGGAGTTTCCATATCCTTCCCCCCAATCCTGTTCTAGATGATGTTGAGTTTCCCATAGTATCATCTTGCCATTGGTGGCTCAGTTTCCAATGTATCACAACGAACAGTCGAAATTACGTATCCCCACTGTGTCAATCGAGGTTGCAGGCTTCGACTCCTTTTAGAGAATTCCCCAGCAGCGACCAGTATGGATATAAGAATCCAAACTGTGCTCCCGAGGAAGTCTCACACAAGGCACCTCTCACTGTCTGCACCCACCATAATTTCCCTACCAAAAGTTTACAAGGATAAGATCCCATTAAGACCCATCATTAACTTCCGAAATGCTCCATCCTACCACCTAGCCCAACAAACATACACACTACTGAAAAAACTGTACACAATTGATAACAACAGGAATATGGAAAACGCAAAAGAGTTAATCGACAGAATCAAGAACATACACATACCGGACACAGCAGCCCTCATATCATTCGACGTCACATCAACGTACACATGTATTCCAATAAATGAAACAACCAACATCATCACACTTAAAACAAGGGAACACACCAGACACACACATCAATAAAGTAACTACCATACTCATGACAATAGCACCACAAAATTATTTTGTATTCAACAAAGAATTTTATTCTCGACATGAGGGACTGCCAATGGGATCACGAATCAGTGGCCTCCTAGCTAGCATATTCATGAACAACCGGGAAAACATGATCTTCAGACACATAATAAAGCCAAAAAACTACAAAGTTATATACTAGTACCGCTATGTTGATGACATAATATGCCTGATTGATGAATCACATACACGCATAGAACAGCTACACAATGAAATAAAAAAAATTACGCCCAAAAATCAACTACACATTACAAACAGAAACTAACAACACACTACACTTTCTAGATCTCACAGTACATACAAACAACACACACAACTTCACAATATTCAGGAAACCGACAACCACAAGCACCATCATTCAGAACCTATCAAACCACCCACTGACACATAACATGCAAACTTCAGATTCATAATATACAGATTAAACAGAACACCCAAGAACAAACAGAACTACACACAACAACTAAACACAATAAAACAAGTAGCAGTAGAAAATGGTTATACTACCCATAAGGTACACAAGTTAAATAAAAGAAATATGCGAACAATACAAAAATGAACATACCACACACACACACAAATCCTCACCCAGCACAGAACAACACAAAACACAAACAATGACGACACACACGACACAGAAGAGCAACAACACACGCACAAAACGAAATGCCACATACTCACCTACAATTAAAAGGTTGTTCATAGAATAGGCAACATATTAAAGAAACAGGGACTCCAAATAGGATACAGGACAGAGAACATAACACAGAAAAAGATCAGAACACAAGAAACACCCATTGATAAATTTGACAGATCAAGAATATATGAACTCACATGCAACACTTGCCAGTCAGCGTACATAGCCGGCCGGTGTGACCGAGCGGTTCTAGGCGCTACAGTCTGGAACCACGCGACCGCTACGGTCGCAGGTTCGAATCCTGCCTCGGGCATGGATGTGTGTGACGTCCTTAGGTTAGTTAGGTTTAAGTAGTTCTAAGTTCTAGGGGACTGATGACCTCAGCTGTTAAGTCCAAAGTGCTCAGAGCCATTTGAACCAGTGTACATGGACAAACATCCAAAAACTTGAAAACCAGACATTCGGAACATCTCAGAGCTTTAAAAAGCAACAGCTCCCATAGCACATTTGCTGATCACCTTGTAGCCAACAATCACCACCCAACCACAATAGAAACAGACTTAAGAATACTAAAACCCAGCCATATCCCATACAGAAAACTGACCATTGAGGAAAACTTCCATTTACAGGAGGCAATAGCAGAAGGAAAACAGGTCTTAAACGAATACAATACACTTTACAAGGAAACACTATTTAACACATTACAGGAATTTTACAAATAAAACAGCACAAACAGATAAAGTCTACACACATACACTCCGCCACGCACACACAGTCACGTACACACACACACACACACACACACACACACACACACACACACGCAAACACAAAGATAAAATGCAAATAAAATTCAAATTTAGCGCAGAACTCTCTGGTGAATAAATGAACACTGACTGGGTTGGAACACACAACAAACCACAATAACACTGTATTTTGGTGAATTGAAAAGTGTTTTACTTCGGTATTTGTCGATAATACTTGTTATAGTTACGTGTGCATAACACTCCAGCATGACGCGGAGAATGGAAGTTCTTGCCACACGAAAACCTAAGTAAAAACGAATATGGGCGCCAAAACATCGCGACAAACTAAATTACATTGTAGAAGATAGGTAAACTCCTAGCAAAAAACTTTCTCGTCAACATCATTTGGTTGCAGATGACAAGCTACCTGTAGTAATTAACACACAAGGGGTCCAGAAAATTCATGCACACCAAATGTAAAGGTATTTACAAAAAGAAACGATCTGTTGGTTAAACTAAAGATGCACATAGTTTATAATTATTTAACAAAAATGTTCACATTGCAGAATAAATGAAAACGAAAACCCACTGATGATGGCACAGTGGTGCCGTAACATGTTTAGGTACTGACAAAAAACGGTGTTTCGCATAACTGGCGGATCTCACATTCAACAATTCATGTTTATGACTTTGGCATATGAGTGTTCATTAAATATTGTTATGTCTTTGGTCTTAAGCTCTATAAATGGTTCTTATGGTGCTAGATGCACAACAACCCGTCCAGGACAACCTTAGATACCATGTAACCATCATTTTTAAGCAGATCCAGATAGAATGGGGCGTTATAAATATGTTTTTAGTGTGTACTTTAAGGTAGTAAAGTGCTCCAAACCATCATTTTCGGCCAGGACTCCAACATATGGCCACATTTACAGTGCTATTAACAGTAAATTAAGATGTTTTACTTTACCCCGTGGTAACCAGATCTCGCCACACATTGTGTTTAAAGCTATGTGTCAGCCTTCCTGCACATTTACAGTAGCTTCTTCTTTTTGCAATTGCAGTTCTTATTGTTGCTTTACGGCAGTTGCATTCGGCATACACTCCAGTTTTCGATTTTTGTTTTAAATGTCTCCCATTTCCAATTTTGTTTTCGTACACACAACGTAGTAACTGCACTAAAAGGTGAAATTTCGTTAATTGGTGTGGTTTGAGAGTGTGTAAGACTTTTTTTCTTAGGACGTGTCGAATAACATTATTTCTGGGTACCAGTCCTAATTCGGTGATCTCTATACCCAACGACGTGGTGGAGGACAGTGTCCTAGATTGAGGGAATTACGTTTCTCTTCCTTTAATGTAGCACTTCTGCGTTGTACTTATGTTGTCTGTGTTGGGGTCAGTGTTCAGAATCTCTGCACAGTTTACACATACATAATTAAGGCCATATGCAGACAGAGCATAACCATAAGATTTTCTCGGTCTTGAGAGTATGGCAGACTTACCTGAACACCAGTCAGTTTTCGGTTATATTTATTACCCCAGTGGACAAACTAAAGAATATTGTTATACACCACACAGAAGATAATATGTAAATTATTAGTTAACTGACACTACATGGGTGTAATTGGCACAGAAGACAGTGGATCACATTGTAAATAGTGTTTGTTATATTTAACAGTTTTACACAGAGTCAAATACACGATACATTCTGTACTAATAAATTGTTCCTTCCAGTCTGGCAATACCTTGTTCCCTAGGCCAAGGAAGACGTAAAACTTTCCTGTAGTCACTTGTCTGAACGCTTCACAAAATATGTAAGGAAGTGTCTCTGATTACTGATCAAAACGTCCTAATTCCTGGCTTAGAAACACGCTACCGCTGATGTTTTCATTAATGATCGGCATTGGCGGCGAACAAGTCCAGCATATGAAGTCACCCTCATTCTGCCAGCGGCCTTGGCAAAGAGGGATGACGAACGGACAGAGGTTCAGGGGACTCTCTTGTCGTAGGGGTGGGAAACTGCCCATAAGGCAGAAGAATCAGTAGTGATCAACGGCATGAAGATGCAGAAGGCAACGTAAGCCATTACATTAAAGAGACGTAACGTGTAACCACAGTATATGTAGCCTGTAATGGGAAAAGTGTCATGATGATCTCTCCACATGCAAAACATTCCGGAATAGTTCGTATTCCGATCTGGAGAGGTGACTGCTAATGGGAAGGTGACCATGAGAAAAGGTTGAATAACCAACGAAAGGATAACATTCTATGGGTTGAGGCGTGAAATGCCAGAAACGTGAACATGGTATGGAAGCTAGAAGAACTGGGAAGTGAAATGCAAAAGTCAGTCTAGATATAATAGGGGTCAGTGAAGTGAAATAGAAATAAGAAGAGGATTTCTGGTCAGAAGAGTATAGGGTAATAGCAACAGCAACAGAAAATGGTGTAACAGGAGAAGAATTCTTTATGAATAGGAAGGTAGGACAGAGAGTGCGTTACTGTGAACAGGTTAGTGATAGGGTTGTTCATATCAGAATCGACAGCAAACCACACCGACAACGACAGTTCACATATACGTACGTGCCGACGTCACAAGCTGAAGATGAAGAGAGAGAGAAAGCATATGAGGGTATTCAAAGGTAATACAGTATGTAAAGGGAGATGAAAATCTAATCATTATGGGGAACGAATGCTGCTGTAGGAGAAGAAGTCGAATACATATTTACAGGGGAATATGGGCTTGGGACAAGGAACGAGAGAGGAGAATGTCTAATTGAGTTCTGCAGTAAATTTCAGATAGTAATAGCGGATACTCTGTTCAAGAATCACAAGAGAAAGAGGTATACTTGGAAAAGGACGGGTAGTACGGGAAGATTTCAGTTAGATTACATCATTGTTAGACAGGGATTCCAAAATCAGATTCTGGATTATAAGACATACCTGGAGCAGATATAGACTCAGATCACAATGTAGTAGTGATGAAGAGTAGGCTCATGTTTAAGAGATTAGTTAGGAAGAATCAATACGCAAGGAATTGTGATATAGAATTACTAAGGAAGGACGAGATACGCTTGAAGTTTTCTAAGGCTTTACAAATAGCTCAGTAGGCTGTATAGTTGAAGAGGAATTGACATCTCTAAAAGGGCAATTGTAGAAGATGGAAAGAAAAAACATAGGAACTAAGATAGTAACTGCAAAGGAAATATGGGTAATAGAAGAAGTACTTCAGATAATCGATGAAAGAAGGAATTGCAAAAATGTTCAGGGAAATTCAGAAATACAGGAATACGAGTCACTTAGGAATGAAATAAACAGGAAGTGTAGGGAAGCTGAGATGTGAAAAATGTTAAGAAATCGAAAATAAATGATTGTCAGACGTACAGACTCAGCGTATATGAAAGTTGAAACAACCTTCGGTGAAATTAAAAGCAATGGTGCTAAAATTAAGAGAGCAACGCCAATTCCAGTGCCAAGTGCAGAGGAGGGAGGGGATAGGTGGAGAGAGTACTTCGAAGGCCTCTCTGAGGGGGGATGAGTTGTCTGATGTGATAGAAGAAGAAACAGTGGTCAATTTAGAAGAGATAGCGAATCCAGTATTAGAATGTCGAAGATTGGAGAGCGCAAGATCAAATAAGGGAGAACAGGTAGATAAAATTCGATCAGAATTTCTAAAATCACTGGGGGAAGTGCAAAGAAAACGCCTATTCACATTGGTGTGTAAAAATGCATAGGTCTGGCGACGTACCATCTGACTTTCGGAAAAATATCGTCCACACAATTCCGAAGATTTCAAGAGCTGACAGGAGCGATAATTATCGCTAAATCAGCTTAGCAGCTCATGCGTCCAAGTTATTGACAAAAATAATATATGAAAGAATGGAAACGAAAATTGAGGATGAGTCAGAGGGCGATCAGTTTGAGTTTAGGAAAGGTAAAGGAACCGGAGAGTCAGTTCTGACATTGGTTGATAATGGAAGCAAGACTAAAGACGTAGTAGCCCTTAATTTAAGGAATAAATGTATGAGAGTGTACATTTTGAGCACAGCATTCTATGGTAGTGAAAAATGGAGTGTGGGAAACCAAAACAGAAGAGACTCGAAGCTTTTCAGATATGGTACTACAGACAAACGTTTAAAATTAGGTGGAGTGATAAGGTAAGGAATGAGGAAGTTCTGGACAGAATTGGAGAGGAAAGGAGTATGAGGAAAACATTGACAAGGGGAAGGGACAGTATGATAGAACATCTTTTAAGAGTTCAGGGAATGACTTCCATGGTACTACAGACAGCTGTAGAGGGCAGAAACTGTAGAGGAAGACAGAGGAGTTTACCCAGCAATTAATTGCGGACGTAGGTTGCAAGTGCTTCTGTGTGATGAAGAGGTTGGCATATGCGGTCCGCATCAAACCTGTCAGAAGACTGGTGACTCAGAGAATTAAAGTGGTGGTCACTGATAATTTTGTTCACAACAGGGTTTCTGATTTGACATTTAAATATACCCTACCATTGGAAGTCATCCACGTTAAACAGTCTATTACAACTGCCTTAATGCTGTCCACAATCACACCGATGTTTTGCTGTAGTATTCTTCCATGCAAAAGTCGTGGATTGATTTTAGGTAGTCGTTCATCTCGATTTTATTAAAGCTTCCGGCGAAATCTTACGTTATGTCTTAAACCAGAAGGCAATAGTCGTCTACACGTAGCTGCTACAATATTGAAGACAGGCCTTCCAGTAGAACAGCCATTTTTATGCCAGCTAATTCCACTTTATATGACATAGCTACAGGATTTTTACAGTTCTTCGAAATGGTTTTCAGTGTTTTCTTACAGATTTTATCCAATATTCCTCTTGCGGTTACACTGCGATTCTCGAGCAGGAGCAATGGTGGCTTCGCCTTGACACCGTCTTGGAGCGACGACAGTGGTGAATTTACTAAGTAGCTAATAGTTAAATTAGACACACCCCTCTTTCTTTAACATGTTATCTGAAAAAAAAACTAAACTCCACCCGAACAGGCCATGGAGGCCCAACGTTACCGACCGACCGCCGTGTCATCCTCAACCCACTGGATGCGGGTAGGGAGTTTCATGTGGTCAGCACACCACTCTCCCGACCGTATGTTAGTTTACGGGACCGCTGCTTCTCAAGTAGTTCCTCAGTTTGCTTCACAACAGCTGATGTCACCACACTTGCCAACAGTGCTCGGCAGACCGGATGGTCAGCCATCAAAGTGCTAGCCCAGCCCGGCAGCGCTCAACTTCGTTCATCTGACGGGAACTGGTGCTGCCACTACCTCAAGGCCGTTGGCTCTGAAGGGAGTAAGGACATTTAAATTCTTCTTGCTAACAAGCGTACCATTTTCGGTGTAATTTATCTTTCCAGTGTCGGAAACATTATTTTAGAGGTTCACCAGTAATAACCATAGACCGAAGCGTTCGTCAGTTGGTCTAGTCCTCTTCCCCAATAGCTGAGGCATGTTGAGCGCTTCGACTACCACAGAAGAATGATCGGTTGAGGCTGTCAACGTTCCTTTTAGACTCGTTATAAACAAAGATGGCGCACTTCTGATCGCGTAATCTTTCGGGCATAGTTTCCGAGTTTGGTTGTACTTTGCAATCCAATTGTAAACGGCTAGTGAAATTGCTCTATTTTGTGGCAAGGTTTCCGTAGAAAGGAGGGAGACTATCCCAGCGAGTGGACAAAACAGTGTAATGCTGCATCCGAGCGTGATGGTTGGATTGTGCAGCGCGGGGGTAGGGTGGTACCCATGTATTTACAGCAGGATAACGTCAACAGACTGCCTGAAATAGCGATCTATGTGTGTGTGTGTGTGTTTCATTCTTCGTTTTGGCCATTAGCATTGCCATTTGGATGAATAGGTGGATACCCTACTTGGATAGAGTCTGTATTAGTGTTGGATGGCACAGATAGAAATAGCAAACTACAGCTGGTTATGTAAGCAATATGAGCATATCTATAATTGCATATTAACATATGAACTGGATAAATATTGAAAAATGACATTCTTTATCTAAAGCATCCCCAACTCTTTACTCGTCAATCAAACCCCAAACCGCATGGGTATCGTGGTAATAAAATATGTCACAGATAGAGCCTTACAAACTACAGACCATGTCATCATTAAATCGACATTACTGAGGTGGCTCTGCCTCCCTGGAGTGACAAGGATGCCTTGCCTCTCTACTTGTTTTACATCTATGTTGCTCTACGATTGGTTATAACGTATTGTACCTGCAAGCCGGAATGAGGAGTTTCCTTACTGTCTACCATTAACAGAACGGAGATTCGGATCCTAACACCTGATGCGTGACACCTCACACCTGATTCCTGATGCATCACGACCAATGCCTAACACCAGACAGCAGTTTTTTTTTTTTTTTTAAATGGACTTGTAGTCCGGGGTGATATGTTACAATACAGCATCACCGGTCTATTGCGGTCTAACTGTGTTGGTGAGGCGGTAAATTTCCACAGGGCAGTGACTGCGTCACTGCAATTCACTTTGGAGGTGTGGCGGTGGGACTTGTAGTCCCGTACCACCCTCTGACGGTGATAGTACTACATGAGTCAGGCAGTAAATTTTGCCTAACATGGGCAGGTGAGGGTGTGGCGGTGGGACTGGTAGTCCCATACCGAGGGTGATGAGACAGCCCTAAAAGAAATAGACACACTTGTACACACGATAGTACAATTCAGCTAGGAGTTTACAATTAGACTGCAAGTACGAGCAAATTTAGAATGAATGAGTGGAAAATAATGTGATCAGAAATACATCCCTCTTTGATCTTTAGAGTGTAAAACGAGGATTGTGTGGTAGTGGAAAGTCCTCTTCTAATGTTCCAAACGTGCCTCACCTATTAGTGAGGGGAAGAGACCAACTGATGAAAGTTTTGGTTTGTGGTTATTACTGGAAAACATGGACAATCTTATTACTGATATCGGCAGTATAAATTACTCATCCATGAATAAATATTTTTTGTGTACACGACAATTATTTATTTGGTCGCTTCCTGTTTTGCACCTTCTCATTCACAGAATTCAGGTAAGTATTGAGCACATGTCACATCATCTGTCCTTCTCTTGAAGAATTGGAGAAATAATTCTGGAGACTTCGTTAGTACGACGATCAAAGCACAAGTGGTCGATGGGCACCTGCATCCACTGTTCCTTCAGAGCCTCTGTGTATGTGGTAAAATCGCATTCCTCCAATGCGTAAATTAATGTGTACGCAGGGTCCAGGGTCCGGAAAATCAACTCACTTCCTGGCATTCATGTCTCCAGTAAGCACGGCACAGCTGTTGCTGTCAAGTGGGATATCTGCCTGTTCTCTAGTTGCAGCAGCAGGTCGCAGCAGCCACGGTGCCTAGCTATCGGTTCTTTGTTTCTCAACCTTTGTTGATACCGAGAAAAGTCTTTTGGACCTGACCTGTCTCTCAGGTTGCATCAGCAGGTCGCAGCGTGCATGGCACTGCTGTGTTCAGTCATCAGTTCTCCAGTTCCTCTAAAGCCGCACGTGGTGCAGCAGTTGGCATTGTGATTACAGTTCACGGTAGCTGCAGATCGATAATGGTCATTAAACCATAAGGGAATTTATATGCGTGTAGGAGGTAATATGTGCAGAATGGAAGTACGTCCAAATTCCTTTGCAGAACCAACGCCTCAATACAGTTCTGCTGAAATAATGCAGGGAACATTGTTGCTTAAATACAGGACATAGGACGCTAAATTAGCAACATACGACGAGTTGCCTCTTGTTGCTAAATAGCAGTTGGATGAGCTAAGTGAAGAGGAACAAATTTACACTGGTTGTGGCGATGAAATTGTGTGTTTTCATAGTGGCGGTGTTTGGAATCATTGGCATGAAAAGGATTCTCCTTGGACAACAGACACTGTGTGGTTCTCCAAATGTTTGTTTCTAATTCGTGTAAAGGACACTGACTCCGTGGCTACTAACTGTCGAACGAAAAATGAGACAACTACTGCAAACGAAGTGTTACATATTAAACTTCAGGCAGATATCCTGAACAAAGCAATGAGGATACTCGTCTGTCCAATATTTTCTTCCAGGACGAGGTGGGCGCGTTGTTGCACTCACGTGAACACATGACAACCTGTGTTAAACGTGCAGTCTCCATTTTCTCATGTGTTGCATATTACGCGCCTATACTATCTATAGTTATTCATTTAGTATTCAATTCATTCAACGTAAACAAGACAGCACAAGCAGAAAGGTTTTTTTTCACCAAATTAATATGTAACTGTTGTGAAGCACAATAAACGTCTTTTTTTTTGTAAAGAAGTTGACGTATGCTATCATAACCATATCCACGAAATAAATGACGTATTTACATACGTCTATTAAAAAGTGCTACACAGAGTGTCTCGATTATATGCAACAACGCTAAGACAATGAGAAATTTTTGTGGCACATTTGTTTGTATTACGATAGCCATGCACATTAAAGAAAATTTAGGTGCGCAATATTTAATTTGTGCTTGGAAAGTGTGAGACGTCTCGCAATAAATTATGGTCCACAGCTGTTTCTCGAGATATCAACTCTGATGTTGTCCTTGGAAATGTCACATATGCCAGTACTACGTTCTATCATTGTGTGTGTACAAGCTGTACGTGTTCTTCTGTTCTCTAAGTAATATTTTTCGTAATAAAAAACACCTTATTCTTTCCTTCATTTCTTTGTAAGACAGTTGTGTTATGCACGTGTTTGTGCTGTTGTAGTTGGCTACTGGTTCCTATTTTCGCAAGACATGTTTTGCAGAATGCAACTGCACGGATAGAATACTCACAGTAAGTATTCAACAACGTGACCAACACTGCTTGTAACCTCCCCCTCACTTATCGACCTTAATGACAGTGAAAAATTAAACCGCGTGTACCTAATGGAAATTTGGGAAAAAGCAATCGTCACCGAAGTTAATCTGTCGGTAAAGAGGGAGGAAAGGGTTACATCTAAATGAAAGAAAAAATGCAAATGAAATTGGTGGAAATTAATTTTGAGGAAAGGGTAAAGTAAATGTGCTGTCGTCACGTTAACAATTAATTGGCGTTAATTAGATATTTGAGATCTGGGGAAAATTACGGTCGCCAGTCCTATGGACAACTACTATAATAACTGAAAAAGAAAGGTTATTGTACATATAATTAACACTAAAAGCGTGGCAACTGAAGGTTGACACGTGTTGTGTGAAAACTGAAAGTTTGTCAGAAGTAATAAATTTCGCTACACTCTGATTTAATTTAGCAAAAGAATTAATGAAACCGGAAAATTGAAAGTTAATTTAGTGACTGAAATTAATAGTGAGATTTGTTTCTGAAGCACTACGAAATTCAGTAAAATAAGGTTAGTCTTGGGCTACCTCAACAATCATTTCAAAAGCTACTTGAATCTACGCAATTTAGAAATAAGAGATTTAACTTTGAACTTGAATTAAACGATTCTGAACAATTAACAATAGTAACATTTACTACGTACCAAGCCGAGCTGCAGTCACAGGTAAGCTAAAATATGGTAACAAAACTCTCACTCTTAATTTCTGCTTGCGTAATCTAAATATTGTAGCCAGCTATGAATACTTTAACTGAACTTTGAAATTAAAGCAGTGAAATGGAATGATATTACGTTAATACTGACGTTTGAATTTCAACGACACTCGGGTTCATCCCAGAAAAGGAAGGGACCCTGCTTGGTAATGCAATTGGGACAATGAGCAACAAAGGTTCATGCTAAGTTGCTGTATTTTTGTAATGCAACAGTTTTAAAAGCTGAGGTCTGCCATACAGTTCTAAAACTTTACGTGCTTCCAGTCTTCCTTGTTGGTTGATTGAAGGTTTGAAGTCGTCGATCGAGGAGGTGGCGACAGTCACTCATTGTCGGCCGTCGCTGTTGCAGAAGCTGGATGTTGGCGCGCCTTCTTCTCGACACGGTCACCAGGCGAAACGGGCTCTTGATGTGCGCCAGCTAATGCTTGCCGTCCGCGACACCGTGTCAGAAACTATCATAGCAAGTCGAGCGCAATTACATGCTGCCCAACCCCGAAAGCGCGGCAAATCACGGGAGCGTCACTTAGCACACGTGCTCCACCGCCCTCCTCCAGCCAGACTCTCTCTGCCCGCGCTCCATGCGGCAGAGTTAACACTCCCAAAATTCCTAAACACTTTGGTTCTCCACACGACCTATCGATGTAGTCGTTCGATAGCATAGTTTTCCCTAGGCAAGACCCAGCGTAAAAATACAAATAATATTTACAAAATAAACCAATTATACATCGACATAAATGCATATATATATATATATATATATATATATATATATATATATATACACAAATTGTAAAACAATTGCAATATATAAAGGCACAGAAATGTCATATCTTCAGGTAACAAATAAAGGAAAAGAATTTATAGTACAATAGACGGAAATAGGAGGATATTCATTTCCGGCGTTACATGCTGATGTAGTTTTTAACAAAGCTTTTAGAGATCCTTATAACTGCAAACTGCAGTTATTTACATAGAATTTAGCAGGCCAGGGCTAATTGTAATAACAGCAATAACGGCCAGTGGAAAGCATGGTTTATACTTTTTGCTATAGAATAAAACGATGCATTATCACTGTCCCCTATTAAATCTATGCTTGAAAACTGTTTACAAATGATGAAATATATACTTTGAGCCTGTGTTGTGAGTAGTTAGATTCAGTCTGTCTATTTGAATGCTTAGCTAACACAAATTTTTCTACAGTTATATAGTGAGGGTAATTTTCCGATGCTGATTTTTGGCGTAAGCCTGGTCAGGATAGTTTTACGACATCGGATTTAAGGCCCAATTTCTACGAATGTCAATTGGTGAACTCTACCACTGGCCCACATAATTCAGAAATTTGGCCACTAATTTAAGGACTACCTGTACCTTTGTAAATTAACCTATGCTTTCTTCTACCCTACAGAACTTTTTTTTATTTTAGCAATATTGTGACAGCGTTTCTCATGTATTAACTTCAGATAGTAATATTAACATTGTGCTTCTTGTACTTTCTCAGAAATATTTCGTTAGACTATATGTTGTGGGTAGTTACATTCAGTCTGCCTGCTTAGCTGGTTCGATGCTTGCAGACACTTCAGAATGTATGCCAAACTTTAAATGCAAAAAATAATTAATTTGCAATCAGTTGGAGGTTCAGATTGCTATTTGAGCCATCTGTTGTGTAGTACAATGATCGAACAATGGGCTTGATTTTACAGTGCAGCCATCTGCGAGTGACACGAGCAAGTAGGATGTCAGAGTGGGCTTGCTTATATTTACATTTTCAGAGTTTGTGGGAAAGTGATTATGATAAAACACGTCTATTCAGTGAATAATAATTCCAATTTTGTTACTTATACTTCATGTCAAATGTTGGTCTTTAATCGTTTATAGAGAAATATGCAATTTACCCGTTCCCATATTAAACGGCGGGTAATATACATCTTCAAATCAAAGTTACCTCTCTGAGGACTGGTGAACCAGTGCTTAAAAGAAATTTTGGAAGGAAGTCACGCAAAAAATAGCTGCAGAGTGGAAGCACGAGGTGCGCGGGAGCATGGGGCTGTGGCTGGGGTGGGGTGTTCTTAATGCAAAATTTGCAGAACTGTTGAGGGGTGGGTGGATGTTCTGTTTTCTGCGAAATATGGCATGCGGGCGAACTGCAGTCACTTCTCCCTCCCACGAATTCATTGAAGGGGGAGGGGGGAGGTGCTTAATGTAGAATTTGCACAAGGACAGTGGTTGTGAAGAGGCCCTCCAATTCTTGACCTTGGGACATGTTAGAATAACATAAATCCTCAAATGAGTGGAGATAAGGAAATGCTGATGACATCAGCAAAATAAGACATGTACAATTGCATGAGATTTTCCTGAATGATCTCTACGTTGGAATCGTAGGTCTCTCTTCTCTCCTTGCCTTACTACTTCCAGAAAAGACCAACTTAGTGTTGTAATATTTTTGAACTTGGATTTAAGAACCCAACTAGAAATTAATTTGAAATGAAGAAATGGTTTCTTAGGATTTCGTGAGGTAAGGGGCTATGATTGTGAGAGTTTTAAAAAGTAAATAATAAAATTAGTTAGAGGAGATGAAAATACAGCTGGATAGATGCAGTGGTCAAAGATACGACCATGCTGTATTTGTAAGAGGCAAACACTAATGTTTGCAGTCAACAAATAGACCATTGATCCCAAATATGAAATTATACATTGATTATTACACAAAAAAATTTGCTACTAAATGATTCCATACTGAATATATTGGAACTGCAACAGTTTTACACAAAAACCATGCATTTAAGCGTTCATCAGTGATGCTGTGGTTCAGTGGCAACAAATAAAATAAAATATTGAACTGTAAGGCGTGTTAGACTCTAAAGAAACTGTACCCAACTAGGTGGTCTTCCAGATTTGATTCATTGTCAGCAAGCAGAATTTCATACAAATTTTGCTGTGCCTGTTCCGTATAATTTTGAAGAGTAAAGGAAACAGAGTGAGATGAAGCTTGCAATTTCATAATACGAGTATATGGAAACTTCTGATTTTTTCATGCCTCCTCATTAATATTTTGAAAAGTACTGACCTACTTTCTATTCAACTCCATTCTACCACTGTTGATGTTTCAGGACACAGGTTCCTATGCTAGAGCTGTTTCTCAACACACATTCTGCAACCCCCTGAAGTTGGTCGCATTATTCGTGGGACACTGTGTTTCTGCTTGTGTGTGAGCGTGTGTGTGTGTGTGTATGTAAATGTGTGTGTGTGTGTGTGTGTGTGTGTGTGTGTGTACACACGGGTATATGAAGCTCTGGTCCTTCGTGTCCATCTCACGTTTTTGCCAGATCAACTATCCCAAAGACGCACGTACAAATTTTCTCTATGTTTCAGGGGAAGATAAATCAAATCGTTACCTTCAATTTACCGAGCGAGGTGGCGCAGTGGTTAGACACTGGACTCGCATTCGGAAGGACGACGGTTCAATCCCGCGTCCGGCCATCCTGATTTAGGTTTTCCGTGATTTCCCTAAATCACTCCAGGCAAATGCCGGGATGGTTCCTCTGAAAGGGCACGGCCGACTTCCTTCCCCATCCTTCCCTAATCTGATGAGACCGATGACCACGCTGTCTGGTCTCCTTCCCCAAACCAACCAACCTTCAATTTAACAGAACGTAATGGAAAACTGACCGTGAAAGTTTAACTGCCAAAAAGTAGCAAAATGAGGATTTATGTACTTTTACTTACGTAACACAACTACTGGGTACGGATTTCTGAAGACTTTTGACTGAGTAATGTATGTATAAGTTGTTCCACTAACTAGGACCACACGCCATTCTATGGATACATTACACAGTTACTGGGAAGCATCTGTCTCGTAACACTGACGTACGATTAGACAAATAGTAGGCTCGTTAATATGGCTGAGTGAGACTAGGCTTCAATTGTAGAGTTCATATGACAAACATACGTGACTCTTAGGACGGTCAAAGAAGTATTCACACGATATGCCAATCAAATTCATCCAAGGAATTCTCTAGACTGACACCATCACCCACATGAAGACATTTACTGAAGTCAACAGCATACATTCGATGGCGTCTAACGTAAGACGTTTAAGGAACACTAATTGAATTACATCACAGAAATTGTTATTGATTTACGATTTTCACATTATTTGAACAGTGAAAATTATTGAAAACTTTGCGCTATATCTTCTAGACTGTACAAGTCATGTAACTTAGCTGTAAAACCTATACTCCTCATTGTATGAGGACTATTAAGAAAGAAAGGAACAATTGGTCGCAAAATGGAAACCGCAGTGAGAATCCGATGAAACGTGGCTCAGATGTGTTGCGCAGTTTATCTTGTCCGCCTGTAGATAGTGTCACGTCGCTCCTTTCAGTTCTGCGCGTGCACAGAAAGTGCAAAATGCCTAGAAAATAGTGTATCTCGCATTATGTGAGTGCCTGTCTGGAGCTTTCGCCTGATTTAATGCAATTCCACATAAAGTAACCGCCACGCATTTCCTTCTTCATGACAATTCTCGGTCGCACATTGCAGGGGTGGCGAAGACGCTCCTGCAGCGTTTCCGATGGGAAGTGTCTGATCAGCCACCATACAGCTTGGTCTTTGCTCCCTCTGTTTTTCATCTATGCCCAAATGAACCGCCGGTTATGAAGACAAAATTTTAGCACAGACAACGAGCTGCAGTCCATCATGGAAAAATACGGAAATCTTAGGAGGCAGCCTTCCTTGAAGAGGGTATTGTAGAGTTGTTACAACATTACGACAGATTTGTAACTCGGAGCTGTGCTATGTAGAAAAGTAGCTGGAATATGTAGCTAACTGTTACAAATGTAACACTTTTTGGTTTCACAGTTGTTTCCGTTTATTGATCGATTGTTCCTCACTTGCCAAATAACCTTCTTATATGTAATATACTTGAACTAGTGTAATAAGTTCAAGAATCACACAAATATCCATAGATAAATAGTTAATATGAAGGGGCAAAAAAAAAAACAGATTGGAAAATGTAACACAATCTTCTGTTTTCTTAACGTTAGATCTTTGTTTTAGGAAATATCACCAGGACTTGTGAAAACAGAATTATTCGATGCCTTAAAAAAGAATTCGCTTGAAGTACTCGAAAATATGAGTATGCCTCTCATGGAATCTGAGGACATTGCGGATGCAGTTATCTATATGTTATCGCAACCTCCACGTGTTCAAGTACGTACTCATAATGGTCATTTAACTAGACAATTCTTCTTCCTAGAAAAATTACGGACATGTATTCTATGACAGGTAATCCTGTATCTTGCACAGTCTACATTAAAACGATAGGTATTAAAAGTCTAAATTGTTACACTATTATTAATGTTAATAAATAAAACATTGGTGGTTACAAACGTACACAGCCAATCTTAGAGAACCATTTAATCTATATTAAGGGTTAATAATAATAATAATAGTTATAACTGAATTACAACTTTGAGGTACGATAGTAAGGTTTACAATATTGTCAGTTTAGCAGTGGGCATGAAGAATTTATGCGACACAGACGAAGCTGAGGTTATCGGAAACAAGTGATTGGATAAGAAATAAAACTATCAAATTTAGTTCAGTTAATTCAAAAGAAATAACGGAGGTTATAGCAAGTATGAGAACAGAAAGATATGAGAATTCTCTTCTGTTTAGCTGTGAAAAAAATACTTTAGGCATTATTTTGACAACATTACCACGCTCAATGTATATATATACCGCTGTTCGAGCACAAAAAGGCGAATATGCTCTTCTTTAAGAGACTTTAGCAGAAAAGTGACGAAACAACTACCTCAAAAATTTTGACACGTTGTGAACTATTCGTACTCTTTTAATACTGAACATTCTATTTCCCTTTTTCTCAATCTCTCTTTGTACCGAGATGATTATACCCATTATCCCATTCTCACTGTTACTGTCTGTATATGTATATCTCTTTCCCAATATCTACTCCGTATCCCATTGGACTTTCTCCTGTCTGTCTCTCCCACTGTTATTGTCTTCATGCCTTTCTCTTGCTCTTCCTTATTGCTGTCTCCTTCTGTCACTTTTACTGTCTCTCTTTGTCCCAAATCCATTGACTTCTTCCCATTCTTTTTCTCTTCCACGTCAATATCTCTTTCTTTCTAGCTTACAATATGCTATCCTTTTCATCAGCCATCATTTTCTCCTCTCCACACTTGTCCTTTGGGATGGTTGCCTTGGGGCTTTGACGTCTAGGCTAGGAAGCTTTAGCACGTGCGTGGGTTGGGGGAAGCAGCCAAACTTTTTCATGTCTTAGGCTGGGAGGGGGGGTGAGGGGCGGAGAGAAGGAGAGTGGCTTCCAGACCCCAAGCCTATGTACAGTTCCACTCATCTCTCTCTTTCCTTTGCACTGTCTCTTGTCTCTTTGGTTCCAGATGTTATTACCTTCATCCATCACTTTCTCTTTCAGTGCCACTTCTCCCCTCTCTCCCTCTATCTTCCAGTCTCTGTCTCCGTCCCTCCCTCTGTCTCTCTCTCTCTCTCTCTCTCTCTCTCCTTCCCTCACTCCCTCTGTGTCTCTCTTCTACCGTAACTGTCTCTCAGCTACTCTATTACAGCACGAAAAGGCTATAGTATGTTCGCATACCAAAAATTTATGGTGAGGGAGGTTGAATGGGTATTCAGGCAGCTGCTTACCCACTTTTCTCTGGATTTTTTACAGAGTAGTGCAATCGTCTTTTATTGTGCTGTGACAGGAGCATTTCTAAGCTGGTTCCCTTCCTTCCCCTGTTACAGTAGGGTGTGGCGCTTATACAAAACGAATTCTATAGGTCAGTAAAGTTCAAAGCGTGCTGCTAGATTTGTTACCCGTAGCTTCGATCAGCACGCAATTGTTACGGAACTAAAACTGGAATCCCTGGAGGGAAGAAGATGCCCTTTCCGCCTTCTGCAGATGGATTCTACTGTCGCCAAACTACATTTTGCGTCAGGACCACGAAGATAAAATGAGAGAAGTTAGGGGTCGCAAAGAGGCTTATAGGCTGTTCCCTCGCTCTGCATGCGACTCGAACAGGAAAGGAAATGATTGGTAGCGATACTTCGTACCCCTCGCCATGCACGGTACGGGGGCTTCCGGAGTTCGGACGTGGATGCAGAAAGTGGTTGACGGACGGCGGGTTTAAGTGGGTCACAACGTTGTGTGCCTCCACCCCTCGTCACAGAACGTGAAATCAGAGAGGCTTGCCCACACCGTGAAGCAGACTAGGCGGCAATTTGTGGCAATTGTGACGACAGAGTACAGTGGTGGTGCACGCACAACTGTTGCAGAATGCAAAGCACGAGCCTCAGAAGCAGACGACTCCAACGTGGTCCCACGCCGACCGAATAATTACGATTGCTGTGGGTACTGGATAATCGAGATTGGACGGCAGATCAGTGGAAAAGTGTGACCTGGTCGGATGAATCGCATTTTTTGCATCACCAGGTTATTGATTGTGACGAATTGTTCGCCATGGATTGAGGCCGGTTGGCTGAGTATTGTGCTATGACGGACATTTATCTAGGGTTACACAGGAACTGTGGAAGTAATCGGAGTCACCTTCACTTCTGTGAAGTACGTGAACATTATTATGTCATAGTGGACCTCCTACATCTCTTCTTGTAGCTCTGACGCCTTCCAGTAGGATAACGGTCCGTGTCACAAGTCGGGAAGTTATCTGGCGGGCGTTACAATGAATTCACCTAACTGTTTTGATCACCAGTTTCGTCTGGTGTGAACCAGATAGAACACATCAGGAATGCTATCGGGTGCCAGCTCCGTTCCCAGAAACCGCAAGTTCGTGATTTGTAGTATCTGTTCGTTCTAGTCTGACGCCACATAGCTCAGGAAACCTACCAAGAACTTCACCATTCCATACCACGCAGAACGGCTGCTGTATTTTGCTTCAAAGGATGACCAATACGCAGTTAAGCAGCTGGTTCTGATGTTATGTCTCTTCAGTGTAGGTATTTCTGTGTACGCTGTTGGGGTTTTACGGTAATTACATAAATCTTTGGGTTCCTCTCAGTCCATTCTTGATTATTCTCGTTCTCTCTTCCACAAGCCTTCAAGTCTTAGAAAGTGCTGCGTGAGGAGAACAGATGGAGATGCATTTCATTCTCAGTATCAAAAAAGGAAAGGGCCGCGTCATATAGGTGCACTACTAGCTGCAGATTTACTGCAGTTGTTATACTTCTTTGTTAGTAGGTATTAAAATAAAGTTCTTGAGATTTGGATTCTGTGCATTGAAGTGAGTCTGAGTAGGGCAGGGGTGTAGTTGAAAGCGTGCCGTACTTCTGTCACATCAGAACCACTGCACTTATTCTCAGCAGCTGCCTGTCTGGAGGCCGGAAGGTGGGCGAGGATGGTCGTTCGCGAACGGCAGCAACACACAACGATGCTCTATGGATGACTAGCCCCGAGTGTGCGCCAAATACTGGCCCAGCAAATAGACACAGGTACTTAGTCATACAGCAACATTTTAAAGATGGCAAGAAATGATAGCTTGAGATAGATGTTCACTGGAAAAATAAAAGAGGAATTTAACAGTAGCATATACTGAAAGATAATATCAAAAGTACACTGCGTAAGAGGATGGCTGTACAACAAATCTTTTGATACACATGCTGGTGAATTCTTGTTATTAATTAAATAATCATGAAGGAATATGACAGTGTTCTTATTGTTGTTGTTGTGGTCTTCAGTCCTGAGGCTGGCTTGACGCAGCTCTCCATGCTACCCTGTCCTATGCAACGTTCTTCATCTCCAAGTAACTACTGCACCCTACATCCTCCTGAATCTGCTTAGTGTATTCATCTCTTGGTCTCCCTCTACTATTTTTACTTTCCACGCTGACCCCCAGTACTAAATTGGTGATTCCTTGATGCCTCAGAACATGTCCTAACAACCGATCCCTCCTTCTAGTCAAGTTGTGCCACAAATTCCTCTTCTTCCCAACTCTATTCAGCACCTCCTCAGTAGTTACGTGATCTACCCATATAATCTTCAGCAACGTGATAATAACAATGTAACAATGTTAAATCGTATTCCCACTTGTGGACTGCCAGATAATGGTTACTATTACTATTTCAGTTTAAGTGTAGTTGTAATATCTGTCCTATTCTGAAAGCTGTTTCTTCAAAGGCACACACTGTTCACAATCTATTGGGGTACATAGACAGGAACCACTTTCACGGCCAAACCATACATCTATATCAGTCACTTCTTCGTAAGCATTATTAGTTTCCTCCTTCTTTCATAGTCAGTTACATTGCTTGACAAAATATGTGAAACATCCAGAATATACTGTCGGATTTCAGCTTAATTTCGTAGATGTACACTTCATCATTGGGTATGTGTATGCTCAGACTTGTAATTTCCTTTAAGTGATAGAGTGGGTATCGGAATGCATTAGTGTCGGTCATGTCCAGTGTCATAACCAGTCCTCACAGAGTATACGAGGGGCATGAACTGTGTCAGGTGTTGACTGACGACTATGAAGGACACGTAGATACCATGGCCACGAGTGAAACAGCATTACCTTCACTTGACAAAAATACACTCCTGGAAATTGAAATAAGAACACCGTGAATTCATTGTCCCAGGAAGGGGAAACTTTATTGACACATTCCTGGGGTCAGATACATCACATGATCACACTGACAGAACCACGGGCACATAGACACAGGCAACAGAGCATGCACAATGTCGGCACTAGTACAGTGTATATCCACCTTTCGCAGCAATGCAGGCTGCTATTCTCCCATGGAGACGATCGTAGAGATGCTGGATGTAGTCCTGTGGAACGGCTTGCCATGCCATTTCCACCTGGCGCCTCAGTTGGACCAGCGTTCATGCTGGACGTGCAGACCGCGTGAGACGACGCTTCATCCAGTCCCAAACATGCTCAATGGGGGACAGATCCGGAGATCTTGCTGGCCAGGGTAGTTGACTTACACCTTCTAGAGCACGTTGGGTGACACGGGATACACGCGGACGTGCATTGTCCCGTTGCAACAGCAAGTTCCCTTGCCGGTCTAGGAATGGTAGAACGATGGGTTCGATGACGGTTTGGATGTACCGTGCACTATTCAGTGTCCCCTCGACGATCACCAGTGGTGTACGGCCAGTGTAGGAGATCGCTCCCCACACCATGATGCCGGGTGTTGGCCCTGTGTGCCTCGGTCGTATGCAGTCCTGATTGTGGCGCTCACCTGCACGGCGCCAAACACGCATACGACCATCATTGGCACCAAGGCAGAAGCGACTCTCATCGCTGAAGACGACACGTCTCCATTCGTCCCTCCATTCACGCCTGTCGCGACACCACTGGAGGCGGGCTGCACGATGTTGGGGCGTGAGCGGAAGACGGCCTAACGGTGTGCGGGACCGTAGCCCAGCTTCATGGAGACGGTTGCGAATGGTCCTCGCCGATACCCCAGGAGCAACAGTGTCCCTAATTTGCTGGGAAGTGGCGGTGCGGTCCCCTACGGCACTGCGTAGGATCCTACGGTCTTGGCGTGCATCCGTGCGTCGCTGCGGTCCGGTCCCAGGTCGACGGGCACGTGCACCTTCCGCCGACCACTGGCGACAACATCGATGTACTGTGGAGACCTCACGCCCCACGTGTTGAGCAATTCGGCGGTACGTCCACCCGGCCTCCCGCATGCCTACTATACGCCCTCGCTCAAAGTCCGTCAACTGCACATACGGTTCACGTCCACGCTGTCGCGGCATGCTACCAGTGTTAAAGACTGCGATGGAGCTCCGTATGCCACGGCAAACTGGCTGACACTGACGGCGGCGGTGCACAAATGCTGCGCAGCTAGCGCCATTCGACGGCCAACACCGCGGTTCCTGGTGTGTCCGCTGTGCCGTGCGTGTGATCATTGCTTGTACAGCCCTCTCGCAGTGTCCGGAGCAAGTATGGTGGGTCTGACACACCGGTGTCAATGTGTTCTTTTTTCCATTTCCAGGAGTGTACGTGAGTTCTTCATCTGCCCGCTAGGTCGAATCGTGCAATATCCAGATTTGCGACGTGGCCTTATTCTAGACTGCATGGGAATGTGTGGGCAAGCATACTTGTACTCAAGATTCCGGTTCTCTACATCTGACCGCGAAGAGGGAGAATCACTCAATTGTGCGCCAATGTGCATATTACCTCTTCATACCTGCGTCTCTCATCCGAGAAAATTTATTCAACAATCTGTCTAATACCGCGCCATTGGTCAGAGACTACCAGCAGGTAGTCTAAGGAATTACCGTCCCCTGCGTAGCATGACGTCACCAGCACGACAGAGATAGGTGCGTTTCGACTGGCGCTGTGACTAGAGAGCGCGGCCTGTTGATGAATGGTGTTAAACTGCGCTGTGCGGCGAAACGTATCTGTGCATGACCCCGGATGACCATCGTCAGCGAATATGGCGGCGACCTGGGGAGAGGTCCTGTTCTTTCAGCGATTCAGAGAGGAATAGTTCTTTTACATCTGACCTCTTGGTGTGACAAGCCATCAGATTTGAGTTCAGGTCAAATCACTGAGGATCCTATGACCGCAGAGCGATACGTAAGAGATGTCGCGCGCCTGGAAGGGTTTCCTCTCATGCATCAGGATCGTTATGCCATTTTTCAATGCGACACTGCACTTCGACACATGACACGTGTCCTTGAAGTGTCTGGATATACACAGTTAGTCTTGTGGCCTGCAAGATCGCTAGATCTCTCCCGGACAGAACATGTGTTGGACCAGCTCAGTCGTAAACTCTGCCTCAATGCGAGTTTCTATGGTATCGCGGACGCGTTACAACAGTTGTTGGTCTGCTTGCATCAGGGGAGGATACATTTTTATGACACACTTCCTATGCGAAACTGTGAACGCATCCATGTCAGGGGAAGTGAGGCTATTATTAAGGTCGTAGGAAGCGTTACCCGATATGGGCGAGAATCATCATGTCTTCTGCGGGAGGGAGTGCTAGAGAATAAAACCGATGTTTTGGCCGAGGCTGCAGCAACCTACCCCTGGGTATACGGCATCAGTGGGGGAAACATCGGATTTAGTCACCTAGTGACAGTTTACAACAATAAGTGCCTTTATACCTTGAAAATTTATACAACTGACAACAGATACACTCTTAAATCAGATGTGTTCACAAAATTTAAAATGTTTTTAGGTACCTGTGTTCGTACTACAACATATACAGGGTGTTACAAAAAGATACGGCCAAACTATCAGGAAACATTCCTCACACACAAATAAAGAAAAGATGTTATGTGGACATGTGTCCCGAAACGCTTAATTTCCATGTTAGTACTCATTTTAGTTTCGTCAGTATGTAATGTACTTCCTCGATTCACCGCCATGATTTCAAACGGGATACTGTACCTGTGCTGCTAGAATATGTGCCTTTACAAGTACGATACAACATGTGTTTCATGCACGATGGAGCTCCTGCACATTTCAGTCGAAGTGTTCGTACGCTTCTCAACAACAGATTCGGTGACCGATGGATTGGTAGAGGCGGACCAATTCCATGGCCTCCACGCTCTCCTGACCTCAACCCTCTTGACTTTCATTTATGGGGGCATTTGAAAGCTCTTGTCTACGCAACCCCGGTACCAAATGTAGAGACTCTTCGTGCTCGTATTGTGGACGGCTGTGATACAATACGCCATTCTCCGGGGCTGCATCAGCGCATCAGGGATTCCATGCGACGGAGGGTGGATGCACGTATCCTCGCTAACGGAGGACATTTTGAACATTTCCTGTAGCAAAGTGTTTGAAGTCACGCTGGTACGTTCTGTTGCTGTGTGTTTCCATTCCATGAGTAATGTGATTTGAAGAGAAGTAATAAAATGAGCTCTAACATTGAAAGTAAGCGTTTCCGGACACATGTCCACATAACATATTTTCTTTCTTTGTGTGTGAGGAATGTTTCCTGAAGGTTTGGCCGTACCTTTTTGTAACACCCTGTACTTACTACCAACACAGCATTTTAAATCATTGTCTGTTGATTGTTTACTATCTGTGACGTGTATTTTATAGTTACAGTATTTACTATATCTACGTATTTATTAGCTTGCTGATGTATACTCCACAAATGTAAAAAAAATTAAAATTTATAACCGACAATAAACATTCCAATACTGTCAGCAGATTTTTCGTGCAGTGTACAGTTGTACCAACCAGCGCAATGAATGCATTTTATTACTGTCACACATTAAAGAAATTACTACATACTATACCGCTGCAACGATATTAACTTATTGACATGCGGTATGACATAACATAACCTGCCATGCTATGACTGACTCAGGTCGTTACCTAATTAGAAGTAATCTTATACTAAGATTTTAACTTTCCACACACACACAATATACAAGACACATAACTGGCAGACAACAGGGTAGAATGATCAAATACAGAACCAGGCGCTTAAGTTGAAGAAACAGGAGGCTACTGATGGCGGACTCACAGTATCCGAAATACATTGCGAGTTAGTAAAATACCTGTAGTGAGATTAGACAGTATTTATTTGCAAATGGACGCAATGACTTAAATGTACACACTGCTGGTACACTTGGTGAGCATAACACACCAAAATGATTTTAATAAAATCTCGATTTACATCTTTATTTTGACTCCCTTAGATATCTCAGTGATTTAGGTGTGTTTGTTCTCGTCTGCCTGCTTGTATAGTTGCAAATAATTAACCATTTTCTGTTGCAGGTCTGCGATATTATCCTTCGTCCAACCGGAGATTTGTTGATCTGATGAAAAATTAAAGTGCTGCATAAAGTTTGCGAAGGAAACTACGATTCTCTTAAAGTAGGCGTACTTGCATATGCGACGCTAAACGTAGTAGAAAATCCAAATACAAGTGTAAACAACCATGAAAATAATTCATCGGTATAGTCTTTGGTAATGGAATTCTATAGATTGTAGCTTGTTTTTAAACGTTAATCTTCCATCAGTAGGTATGGTCAAATTGGAAAAAGCTCAGCTAGCCTAAGAGCGGAAAACTGCATCTGTTGTATTACCAGTACCACAGTAAAAGAATAAACATTGAGAAATAAATTTGGCAAACAACGTATCACAGAGAAACAGAATCAGTCTATTCGTCTGAAGCAATCCAGTGAATTTTCTGAGGTTCATGGGCTAATTACTCAGATGTGTGTCAACAAACTTTATTAACACAAGTATTCTGTTGTGGAGTGGATGATCGTAAGGTTCCTGTGTCACAGTGAGAGATTAAAAATTAAGATGTGAGTGAATGACAACTTATGAAACAATTCACGTAATTGGATGGGGTTAACAATTTCAGTTGTATTCAAGACCAGACAAAGAAATATATACAGAGAGTGGAAATGGTCTACGTTCTAAGCCCATTCTGTTTTTCAAAAGCCTGTTTTCAGTGTTTTTAAGTGTCAAATCATGGAGAAAATATTAGAAACATTCATTGCTAAAAGGTACATGGTCTTTGTGCGTAGCAGTACTTACCTCAGCGGTTCCATCAGCTAAAGCTCTCGAACCCGTTTCATACGATTCATATTAACACAACTCCATTCTCTGAATTTGAAGACGCTGTTGAAGCGTTGTTGTCAGTGGAGGCAGTAAGATACCAAATACAGTATCATCGAGGTGACTCATACTCTCGTATATGAAGCTCTATTAAAAATTCTTACTCTGATACAGAAGGATGGAAAAGTGTCACTGATTTCAAACGAAGAATGGAAAAATGTCCCTGATTTCAAACGAAGAATGGAAAAGTGTCACTGATTTCAAAAGAAGAAGGAAAATAACAGATCCATGCTATGCCATACTTTATCTGAAAGACCAGCCAAGTTTATCAGTTGCACAATAAAAATACCTGCTGACTATGTTGCCATTTATTCCTCAAAAACATAGGGAGTTTGGTTGTAAAAGTTCGCAGTGACTGAAGCAACAGAAGTCAGTACCGAGGGACTTTTTCACTAACTTAATTTTCTTATTCCCTTGTAAAAAAAGGAAGAGAGAGAGAAATGGCTTTTGTTGACTACAAATCGCCTAGTTACACTATTATTGTTACATTTCGGTAGTGGTAGTGCCACAAATAAAGCGGGTAGTATCTTTCTCAAATAACTTACGGGTTTGCTGCCGGGTGACGTCGTCGACCACCGCCGATATTTCGACAGGAGCACACCCTGCCATTCTCAATGCAAAAATGCAAGAAGGAAGAAATGTGCAGGAAAATTTAATATCTCGGTTCACAGAGGAGAAACAAGGAAGATACCACACACAGAACAAGTGTTAACACAAATAAAGATAACCAACATCAGAAATATCGATAGTGACTATTAATCAACAGGTGAGGTAGCACTAATTCTGTTCCTCTGTTTTTTGTTGAGAGACAGAGCCGGATTCCAAGCAGCATTTAAACAAAACCCACCATCTCTGTTAATAAGGTTGCTTGATAGTTTTATTTCAACAGCTTCCTTAATAACACTATCCCAATAGCTGGATGTGCAAGCCAGAATCTCCGTGTTGTTGTATTCCATAGGATGACCGGTGTCAAGGCAATGTTCTGCAGTAGCAGATTTGCTCGGCTGTTGTAAGCGTGTGTGACGCTTATGTTCAATACACCGGTATTCCACAGACCTGATTGTCTGACCAATATATGACCTGACACAACTGCAAGGAATACGATAGACCCCCGCCTTACGCAAGCCAAGATCATCTTTTACGGACGCCAACAGGGCCTTAATCTTAGAAGGTGGTCGAGAAACACATTTCACATCATATTTCCGCAAAATACGGCCAATCCTGTTGGAAATGCTTCCTGCGTAAGGCAAAAAGGCCGTAGACTTAGGTGCCACTTCGTTGCTGTCGTCACTCACCCGTTGCACAGAAGGCTGATAGCGCAATGCACGTTTAATCTGCCTCTCACTATAACCATTCTGACGAAAGGTGACTTCGGGATGTGATAGCTCAGCTGCCAAACTCTCAGCGTCTGAGATAACGTGGGCCCCGTGCACCAAGGTACGAAGTACTCCTTCACGCGGAGCTGGATGGAACAAATATCAGCTCGCAGATACAAGTCAGGCTGAGTAGGCTTCCTATAAACAGAATGTCTCAACCTACCATCAGTCTTCCTTTTGACCAACACATCAAGGAAGTGAAGGCATCCATTCTCTTCCACCTCCATAGTAAACTGAATATTCGGGTGGATTGAATTCAGGTGTTCCAAAAACTGGTTTAAATTCTCACTACCTTGAGGCCAAACAACAAAAGTATCGTCTACATATCTGAAAAAAAACACGCAGGTTTCAAGATCGCTGACTCCAATGCTCGTTCCTCAAAGTCCTCCATAAACAAATTGGCCACAATAGGTGACAACGGGCTTCCCATTGCAACCCCATCAGTCTGTTCATAGTGCTGACCATTGAATAAAAAGTAAGTGGAAGTCGGCACATGTCGAAACAGATTTGTTAACTCGCCACCAAACTTAACCTCAATTAGCTGCAACGAATCAGAGAGAGGAACGCGAGTGAAAAGAGAAACCACATCAAAACTGACTAAAATATCAGAGTAATTTAAACGCAATCCCTCCACTATCGAGGGTAATGTCTTCGCTTCTTTTTGTCTCATTCCACAAACAGGTCAGTGCCCTTCTAAAAAGTAACATCTGCAGCGAGTTGCCTGAATGCGACTCTTCTTCGCCAGAACCTAGCTACAAATCCCATAACACACATCTACTGTCCCACTTACACCAACGTCGCAAGATTGATAAAATTGCTATCCGAGCTATTACAAGCAATAAAGTTGGAGATATTGACATATTATTTCATGATAAATACAGAAAAATTCTCAGGATCGTTTCTTACCCAGGGCTGCTGCTATCACTCTCAGTCCAGTTAAGAGCTGGATGCTTATCTACGCTGTTCGCCTATTTATCCACAACTGTCGAAGAACGATTTTTATGCACTGTAGAACGGACACAAAAATTAAACATTTACATACACATAAAAACTCAAAACTTATTTCGTATGAAGTTATCGCTAATTGTGCATATAAGATTAGTATAATCTTACATGAAGGTATTTCAGATGCAATCCAGTCATTAAATATATCTCCTTACAATAAAGGGCAGCTAGGTTTTGTCTGGAAACATATTGTGTTGAAGTAAATCTGTTGTGTGAAGGAAAATGAGGTAAGGGTTATATTAAACAAGAGTGACACACGTTTTGTTAAATGCACTGGTTGCTGTGTTCGCAGGCTTTGGCCATAGACGTCGTCAGCGACACTTGCGTCGGTTTATAGTGTATATCAGAGTGGTACACCTACCTTGTCACAGTGTTTCGTCATTAAGCTTTCTTTCACTTAGGAAAGCAGGGAGATACAGGATACCACAACCATAAGCTACAGATAATTGTCTTAGAACTTCTTCCAAATAACTTCATTTCCGCCTGAAACTAGAAAAGTGAACCTGCAGGCAGTGCTGGTTCTTGGACAAAGTAATTTCCTGATGTCACTGATAGCGTTATCGGATTTCCCGAACCCTCTCCCTCCACCCATCTGATCAAGTTGAATTGTCCTATGTATAAAATGGCAAGATATTAAAAAATTGTACTTTTACCATATGTTTTCTGCATTTATAAATAATTAATCTATCCTGTACATTGACAAAGATGTTCGATCGCACCGCACGAGCAGTGAATAACATTCTTGACTTTGTCTTTACGTTCACCTGTTGTCCGCTTGATGATCTATCAATTGTGTAGCGCCGAGGCTTTCTTATTTGAAGCATAGTAGCGAGCAATTGAGTTTTGTAGAGAAGGTGGCTTGATATTTGTGAATCTGACAGAAATGACCTGGGATACTTTGTTATGAAGATGAAAACTTGTTATTGACTGTACTCAAAGAAAAGATTTTGGGAGAAATTTTTCAAGGTAACCAATGGATGCATAGGAATGAAATTTTTGTTTGTCAGAACTATTGATTCAAGGAAATTTTTGTCCCTTAGGTAATTAATAACATTCGTGATTAATGTAATTTGATCTCTTTATTTTCATTATGTCACAAATAACGCAATTGGTTTAAATGTTATAATTTTTGCAAGGAGAGAATTACGTAGTTATTAGAGTCTCCTTATTGTATACAGACTATTTTTGTCAATAATCGAGTTTAATTTTTCCATGAACGATTTTCTTTAAAGCGACACCCACCTCCATCTTTCTCGGTAGAGTTGTTGAATGTTGTGTTGTGTGCGCATTGCACCTTACATCACATGAAGCCAAAGATCGTTTCTGACAAGCAAAAACTAAATTTTATAGTGAGTAGTTTCTTTGTTCTTTAGCTGCTACATCTGCTGATTTCAGTTTAATTTCCAGAACGTAACTACATCAGACATAAAATATCATGCTAAGCAAGAGAGAATTTACTTTCCTTTCAGGCCACATCTCATTTCACATTCTTATGCAGCTTTACTGTATGGTTAAATGATGACGGTGTCTTCTTGGGTAAAATATTCCTGAGGTAAAATAGTCCCCCATTCGGATCTCCGGGCGCGGACTACTCAAGAGGACGTCGTTATCAAGAGAAAGAAAACTGGCGTTCTACGGATAGGAGCGTGGAATGTCAGATCCCTTAATCGTGCAGGTAGGTTAGAGAATTTAAGAAGGGAAATGGATAGGTTAAAGCTAGATGTAGTGGGAATTAGTGTAGTTCGGTGGCAGGAGAAACAGGACTTTTGGTCAGGTGAATACAGGGTTGTAAATACAAAATCAAATAGTGGTAATGCAGGAGTAGGTTTAATAATGAATAAAAAAATAGGAGCGTGGGTAAGCTACTACAAACAGCTTAGTGAACGCATTATTGTGACTAAGATAGACACGAAGCCCACCCCTACTACAGTAGTACAAGTTTATATGCCAACTAGCTCTGCAGATGACGAAGAAATTGAAGAAGCGTATGATGACACAAAAGAAACTATTCAGATAGTGTAGGGAGACGAAAATTTAATAGTCATGGGTGACTGGAATTCGGTAGTAGCAAAAGGGAAAGAAGGAAACGTTGTAGGTGAATATCGATTGGGGATAAGAAATGAAAGAGGAAGTTGCCTGGTAGAATTTTCCACAGAGCACAACTTGATCATAGCTAACACTTGGTTCAACAAACATAAAAGAAGGTTGTTTACATGGAAGAAGCCTGGAGATACTGACAGGTTTCAGATAGATTATATAATGGTAAGACAGAGATTTAGGAACCAGGTTTTAAATTGTAAGACATTTCCAGGGGCAGATGTGGACTCTGACCACAATCTATTGGTTATGAACAGTAGATTAAAACTGAAGAAACTGCAAAGAGGTGGGAATTAAAGGAGATGGGACCTGGATAATCTGATTAAACCAGAGGTTGTACAGAGTTTTAAGGAGAGCATAAGGGAACAATTGACAGGAATGGGAGAAAGAAATACAGTAGACGAAGAATGGGTTGCTTTGAGAGATGAAGTAGTGAAGGAAGCAGAGGATCAAGTAGGTAAAAAGACGAGGACTAGTAGAAATCCTTGGGTAACAGAAGAAATATTGAATTTAATTGATGAAAGGAGAAAATATAAAAATGCACTAAATGAAGCAGGCAAAAAGGAATACAAACGTCTCAAAAATGAGATCGACAGGAAGTGCAAAATGGCTAAGCAACGATGGCTAGTGGACAAATGTAAGGATGTAAAGGCTAGAGGGTCTATACAAGGGCGATGTACTTGAGGACAATATTATGGAAATAGAAGAGGATGTAAATGAAGATGAAATGAGAGATGTGATACTGCGTGAAGAGTTTGACAGAGCACTGAAAGACCTGAGTCGAAACAAGGCCCCGGGAGTAGACAACATTCTATTACAACTACTGACAGCCTTGGGAGAGCCAGTCCTGACAAAACTTCACCATTTGGTGAGTAAGATGTATGAGACAGGCGAAATACCCTCAGACGTCAAGAAGAATATAATAGCTCCAACACCAAAGAAAACAGGTGTTGACAGATGTGAAAATTACCGAACTATCAGTTTAATTAGCCACGGCTGCAAAATACTAACACGAATTCTTTACAGACGAGTAGAAGCCAACCTCGGGGAAGATCAGTTTGGATTCCGCAGAAATACTGGAACACATGAGGCAATACTGACCCTACGACGTATCTTAGAAAATAGATTAAGGAAAGGCAAACCTACATTTCTAGCATTTGTAGACTTAGAGAAAGCTTTTGACAATGTTGACTGGAATACTCTCTTTCAAATTCTGAAGGTGGCAGGGGTAAAATAAACGGAGCGAAAGGTTATTTACAATTTGTACAGAAACCAGATGGCAGTTATAAGAGTCGAGGGACATGAAAGGGAAGCAGTGGTTGGGAAGGGAGTGAGACAGGGTTGTAGTCTCTCCCCGATGTTATTCAATCTGTATATTGAGCAAGCAGTGAAGGAAACAAAAGAAAAATTCGGAGTAGGTATTAAAATCATGGAGAATAAATAAAAGCTTTGAGGTTCGCCGATGATATCGTAATTCTGTCAGAGACAGCAAAGGACTTGGAAGAGTAGTTGAACGGAATGGATAGCGTCTTGAAAGGAGGATATAAGATGAACATCAACAACAGCAAAACCAGGATAATGGAATGTAGTCGAATTATGTCGGATGCTGAGGGAATTAGATTAGGAAATGAGACACTTAAAGTAGTAAATGAGTTTTGCTATTTGGAGAGCAAAATAACTGATGATGATCGAAGTAGAGAGGTTATAAAATGTAGATTGGCAAAGGCAAGGAAAGCGTTTGTGAAGAAGAGAAATTTGTTAACACCTAGTCTAGATTTAACTGTCAGGAAGTCATTTCTGAATGTATTTGTATGGAGTGTAGACATGTATGGAAGTGAAACAAGGACGATAAATAGTTTGGACAAGAAAATAATAGAAGCTTTCGAAATGTGGTGCTACAGAAGAATGCTGAAGATTACATGGGTAGATCACATAACTAATGAGGAGGTATTGAATAGGATTGGGGAGAAGAGAAGTTTGTAGCACAACTTGACTAGAAGAAGGGATCGGTTTGGTAGGACATGTTCTGAGGCATCACTGTGTCACCAATTTAGTATTGGAGGGCAGCGTGAAGGGTAAAAATCGTAGAGAGAGACCAAGAGATGAATACCCTAAGCAGATTCAGAAGGATGTAGGTTGCAGTAGGTACTGGGAGATGAAGAAGCTTGCACAGGAAGAGTAGCATGGAGAGCTGCATCAAACCAGTCTCAAGACTGAAGACCAGAACAACAACATGAGGAAAAAGGTCATAGTCAGAATTATCAGGTTTTGAGCTAAGCACACAGATTAATTTACAGTGGACTGTGCAGGTAAATTAAAACAGTTATTTTTGTTCTGAATACAGTAATATTTTTTGGAAATTTTAAGTCAGAAATTTTACCAGGTGTCATGCGACTTTGATAATGCAGTTCAATATTGAGTTTCAGTTAAAAACGTTGCACTGAATACACACTTAGTTGCTTTTGGCATTTAGTTAGATTACTTTTTGTTATTTCAAATTCAGTATTTCACTAAGTTGAAAGTTTTGTTTCAAACACTGTTCAAACGCACAACACAGAGCCAACCAACAGCAAGTATTTCCCAGCAGCAGAAAAACAAAATGTGATTCATACGCTACACCAGGAGAAAGTTTTTGAAAAAAGAATGTTCAACATTTTCATTTACAGCTACATTTCATAGGACGCTTATAAAATTAGCAGGAAATTCAAAAAGAAATGGATGTTCCCCTCAATCCTATGATGTCATGGTGAAAGAAGGGTTATTGTCCACCATAAATTGGCAGGATTTTCAAAAATAAGATATGGTACACTGTCATACTAGTGGAAGTAGGTCTCTAGTACTAAATGTAGGCTTCAAGATGGGCACTGGGTTTTCCTCTGAGGTCACTGTCGATCAAGGTTTTTTGTCCTAAGTATAGAACCCTCTGGGATGCTGGTGCAATATTTATGGTGTCAGAATCTAAGATGATAGGAAAAATTGAAACTACACGGCTGGTCACTTTTTTCTAATGATGGGTTTCCATACAGCCTCGACAATTCTTACTGGTGCTTCTCAGGGTCTGTAGTCCAGCCTATTGCCGAAAACTGCCGACTGCGGACTGTTTCGAACCGTTACTGAGTGGAGATTCTACGGTGTTGAACACGCAGCACCACTCGATTTAGTAGTTTGGATGAAAAACTTTGGTTTTTCTTAAGCTTCTGCATTTCACAGTTTTTTTTTTTCTTTAGATAAAATGAGACGAAAGTCACGAAATCACAGACAGTGTGACACAGTTTTTGCAGTCAGCACGGTACTTGCATACTATAACAATCCCATGATTTTTCGATAACGTTTAAGTGCGATAGTATCTTGGTTGGGTAGTAGTTTCTCACTGCTTTCCGCATCACTGTGAGGTAGCGATGTATCTGTATATGGAATATTCTGTGTTAAAACTGCCTTCTTTTCCGTGCCTCCACCAACATTGTCTCTATTTTTTCGTATTTCTATTCATTTATGTGGCTTTCTCGCACAGCGCTTGCACTTGTTTTGTGTTTAAAACGCACCAGATTATTTTCAATTTTTTGTCTAGATATTGTTACTGCACGTTTTTATGGAGAGGATAATTTATCCGGGAATGCTATCTGTCTTGATTCTTTCTTTTCGAACCACATGTACAGCCTCCCTCGCTGAAACCATGAGAAAAAATTACTGATGAGTTTGATAACGTATTTGGTGTGAAGTTTTGTCGAGAAATTACTCGTGACCATGTTCGTCTAAGGTCATTATCAACCAGAAATCCGTGGTGACGTATGTCACTAGCTTTTTCATTTTAATTCTCAAAGATCGTCACACAGCAGTAAGGGACCGGCACTATGTAACTCAGAAACGTAGTATCAACGTAATTTAAGTGCAAATATTCAGCATTATCTGCAACACACAACCGCAGTACGAATTCAAGGACTACAACAATATTTTCACCTTGATATGGTGTCTCTATTGCTTACCTTGGTTAAATGATGACTGCAGATTGAGGAAAGTCTTGAAACATAACAAATCCAGCAAATCGTATACAGTAAAAATTCGACAGACAAATATTTATGGGATCATGAAAACGATATTGTTATAACAGGGTTATTGTTATAATAATGGTTTTGTTAATAGTGACTACTACAGCACTGTAGCTTAAAAATCGCTATATGCAGTAAAGAAGCACCTATCTGATGAGAAATAATGTGAAAATAAAAATAATGGAATATATACAGTTCACTCCACTTATCAGTGCAATACCTTACTTCTGCAAACAGAAAAATTCATTTATTTCCATGGGTTTCTTTTTATTATAAATTCTCTTGAAAATATTGGGTTTATCTCCGCTAAGGCAAGCAATGTTCCACTGCAACACGGGATTGAAGATTCTACTTGCTGAATATTTTCCAATTGACCTATCAGCTGCGTCAGAGGAGATGGATTCACGCTTATCACATCACTGTATATTACCCTTTAACTCTTCGATGTTAGATTCGTCGATGTATGCTACAAACACCAAAGCCTCATCGTCCAAGGTTACTCAACTACTGATACAGCCATCATGGTTTTATCAGTTACTGCCTGTTCCAGAAACTAGCAATCATATCACAGACCTGCTTCACATTAAACTGTAGCGATTGTCCATTTTTCTTTCAATTTCTGCCATCACGTCTTGAACTAGACGTGAACGGTATTACGTCTTGAAGTTCTGTCCAGCGGCTGAAGGATGAAAGTACAGTTATCCACAAGTAATTGAATTTTCTTATTTTTCTTTACATCTCGTTATCAAGCGAAACCAAGCTACTCACTAAAGGAAGCAAACGTCATCCATGCTTTTCGATGTGCCTTTTAATTGACTGCAATAAAATAAATGATATTTATAACAACGAAAAAATATAAAATTACTCCGCTAAAATAGTGTACTGTTTATAATCTGCATGCATACGCACGGTATTAGAAGTGAAGGTATTGAATCTACTTATAAATTAAAGAAAGGTAAATTAAAATGTATGTACTCTTGCCTGGTAAGCTTCCTACGAATTTTAAGCACAAGGAATTTGTCGATCGTCTGGAATCTAGTGGTATCACCTTACGTGTCGCTGACGAGTTGCTGCAGAGCGGAAGTAAGACGTACTTTAGATTGCTTCCCTCTTTCTCACTTTTCACCTCAAAAGGCCATCGTCTAATCTGGCACCAGCTGGTTAAAAAAAAATCCCTTCTGCATTGTACGTGTATTCAAGGCTTTTTGACATATCAACTGGCCATTAATTGGTAGTTCTCTGCATACAACTCATTAAACCACACCAGTAGAGCAGTGTACACTCGTCAACATCATCCGCTTAATTTTCTTGAAGCGCTACAATTGCCACCTAGAAAATTTTCTTCAATTTCTTTTCTTTTTAAGGAATGAAGCTAACGTTGAATGTGCTATTCCATACCTTCCTCGACACGTCTAGGTGTTTTGTTCGTTTGGCGATGGCTTTGAAAACCTGTATTTCAGTCTCTAACCTTATGTGTCTCCGAGTCCCAGCCAGTGTCCAAGCCTTACTAGCCAAACCAAAAGCGTATCTGCAACAACTTTAAAAACATTCACACATTGCAAAAGTCACCGAAATAAACTGCATGTGAGCTCCACACAACATTCACGATTGTAACTCAAGCTCAGGAATGTACAGATCTAAACCTTTACCAGTGGATCAGATACAGCAGCTCTATGACTCTTTGTATTTGAAGCTCAGCACAGCTCGCCAGCGGCTATACGCTGTTCACTACCTGCTTACCGTCAGCGAAGCACCGAGCGAGGTGGCGCAGTGGTTAGCACACTGGACTCGCATTCGGGAGGACGACGGTTCAATCCCGCGTCCGGCCATCCTGATTTAGGTTTTCCGTGGTTTCCCTAAATCGCTTCAGGCAAATGCCGGGATGGTTCCTTAGAAAGGGCACTGTAATCTCCTCTCCTCCTCAGCGAAGCTTCCGAAAATACAGCGCCGAAGGTCGAGACGTTTAACAAAAAATACCTAACCTTACAGAAAATTCTTAGAAGCCGAAAATAGTAAGATCCCAGAAACTTCGACTCGTTATAACGAGGTGGCGGTAAAATTACTTCATTTTTAAAATGAGAAATAATTAACACGGCAAAGCAGGAAATAGCCGAGACCGTATGAAATTATCTCTGTAGTCTGGTTTATCACTGCATCGGTATTAGTTGTATATTGGTTTGACCATACACTACCATTCGCATCCTACAAAAGCAAATCTGATTTTGAAATTAACAATTCCACAACACTGGAACGCCTAGTAAACCGTCTGCGTGTAGCGCCACGTGCAGAAAAATTTGTAAACTCCACCGACACGCTCACCCTCATTCGAATTCGGGAAGTGCAGCGGCTGTTAGAGCATAACAGTGTCCTACTGCTAAACGGTACCCGTCTGACATTAAACTTTAAACAACCCACAAACTCAGTTCATCACTCCGATATTACAGTTTAAAAAATTGAATCCCCCACACACCAACTACCTTAAGTTACAAAATAAAGATCTCACATCTCCTAATTTGAAAATGACGGAAAAATTCACAACATCGACGTCTTGTATGGTTAAAAAGGAGACAAATTCAAAATCTTTGCCCTGTAATGTCAGAGATGTGGGAAGCCCACTGATTATTACATAGCAGCATTTGAGGGAAACCTCACTGGGTGTCAGAACTATGTATAACTCATTCATGCAGCCTGTATGGTTGTCAAACACAAGTGACCATCGTGTGTAGTGGAGGAAAAGGAACAGGGGAGGTATTTGTTGTGTTGGCAGTAGAGTCAACACCGTGTTACTAATGGAGGCCGGAATGCATGCGTTTTAGCTCACGCAGGCTGGCGTGAGGAGGGAAGAACTATACTGACGTGAGGTCTGGAACATGACAAGGAATTAGAATTCAGAAAGCGGACGTAATTAGTTTGATACTTAACTTTAATCCATTAATGATGATCGTCGCTCTTGACGGTACATGATTCACGACATTATTTGTTCAGAATAGTAACTGAATATGGCGCCTTGCTAGGTCTTAGCAAATGACTTAGCTGAAGGCTAAACTGTCGTCTCGGCAAATGAGAGCGTATGTAGACAGTGAACCATCGCTAGCAAAGTCGGCTGTACAACTGGGGCGAGTGCTAGGGAGTCTTTCTAGACTAGATCTGCCGTGTGGCGGCGCTCGGTCTGCAATCACTGATAGTGGCGACACGCGGGTCCGACGTATACTAACGGACCGCGGCCGATTTAAAGGCTACCACCTAGCAAGTGTGGTGTCTGGCGGTGACACCACAGTTTTCACTTGGGTCTTTATTCAAACACTGCAGCCCCCACGCCGTGCAGCACTGTGAGCGATGATCGCGGACCCAGGCCGCACCAACACAGCCACACTGGCAGTGCCGCGTCACGCCGCAGGCCTTGGATAGTTCCACCGCACACTCCGTACTCGTAACCGATCCGTTAGACGCTCCAGCGCCCATTTTGTCTCCTGTAACCAACTGCTTCCACCTACCCAGTATGAGTCTGAAGTGGCCGGCGCCAGGTCATTTCGGAATGGAGGAAGATGTTTGCCCGTCCACTATTTTTCAATACAGTCTGGATACCTCAAAATGTTCTCTTCATTATTTCGCATTTAAGAACTGTATGGAGTACTACTGTGCTTCACGACCATTAAGAGCCACAGGCTATGACGATGAATGAGGTTAGTGCTTCGTGCACCCGCCTCTTCCCATATTCAGAAACGAACAGTACATTCACAATCTATTTATCTTTTATGTGGTGGAGTATTCAGTACATTCCAATAGAGTAGACCACGAAGCAGGCACTTAAACAGAGGCTTCTGTAAGGTCATAAACACGCCTCAATTTAGAAATTTCACAGTAGCTTACGACGTCGAAGAACATCGAAAATGCTCAGACAAGAGCCAAAAGAAGAATAAGCTCCTCTCCAGGTGTAGTCTTATGCTTTCTACAACGTATAATATAATAACAACACTGTATTTCGGTTGAAAACAACGAATATGGTACCGAAGTCAGTTCAATTAATAGCCACTGTTAATAACAATGTACTGCTTGCTAGAAACTCCTCAATCCAGTCATAAACCCGACATGATATTGCTTATGTTGCTCATGCGGTGAGATCTCGAAGCTGTGTTGAACAACAGCCAGAAGTCGGGCTGTTGTTTTTGACTTAATCATCGAAGAGTGTCTTAAGAGATATCTGCCATAGATTGGGTCTCTCCATAGCAATCCATATTGCAGCGCAGGTTCGACGCTCTTGGCAGAGAACACCAACACCTAATGCACAAGGGCTCCTAATCGTTCTTCCATTGTTCCATTTGTCAGTGGAAAAGGAAAGGAAATGACTAACAGTGATGTAAGATATACTCCACAATGTGTTGTATGACGGTTTGCAGAACCTACATAAGCGCTTTTTTTAAGGTTCGTAGCTTGAGAGATATGCTCCTAACACGGCTTCTGCGATTTCGTTCGATATCTGTCATGCACTCTACAGCTTATTGTACTACGTTACATTCGCAGTGCGTTGTAATGTACCTTGTTACATCTTTCAACAGGGCATGTATCTGTAGAACAAGAGCAGGAATCATGCTGCGTTGGATTGAGGCTCTATATACACTATGTGATCAAAAGTATCCGGGCACCCAGAAAAACATAGGTTTTTCATATTAGGTGCATTGTGCTGCCTCCTACTACTAGGTAGTCCATATCGGCGACCTCAACAGTCATTAGACATCGTGAGAGAGCAGAATGGGGCGCTCCGAGGAACTCACGGACTTCGAACGTGGTCAGGTGACTGGGTGTCACTCGTGTCATACGTCTGTACGCGAGATTTCCACACTCCTAAACATCCCTAGGTCCGCTGTTTCCCATATGATAGTGAAGTGGAAACGTGAAGGGATACGTACAGCACAAACGCCTACACGCCGACCTCGTCTGTTGACTTACAGAGACCGCCGATAGTTGAAGAGAGTCGCAATGTGTAATAGGCAGACATCTATCCAGACCATCACACAGGAATTCAGAACAGTGACCTTCTTGCTTCCCACTGTTAAAGAGCAATTCGGCAATGACGATTGCTCCTTTCAACACGATCGAGCACCTGTTCATAATGTACGCCCGATGTAGGAGTGGTTACACGACAGTAACATCCCTGTAATAGAATGGCCTCCACAGAGTCCTGACCAGAATCCTATAGAAAACCTCTGTGGTGCTTTGGAACGCCGACTTCGTGCCAGGCCTCACCAACCGACATCGATACCTCTCCTCAGTGCAGCACTCTCCAAGAAACCTTCCAGCACCTGATTGAACGTATGCCTGCGAGAGTGGAAGCTTTCATCAAGGCTAAGGATTGGCTAACATCACATTAAATTCCAGCATTACTGATGGAGGGCGCCACGAAATTGTGAGTCATTTGTGGCCAGGTGTCCGGATACTTTTGATCACATAGTGTACTTCACTGCGATGGTAGTATAATGCGTACAGCCGCGACATTTCTATCACCTGCTACGTTAACTCTGTGATATTTGGTGAAGTTTCAGTTACATGGAGATGAACTGAATGGGATGCCGTACTGTGAAAGACCATATCAAACTTTTAAACATTGATTCTAAGTAAGTGTCAGGAACTGGTGAGACTCTGACGGCAGAATGAACACATTTCTCTAACCATGTGCTTGACAGTTATTATGAGAAAGAAATTGAGGTAAGCTAGCATCCTCTTCCGTTCGTGATGTTACTAGAACGTCGGTAGCATACTGTTAAGGTCAAACCACAAACGTTTTTCTCCTGTATATGTCTATATCAGCCAGGGAATTCCCTTTCATTTCAGTGGTCAGTGAGATGCTTATTCAAATGGTTCAAATGGCTCTGAGCACTATTGGACTTAACATCTGAGATTATTAGTCCCTTAAAACTTAGAACTACTTAAACCTAACTAACCTAAGGACATCACAACATCCATGCCCGAGGCAGGATTCGAACCTGCGACAGTAGTGGTCGCGCGGTTCCAGACTGAAGCGCCTAGAACCGCTCGGCCACACCGGACGGCAGATGCTTATTCATAAAAGCAGTTTTTATAAGAGCAACTGGCAATGGACTGTAACACAAGGGTAAGAAGATAGCGTACCACTTTCGCATTAATGTTTTGTGAAAAGGAAGTTCACACGTCTCTGAATTGTTTCGCTGCCTTCCGGTCGTCCTACTGTATCGTTAGAAACTAACGCTGTATTTATATTATAGATGATGGTGAAACTATCATACTTGACGTCACATTTTCCGAAAACTGTCATTGTAAAAATATAGTGACAAATCATTAGCCGGCCGCGGTGGCCGTGCGGTTCTGGCGCTGCAGTCCGGAAACGCGAGGCTGCTACGGTCGCAGGTTCGAATCCTGCCTCGGGCATGGATGTTTGTGATGTCCTTAGGTTAGTTAGGTTTAAGTAAATCTAAGTTCTAGGGGACTTATGACCTAAGATGTTGAGTCCCATAGTGCTCAGAGCCATTTGAACAAATCATTAAATTACTGTCGTCCTTTCAAATTTTTCATTGGTTATAGGTACTGAGAACGAACAGTGTGTTTTTTTTTTAATGTAACAAACTGTGCAATGGTGGCAAATTATTGCAGCCACAACGTCTAGAACATTTTTAACGTCGAGTGCAAGTATTCGTATATTGAATTACATTCCAAGTCTACTGTCAAGTAGCTCCGTCTACGTTGCGAGGAAAAACGTCAGATATCTGTACAGCACTCACAAATGGGTGTACAGTTAACGCCAATGCTCGTCAAAAATATATATGAAACATTCAGTTTCAGAGTTGTAGCGGTTTTGAGCCTGTGATAAGAGTGTGTGTACTTAAGGTGATAATTTAATGGATAGTACTACCACATGCCAGAACTACACTTACAAATTTCCACATGTTCTGCAAGTCGAAGTTATAGGAGAAATGTACTGCAAGGCATTAAGTATGAAATCCGTGAACACTGTGTATATCATTCTTGGGGCTGCCAGAGAAGGTGTACCAGCAATACGTAAACATAGTGTGCTCGAGAGATTTAGTAGCGCTAAATGTGCGAAATTATGTGAAATATATCATGAAAACCTGTAACAGTTAGACTTGAGTTATCCTTTGGATCATAAAGTGTAGGAGAAGGGGATTTGCGACCCAGATTTCTTGTAAACATTAACAAGCTATTGTATCACTAGCACCAGTATATTCGAAAATATGTGTGGAACTCTCAGTTATCTTGCTGTTGTGGTTTTGAGTCTGAAGCAGAAATTTTTATCGTGATAATTCAGTGGCTAGTACCGCCACAAGATAGAACTACGCATCTCTAACAAATTACTTAAGAGTTAACGTCTGAGTAAGAAACCGTACTGATCTAGTGTTATGTTCTGTTCTTGTCAAGACATTGGTGAGGGCGTCTGTTTAAGTTCAGTTGTCAGATGTCGCTGTGCTGCACACGTCTATTTCTGTGAAAGCACTCGCTTTCATTGCGTTGCTTTTATACCTCGTGGAATAACAACATTTAACGATAGTTCATTTGGTTTATAGTGACTAACTCGAATCGTTGTTTGACTTCGTAAAGTATAAGACAAATGGATGGAGGACTTAGATGTGCTGGAAATGACATGTCGTGTGAAGGAAAAATGGTACATAGGAATGTAGAACAATTAGTTGTAGAGTGCATGACAGATATCGAACGTAATCACAGATGCTGTGTTACGCCACGTCGTACGTAAGCGACAGAAGCGACCGACAGCACGCGACAGCTTCAGAAGACGAAATACCACTGCAGGTATGGTTACGGAAGCGTCTTACGTGGGCGACGTCCATGGCGCTGCCTGTCCTCTGCTACTACTACCGGCGTTTGAATTAAAACCTGTTTGAATCTGGTCGCTGCAGCATGCGCAACAGTGAAATCACGCGTCTTCTCGGCAAAGGAAAGGAGCGAGAGCGCCGGCAGTTATGACATACTTACTGTCCGTTTTGAAGAAAACTATTCAGTGAAAAAATTAGATTCTTCCGCATCTTATAGCCTGATATCTCTGCTCGATAAAGGTCTGGATTTATTTTCGCTATTCGTCATAGTTTCTGTGCTGTACGATACTGAGGACATATCTACACGAAATTTTTAACAGAGTGCTGAGGTAAAATCACATTGCCTACACTTTCCGTATAGTACATTTTCGACCATACATAAATGTGTATGAAACGTAACAAATGTATCTAAATCGTGTTTAAGTTGAGAACGGAATGACATATCTTTTCATTCTTGAGATATTGGTTGTAATATGCGCGGACGGGTCGCTGGCGGCGGGTCCGAATCCTACCCTGCGCTTCGGCAATCAAGTGGCCGTAAAAATCGTCGTATCTGTTAAACGGTTCAAGATATCGAAACTACGTTTTTTGGAAATGGTAGCACGCAAAATGGACTATCTTATCGTATAATTAACTCTTGATACGTTTTTGTCAAACGTGTGAGCAGAGCGAACACAAAACTCCCTATAAATTACACCATAAGGTTTGTCTGAATTTTCATAGCCAAACAATGAGAAAGAAACAGGAAAATGGGACAACAAAGTTACCAGAGTGAGGTCTAGTTTGACATAAAAATATTTTTATGCTTGAAAGTAATGAGGATAATAAAAGAAAACTTAATTACAGACTTAAGGAAAAATTTAAATATTTCACTAAAATCTTCTGCAAACCTATGTAAATAAGTGTCAAAAAATTCAACTGTTCTAGACCTAGCTATTTTACACATAAAAAGATACATTGTTGCGGTATTCAAATGTCAAAAAGGCTTCCTTAGAATCAAGTAACAAAGTTACGATTTTCGAGACTAGAAGACTTTAGGAAGGAAAATGAGGTGTCAGTGAGATCTTGCTTCCCCTGAATAAAATTTGAAAATAAAAAGAAAAAATTTGAAAAAATTTGAAAAAAAAGAAATCGGTCAAATATTTTGTGAAACGGTTTGTGTACAAGAAAGAAATAGATCAGAGAAACATTTTACGTGCCTTTGACTGATGCTCGAAATCATGAACAGAAAATGAGGTGCATCAAATGTTTCTGTAACATTTTTTATTTCATACGTTTAGATAAATCATTTCACAAAATGATTGACGTACTTTTCAAAAATTTTTATGCAGTAATTTTACAATTAGTTATATTAACAGGGATTAACAATGACTGATGAATTACGTTCCCAACACCAAATATCAGTAAAATTTCATGGTTGTTCACAGCATTTTATTAGAAATTTAATGTGTGTGATGTATTGGGATGCGTGTGTATACATTTAAAGATCAAATACGTTGCCAAGACCTTAAAAATATTCTTAACGATGAAGTGTGAACAGCGTACGTAAACTTAGTATACAGAATTGTAGATGAGTCAGTTAAAATATAAGAAGCAGCCAGGACCGAACAGAGTCCCTTGCACTATCTCCAATTTTAAAGAGGGAGTGCTATCGTTGCACAAAACTAGTTCTCGGAGGATACGCTCATTCTTTGGTATTTAAGATAGCCATCTTCAGCATTTATCGACTGTCAAAAGTGCTTGATCATGTAAAAAAACATTCGTCTTTAATTTATTGATGAGATAGTCGAATGCTCTTCTGCTCATTCATGTGTATTCGAAGAATTTGTCTGCTAGTCTTCGTAGCTGATGATCTAAATTATGAATTTCTCCATGAAGTTCCCCTTCCCCCCTCTCCGTTTTTAAGTTTCGTGCAAAGCATTCCTTTTCGTTTCATTTTCCTGAGGAAAGCTAATTTTGCAGCTTTACTCTCCAGCTACAGCATTTTACAGTTTAGGGGCGCCGTTTTATAGAAGCAGCTGGTCGGTTCTTTTGCCATCTTGTAGCGCGACATGGTCGCTCCCACGCAGAGCACCCGAACTTTTCGCCCGATGCTGCTGCTTGTTGTTAAGTGTCGCGTATCCAGACGTCGCTAATTGTCGGTCGCTTCCGACAGGACACGGCCTAATTAGTGTGTCTGCCAGGATATAAAACTTAAAAAAGCGATTATGCAGGCTCTGCAGGCCATCATACAACACATTGTGGACTACATCCTACATCACAGTCAGTTATTTCCCTTCCTATTCCACTCACATATGTAGCAACGGGAGAAAGATCAAGTGTCCTTGTGTATTAGGTGTTGGTGTTCTCTGGCAAGTTACTTTAAAGCATACTAGTGCGTTGAACTAGCGCTGGAATATTGATCACCGGGCAAAATACCTCAAGAAATAAACTTCAAACGAAAAAACTACAAAGAACGAAACTCGTCTGGCTTGAGGGGGAAACCTGATGGCGCTATGGTTGCCCTGCTAGATGGCTCTGCAATAGGTCAATCGGATATCAACCGCGGTCTTTTAAATAGGAACCCTTATTTTTATTGCATATTCGTGTAGTACGTAAAGAAATATGAATGTTTTAGTTGAACCACTTTTTTCGCTTTGTGATATATGGCGCTGTAATAGTCACAAACGTATAAGTACGTGGTATCACGTAACATTCCGCCAGTGCGGACGGTATTTGCTTCGTGATGAACTACCCACGTTAAAATGGACCGCTTACCAATTGCGGAAAAGGCCGATATCGTGTTGATGTATGGCTATTGTGATCAAAATGCCCAACGGGAGTGTGCTGTGTACGTTGCTCGGTATCCTAGACGACATAATCCAAGTGTCCGGACCGTTCGCCGGATAGTTAAGTTATTTAAGGCAACAGGAAGTGTTCAGGCACATGTGAAACGTCAACCAAGACCTGCGTCAAAGATGCCCAAGTAGGTGTTTTAGCTGCTGTCGCGGCTAATCCGCACATCAGTAGCAGACAAATTGGGCGAGAATCGGAAATCTCAAAAACGTCGGTCTTGAGAATGCTACATCAACATCGATTGCACCCGTACCATATTTCTGTGCACCAGAAGTTGCATGGCGACGACTTTGAACGTCGTGTACAGTTCTGCCAATGGGCACAAGAGAAATCACGCGACGATGACATATTCTTTGCACGCCTTCTATTTAGCGACGAAGCGTCATTCACCAACAGCGGTAACGTAAACCGGCATAATATACACTATCGGACAACGGAAAATCCACGATGGCTGCGAGAAGTGGAACATCAGCGACCTTGGCGGGTTAATGTATGGTGCGGCACTATGGGAGGAAGGATAATTGGCCCCCATTTTATCGATGGCAATCTAAATGGTGCAATGTATGCTGATTTCCTACGTAATGTTCTACCGATGTTATTACAAGCTGTTTCACTGCATGACAGAATGGCGATGTTCTTCCAACATGATGGATGTCCGGCACATAGGTCGAGTGCGGTTGAAGTGATACTGAATAGCATATTTCTTGACAGGTGGATTGGTAGTCGAAGCACCATACCATGGCCCGCACGTTCACCGGATCTGACGTCCCCGGATTTCTTACTGTGGGGAAATTTGAAGGATATTTGCTATCGTGATCCACCGACAACGCCCTACATCATGCGTCAGCGCATTGTCAATGCATGTGCGAACATTACGGAAGGCGAACTACTCGCTGTTGAGAGGAATGTCGTTACACCTATTGCCAAATACATTGAGGTTGACGGACATAATTTTGAGCATTTATTCCATTAATGTGGTATTTACGAGTAATCACGCTGTAACAACATGCGTTCTCAGAAATGATAGGTTTTCAAAGGTACATGTATCACATTGGAACAACCGAAATAAAATGTTCAAACGTACCTACGTTCTGTATTTTAATTTAGAAAGCTACCTGTTACACAACTGTTCGTCTAAAATTGTGAGCCAGATGTTTGTGACTATTACAGCGCCATCTATCACAAAGCGAAAAAAATGGTCCAACTAAAACATTCATATTTCTTTACGTACTACACGAATATGTAATAAAAATGGGGGTTCCTATTTAAAAAAACGCAGTTGATACCCGCTTGACCTATGGCAGCGCCATCTAGCGGGGCAACCATAGCGCTGCCTGCTTTCCCCCTTCAAGCTGGAGAAGTTTCGTTCTTTTCAGTTTTCTCGTTGACGCTTATTTCGTGAGATATTTGACCCGGTCACGATCAATGGACCACCCTGTATAATACAGATACCCTCTAGAAACATTCTTCGATGATGACGTCAAGTGTGTGTTGGAACATAAAGTTCGTCTTCCCGGCTTCTGGTGATCAGTACAGCTCCGAGATGTAACCACAGGAGCAAAATAAGAAATATTATGTCGTATTTATGACTGGATTGAAGAATTCCTAGCAAGCAGCACTTCGTCCTTAACAGAGAGTATCAGTTCAATTGACTTCGGTATCATATATTGTTCGCTGTGAAAGGAAAAGACTACACCTGGAGAGGTGCTTATTCTTCTGTTGGCTCCTGTCTCAGTGCTCTGGAAGTTCTTCAACATACTGTGAAACTTCAAAATCGATGCATTTTTAAGACATAAATCCTCTGTTTGATTGCCTCCTAAGTGACGCGCTCTGTTGGAATATACTGCAGGGCCCAACATGTAAGAAATAAATACGACGAGACGGTACTGTTACTTGTGAATACGGAAAGAGACGAGAGCACAAAGAACTAAAGGCAGTCACAATCGTAGCGTGTGGCTCTTAATGGCCGTGAAGCACAAGAGAACGTCGAACAATTCTTAAGTAAGAAATAATGATGAAGACTGTGTTGATGTATGCAGCCCGTATCGAACAGTTGGACTCGGGCAAATAGCGGCGCGCACTCCGAAATATTGTGGCACCGGCCAGTACAGACTCACACAAGGCAGGCGAAAGCAGCTGGTTGCACCAGACCAAACGGCCCGCTGGAGCGCCTGGTAGGTCAGTTGCGAGTACTGGGTGTGTAGTGTAACTGTAAAAGGCTTACGGCAAGAGGCGTGACGCGGCAGTGGCAATGTGGCTGTGGCAGCAGTGTTGTTGCGGCCAGCGTCGGCGATCACGCGGCACGATGCTGCACGGTGTGGGGGCTGCCGGATTTGAATAAAGACGCTACACAGGACGGTGGCATGTGGCTGACAACCATACAGGCTGCATGAGTGAGTTATACATAGTTCTGACATCCAGTAGCGTTCTCCTCAAGTGCTGCTGTGTAACAATCAGTGGGCTTCCTATCTGTTTGAACTTATGGGGCGAAGACTTTGAATTTCTCTCCTTTTTAACCTTAGGAAAAGAGAATTTTGTGAACTTCTCCGTCATTTTAATCTTAGGAGATCTGAGATCTTGATTTTGTAACTTACTATAGGTGATCTGTGGGGGGTTAAATTGTTTAAACCGTAATATGAGAGTGATGAACCGGGGTTGTTGGTTGTTTACATCTACATCTACATCCATACTCCGCAAGCCACCTGACGGTGTGTGGCGGAGGGTACCTTGAGTACTTCTATCGGTTCTCCATTCTATTTCAGTCTCGTATTGTTCGTGGAAAGAACGATTGTCGGCATGCCTCTGTGTGGGCTCTAATCTCTCTTATTTAATCCTCATGGTCTCTTCGCCAGATATACGTAGGAGGGAGCAATAGACTGCTTGACTCTTCGGTGAGGGTATGTTCTCGAAACTTCAACAAAAGCCCGTACCGAGCTACTGAGCGTCTCTCCTGCAGAGTCTTCCACTGGAGTTTATCTAAAATCTCCTAACGCTTTCGCGATTACTAAATGAAAGTTTAGTGTCAGACGGATACTGTTTAAGCATAGGCCACTGGTATGCTCGAACAGCCTAGCATTTTCCGTAATCCAATGTGGCTGAGCGGGACGGTGGAATTTACGATTTTTTCCGTACGTGACCCTACACACAACGGTTTCCTAGGCATTCCTGGGTTGTAGAACTGTTAATGTCAAAATCAGATTTGCTTTTGTAGGCTGCGAATAGTGAATATGTAGCATGGTCAAATCCATATACAATGATTACCGACATAATGATAAACCAGGCTACAGAGATAATTTTTTAATATGGTACCGGCTATTTTCTGTACGTACCGTGTTAATGATCCCTCATTACATCAATGCAGTAATTTTACCAACACCTTGTTACAACGTGATGTTTCGGGGATCTTGCTATTATCAGCTTCTAATAATTTACTATAAGTGTACGTGTTGTTTCTTAAACCTCTCGACCTTCGGCGTTGTATCTTCGGAAGCTTCGCTACATAGTGAGCTGGCGGTAAGCAGGTGGCGAACAGAGTATATCCATGGGTGAGCTGTGCTGGGCTTCAAATAATCGTAGCGCAAATGTGCCTGAACCTTTTCTACGTCTGTACATTCATGAGCTTTAGTTGCGGCTATGAATGTTGTGTAAGGGTCACATGCATTTTTGCAAATACGGTTTAGTATTTGCTACTAAGATTTCGACAATCGCTGGGTCTTGGAAACAGATAAGACTAGAGAGAAGAAAGTAAGTGTTCACAGACATCGATAACGGAACGAAAGTTGTAGACGCGGCGAGGAAGTTTGGACTTGCACAATCAACGTTAGCTATGTCTGTTGGAAAATGAAAGGAAATTAAAGATAGATTTTAGGTCAAATATTTTGACCTGTCAATGTGGACAGTGCTTCACGTGGTGGTTTAATGAGGTGCATGCAGAGAACACAAATTAGTGGCCCGTTGATATGTCTAAAAGACTTAGATATCATTAAGTTGCGTGTGGATTCTAATTTTAAGGCAAGTAACGCATCGTTCCAAACATCTAAGGTGAGACATGAGATCACATTTAAAATGATGTCGTGAATAAGAATCGGTACCAGTATGTGATTCCAGAATGTTGGTAATACAAAGGCATATGCAAACATGTGGAAAAATACAGTAAAGGAGAAATGTACAGTGCAGATGAGACGGGGTTGTTTTACCAGCAACGCGTCACGGACACGTAAGTTGATACCACTGGCGATCGGACGGTCAACAGATATCTGATCTTAAAAAACGTATGAAGCGCAACAGTTATGTGTACATGCATTTTAATTTCCCTTCCTTCAGTTTATAAGTTGATACAGTACCGGCAGCTGTAATGTTATGCGTGTGGATGAGGACTACAAACAATACAGTACTCTACGAGACAAATTTTATATTTTTCCGTTATTGTAAACGTTATTTATCTTATTGCAGTCAACTGCAAGGCAAATCGAGAAACATGGATGACGACTGCTTTCATTAGTGACTGGCTGCTTTCGCCTGATAACGAGATGAGAGGAAAAATAAGAAAATTGGATTTCTGGTGGATAATATAGTACGCATATCCAAATGACAGCTTTTAAGAATGTAGAAACGGGCTACTTCCCTTCCCCCCCCCCCCCCCCCCTGTAGTTCGATCCTTGAGACACCAGACATGGGGATGGTTAAGATCTTCAAAATGAAATAACGTTCATTTCTAGTCCAAGGCGTGATCGCAGACATTGTAAGGAAAGTGTAAATCCCTAAAAGAATTAAAAATAAATACAAAAATAAATAATGAACATAATTTCCCAATATGAAGATGAAGAGATCTTGAGACGTATTCAGCAGTAACTGGTAAAACTACAGGTCTATCAGTAGTTTGAATACGTGACATGCATGATGAGGCGTTGGTGTTTGAAGCACTCAGTGATGAATCTATCATCGAAGAGGTAAACGGTAATTGTCCTGTTGACGATTCTGAAAATGACAGTGATGTGGTAAGTGAGAATCCTTATCCTGCGATGGAGCCAACACGTCCATGGGAAAGTATTTAGCAAGTATCATTTTCAACCCTTAGTGTTTCAGCGGGCAGATGATTGCCTTAGAGGAAATAAAGACAATATTTTCAAGAGAATTGTTAAGAAAAAGAAACTCAGGGTGTAAGTTAATTCTTCAGAACACAAAAGTAAGATACTGTACCAATAAATGGAGTGATCAGATTGTATTTCATTATTTTTTTTCATGTTATTTCTCATCAGAAAATTGTTACAGTTACTGTACATAACGACTCTTAAAGTGCAGTACTGTAGTTGTCTTTATTAACAATACTTCATAAAAACAAGAACCCTGTTATAACAGTATCTTTTATATGGTCTCATGAATACTGTTCTATCGAAGTTTGACTGCATACGATTTGCAGGATTCATTACGTTTGAAGACTGTTCAACGACGTTATGCAATAGAGGAAGTATATCACTTTGAAAATATTATTTTAGTCTTTGCATTCGTTCTACAGTTGTCTGTTTGCTGATACTGTTGAATATTTGCGCTAAAACTACGTTGATAACACGTTTCTGCGGTATATAATTGACTGAAATATACTCATTATTCGTTACAGATGCCTTACTGTTGTGTGTCGTTCTGTAAGAATGACAATGGAGAAAATAGTGCCACGGGTTACCACGGATTACTAATTGTTAATGACGTAAGAAACACGTGGTTACGAGTGATTTCTCGACAAAATTTCGCGCCAAATACACTATCAATTTAATCTGTCGTTTGTACCGAGGCAGACTATAAATCTGGTTCGACAAGAAATAATCTGAAAACAGGTAGCATTCCGAACTAAATTATCCTCTCCATTAAAAACCAGTAGCAGCAGTATCCAGGCGACAAACTGAAAATAATCTAGTGTGTTTTAAATACCTTCATGTATCAGTACAGACACGGACAAAACAGCAACTTCAGTACAGAAAAATTAGGATACTGAACCATCAACACCTCACAGTGATGGGGAAAACGACAAACTACTACTCAAAGAAGATATTATTGCACGTGGCCGTTATCGAAAACACGTGGTGATGTTACAGTACACAAGGGCAACATTGACTGAGGAAAACGCATCGCATGGTCAGTGGTATCAGGCCAGTTGTGTACACACTATCAACGCTCATAACGCGATGACTGACAATGAGCCGACCGAAGCGTCCTGACCAAAATGTACAATAACAATGTGGTTGACTAATACACCTAGATGCTTATATTGTCGACATACTACATGCAACGCGCGAAATACATGTCAGAATGTTAATAGTAATTGTTGACTAAAGTTTCTACCGGTATTAATATGGTCTAATACTTCGTTGTCGCCCGTAATTAGCCGAGCGGTCTGAGGCGCTGCAGTCATGGACTGTGCGGCTGGTCCCGGCGAAGATTCGAGTCCTCCCTCGCGCATGGGTGTGTGTGTGTGTGTGTGTGTGTGTGTGTGTTTGTCCTTAGGGTAATTTAGGTTAAGTAGCGTGTAAGCTTATGGACTGATGACCTTAGCAGATGAGTCCCATAGGAATTCACACACACACACACACACACACACAAACACACTTCGTTCTTATAAAGGTAAGATTTACATTTTCCCTAAACAAATCGCTTTTGAAATTGTAAATTTTTTTCCCAATACGCATCTTACTGTCAATCTTTAATCAGTGATCTACGTCGGAGGATGTGTCGTAATCGAAGAACTAAAGAAAATGTTCAATTCAACTTGCCAACTCATTATTTCAACATTTCGCATTAACATTCATTAATGGAACTGATATATTGTCCCGTGACATCACAGGAAGTAGGGAGTGTTATCTGCCAGTGGACTTCGTGGATTTGTTAAATACAGTATCGGATTTTGTGGGAAGCGCTCTTTCGTACTTATAAGCCTTTGGTGTAAGGAAGCTGTTGGAATTGTGTATTGCCTAAGGAGTACAAAAAGCGTCATGTTCTTGTTCGAACGGTGGGGAAAACCATTCAACACTTATTAGCGATCTTATGTGTAAATATCTCTTACCAGTTGTGCTTAAGCAGTCACCTGCCTCTGCTTCAAAAGCTTAAGAAAAACCGCAGTTTTTCATGTGCAAACTGCTGAATCGGAAGGTGCTGCGTTTTTAACATCTTAGAATCACCACTCAGTAGCATTTTGAGACAGCCGGGACTCAGCACTTTGCGGCAATATGCTGAACTACACATCCTGAGGAGCTCCAGTAACAACTGTCAAGGCTGGTAGAGCATACTAGGGGCAGTATGGAAATCTTCCCTTAGAAAAAAGTGACCAGTCATGTTACTTCAATTTGTCCTATCATCTGCATTCTGACGTCACAGAGATTGCTCCAATATCCCAGAGGGTTCTACACACAGGACAAAAGACCTTCGTCCACAGTGACATCAGCGGAAAATCCAGTGGCTATCTTGCAGTCTATATTTAATACAAGTGACCTACGTCCACCAATATGACAATGTACCAGTTTGGATTTTTGTATTTCCTGCCAATTTATACTTGGACAACGGCACTGCTTCCAACGTGACGTGACAGGATTGGTGGAAAACATCCACATTTTTTTTTAAATTTCCTCCTAATTTTGTAGCCTTTCCGTAAAAATTCATCTGTAAATGAAAATACTGAATATTCTTTTTTCGAAAATTTTCTCCTGGTGTAACGTGTGAGTTAGACATCGCATTCAACTGCTGAGCAACACTGACAGTTGGTTAGCCCTGCGTTGCACGTTTAATCAATATTGTGAAGCAAAACTTTAAACTTAGTGGAATCATGAATTTGAAATAGTGAAAACTAATCTAATTAAATGTCAAAATTAGCTAAATGTGTATTCAGCGCTAACTATTTAACTGAAACTCAATACTGAACTGCATTATGAAAGCTACTGAAACGAGGTGCAATTTCTGACTCTAAATGCCCACAAAATGATACCCTACTCAGAAGAAAATTAACTTTTTGAAATTACCTACGCAGTGCGATGTAAATTATCGTGTTGCTTAGCACAGAATCTGATAATTCTGACCATAAACTGTTTCCTGATAGGAACGTGAAGTGAAATCTTCCCGGAAAGAAAAGTAAATTACATCTTGCTCAGCAATCTATTTTACGTCTGAAGTACTGTTATTCTGGCAATCAAATTGAAATCAACAGATGGAAGAACAAAGGAACTACTCACCACAAAATTTGTTTTTGCTTGTGAGAAACAATCTATGGCGTCATGTACGGTAAGATGCAATGAACACACTACACAATATTCTAATGAATTTTATCCATAGTGGATGCTGTCGAACTCCGTGACTGTTCCTTTATAGGGTGTAGGAAAATATGCGCTACCAATCACCATAAAAGGTTATTTATTTGTCACACGACCGGTTTCGGGCTTGCGCCCATCCTCAGGTGTTTATACACTCATTTACATGTTTATACTGTTGGAGATCACTGTATAAATACAAAAAAAATTATTTGGTGGTGACTACACAGATACAAGTGGGACAATTGTAAGTGGTAAGGCAGCATTTGACGAAAATATATCTGTACTTACATAAAGATGAAGCACCATTATTACAGGTATGCTGTGGTGACAGTTTTGCCACTTAGTTACACGCTTATTGTCATTTTCAAGTCCATATTTCACTTTTACCAAGTATAGCTTCACGGTTCACTATTATGATGTGCACTCGTGAAATACACTGTGTTTGAATACAAACATGTGGGCTGTGCTCAAATAACTTAGATGTAGCAGACGTAAAGATGTTGCTTATACAGAAACTAGTAGGTTATGGTCAGAGAACTTATCCGCAGGAAGTGCAAGAATGTGGCTTAATGCCAAAACAGTGTGAGTGACAACGTAGGTTTACCACTTTGACACGCTGTACGAATTAAAGCAGCTGTCGCTGACAACGTCCACAGTCAGTGTCTGCAAACACTGCCCACTAACGCAGTTCACTAAAAGAGTGTCACTGTTGTGTAATGTAACTTCATATCATTTAGTTTTACACAACAGATTTCCTTCAAGGCAACTTGTTAGTAGAGGATAATTTTAATATCAAATTTACATGCAAATTTGTTAATTATATTGATCGATTAATTACCAAACCCACCACACCATACCCAACGCACCTCTACCCCCAGATAACACCATCGGTTTTCTGCGGCCAGCATATGGGTCCCAACACCCTCCCCCTTCCCCCTCTGCCATCATCACTATTGGTGGCAATTTCGAATTTCGAATTTTGACAGGACATTTAAAAAGTGGGGGAATTTAAAAACCCGTGGGAATTTCTTTGACCCAGGGCTGTGCTGACTTCCACCCTACCCCTCACTCGGGGAATGGCCAGAAATTCAAAATGCCGGTGCCTTCTGTGGGACTCGAACCCTGGTCCTGCTGGGTGGAAAGCCCAAGTGCACCCCCCATCACAGGGGAACTGTCTAGATGCAGGTGAGGAATGGCAGGTTGGTGTACTTTATTTACTTTGTGCGGAAAACTGAAGTAAATATCGGTCCTAATTACATAATTTATCACAAAGATTGGGACTAATTACGCATCTGTATACATAGTACTACACAAGGAGTGCCTAAAATCAAAATACAGATCAATAATTGATAATGTCATATAACTGGTGTTACCGCACCAGGGAAAAAAATTCACAATACCACTCAAAAGTAGTGGCGGACATATTCAGATTCCACATAGGATGACCCCTTTACCTACATAGTGGCAGGAAAAAGGCTGGAGTGGAAGCACTTTCCTTATTTTTGGTGAGTAATGTGCTCAACTGAGGAGATGTTGATGTTGAACAGAGAGGAGTTTAATAAGTGTATTACCTGAATGCATACCGCTGAGGACTGTCTATCACTGTTTGACGTTGGATTTCGCTACAGACGCCTCACGCTGCATTGCTCGACAGTCACCCTGCAGCCTTGGTGCTCGAAATTCAGGAAGGCTAATATACACTACCAAAACTGATGGAAAATGCTTCAATGTTCTATTTACACATCGAAATTGTTGTGAATAAAGCAGCACTCGTAAACATTCGGTCATATTGCAACACATGTGCTTTGAATTGAGAGGACTAGGAATGGTTTATGAAAGCAATCCGCGACACTCGGACAGACACAGAAATATAGAAAATAGACCATATGCACTGAATGTGTGGAATATGTGGTTGCATGCGGCTGGGTTCATTAAAGTACAGTGCTATACTATACTGTCCGACTAATGCACTGTTCTGTCTCATACATAAGAAAAATACTCGCGAAGGACTGTCTCCCTTCATTCAACAAGCATCTAGCACACAAGGTATCGGAACTGGGATGACATGTGCCATCATCGCGGACCTTTAAGAATGTAAAAGAGGTTTGATAGGCACATGTCGATGCTTTGTCGTTATTACTAGAGAATTCAGACAAATTTGTTACAAAATGTTAGTAATATATCTTGCATGGAAAATGTTACACTGTTTAGCAGTGCTTACCTGCCCTCAGAACCGTTTTGCAACGAGTACTTCGCTATTTGCACAGCTGTAGCATTGTCGAAAATAAAATACAAGTAATTGAAATCGAGACTTCGCGATTGGTAATATGCAAGCAGAGTCTCGAAGTGTATGTGCGTGAGGGTGTCAGCGGCGGACGGGGGCGGTTCGAATGCATAACTTGCTAACTGTTCGTCCAAAAGTAATGCTGCCGGGGAGACGAAATCTGCACATAGAGAGCAGGAAACTCTTATGGTCCAGGATGCTAAGTGTGATGGACACAATGTCAACGAACGAATAACTTATTACTAAGTTAAAAAAACTGAAATCTACAGTTTGTAGAGGTCCTGACAGGGTAGTGGGAAAGTATGAGAGCTGGAAGCTATAAATATAAACAAAAGTCGCGAAGCTCATCTGATAATCAATTGACCAGATACTTCTGAGAAAAACATTAGGGAAACAACAAAAATCAACTCTGTACAGATTTCAGGTTCCTGTTGCAGATAGAGTGGAAGTCAACTGAACATGTAGGACTGTTTCCAGCCTTTGAGTTTCCATCAAGTGAATCCCTACATGAGCCTGCAGACAAACTGATGTGTCTCAGCGGAACGTGGAATTGTTCCAAACTTCTAGCTTCCATTGTATGAACCTCATCTAGATACGAAGCAAGCTTTTCTATTCTTTCCATGGTCGTCCTAGGACGACCTATCCAAAACGCATGCATGTATATCATCGGGAAGAGGAGAATTCTTCGGACTTTTTAGAATAAGACCCCCAAATATCCTCGTATTAAACCAAACAACGCATGGGTATGTCAGCAATATGACCATATACGTATAAAAAACTATCGAAAAAATATGAAAAACGACATAAAATCGGTAAAAACCAAGGAAAACCTTATATAATTATGACAAACTGATGGGATAGGGGAAATACGTCAAAATGTGAAAAACTGCAGAAACCTTACAAAATTACGTAAATTGACTGTATACTTAACATCAAAGAAAAAATACCCTGAAATGGGGGAATTGATTTGGATTATGGGTACGCGATACATCAAGACCGACAAAAGTTTAAAAATTGTGCTCTGTTTGCATTCAGCTTTAATCTTCCCCCTCATGTAAACTACGTAGGTTTTCGTAACACATACTCCAAGAAAGGCAATATAAGCATTACACAGAAGCGCTATATTAAAGCAGGCGAAATATATGCGTCCCAATCTGGGACAGCAAGATGGCGTAATATTCTGGATCAGAAACAAAGTGCGAATGTTTGGTTTTTCTGTGTATAAAAGCAGCCGCATACCATCCAAGGAACGTGAGTACACGAATAGCTAAGTAACAGCTCAATACATACCAAATACCTGCTTTCCACAACACTACCACAGCCCCAAGTTCGCTAAGTAAAAAAGCAGCAACAGAAAAAATACCACAGAAAACACGTCGCAGACAGCGCCAATAATTGCTTAAAATATGCTGTAACATACAATTAAATAAGGTAGTATGAATGTATCAATAGAAAACTACATTTCAAAAGACGAACACCAAAAATGTAATAATGTTTTACTGTGTTTGTATAACCATGCTATTTTCTGCATGTTTTAAGTTAAAAAAACACTGATGATGGTATTATTTGTCGCCGAAACTAGTTTGGAATAACAAAGAAATAAAAGAATAACAAGGTGTTTTGCATCAAGGCGGACTCAATTTCTGATATTACTGTTAATCTGGGACAGTATTCTCACACGTGCAGTCGAATATAGATATTACCAAATTACGGTTGACTCTCTCAAGATATGTTATTCCATAAATATTAAGTAGATGAATCAGTATGTTCAATAGACTTAAACGATTACCTAGCGTGTTCTGCAGGAGAGTGGACTGATGCTTCATATACCTGTATTAATAGTGTGAGGAGGAAGCACTCTAGCGATGTGGTATTAGGACGAAATTGATATATTGTACATGAGAAAAAGTACATAACATCTGACCATGACTTCTGTGTGGAAGAGGAAGGCTACCAAGGCCATGGTGATGTTGCATCTCCTTTGGCTACTGATCGTGGTGTTACCTCCCTCGTAAGCAGTCGCTGTTTCTTGGTGTGCATCTTTGTGCAACAGGGCGTGAGTAGTAACTCTATGTATCAACTATCGAAAATATTCATGTAGTTTCTCCTGGCTCTATTTCCTAGTGAGGCGTGGCCACATTCGTCAAAATCGCTACCAGTACTAGTAAACACGGCTGTCATGGGAAATGTGATTGACAATACGTTTCCGACATGAAAAGACGTATAAAATCCTTCTGTTTCCTAAGAGACACAACAGCAGTTTCCCGTCTTCGTTCTACTTCGTTTTCAAGCAGTTCGGGTGGCGGGTGTTCACCGGCAATACCTTCGTAGTGAAGAACAGCTCTGTCAGTTCCTAGGACACCAAAATAGTGTAGAAGGAAGTAGTTTTGCGATCTTCAAGTTTTCGCATGAGTGTTTAGGGTAGAAACCTTGCAGCACGGTTGTATGTCAGACGTTGGACATGTATGTCCTGCGTTAGTGTGTTAAGAGCGTTGCATTCTACACGACGAATACTTTAGAAACCATATGGCTTTAACAATACAGCGTTTTTAGTTGCAGAACCGTGTAGCCTTTGGAGTGTGTGTATTTATGCTCTATGATCATTTTTCTGTTGCCGATACTTTCTTGGTACTGACTCCACACAGTGAAATACTATTATAAAATTGATGGCATAGTTCATTTACGTAAAATGTTTCAAACTCCATGTGTTTGGAGCTCCACCATGCATAAACCAAACGTTTTTTCCTAACCGCTTGTTATATCGCCACAAAACTTTCATATTTGTAATATCACAATTAAATATGAACAATTTTATTAGTGAAATAACTGTCGACACTGTCCGATGTATGCAGGAATCAAAGAGGCTACAATCTTGCACAAAAATATGAAAAATACTATCATATCTGATTTCTATATAATTTTGGTTGTTACCTAGAATTTTAATTATTCTGACTATTGTTCTTTGGACTACTGTTCTCTTTAATATTATCTTCAAACTACTAAAGTTCTATAGATATATTTTACTGTATCAGAAGACATAAAATATCTTATCTCGGCTGATTAATAGGTGAGACAGGAAACTGATTACTCTTATGCAGTTACATTCTTATAAATATTTAGAGAGTTCACGATATCTACGTTGACGTGCGTTTGGAGAGACGCTGGAAACATGGCGAACCACGCAATTCCTTGCAGATTCAATAACTCGCAGTTCAATAGCGTGAACTCTGCTTTACCAACATTTCGTAATTCAACATATTACGCAAACAACTAATTAGTTAACAGTACGTCACTTGAAAGCCAACAGTACAAACCAAAATCTCGTCCAAATAATATTTCAACTCAACATAAAACAATATAAAACTCCACAACAAATAAACTAGTATAATAGTGATCGCCAACAGACAGGACACGACGTGATTTTCATAGAAACACGATCATTATAACGTAATTAATTTTACAAATATTGTTTATACTGCTGTTATAAGGAACTAATATTGTATATCTTTCTCATGTATGATTGCTCTAGTGCTATTGACAGAGATTCGTACTTAACAGAAGGCCGGAAAGCAAAGAATTGTAACACCGCTCCACTACGCAGCAGTCTACTAAAAACAGGTGTACATTTACATGTCTATGCCTGCTGGCTTTTCTACTGGTTTTGTATTGAAGAAATAGGGGCGGGCAGGCACTTTCCGTATTGTAGAGTAGACTTAGTTAATACCAAAGTTTATTTGTGTTATCTACCTGTGCGACATTATCGCTAAGTAAGCGATGTTGAATTCTTTCTGGCATGCTGTTGCCTAACAGCCAAACACGTTATTGCAGCATAGTATTGTGGACGAACCAACTGCCATTAATTTAAGCAATATAAACTGTTTCACATACTCTGTGTAAGATATTCATAATTCTATGGTCGGAACAAGGCAGCAAGCTAAAATGGCAGAACAGAACGAACAAAATGTCCTGTAGGAGAATGTGCAAGAGATTGCTGATCCTATCACGTTTCTGTTAGCGAGTAATGAAGAAATGTCAGCAAAATTAGAAACAGGATTGAGGACAGAATTGTAGAACAGGCAAACAGTGCTACAAATAGAAATGCAGAATAGTCAAACAGCTGCAACGGCACCACCGTTTAGGATAGGGAAAGTTAGTTTTGTGCGATATTCTGAGCACAAGTTACAGCCAGGTGCAGGCCGCATTGCAGTATGTTACGCTGACCAGCAGTTAAGAAGTGGAATGGAGGCTACAGGGCCATAGAATTGCTGAGAAGAGTAAACGCAGTGGGTCGCATGGCTCAAGCTGTAGGCAGAAGGGGCCCACTGGAGCAACCGGGACGTGGTGCGTACGTGATGCGAAGTGACACGTTAGTGAAACAGGGGTGTGCAGCCGAGTATAAATATGTGTTGTTTTCCAATGAGATTGATTAAACTGTGGCAGCTCTCCTGGATGGTGGCGTGTGTCACACTGCCGAGCTACACGCAGCAACAGATGGGGCGACAGCATCCCAGTCCATGGTGGGTCGTTGGTTCGACCCTCTGAGGCATACGCGGGGTCCGCAGCTTGACAGCGGTGGGTCACTCTTCGGATCGTTACCACGGGCAGTCGTCTCAGCTCCCAACATTCGCTGGAGACTCTCGAGACGAGGACCACAGATTCGGACGCCGGGTCGCTGGCTGTCGTTACTGCCACGTTGCCAGCTACACTAGCTGAGGAAGAAGCAGCAGTGGGGCCAGCCTACGGCTCCCAGCAGAGCGGTGCAGAGACAACAAGGACAGTGGTCGCTGAGTCGGCTGCTGGCACAGCCATCCTGATGTAAGCGAAACTCTGCAGCCAGCGAACAAGGCCGGAACGACATGACGCTGCATTGCACAGGCAGCTGAGGTGCTACCCCAGCAATGCGGGGCTTGTGACACAGGCTGAAGTGAACAGGCAAATAAATCATTTGGAAAGTTATCGCTGAGTTTTAATACGGCACCTCCTGGCACCCATCCACCACATTTGGTGTCAATATGCCAGATTTGGCGTCCAATACCATAACACAGCGCTAAGAACTGAATTGCACAATAGTCATACAACGTTAAGATCTGAATTTCAAACGCAATTCAGAACAGTCAGGCTGAAATAAAAACCGAATTGCAGGCCACTAAAACTGCACTGCAGAATCACGTAGTATAGTCGCATACTGTATTTAACAGTTCTACTCGACAGATTCCTAATGCACAAACGTGTTTATCCAATGAATTTGGCCACTTCTGAGATCAAGGTAAGCATTTGCCAGGCGCATGTAATTCTTTAAAATTGAAATTTGGAATATTAGGTAACAGGCCAAGATGAGCTGTTGAATACCATTGCTGAGCTGTCACAAGCAGTAGATAATGTGACTTTGGGTCAGTGTGACATCATAAAGGCACAACTTACTCAATAAATGGAACAGTTTACAGACTTTTTTCCAGCAATGGTTAGGTGAGCAAGACACACAGCTGGCTAATATTGTTGAACCAAAGGTTGAGTCTGTGGTAAAAGACGTCATATCAGACAGAGATTTAGCCTATCAGGTATTTGTGATCAGAGGCTTTCCCGGCATATGTGTTGTCTCCATGGCTCTCAGGTGTTCAGTTAGATGCGATCGTTGAAGTACCACGATATTTCAGCGAATAACCTTACCGCCATCGTCAGGTGGTTCCATCACAAGCATCTGATGATGGAAGAAAGATTATTCGCCGAAATATCGTGGGACTTCAACTATCGCATCCGACTGGACATCTGAGAGTCCTCGAATCACTCAGGAATTTGCTGGAAATTTTCAAGAAGTTTTCAAGCAGGCCGGAGATGTAAGCAAGCAAGTAAATGATTTATGCATCACGTTTGCCAGGATAATTATTCAACTGGCTAGAGCAATGACTCTGTGAACGAAAGATCTAGTCCACACGTACCGCAGCAAGCTCTTAGATCCAAAGAACAGTTCCATACACAAACGTTACCACTGGCTGCTGTTGACTACCACACACTGACTGACTGATACCACTTGTCTGAGAAGGAGAGTGCCTTGGCGAAACACTGGATATCATATACTTGTCGCTTTGCAACATGGGTTTAGATGTGGAGGTAATTACCTTCAGACAGTTGTTTGGAGAAGTTCCTCATTGTTGCTGATTCATCCTATTTCAATATAGTGCGCGTTCCTCCACAATTTTTAACCAGTAAGATAACAGCACTTCTGTTTTTTATTTCTACAATCCTATGCATGTTGTAAACAGCACCTTCAAGGGATGGTCAACAACGGAACAGTGATCATGTACAAGACTTCACAATGAGGAAACAATGTTATTGGTCGCTTGAAAATAGAACACCGAGACCTCTGCTACCATGTCACAGTGGAAGATGAGATTAAATGTATAGGTCATCACCAGACAGCTATTTAGAAACGCTCCACAATTCCGCAAACTCTTCCAGTGTCCACATGTTGCGATGTCTCCCACATTTTTGTCAATAAGACTCGTCACCGCTATGTTTTATTTCAGCCATCCTGTGTGTTATGAGAGCAGCATAGTTTTCACCATGCTATGTCCAGCTTTCAGTGAGAGCCAGTGGACTCAAACGTGTTAATGTCGTTTTAGCATTGGACACATACCGTGCAGTCATGGTTGGAAAACAAAATGTATATTTGTATACAAAGCTTTAGTCACACACTGCTTAGATGTGTTATAGCTGAAAATCAATTTATAAAGTGCTTATGAAAAAATAACACAGGGACCCTCTCTTGGGACTGATAGTCTGTGAGATATGGTCTTTGTTCAGTACAGGCGACAGAACTATATACACATTTATGTGTGCAGGCGACTTCGGTCACTGGTCACCTGCTGTTATGGACTAGTACATGTATATGTAATATGCTAGATGTCAACACACAGACAATATTTGTTTACCGATATATTGATATATTGGCAGAGCGAGATGTGGTAAAACCTTATAGGGTGATAGTAGGTGGTTCTATTACAAGGAGTGGTATGACTGGTTAGAGTTTGAATGCATATAGGTCGTATTTTTTTTAACCTGCTCTGGATGTTAGAAAATAAGGATGAGGAGTGCTCCTTTATGGAATAAATGAAGTATAGATGCTGATCTGTATCTGTACTTCATACCTCTAACATGAATGTAATACGCTTGAACTTGACAATTTGTAATTTAAACACTCGGAATGCTCACAAACTACTTCGATTTCGCTCACAAAACTGACAGAAATCGACTGTCTAAATTCTTGCGTAATCATGACTTTTTATTGTTACCTTCAACGGTTTTGTGTTTCAAAATATATGTTACTGCCGGCCTGTGTTATTTCATACTTCATAACATCTGATTTTAAAGTACACACAACATGAATTATACCTCATTGTATAACCTAGTAGTGATGGTGTTTTTCCGACATGTGAGTGCATCTGTTGCAATTCCGAATGTTGATCTGTTGGGTGACAGTGGCTTTACAAAGGTCGCTACAGGCTACAATGTCAGATGACAGCACGTATATGGAATCTGTTTTCGATGTATCAGTGGAATGTTATATGTTTCTCTAATAGGTAATAGGTGGTTCTGTTACAAGGCATGTTCTCACGATTTGTTTCTACATTTCGTAAACGCCAGCATGAAACACCTTTGCACTGGTAAACAAGACCTGCTGTAGTAAACAAACCAGCAACATCTTCTTTAATTACATATTCTTGTTTCTGAACAAAAAATGATTGTGACATTTGAGCAGATAGCGTGAAGGAATCTATTCTGTAGTGTTATTTCACATGTCTTAAATGCTTGCAATACACATGTGCATGACAGTTTACTTACTGAGACTGATTTGAAGCCCACGGATGCTCCCAAATCATGTACTGTGAAGTTCAAATTCTGGATTTTTCTTCACTCCAATGAAAGTTTCGAAGTAATGAAGACATTTTGTAGTGATCAGTACTTTTTGCAGTAAATAGTTCAAATTTATTCCGATTTTACGCAAGATGGACATGTACAGGAGATGTGAGAACTAAAATCACATGTCAGATGTATCACTATAGAGCTTCGATCTGTGCAGTTTGATCATTTGTAACTGGAGACAGTACTATAGTCTTTTCTTCACTTCGTCAGACATCACAATATAATGGGTGGCAGGGAGAGAGATTGAATTGTATCCTGCATTCGAATGTAGGAGAATGACTATAATGATAGTCCAGTCATTATAAATGAATGTAAAGCCATCATCCACGACAGTTTATAATTTGAATGAAAGCTCTCAAACTACATCGATTTTGCTGATTAAACTAAAAGAATAGGGAAGGCACCATTTCCGTGGAAAGAATACTGTTTTTTATGGTCATCGCTATTGTGTTTTTTAATAAAAGCTTGCTTATAATAGCTAGATACAATTCTTACTATGAAGTGTTTCCTCTCTCATAACAGTGAGTGCTTGTGGGGGCAGCTGTAGTGAACTAAAATGTCAAACAGTGGTAGACACAGTCCTCAGCTGTACGCTTACAGGTAAAGCACTTATTAAACTCCTCTCTGTCCAATATCAACATCTCGTCAGTCGAACACATTTCACCTCCAATATAAAGATAGTACCTTCCACCCCAGCCTTTTTCCCGCCACCTTGTACATGAAGGGATTATCCTATGCAGAGTTCTAGTACGTCTGCCGCTAGTTGCGAGTGGTATTGTGAATTTTTTTCCAAGTAGGAAACATTGACATTGTCAACTATTGATCTGTATTGCTATTTTAGGCACTCCATGTGTAGCATTCTCGATATAGATATGTAATTAGGCCCTATATACACGATTAAATATGTAATTAGGACCGATATTTACTTCAGTCTCCCACCCAAAACAAATAAAGTACACTAACCTAATCTTCATCTCCTGCAAGTGGTTAGTTTTCCTGTGCTACATGCGCATTCAGGCTTTCTGCCCAGATAGACCAGGGTTTGACTCCCAGAAAAGGGCACTGATGTTTTGAATTTACCGCCAGTTCCCAGTTTTGGGGTGGAGTGTGCTGTCAGCACAGCCCTGGGACAAAGAAACTCCCACCATTTTTAAATTCCTATCATTTTTTGAATTCCCTGCCATAATTGGATATTCTCTCTGATAGGGCAGGTGGGGAGGGGGTCAGGTGGTGAGCAGTGGCGAAGGAGAGGGTGGGTGCCTATATACCGGCTGGGGAAATATATGATAGCATCAGGGATGGTGATGGGATGGGGTGGGCTGGGTGGTGTTATTAATTTGATCAATTTAATTAATTAGCAAATCAAGTTGATATCAAAATTGGGGCAGTGCCACCATTACCCCACTACTCATGTTTCCAGTCAAAAACTAGCTGTGTTTAGTTGTAAGGATTTATATTTTATGATTGGACTGCATCTAAAACGCCCTCATGTTGGACTCGACTAATCCATACTAGTGATAACTTCATATGAAATATATTTTGAACTATTATATTTATATATATGTTTGGTTTTTACGTTCTCTCTGCAGTGCATGGAAGTCGTTCAAGAGTTATAGATAATTAGTGGAACAGCGTGGATAAGTATCCAAATTATAACTGGTTTGGATTGTAATGATCTTGGTTAGGAAATATAAAGAAAGTCTTGAGAGTTTTTCTCTATGAAGCTTGCAACATGGCTGTTAAGTGGGACAGTCAATGTGTGTTACGTGATTTGTAACTACGTTCAGGCGAAGAAGAGCTGCATTGAGGCAACTCGCTGCAGATATTGCTTTAGGAAGAGCACAGATCTGTTTGTAAAGTGGGTCATTTAAAAGTGGAGGTGTTTCCCCCAATAAGGTCGACAAGCTGAAGAACTATATTTTCGGCCATGCTACTCCTGGTTTGAGGAATAAAAACTTTAAATGAATGTTAAGAGTGTGTAAATTGTTTATTCGGCAACTGACCTCTTAAAAAGCTTCTAATACATATTTGTCAATACATTAATTATTTCTTAATGTTTTACTTATATTCGACATAATGTTTCTGTCGAGTACACAGGACAATTTATGCATCTATAGATTTGTTAGACATCACCAAATTACATTTCGTTTGAACATGAAGTACCACATGAAAGGAGAAGTGGGAAACATTGTAAGAGCCTAATAACTCATTTTTCAGGAGGATAAAAAAAGAATCACTTTTTTGTACATAACTTATTTCTATTCTCTCTCTCCCTCCTTTTGTTGGAAGGAAATAACAACATTAAGTTCATTATAAAGTCCCTCGGTGCTGACTTCTGTTGCTTCAGTTATTGCGATCTTTCATAAGCAAACTCCCTGTGCTGTTGAGGTAGAAATGGCAACTTAGTCAGCCGCAACTGATAAACTTGACTGGTCTTTCACGTGAAGTACGGCATGGAATGGATCTGCCATGGTCTTTCTTCCTTTGAAATCAATGACATTTTTCTATTCCTCTATGTCAGAGTAAGAATTTTTAATATTGTTTCAGATTTATAAGTATGAAACACCTCGATGAGAGTGCATTTGGACATCCTACCGCCTGCAATGACAACAAAGTTTCAGCAACGTCATTATATTTAAAGAAGTCTGTTGTGTGCGTTTGAATCGAATGGAACGGCTTTTTAGCTTTAGCTGACGGAACTGCTGACGTAAGCACTGCTTCGCAAAAAGAGCAGGTACATTTCAGTAATGAATGTTTCCAAGATTTTTCCTTGATTTTTCACTTGGAACAAGTCTAGGGTCATGCAACAGAGTAGTAAGGAAACAACTGCATTGAAAACGCGTTTTTGAAGAACAAAGTGGACTTAGAACGTTGACCATTTCCACTCTACATATATTTTTTCTGTTAGATGATTTCTCTGACCTTGAATAGGCAAAAACTTTTCAATCCCATTCATTTACCTGAATTGTTTCGTAAGTGACCTCTCACAGACGTTTCATTTCGCCGATATTTCATTCCCTTCTTACTTTTTCATCTTGTATTGTGATACAGGAACCTTATGACGATCCGCTTCATAAAGGAGACTGGTGTTAATAAAGTTTTTTGATATACATCTGAGTAATTAACCCATGAGCTTCTGAAAATTCACAGGCCTGTTTTACTCAGACAGACTGCTTCTATTTTCCGTGATAAAGTGTGTGCGAAGTTTAGTTTGCACTGTGTACTTTTTTACTGTGTTACTGATGATACCATAGATGTAGTTTCTCGCTCGGGAGCTCTCCGAGGTTTTCTGACCATTGTTCTTGATGAAAGCTGAACGTTTAACAACAAGCTACGATCTTTAGGATTCCATTACCAAATACGACCCCGATAAACTATTTTCTTGGCTCTTTGCACAGGTGTTACGCACTTGGATTTTCTATTACGTTTTGTCTCTTATACTCGAGTATGGCGCCTGTAAGAGAACTCCTAGTTTCCTCCGTATATTTTATGAAGCACTTAAATTTTCATCAGCAAAATAAATCTCCTGTTGGACGAAGGATAATATCGTAGACCTGCAACAGAAAAAAGGTTAATTATTATTATTCGCAAATGTACAAGCAGACAGACAAGAAGACACACACGCAAACCATTGAGAAATGAAAGTGCACCAAAGGAATGATATAACACGACATTGTATTAGAATAATTTTGGGGTGCAATGTTAATCAAGTGCAACAGTTTGTCATTGAGTCCAGTCCCAAATAAATACTTTCTAAACTCTAGTAGGTATTTATTGCAGTGCATTTCGGATATTGTGATCCATCATCAGTAGCTTCCTGTTGCCTCAGCTTTAGCGCTCGGTTCAGTATTTCGTCAATCTACCCTGTGGCCTATCAGTAACGGTAAAAGTTAAAAACGTTGTATAAGTTTGCTTCTAATTTGGCAATGACCTAAGACTATTACAGCGTGGCAGGACGTGTGATGTCATGCCCGATGTCAAAAAGTTAGTATCGTTGCAGCAATATAGTACGCAATAATTCGTTCAATATAAGAGAGTAAAAAATACGCTCCTACCTTGGTTGCTACAACTGTACAGTGAACGAAAAATCTGCAGGCAGTATCAGTAAGTTTACGGTCATTTATAAAGTTTAATTTAGTTTCAATTTGTGGAGTTTACATCATCTTATGCAGGTGAGTAACTACATAAATATAGCAAACACAGCAACTATCAAATATGTCCGCCATAGGCAGTAAATAGTAAACAAACATATTTAAAATTCTTCATTACAAGAAAATACGTATTACTGTATGAGCACAGGTACCAAGGGGAAGGTCGTTGTAACCTTGGCCGAGAAGTCGCTTTTATCCTCTCGCGACAGTTCATTTAAAACACACTGGACAAAGAAGTTAGCCTCGCCCAGAAGACGCGGTGACGCCCATACCGAGTAACGCTTCCTACGGCCTTAATATCAGCCTCATTTACCCTGACATGGATGCGTTCACAGATTCATTTAGGAAGTGTATGACGAAAATGTATCCTACCCTGAGGCAAGCAGGCCCACAACCGTTGTAACGGGTACTCGATACCATAGGAACTCGCACTGAGACGAAGTTTACGACTGAGCTGGCCCCACACGTGTTCTATCCAGGACAGATCTAGCGATCTTGCTGGCCACAAGACTAACTCAGTATCCCCTAGACACTTCAAGGACACATGCCATGTGTGGAAGTGCAGTGTCGCATTAAAAATGTCATTACGATTCTGTTGCGTCAGAGGAAACCCTTCAGGGCGCGCGACGTCTCTTACGTATCGATCTGTTGTCATAGTTTCCTCGGTGTCTTGACTTCAATTCAAATCCAATGGCCTGTCACACCAAGAGGTCAGATGTAAAACTATTATGCCTCTCTGAATCGCTGAAAAAATGGGACCTCTCCCCAGGTGGCCGCCATATCAGCCGACGATGGTCGTCAGGGGTCGTCCAGAACTACGTTTTATCGCTCAGCACAGTGTGACGCCGTTCATCAGTAGCCCACCCTCTCTAGTCACGTTATCACTCCAGACACACCCTTCTGTGTCGTGTTGGTGACGTCATGCTACGCGGGGGATGGTGATTCCCTAGTCTACCTGCTGGTAGTCTCTGACCAGTGGCACTGGAATGGACAGAGTGTCCAGTACATTTCTTGAATGGTAGGCGCGGAAGTTATGAGGTAGTATGCACATAAGTTCATAGTTCAATGATCTTCCCTTTTCGCGGTCAGAAGTAGAGGACCGGAATCTTGATAATAAGTATGCTTGATCACACGTTCCCGCGCAGTCCAGCATAACGCCGAGTCGCATATCTGAATATTGCACAATTCGACCTAGCGGCCAAAAGGAGAAATTTCACACGGTGTCAAGTGCTGATAACGCTGTCTCAGTCGAGTACGTCGTATCTCTTTGTCCTTCATAGTGATCACTGAACATCTGAAGCTGCTCTAGCCCTTTGAAGCGCATGAGGACTGGTGATAACACTGATCATGGACTACACTAGTGCAATCCAGTGCCCATTCTACCGCTTAAAAAATTTGCAAGTCTGGTGATTTACTTACCTACAGATGAAGCGTACATGTACTAAGTTAAATTGAAATCCGTCCGTATATTCTTGGTGCTTCACATATTTTGTCAGGCATTATAAATGATTATGAAACAAAGGAAGAAAATGATAATGCCAGCGCAAAAGCGATCGACAAACTTGTGTGGTTTGGTCGTGAAAGTGATTCCTGATTATGTGCCACAAACATGTGAACATTGCGGGCATGTGAAAAACAGCTTTCAGAATAGGTTGGATATTACCACAACTGCGTTACTATAATTGACATAGTAGTACCCAGTCTCTCTATGTCGATTGTTTATATTGTGGTAAACCAATTCAGCATTTCTGCAAACGACAAAGCCACGCAGGGAGGAATAGATCTTACTATTACTTCAGGTTGGCGATTTAGGCTGCGGTCGTCAAACGAACTTTTCTGAGGTCTACCTAAGCGGTAGGGAACAGAATATAAAACAATGGCAGTAGCAGAGATGCTTCCTTTCATTATTCCAGCCCTGGCCGCTTGCAAAGTTAGCTTTACCTCCTTTGTATTAAAAGTGAGAAGATTTCGTAGAAAGAACTGCTATGAGACAATAAACTCTGGTGTGAAATGTCTTCATTCTTGAAGACTTATGACGGCTTATTACGGCATATGTGTATAACGTTCTACAAGAAAGGTTGCTAGGAGAAGCTAGTAAAACTCTCTCTTTAGACTGTTAATATCAACCTCCCAGTACTCTTACTGTGTGCCCAGCCACACACGATAGATTGTCAGTATCGTGGATATATAGAGTATCCCGACTAGATTTCTGAAAAGAAGAGTGAGTCTGGCTTCGGTACGTCAACCAAACGAAAGGTTGTACCGAGTGGAATACATAACCAGCTTTCGCTTTGATCGGACAGACAATTCTATATCGAGAATGAACACACCGAAGAGGACAACATATTCTGCTTTAAATAATGAGTTGGCGATTTATTGGGATATAAATATTCAACGAGTTGCTTTTTAGAATTTTTGATATGGCTTACTGTACCATTAATCAGTTATCGAGCAATTGGAGGCTCATTATCAGATGTAGGTGTTAACAGAAACATTATATCGTGGACCATGTGTATCTAGACGCTGTGGTGATGGTGCTGGCAAATATAGCGGAGATTCTGTAATCGGTAACGACACGTTGCTATGTTTGCTATGTTAGGGTACTTACAGTGCACTGCATGGTGATATCACTAGTAATTCCGTTCCCATAATGCACATAATCTTATATACACAGTACTTACTTATCTACACTTGGTTTTACACTTATTCACAGGAGGAAAACACTGGATGTAATTATAAAGAATTCGAAAATGACAAATGTCAGATTTTGCTACATCATGATCTTTCTCGCAGAATGCACTGCATTACCGAATAAATTTTAGCAAGTGCGGATAAAATATTTAAGCCAATCTTCCTAGCCGCAGGTGTGTTTCTAAACTGGCAATGTACATCTACTGTGTATTAAAGAGCTACACAAGAAGTACACAATGTGAAATACTTAGTACGTAATTAAAGTGCAAATAGGTTTCAGAATGCCATATTTATTATCTGACTAGGAGAATATAATCCATGCAAGAGGGTGAACTGTTTTGGTGCCGAGATATCACAGCTAATTCTGCATTGACTGACTTCGTTGGTTAAGGATTTTTTTGAGTTGCTTTTAGATTATGAATGCAAATCTCTCATTGTTCAAGGAGATCCACCTGTAATCCTTTGTGTGCAATGTGCAGAACACAAATTGTCATTGATATCACTAATAGAGTAATCATGATGGGCAATAGGTGACTTAAATCTGGACATATTTAAGTTTTCGAGTCGAATGGCATCCATATGTTCTTTGTAGTATGTTGTAAAAATTTTCCCCATTTGTCCTATAAAGTAACAAGAACAGGTTCATGTCAGTTTATATCTGCCAGGCTTTAGATCCCACTCTCCAGTGGATTATTATGAACAGTTTCATTATTTAGTTTACTGTCTGTTGAAGCGGTATTTTTTATTATGTGGTCTGAAAGGATTTGTATGCTTGTATGACACATTGCCAAGGAATTGAAGACTCGCCAATTTTGTCATTTATTTCTTGGCTTTTAGTTGTGATGGTAGTTGTTTCAGTTTACTTTGGATTTCTTAACTAGAGTGTTTATAAGGGAATTATCATATATTTGGGCCTATAATTTAAGTATGGCATTTATTGACATTCATGTGCTTTGCTGACGGTAATGCATATCACCCACTTAAAAGATAACGTGAATAAAGAAACTTTATGTTGGTTTAGGTGGCATGATGTACTGTTAATTGCAGTATTAGTGGTAGTGGATTTTCTATATATTTCGAAAGTAAGCTTGTTCTTGTGACTATGAATACTGCATACAGGCATATTAAGGAAATAAATTCCATCATTTAGCTGATGTTCAACTGTGACACTGATATATACGTGCATTTCATTTATGTGATCAACTAAGTTACTTAGTTCTTCTTTTGGACCATTCAAAAGCATTATTGTGTAATTCATATATCTATTATAATATACGATTTTGTCGTTAAATTGTGGATGAGTTAATAACTATTGTTCTACGTTATGCACAAATACGAGAGCAAACAAGTCTACGATGTTACTGTCTATTGCCAGACCAGTGTTTTCTGCATCATACTTACACTGAATAAAAAATTGTTATGTATTAATATTAATTCAAGCAACATCTTGAGTTCACAAATTTCTGTGCTGATTGACTTTTCTGTATTTGCTTAAATTCTCTCGTATTTCTGAGAGACTGTCTTTGAAAGGCATATTTTTGTAAGGGTTTATCATGTCATGGGAGGAAAATATGGCTGTCTCTAGAATTATTAGACCTTTAATGCTGCTGATTAACAAAAACATTGTTAACAGAAAAGCAATTCGCAAAGGTGTAATGTTTCTTCATTATATTATTAAGGTTTCTGGCCATTTTATGTTCTGGGTTGTATATGACATCTACATTTGGACATATAGGATAACCACTTTTGTGAATCTTAGGTTGAGACCTTAGCCTGGAAGTCTGTGGTTTCATAACAATGCAGTACTAGGCTTCATTAATGGATAGTAGAAAATTTCTATTTTAAGAAGTTTTTTCAGCTTATCTTAATTGAGCCATGGATTATGCTGTTATCCTCTCTCTCCGCGAGTGGCAGCAGTGGTGTGTATCGATATTCGCACCTTGTACTATCTTTGGCCTGGCGCTTATAGTTTCCAGTTGTGTTGTGTGCGACCGAATGGCCGGTTGGCGTGGAGCAGCGAGGAAATCTCCACAGTGCGTAGTTTGGCCGGGGCCACTGGCGGCGTCTAGGCACGGTCACAGTGAGTGGTCCTGTTCCCATTGCTAAGAGGTCTGTGGCCAACCGATCCTCGACACGAAAGTTGACTTCTGACTTAATCTACCAACAAGTCACGACTGTTCACATTGTGTCGTCTGCATTTCGTTATCGGCTGCTGGGACATTCCTGAGAGCAACAACGTTTGTTTCAAGTTGGCAAATTTTAGCTAACCTCCAGTGGAGTTTAACCGTAGTTGGTTAATTTGAATTAAAGTGCACCAGGAGAATCTTCTGCCTTGTGGCCGTTAAGGTTCCAGTTACCTGCCCTGGCTATTGACGTAAAACAGACAGTGTATTTTTCTCATTGTATTGTCACTGTCCATCATGATGTGTAGTTTGACAGCTCAATGTGCAATTGGTTGTGGGCGCCAATACTTTCTACATTGTTCCATTGAACTCACTGTTGTGTGCTGGTCAGTTGGAGTGAAAGTTGCCTTGCTGGTAGGTCCGTTGACTGTCTGTTGGTTGGGTTGTCGTCAGATCGAGAATGGTTGGGTCAACTGCCTGTCTCACCTAAGTGAACATTAGTGTTTGAATTACAGGCTGACCCTCGGAAACTTCTGATCGCTGTTGGGTATACTGCCTTTTCTTATTTGTTCTTGCTGTTTGTATTTGTATGGCTTCTAGCCGATTTTGAAATTAACGTTGTTTCGCCCTTAAGGCATAAGAATGTTTGGGCCTTCAGCCTAATTTAAAGAATTGTGTTAAGTTGGCCTTTTGCGTTTTAAAAATTTAATTTTGGTTTGAGTCTTAAGAGGTGGGCCTTCAGCTGATTTTGTTTTAAATTAAAGTTGTTTTGCTCATAAGGTGAGCGATAGTTTGGGCCTTCAGCCTAATTGAAATAACTGATTTAAGATAAGGCCTTCCGCCTTTTAAATTTCTGATTTTGGTTTGAGTTTTAAGTTATTGGCTTTCAGCCGATTTTAAATAAAGTGGTGTTGCCCTTAAGGCATGAGATTGTATGGCGTGATCAGCCAGTTATTAAGTTCCAAAAATTAATGCTGTGTTTTTTTGTTAATTTTCTTGGCTCTTATAATGTTTGGTCAAATAAATAAAGTTGTATGTTTGAGTGTAATTGACAGCCGCTTATTTTGTCCCCTTTCCACAATTTAAACTACCTGTCCTGTCCTGCAGGTTGAGCAGCGCGTCTCACTAATAATTTTGGAGTTCAGTACATACATACATTATCCTTGTTCCATAGATCATGAATACGTCATTTCATAATGATTTGGAGCATGTCACTTTAACATAAATTTTCTTTAGACAATTTTTTTTTTTTTACAGTTACTACTTCATATTGAAGAACTCCTCTATTGAGTAGAGGGAGTTGTGACTGAGAAATTCTTTTAATATGCTTTTAAATGTTAGTTGGCTATCTGTCAGACTTTTAATACTATTTGGCAAATGACCAAATATTTTTGAGAGGCGTTATTCACCCCTTTCTGTGCCAAAGTGAGATTTAATCTAGAATAGTGGATATCATCCTATCTCCTTGTGTTGTAGCTATGCACATCGCTGTTATTTTTGAATTGGGATGGATTATTAATGACAAATTTCGTAAGTGATATATGTATTGCGAAGGTACTGCGAATATCCTGAATTCCTTAAATAAATAGTTGCAAGGTGATCTTGGGTGGGCAAAAGCTATTATTCTGATTACACGCTTTTGTGCAATGAATAATATCCCTCTTAATTACGAATTGCCCCAAAATATGATGCGATATGAAAGCAATGAATGAAAATAGACATATTAGGCTAATTTACTGATATGTTTATCCCCAAAGTTTGCAATAACCCTAATAGCATAAGAAGCTGAACCTAACTGTTTCAGCAGATCATCGATGTGTTTCTTCCAATTCAATTTCTCATCAATGCACAGACCCAGAAATTTTGAGTATTCTACCTTAGCAACAGACTTCAGTTCATAGTCTATATTTACCAATGGTGTTATGCCATTTACTGTAGAGAATTGTATAAATGGTGTTTTCTCAAAATTTAGTGAGACTCCATTTGCAAAGAACCATTTAATGATTTTCTGAAAGACATTATTTGCAATCTCCTCAGCTGATTCTTGCTTGTTGTGTGTGATTTCTATACTTGTACCATCAGCAAAAAGAACTAACTTTGCATCTTCATGAATATAGAATGGCAAGTCGTTAATATATATTAAGAACAATAAAGGACCTGAGACTGAAACCTGTGGGACACCATTCTTGATACCTCCCCATATAGAGGACTCTGCTGGTTTTTGTAGACTATCTGTACTGTTAATTTAAACTTTCTGCATTCTTCCAGTTACGTATGTATTAACCAACTGGTGCACTGCCTCACTCATACCACAATACTTAAGCTTATCTGGAAGAATTTCATGGATCACACAATCAAAAGCCTTTGAGAAATCACAAAATATCGCAATGAGTGACGTTCAGTTATTCATTTCATTTAATATTTGGTCAGTGAAAGCATATATAGCTTTCTCTGTTGAAAAGCTTTTCTGAAAACCAAATTGACATTTTCTTAGTACTTCATTTTTACAAATATGTGATGCTCTTCTTGAATACACACTGAAGAAACTGCAAAAAGGTGAGAATTTAAGGAGACGGGACCTGGATAAACTAAAAGAACCAGAGGTTGTACATAGTTTCAGGGAGAGCATAAGGGAGTAATTGACAGGAATGGGGGAGAGAAATACCGTAGAAGAAGAATGGGTAGCTTTGAGGGAGGAAGTAGTGAAGGCAGCAAAGGATGAAGTAAGTAAAAAGACGAGGTCTAGTAGAAATCCTTGGGTAACAGAAGAAATATTGAATTTAATTGATGAAAGGAGAAAATATAAAAATGCAGTAAATGAAGCAGGCATAAAGGAATGCAAACGTCTCAAAAATGAGATCGACAGGAAGTGCAAAATGGCTAAGCAGGGATGGCTAGAGGACAAATGTAAGGATGTAGAGGCTTTTCTCACTAGGGGTAAGATAGATACTGCCTACAGGAAAATTAAAGGGACCTTTGGAGATACGAGAACCACTTGTGTGAACATCAAGAGCCCAGATGGAAACCCAGTTCTAAGCAAAGAAGGGAAAGCAGAAAGGTGGAAGGAGTATATAGAGGGTCTATACAAGGGCGATATACTTGAGGACAATATTATGTAAATGGGAGAGAATGTAGATGAAGATGAAATGGGAGATACGATAGTGCGTGAAGAGTTTGACAGAGCAATGAAAGACCTGAGTTGGAACAAGGCCTCCGGAGTAGACAACATTCTATTGGAACTACTGACGGCCTTGGGAGAGCCAGTCCTGACAAAACTCTACCATCTGGTGAGCAAGATGTATGAAACAGGCGAAATACCCTCAGACTTCAAGAAGAATATAATAATTCCAATCCCAAAGAAAGCAGGTGTTGACAGATGTGAAAATTACCGAACTATCAGTTTAATAAGTCACGGCTGCAAAATACTTACGCAAATTCTTTACAGACGAATGGAAAAACTAGTAGAAGCCGACCTTGGAGAAGATTAGTATCGATTCTGTAGAAATGTTTGAACACGTGAGGCAATACTGACCCTACGATTTATCTTAGAAAATAGTTTCTAGCATTTGTAGACTTCGAGAAAGTTTTTGACAATGTTGACTGGAATACTCTCTTTCAAATTCTGAAGGTGGCAGGGGTAAAACACAGGGTGCGAAAGGCTATTTACAATTTGTACAGAAACCAGATGGCAGTTATAAGAGTCGAGGGACATCAAAGGGAAGCAGTAGTTGGGAAGGGAGTGAGACAGGGTTGTAGCCTCTCCCCGATGTTATTCAATCTGTATATTGAGCAAGCAGTGAAGGAAACAAAAGAAAAATTCGGAGTAGGTATTAAAATCCATGGAGAAGAAACAAAAACTTTGAGGTTCGCCGATGACATCGTAATTCTGTCAGAGACAGCAAAGGACTTGGAAGAGCAGTTGAACGGAATGGATAGTGTCTTGAAAGGAGGATGTAAGATGAACATCAACAAAAGCAAAACGACGATAATGGAATGTAGTCGAATTAAGTCGAGTGATGCTGAGGGAATTAGATTACGAAATGAGACTTTTAAAGTAGTAAAGGAGTTCTGCTATTTGGGGAGCAAAATAACTGATGATGGTTGAAGTAGAGAGGATATCAAATGTAGACTGGCAATGGCAAGGAAAGCGTTTCCGAAGAAGAGAAATTTGTTAACATCGAGTATAGATTTAAGTGTGAGGAAGTCATTTCTGAAAGTATTTGTGTGGAGTGTAGCCATGTATAGAAGTGAAACATGGACTATAAATAGTTTGGACAAGAAGAGAATAGAAGCTTTCGAAATGTGGTGCTACAGAAGAATGCTGAAGATTAGATGGGTAGATCACATAGCTAATGAGGAAGTATTGAACAGGATTGGGGAGAAGATACGTTAGTGGCACAACTTGATCAGAAGAAGGGATCGGTTGGTAGGACATGTTCTAAGGCATCAAGGGATCACCAATTAAGTATTGAAGGCAGCGTGGAGGGTAAAAATCGTAGAGGGTGAGCAAGAGATGAATACTCTAAGCAGATTCAGAAGGATGTAGGTTGCAGTAGGTACTGGGAGATGAAGAAGCTTGCACAGGATAGAGTAGCATGGAGAGCTGCATCAGTCTCAGGACTGAAGACCACAACAACAACAACTCTTGAATACATTACTTTTTCAACAATTTTGGATAATGCTGTCAGAAATGATATTGGGTGGTAGCTGTTAGAAACAGATCTATCCCATTTTTTATGCAATGGTTTAACAATAGCATATTTCAGTCTATCTGGAAAAATTCCCTCTTTCAGTGAGCTACTACATATGTGGCTGAGAATCCTACTTATTTGTTGGCAACAAGCTTTTAGTACTCTGTTCGAAATGCCATCAATTCCATGTGACCTTCTACTTTTGAATGAATTTATTATTTTCCTGATATCATTAGGAGAGGTGGGGTGAATTTCAATTTTGATCAAATTGCGTAGGTACTGCCTCTTCCATGTACTGCCTTGTATTTTCTAATGAATAGCTGGAACCCATTTTCTCTACAACACTTAAAATGATTATTAAAAATATTTTCTACTTCTGACTTCTTGCTAACAAACTTTTCATTGTGTTTGATAGAAACACAGTCTTCCTGTGCTTTCAGTTGCCCCGTTTCCCTTTTCACAATATTCCAAATTCTTTTAATTGTGTTACCAGATGTGCTAATCGCAGACATAATGCACATACTTCTGGGCTTTTTAATAACTTTTCTCAATACTGTGCAGTAGTTTTTATAATGTTTCATTGATTCAGGATCATTACTCGTAGCTATAAGATACATTTCCCTTTTCTATTTACAAGATATTTTTATCCCTTTAGTAAGCTATGGTTTTCTACATGGTTTCTTACAATTATATTTCACTGTTTTCTTAGGGAAACTGTTTAAGCTCAATGATACTATTCAAAATATTCAAGAATTATGCTACTGTAGGGAATGGTACAAGATTAACTCAAAGAACATCCAAATTGGAAGAAGCAAAGACAACATAAGGTTAAATTGTCTAGGATGTGCTGATGACCTCACTCTCGTGTCCAACAGTATTCAGGAAACCGAACAACAAGTTATCTCAATACAGAAAATATCACAGAAAATTGATCTTGGAATATCCTTTGAACAAACAGACATCATGTTAACTGACCCACCACTCATAAACAAAATTTCCATAGGAAACCAAGAAATCAAAACTGTAGATAAATTGTAAATATCTGGGAGAAATCATAACATGTAACATCAATGAAAAATCAACATGGCATAATAAATTAAACAAGCTGACTAAAGCACAATATATCACGAAGAACACCTACAACAAAAAGAACCTGTCAGTAGCAAGAAAACTAATACACTACAAAACAGTCACTCAACCAGAAATAACATATGCAAGTGAAACCATATTCAAAACATCTAAGACTGCACAAACAGACAAAATACTCAAAATAGAGAGAAGAATCATCAGAACATGCATCAAGAAATCGTACCACAAAGTTGGACACTGGAGAGTAGCTACAAATGAAAAAGTCTACAAAGAAATAGAACCAGTAATGCGTAAAATCAGGAAGAAACGCATTTCATTTTTTGGACATATAATCGTAACACCAGAGAATAGGATCATCAGGAGAATAATAGAAAAATTGGGGAATGGTAAGTGCAGCATTAAGTGCATTACAGAAATCAGGGAAGGTATGGATGAGTACAGATTGCATTGAAAGACCTAAGAAGCTAAACTGACAAAATCAGAAAACTCACAGACAAAGAAACCAGATTGCAACAAGAATCAACAAATAGAAAATAGGAAGGGTGATTTCCAATGAAGAAAGAAGGATGAGATCCGGGAGAATGAAGAAGTACTGGACTGACAGAATATTGAAATATTCTTTCTATAAAGTTGGCTAGAGTAGTCCAATGAAGGCTATAAAATGTAAATAATAAATAAATAAATAATTGTAGTCTCTTTGATACATAATAATTTGTTGTGGCGCTGTTATCTACCCTTTTGAGAAGGACATCATACCTGTCCAGTTCCTTATTTATGCCTTTATTATCTGTTTACTTTGGATTAATACTGAAAATTTGTTTTTCTTAAGATTTTCTTTAATGATTTCATCTGATTTTTGAGCCACAGCGTTCTGTGGATTGTGGTTAAATTTTACTGTGGCACAGGGTATTTTGGTGATAATAATTAAATTCTTGATATAATCGAGTAAATCGTCTGGTTCTTTTCCCTAAGCTATAGCCTAGGGTGAGCCCTAGACAACTTATAATATTACTATTTGTTCAAGGACTGTAATTCAGGAAACCACGAAAAACCACGTTGTTATGTAATTAGATTACCAGTTGTAGGGCTGGTCACTTCAGTAATTTCTGTTTATGGTGAATTGTCAAAATTCTAACCATATGTCCCTAAGATAATGTTCTCTATGAACTTATAACCGTTTCTCAATGTCATCATCTGTTACAGAGATCCAGAGGTTCAAATTAACTGTACTCATTCATGTGAATTATGCATGTAATATCTGGACTGATGGGTAACTGTAGTTTCAACTGAAGTAGTGAACAAATGTCAAGGATTCTGGAGTCATTGCAATGTTTCTGAGGTCACTGGTCACTTGACACGTCTACTGGTTGTCTTGACCTGGAAAGTATTTGATGGTGCAACCTGACAGCCTATGCACCTTACAAAAAAGTATTTATCATACAAAATTTTTTGTACTTGTAAATCGAACAACACATGGTTTGGTACACGGTAAGTGTAGCGTAAAAATTTTGTGCATTTATATGTAAAGCAGTACAAAATTAACTTACTTTGGACAGGAGACGATTTTGTTTTATCCTTGCATTAAGTGTACTTAACTTTGTTTACATATGTAGAAGTATGCAAATATGTCATAGTGTATATGTATACTATCAATACTTTACTGAGCTACAGAATTCGTCTTATGTAAGAAGCGCATTCCACTGTAACACGAGAAAGAATGCAACTAGCTGAAAAATGCTCCTGTCGAAAGAGAGAGAGAGAGAGAGAGAGAGAGAGAGAGAGGGAGAGGTAGTGGGGGGAGGATGTGGCAGCAAAAAAGAATGAGATCGACGAAGATAATAAAAGTTGGAACCAAGTATAGAGGCGACAGTGGAAATGAAAAATAGAGATGAATGGGTCCATATATATATATATATATATATATATATATATATATATATATATATATATATATATATATATATATATATATATATGCTTGGGGGTGTGGAAGCTGCCCACACCCCCTCCTGATCGCGAAAGTTAACATGGAAAAAATTTGTCCACTCCACCAACGTTTTAAAGTTTCCAGATCTGGAGACTAATGCCCCACGAAAACCAACCCCAAGGACACATGTGAAGAGGAGACAGTGGGGGTTGAAGAGAAAGATAGCATATAGTAAGCGAGAAAGAAAGAGACTTTGACATGGGAGAGAAAAAGGGGGGAACAAATAAATGGCAGTCGTACAGAGAGAGTCTCTGAAAGCCAGAGAAGGAAACAGTCGTTAACAAGAGCGAGAGAAAGGCATGAAGAAAATGACAGTTGGAGAGAGACACATAGGAGAAGGTCAAATGGGAGAAGAACTAGACATTGGGAAGGAGGCATACATATGCAGCCAACAGCAGTGAGAGGGGGATGATGCGTGTGATGGCATCGGCACAGAGATCGCCTGAGTAAAAGGGGATAGTATGTTCTGCATTAAAATAGTGCTAACAGTTCAAATGCGAAAATTTTTGGTGAGGCATTCGCCATTAGGACTGAGGCAGTTGCTTACCAACTTCTCACGCAAAGTCTTTTAAAGAGGAACATAATCGCCTTCTCTGTGCCCAAAACAGTGGTGTTCTCCAGCTGGTGCACACATTCTGCGTTTAATAAGAAGTAGAAGTGTTTCCTATATGATCATTGGTAATGTCGTCGAGTAAAGTATTGTTTTCATACGTAAACACAAGAAAATTCTAATATCGTATTGCTCATATCCTTGTTATACCCTCCTTTATTTCTTTTCAATTACCTAAACTAAATTTGCTACTACTATTTCGTAGCAGCCACTTGTTTCCAACTACATCAATAACATCTGTGTCATACAAATTCTTTGTGCCCATTACTACACTGCCAATATTCTAAAGCCTACTATCGTACTTCAAGGAGACTATTCAGTTATTATTATTTCTATTATTATAATATAAATTTAACATTTCTGTAAAATGGGGTATGTACGTTTGTAACCACCAATGTTTTATTATTAACATTAAAATACATAATGAAACCATTATCACACTTCTAACACCTATTTTTTTAACGTGCAAAATCTGTGTGACATACTGGTTACCGGTGATAGAAACCATATCAGCAATTTTCCTAGGAGAAAGAATCTAATTAAATGAATATTTTATACACAGAAAAGACTATCTGCATCTTTTATGATAGTTATTTGTACGTACTTGAACACGTGGAGGTTGCGATAACATGTAGATAACTGCATCCGCCATGTCCTCAGATTCCATCATTGGCAGTCGCATATTTTCCAGCGCTTCTGTCGAATGCTTTTGCAAGGTATTGAATATTTCTGTTTTCACAAGTCCTGGTGATATTTGCTAAAACAAAAACATACGTTAATAAACATATTTCCGATTTTCCAACTTGTTTTATTTCCCCCTTGAAATCTATTATTTATATAAGGAACATTTACATAATTCTCGAACTTATTATCCTAGTTCAACTATTTTACATGTACGAGGTCTATTCGGCAAGTAAGGAACGATCAGTCACCAAATGGAAACAACAGTGAAAATAAAAAATGTTCTATTTGCAACAGATAGCTACATCTCTACATAGTCGGCGCTCCGAAGTAGACATCTGTCCTAGCGTTGTGCCAGCTCTACAATACCCTCGTCATGGAAGGCAGCCTGCTGTGCTTTCCGTAATTTGCTGTGCTGGACTGCAGCTCGTTGTCTGTGCCAAAATGTTGTCTTCATAACCGGCGGTTCGTCTGGGCCGAGATGAAAAACAGAGGGAGCAAGTCGAGGCTATATGATGAGTGATCAAACACTTGCCATCGAAAACGCTACAAGATCGTCCTCACCTCCCCTGAAGTGTGCGGAAGAGAATTGTCATGATGAAGGAAATGCGTGGCAGTTACTTTATGTGAAATTGCATTAAGTCAGGCGAAACCTCCAAACAGGCACCTACATATTGCGAGAGAGAATATTTTCTAGGCGTTTTGCACCATCACTGCGCCCTCAGAACTGAAATGATCGACTTGACGCTATATGCCGGCATACTAGGCACACTGTGCAACACATCTGAGACAAGTTTCATCGGATTTTCACTGTGGTTTCCATTTCGCGACTGATTGCTCCTTACTTTCTGAATAGCTTTCATACAATGAGCGATAAAGGTTTTATAGCTACGTTACAGGACTTGTACAGTCTACAAAATATGACATAGACTTGTTAGTAATTTTCACTGTTCAAATAATATGAAACTTATAAATCAAGAACAATTTGTATGACGTAATTCATTTAGTGTTCCCTAAACTTCTTACACAGGACGCCATCGATGATATGCAGTTTAATCCACTAACTGTCTTCATTTGGGTGATGGTGTCAGTCTTGAGAAGTTCTTGGATCAGTTTGATAAGTACAACGTGTAAATTCTTGATTGACCTTCCTCAGAGTCGCCTATGTTTGTCATATGAACACTACAGTTCAAGGCTGGTCTCACTCACTCACATTAAGAAGCAAACTATTTTTCTAACCGTACATAAGTGTTTTGAGACAGATGCTTCCCCCTAGTTGTGTAACGAATTTATAGAATGGCGTGTGGTCCTAGATAATGGAAAAACTTGTATACACATTACTCAGCCGGAAGTCATCCGAAATTCGTAGTTACTGGTTATGTAAAGTTACATGAAGCCTCTTTTTGCTAACTTTAGACACTTGAACTCTCATTGTCAGTTTCCCATTACGTTCTGTTACACTGAAGAGAAGGATCTTTGTTAGCTGTCCCTCAAACATTTTGAAAATTTGTACGTGTACCCTTTGGATAGCTGATCTGGCAAGAGAGAGAAATGGAAATAAGGGGACAGACCTTTATGCACTCGTGTAAACACACACACACACACACACACACACACACACACACACCACACACAGTGTCCCAGGAACACTCCAACCACCTTCGTGGGTGGGGGGGGGGGTTGGGTTGCTGAAAGTGCCTTCAAGAACAAAACGACGATAGGAACCTCTGTCCAGAAACAACAGCAGTAGCTGAATGCAGTAGTTTAAAAACTAAATCAGTATTTTTTAAAATCTTAATGTGGGTACAAAATTCAGGACAAAATCATATGTTTCCATCTATTAGCAAATTAAAATTCTTCTCTTCCGCTTTCTTTACTCTTCAAAATTATACTGCATAAGTTCAGAAAAATCTGTTTGAAATTGTGTCCGGAGACAATGAATCAAATCTGGAAGACCATCTAGTTGGACACAGTTCCTTCAGAGTCTAACACTTCTGTCAGTTCACGAATTTCTTTTACTTATCACCACTGAACCAGAGAACCACTAAGGAACACGTAAGAGCAAGATCTTCTCTCGTAAAATTGTCGCAGTTCCAATACATTAATTCTGTAATCATTTAGTACAAAATTTTGTTGTGTGATGAACAATGTACGCCCATGCTTCATTTCATGACTGCAAACCTTAGTATTTGCCATTCACAGATATTGCATGATTGTATCCTTGACCACTGCATTTATCCAGCTGTATTTTCATGTGAGATAAATAATTTTGTTATTTACTTTTTAATACTCTCAGCATCTTAGCCCCTTACCTCACAGAATTGTAAAAACGATTCCTTTATTTCAAACTCATTACTATTTGAGTTACTGAAATGTAGATGCAAACATCTTACGACACTAAATTTAAATGCCGCCCAACAGCGGTCAATCTTAACGCCTTTCGAATCGCGAGAGCTAGGGCACGCCGTGTCATTAAAGAGAGCAAAAAAATGGTCATGTCAGGAGTTCCTGGATTCCGTCGACCGTTCCACTTGTTCCACAAAAGTATGGGAAGCCATCCGGAGGATTACCGGTACACGCAGCCGTTTTCCGATTGCAGCAGTACTGAAATAGGGGTGCCTCCAAACGGCGCCCAGAGACATTGCTCGGACGCTGGCTGAGCATTTTGCGCAAACTACTGCCAATGCAAGCCAGGATCCCGCGTTTTGTCGCTACCGTGCAACTGTAGAGAGGGAAAAGTTGGACTTCAGGTCCAACGGTTCTGAGGCCTACAACTCCCCTTTCTAGATGTGAGAGCTCGAATGGGCACTGGCTGAGACTGCTGACACTGCACCCGGTCACGACCACATCCGGTATTGCATGCTTTGCCATTTGCCAACAGCGTCCCAGGAAGTCCTCCTCGACTGTTTTAATCTAATATGACAGACAGATAACTTCCCCAACTCGTGGAGGGAGGCAATTCTGGTCCTATGCTCAAACCAGGAAAGGATCGCCCGTCTCCAAGTAGTTATCGGAGCATCACCCTAACGAGCTGTGTAGGGAAGACCCTGGAACGGATGGTTAACCGTCGTCTGGTCTGGCTTTTGGAGACCAGGCAACTTCTTAGCCGCTCTCAGTGTGGATTCTGCAAATATCGGTCCACGGTCGGCAACCTGACTCTCGTAGGCTTTCCTCCGTCAACATCACTGTATCGGCATATTCTTTGGTATCAGTAAGGCATATGATATTACTTGGAAACACTGTATTGTTGCACAACGGCATGAATGGGGCTTTCGTGGGCACCTCCCCATTTTCATTTGGTCTTTCCTGTCTCAGCGCCTTTTTCCGACCACACCGTCTGATAGATTTGAGCAGGAGAATGGTGTCCCCTAGGGCAGTGTTTTAAGTGTTACCCTCTTTGCCATAGCCATCAACAGTAACGTCTACAGTGAGGAGTTCAGCGCAGTGCTCCTTATTTGTGGACGATTTTGCTGTTTTCTGTTCCTCTTACAGTGTTGCAACAGTGAGCCATCAGTTGCAACTAACAGTGCGGCGGTTAGAGGAGTGGTCTCCAAAAACGGGTTTTCAGTTTTCTGCCGATAAGTGTGTTTGTGTTCGTTTTAATCGTTCTCGTCGACCTTTTATTTTGCCTGCCTTGTATGTAGGGGATACTGTCCTACATTTTAGAGACAGTGCGGTATGTGGGCCTAATTTTTGACTCCAGGTTGTCATGGCTGCCACATCTACGAGACTTGAAAGCCAGAATCCTGAAGGCGCTGAACATCCTCAAGTGCCTCAGCCACAGGTCTTGGGGAGCGGACAGTGCGCGTCTCTTCCAATTTTATCGGGCTTTTGTGCGTTCACGGCTGGACTACGGGTGCACAGTGTATGGGTGAGCGAGGCATTGTTATTTGCGGATCCTTGACGGTGTCCAGCATCCAGGGATTCGACTGGCCACGGGTGCCTATAGGACCAGTCCCATACCCAGCCTCTGTGCTGAGGCCGGGGAACCGCCACATACCATCCGGTGGCAGCTCCTACTGGGGCGCCAGGCTTGTAAGTTTCTTGCAACTCCAACCTCGCCTACTCATGATATTGTTGCTCATCCGCCTCTGGACCGCCTGTTTTCCCGCCGCCCCAGGCTACGTTGTCGTTTGGGATCCGTGTGCAACGTCTGCTAGTGTCCCTTTGTGTGGAGTCTGTACGACCCCAAATCCAGGGTTTTAACCGCCTGCCACCCTGGTTACTGGAGAGGCCCCAATTTGATTTTAGATTTGGTGCGGTACAGAAAAGATAGCACTCCTGCTTCCGTGTTTAATCGGGTCTTTTGTGCCTTTTTATATGAGTACGACGACCATGTAGCTGTTTTTATGGATGGGTCTAAGCAGGGTGACCCGGTTGCTTTGTCGTCTTCCCGGATCGTGTCCTCAAGGTCATACTGCCTCCTGATTTACCATCTTTGATGCAGAATTATATGCCATCTTGTGAGTCCTGGAGCAGATGAGACTTTCTCCCAGTGTTAGATTTCTCGTCTGTTCAGATTCTTTGAGCGAACTTTACTCTCTCCAGCGTTTGCATCCAGCAGGTAAAGGAACTCCACACTATCCACGACGCCCTCCTCCAACTAGAGGGACTGGGGAAGCAGGTGTCTTTGTGCTGGGTACCAGGGCACGCGCCGGCCGCAGTGGCCGAGAGGTTCTAGGCGCTTCAGTCTGGAACTGCGCGACCACTACGGTCGCAGCTTCGAATCCTGCCTCGGGCATGGATGTGTGTGATGTCCTTAGGTTAGTTAGGTTTAAGTAGGTCTAAGTTCTAGGGGACTGATTACCTCAGATGTGCGCAGGGCCATTTGCACCATTTGAACCAGGGCACGCGGGAATTCTGGGGAATGAAAGGGCTGATCAAGCAGCCAAGGAGGCGTGTCGTGACCGTCAGGTCTTCCAGTGTGCTATCCCACTGCATGCCCTCACCTCGCTGTTGAGGTATAAAGTCCTGTGTCGATTGGAACATGAGTGGCTAGAAGTGACCGACAACAAGCTCCGTGTTATCAAGCCCAAAACTCGGCCGTGGTGTACTTCCTTACTCGTCTTCGCATCGGCCACAGCCCTATGACGCATGGATTTTTATTCCGGCGAGAGGACCCTCCGATGTGTGGTGCTTATGGCGTGCAGTTCACGGTGCACTACCTTTTATTGGACTGCATTTTATTTGCTGACCAGCGGACTGCAGCGGATTTGCCGGCGGATCCGCAGTCTATTTTATGCAATGCTCAAATAAATGTGGTTCGGGTTTTAAAGGTCTGTGAATTGTCCCACATTTTAACAAGATTTTGGGGAGGTATTTTTAATGTGTCAACGGGGTGGCTGGCTCACCTAAATTTTTTCGTAAATGGTCAACCAGTCTCATTTCCCTGTGATGTTCTTTTAGCTCCTTTGTGGTTTGTTTTCCCTGTTTTACTTTCTTAATTAGCTATCTTGCCTCCTCATTGGTTTTAATACATGTGAGAGTGCCTGTGCGATAGTCATTGTGTGGTCGTTTCGTGTGCATGCGTGTACGTCAGTTTTCATTCTTATCCACCTTTGTTTGTTTTAATCGATGTCATGGCGCTGATAACCTCGGCGTTGGTCGCTCATACGTTCCCAAACCACACACACACACACACACGACACTAAATTGGTCCTTTCTAGAAGTAGTAGCGCAAGGACAGAACGAGACAACCTTGAACCCAACCTAGAAATCATTATGGAAAATCACATGCAATTGTTCATGTCATATTTTACTGATGCCATCATCAGGATTTCCATATCTACGGTCATCTGAGGACTCACGACATCCTGCCATGTGCCAAGGTCGAGGATGGGAGAGCCTCCTCATCCCCACTGCAATTGTGCAGATTTTGCATTAAGGCCCCACACCCCGAGCACCCCCTGAACCCCTGAATTCGTGGGTGCGAATTTCACATGCTTGCCATATTTCGTTGATATCAGCACAGCTACGCACCCCCCACCCCCCCAGTAGTTCTACAGATTTTGCATGTAGCACCCCCCACCCTGCGCCCCAACACTACCGCGAACCATGTGCTTCCACTCTGCAGATATTTTTGCAATACTAACTCCAAATGTTCGTTTAAGGACTTACTAATTAGTCCTCACATTGGTAACTCTGATTTGAAGCTATATATCATGCGACATGAATACTGGAACGAGTAAATTGCATATTTCTCAATATACAATTAAAACCAACATTTGCTATAAAATATAAATGACGACGTAGCAATTCTTATTCACTAAAAATTCGTTTTGTACCATAAACACCTTCTCACAAGCTCTGAAAACGTAAATAGACGCAAGTCCACTTTCTCTTCCTTGCTCCTGTCACTATCAGATGGCTGCACTGGAAAATCAACATTTATCTATAAATAGTTAAACACCAACATTTGCTTTACCTTAAATACCATCCCACAAACCCAGAAAACGCGAAATAATAGCAAATCACGGTTTCTCCAGTCACCAGCAGATTACTGCACAGTCTATCTCTGTACCTCACATGTAGATGGCTCCAGTGCCAATCAAAACCCACAGCAGATCGTAACTTAATTATTTTATGAATCTAAAATGTGGCAGATATTCTAAAATGTCTGTAAAATGCGGCAGAAACAGCATCAGCAGCACAAAAAAGGCTAAGTTTGCATTGCTATTTAAGGTTAACACATGGAAATCGCTGTCTGATGTCACAAAATCGCAAGAAAAGTCGGCACTGTAAAAATTAGCTTCGGTTAACTTACACATGTACACATAGTCGTCAAAGTAGTTGCCAAATGCTGAAATATGTACCCCAATGCTAGAATTCAACAATTCAGATTTTAGATATTAGGCCATAAAATTCGTTGTCATATGACTACCCTAAGCAGGCTTATTACTGCAGAAAAATGTGTTAGCTAAGCACTCAAAGAGAGACGGAATCTAACTACTCACAATGTACCCTCAAAGTACATATTTTAACATTTTTGATTAGCTACAAGTCACCGATCTTGGAGAGACAGCGATAATGCATCGGGTTATATACTAGAAAAATATAAACGAAGACACTACTAAATTCTATGTAAATAACTGGCAATCATAGGGCTTTCTGAAAGCTTTATAGACCGTATTTGTTCGATATTATTGTCCGCAACTTCTAAAAACTACGCCTACAGCACTTTTCACGTTGTTAAATACTTACCGTGAGTATTCGATCTGAGCAGTTGCATTTCCGCAACATATGCCTTGCGAATATAGAAACCATTAATTCTCCAACACAAACACGAGCATAACATAATTGCCTTATTAGAAAAGGAAGAAAGAATAAGTTGTTTTTCATTACCAAAACTCTTACTTAGACAATAGAAGAATATATAAAAACGCAGCCGAAGGGTGTGTGCGCGTGTAAATTCCTAAGGGACCAAACTGCTGAGGTCGTCGGTCCCCAGACTCACACACTAGTTAAACTATTTTCAACTAACTTATGCTAAGAACACACACATACCCGTGCCAGACGGAGGGCTCAAACCTCCGCCGGGAGGGGCCACGTAACATGGCGCCTCAAATCTCGCGGTCACTCCACGCGGCAACCAAAGAAGGTAGCACTTGGATATGAGATAGTTCCAAAGACAACGTCAGAGTTGATACCTCGGAAAAAACTGTACACCATAATATACCGCGAGGTGCCTCACACTTTGCAAGCACAAATTAAATATTGCCGCATCTTAATTGACTGTGTAGTTCATTAAAGTATATGATTATCGTAATACAAACAAAATCACCAGGAAAATTTGATTTACTACTCGTTACTGAGATAAAGAGATATCATAATACACCTAATGCAAGGCTTTGTGTGTCTATTACCCATTGCTGTAAGGCCTCAACAAATGCCACACGTTTTGATCTGATGTTATTCTCTTTAACATACAGATATATAGATGTGGAAGCCGTCGTGTTCTATAAAAAAAAATGCGGATCACAACCGGAAATGATGTTAGAGATTCTACGAGACCATGAAACTGCCTCAGCTAGAATATACGCTTAATATCATGCCCTCAACCACTTATCCATATCAGGACTTCCCATACGCAAATTTTAAACAAAACAGCTGCAAATATTACGAGGTATGTCCCTCAACATTGGAGTATGGCAGCATGGCAGTGCCAGCGTGCAGAGACGAAGATATCAATGTCGTGGTACACCGAAAATAATGTGATTACAGTGTTCAAAAGTAGAATAGGATAGACGATTCGAAATCAGAAAATGTACTATGAATTTTAAAACGTTTTTGTCAGAGATTTGGTGATATACAGACACACATACAGTTTGCCAATTACGAAGCGGAAGCATAAAACGACCAAGAATAGAGATTTGGCAGGCAGGAGCAGAGGGGGAAAAGGCCATTAGAACACAGCAAAGTGGGATGAAAAATACGTGAATCTATGCTGTTCACAGTTAGATACGATTTGATGTCGAGTACAAAAAACGCATTTAGCCAGAGTTCATTAACTAAAAGTTGTTTGATCATTATCGTTCGACAAAGTATTTAGCTTTGAAGATGACTTGACAACTACTGTCAACAATATGTATCCTTTTTATTCTATGTAAGATATTCTGTATGTGACTGCAGAGAAGTACATTTGAACATCCAGGAAGTAACGCTCAAATGGTTCAAATGGCTCTAAGCACTACGGGACTTTACGACTGAGGACATCAGTACCCTAGACTTAGAACTATGTAAACCTAACTAACCTAAGTCATCACACAGATCCATGCCCGAGGGAGGACTCGATTCAAACCCGCGACCGTAGCAGCCGCGTGGTTCCGGACTGAAGGGCCTAGAACCGCTCGGTCACAGCGGTCGGCCTGAAATAACGTCTTTCTATGTGTACTAAAAAGTATACAACGCTCTGAACAGTAGGGTTCGAGTTAAGCCACACTTTGTTATCCTCAGACCTCCCCGGTAGTCACTGAAAACCGGTAATGGCGCTCTGCTTCACACTGAAAGCAGTGTCCTATTAAAAGGCTGACTGACAGTTAGTTAATGGACGCCATCGAGTTTCGAAGTACCTGAGAAACTTGAGGGGGAAGCTCAGTCGCCTTTCCAGTACAAACGTACGGACGTTCTGTTGAGCAGTTGCCCCCTAGGCGACTCTGCAATGCAAAAAACATATATCTGGAGGCATTCAGGAAAATCTGCCGTGTGAGCGTATAGGGAACTTGGTGCTGACAGTGACTGGTGCCTCGAGGTATGTCAGGCTGCCATGAGAACACCGTTAGAGGTCTTATCTCTATACTGCTCGCCGTGCAGGGATTCTTCAGAGTGGAATCTAAGTGTCTGGCAGCTTGTAACCAAGACTGTCATGGTGGAACTACCAGTTTTGACCAATCGTTCTGGTATAGTGGAAATTGAGTCCATCAATGACAGGATGCTACTATGAGAAATTCTGTGCCATGAAGAAGAGTATGGGGGGGGGGGGGGAAGGAGAAGAAAACTGAGTACATGCCTTCGAGGGGTTGGATTTGGTTCATTTGAGGACATTGTAAGTGATGAGGTGATACTCTTTCAGAGTGGGAATTCTGATTTGGCACTCATGGGTCATTGCAGTCTGTCTTGTGTTCAGTGTTCAGACTGAATGAGAATTGTTTTCATCTCAAGGTCATTTTGTGAATTAATCAGCTTCCATGTCGCATGATTTTTCGTTCAGAACAATGTTACAATTGTGTTATTGCTATCTTACCTACAACTGCAAAAATATAACTTGAAAGCAACCTTAGCAGTGAAATTATTGCAGATAAAAGAAATGACACGAGCACTGAGAGACAGCAAACGGCCGATGTGAATGGGAAAACAGCTCTTTGGCACCTATCGCGTGGCGGTTTTTACCTGCAGAACGATTAAGAGGGAAACAGCGGACAGGAAATGGGTTAAACTGTTCTGGGTGTCGCCTATAAAGCAGCGGGTACACAGAAATGTGAAGATAAAAGCCACCATCTGTCTGTCAACAGCCACACGCTACCATGCTATCTCAACTGCAGACTGGCGAATCATGTCAGGACACTTTTGATTTCCTGTATCACTGATTTCGTCATGGGAGATTAAATGATTAATTACCCGCTTCAAGTCTAATTGCTGAGCAGAGTCTACATCATACCAGTCCCGGAAATTCGTATTATTTGTGGAATACAAGCAAGGAATAAACAATTACTGTCACACGTTTTTATTGCCTGATCATTTTTACTACATATTAGCGCCCAACATGGGTCGTTTCATTTCATTTCTTGACAGTATTCATTCTTTCAGGTAGGTCAGTCAAGCAAGGTACCCCTAGAGAGCTTCTGTCAAGGTTGGATAGCAGGAGGCGATTGAAGGATGAAGCGAAGGCGTGAGGTAGTGGGATTGTGGAACAAAGGAGACGGGTTCTGTATACGTAACTCGGCCAGTAAGAGCTTTGCTGCGGAGGTCAATTTTCTGGCTGAGATCCTGAGATCGAAACTCTGAGCAATTTATCAGAGAGACAGTACGTTTTAGACGTCTGCTGCATGGTGGATGATTCGTCTGTGGAATTTTGTTAGTGGTGGTTTCTTTAATTAACCTCCTATTCCTATCACGAAGCCTGAATTCCTATGACGTGTTCTTTAACGTTGTCTTATCTGTAGAACCATATGCCGTCTTGACATAAATCAAATTTATAATCAGATTTTTCGTTTGTAATAACTATTATTTTTTAAACCATTTAGTTTCCTTTTCTGAAATTTCCATGCCCTTGCTTGAACAGTGTATTTACCTGCTTAGAAAATTCTGTATGATTGAAAAGTATATTTGCTTAACCACAACATCTACACCATCATTTCTGCTCAGAGTCTTTGAAATGTAGTAACGTAATGCATATGAAACTTACCCCACATCGTATCTTGCTATTCCTGGCAACCAAGTCTTTCCGCAGCCCTTCAAGCAGAGACTTGACAGCATGCTTGCTGGCAAAGTACATCGAGATCAATGGATCGAATGGCATAATGTGGCTAGATATACTGGAAATAAGAAAATGGAAAGAACTTTTAGATACAGATTATATACTGTGCAAGTCGGCAAGATTTAGACAACAAACATGAGTAATTACGACAATTCATGTTTCATTTCCTTAGAAGGCAGATGCTGGGCTATCGAAATATTAATCATTTATTGGTTGATACTGGGTAGCTTTATCTGACATTTCTATACACCACTTTCTGTAGACCACTATGAGTGTAATTTTGCGAATGTAGGACTTCACGGTCCCTGTGATCAACATAGAATAAATGCTGCAGGGAGGGCAATTTTACCGCTCTGAAAAGAGAACGCAGGACGTTTACCGCTTAATGGTGCCTCCCCGTCGTGAAGCCGGTGGAAAGACTTCTCGAGACGGACCTGTGGTTGCTTAGGAGTCGGGGACGAGATAATGCTGGAAGCGTGTGTTCGTAGTGATAGCATCTTACAAGGCCACGTGCAGGCTTTTTTAAAACGAGAAATGCAAATGGAATGCCTGCCGCATATGCGGGCTAGCGATCGCAAGAAGTTCCCATACGAGGTGCAAAGCCGTGTTCCTACCAAAAGACAAAAGATACGGAAACGGATTTGGTTGACTGCATGGTGGGTGGAGGTGGGGTCACAATTTGTTCTAGAAATTTCTACTGGGCTGAATATGAGCTGCAGGTGGTATTCCAGTTTTAAAGGGGACGGTCATTGGCTGCAACGAGAGTTCACGCTTATGACACGAGGTTTCCTCTAAAGTAGACTCTTCGCGGTGAGGGGACATTCTGTCTGGTGTTGGTAGGACACATTTGGCTAGACAGCGATTTTGAGAGCTCTCTGGCGGCTGTCAGTAGGACCCACTTCGCTAGATAGTGTTCTGAGACATTGCTAGCAAGGTGTCGGTAAGTCACACTGAGAGGTGGCATGAGCCCCCTCTCATATTTCTATCTTACGATTTTCCTCTCTAATTGCATGCAGTGAAAAGTCGCTATTCCTTCACACACGGACTTCCCACGCAGCGTCTCTCGTCACCCGGGTGGTCCGGTGACAGGTGGGCTCTGCTGATGTGGAAAGCGTTAAGCCGACGGGTGTGAGGAAGTCGAGTGAATGCTTTGCAGACGCCCGCCGACATTGTCAAAAGACATGCCCGGAGGGGTCTGAAGTAGCGGCTGGGCTACAGGTTCCGTTACTTCGCAGAAACTTAGCGAAAACACTTTCTGACGGGCTACCAGCGAGGCGTGGGAATGACTTGTGTACCCAGGCAGTTGTGGCGGGAAAATTCCCGCGCTTTCTGCAAAATTGTAACTGTGATTGGCTTGCTCAGGGCATAGCTCCGTGACGTAGCAAAATCAGCGCAGAAATTGGCGCCAAGAATCTCCATTGGTGGAATGGTAGTGCTCTGGCAATAGAGTGGAATTTTCCGCCGGTTTTCGAGTTGCTGATTGGAACGTTTAACCACGGCCACTGTCGTGGGGGCGGGAATGTTGTGTGTTCGGCCTGTACGGGTGCTCTAGGTAGTCGGCTCTCGCCTTTCGGTCGAGGACGTCGAAGCAACCAGCCATCGCCTCCGGTACGCCAGATCGTGTTCTGGCAGTTAAGAAGACAGTTTGGTAATGTATGTCCGCAGCACCGGCAGATAGGGATTTTCCTAGGTGATAATCAGAGCTCAGCAGAGCGCGCCTGTTCGTCTTTTTCTAACTTTGTTCTGTCTTGAGTAGCAGCAATTAATGTTGGGTTAGCTGTGTGTCTCTCTTAAGATTTGAGTGGCAAGGAATTGGCTCCACATACTACTTCGTCTTAAACCTCACAATCTAGTTTAGGGACAACTTCACCTTCATAGCGTTTGTTTGAGTATCCAATTTGAGCCAATTTGATGGATTGTAAATGTTTCATGTGTTTTTGTTTATTATTTTGTGTTTAGTCTTAATAAATCATATTGTTATTTTGGACAGAACTTTCATTCTTTTAATCGGTACAGCAACCCATCATTTCTCACTACATTAATGAAACCTTCCTTTATTTAACTTATTTATCAAATTAAATTATTGCAGGTGCCAAACTCTTTTCTACTCCACTAGCGGGGTTGCTTACAATCAGTTCGCGTATATTTTTTAATCCATGTGCAACAGCAAAAGTCGGAGTTAGAATAGGGGGGGGGGGCTTAGAGCATCATTTACATATGGAGATTCTAGAAGAATTTAGTGTTAAATACACTGCTTGCCCCGGCACCTCGCAACACTTTGCTGGACAGCGTTTTGTGACATTGCTGGATGATGTAAGATAACAGTCTCAGCATTAGGTTCGAAAGTGCTGATGTCGCTATTAGAAACGGCATCATTCGTCCACCTATGAGCAGAGATCAACCTGTGCTTCTTTGTGGTGACGGAAGCACTACGAAGTGCTTCTTTACTACAGCACACTTAAGACAAGTCTCTGCTCCTGGCTTATGAGCATGCGGAATTTTGATTCGTGTCCGGTATCATACGAAAGTAGCTTCTACCCCTGTAGTTTGCAGACGTCATTTGACGTCCTTTCTGTAGCGAGAACTTTCAGCTACGCAACGCACTTCGTCTGCACGACCAATGGCAGCAATGCCCAGATCACCGCTGCATAATTGCTCTTTAAGGCACTGATTCGTCGATATACGTGCCACGGGTCTTTGAGGGCATATGTGTTAAGCTTCATTTGCTTGACCGCAGAAGTGCCAAAGCTTTCTTGAATTCGACCTTAATCAGTATCAACCACTTAAATGTTTCCGTTGTGTAATGGGGTACGCGATTTAGAGTCACGTCATAAACGTTGCGCAAATCTCAAATTTATACTAATGACTAGGAGTTAACGTTCTATGTCAATACTGAAATTATAATGAAATCCAGACCTTGAGCTGCTTACAGGCGTTGATAAATATCAACGGTGACAGTTGAAAAATGTGTGGCCCGATCAAGATTCGAACCCGGGACCTCCAGCTTACAGGGCAGACGCTCATTTTGTTCTGTATTGTTTGTTGAATTTGCTCGGGGCGGACGGCAGATGACACCCGTTCCGGTTCTTCGTTGATCCGTTCACTCAGTTTTTTATTACAGAGGTTAGCTAACCCTCTGACCGAACACGCTGAGCTACCGTGCCGGTAACTGAGCCACTGAGGACACATAAAGTGCTGCGAGTGCAGGGATTTATCTCCGGCACGCTCCCCGTGAGTGGTCACTTTGCTTTGTTTCTTTGAGAGTGGTTTTCATAATAAAAGTATTATCAGTACCCAGCAGTTCTACCTTTCCTAGAAGTATTGATCTTGATCAAGTTAGAGTAGAGTATTGTCACGGGATACTAACCCCAGCGTAACTTCTGGCTGCAGATTGTCCATGCAGGGCTAATTTAAGTCACATTTTAGGCCCGAACAGGTAGTTGCGATCACGACATTGACAGCCATCACACATAAACACGCGCATTTAGAAGGGTAGTGCTGGAAACGAAATGACAGCACCTTTATCAGCACAGGTCTGTATCAATAATTATTTCCTATTCTTAAAATACATAAAGTTCAGTGTCATATTGAACGAGTTGCAGAATTCTTCCCTACTAACCATGGGAACGAAACGGAGTATTAAGTGTGAGGAGTGCTTTTGATAGATTCTCCACGCAGGAACTGTTACACCAGTTGTGCTGTAGATTGAGTTCTTCCGTGGACGTTTTAGTAGCCTAATCTTACGAAAGTTAGTTTCAACTCTGCAGCATGTTGTTAGTCACAACAGTGAGCAACTCAGTTTTTCGTACTACTGGGCAATGGGTTTCGCAATCGTCACGTCAGCACACAGATATAACAAAATGCATGGTGTTGTACATAGAGAAGGTAATGGAGTTCTGAAGGTTGAAATAATAACTCGCCTCCGTTTCTATAGTTCAACTAACACGAAAGATTGTGTTCCGTGTTTTGTCATGCTGAATGGGCCAATATAGGACAGCGAAGGTGCCCTGTATTAAACTCTTCTCTATGTATTGGACTTGATACCTTCTGTCATGACCGAGCGATGTGGCGCAGTAGTTAGCACACTGCACTCGCATTCGGGAGAACGACGGTCAAAACCCTCTTATGGTCATCCTGATTTAGGTTTTCCGTGATGTTCCTAAATCGCTTCAGGCAAATGCCGAGATGGTTCCTTTGAAAGTGCACAGTCGACTTCCTTTCCCATCCTTCTCTTATCCGATGGGACAGATGACGTCGCTGTTTCACCTCTTGCCACTAATCAAGCAACAATCAAGTTCCGTCATGCACTTCGCTACCGTCGTCGCTCAAGACAAACAATTTATAAAACAATTGAGAACATTGAATTCGCCACAACAGCTGGAGACAAGAAGAACCGCATACCAGTGAAGAGTGTTGCTGCTCAGGCACTTGTCGACGGACCTTGTGTTTTCTGTGGTTGTAGACTTAATTTTAGTATTGATCTTAATGACACATTTTCGCATGGTAATGGTTGGCTGACAGTAGCCATTGTACGTGGTGGTACAGGAGTACCTAGTGTTGGTGGACTTGAAAGCTTTGTAGATAAAGACATTATTGCCTACCGGATGACAACTTTCGAAGTGAATTTTAACGTCTCGTCGATATCAGGTTCACTAGGGACAGAACACTAGTTCAATTTAACTCGAATTATGTTCGGCAACCTGCGGTGACCTTGAAGGAATCATTGTCAGCTGATCATTAAATTAACCAATAAACCTCAGGAAATTTTCATGGGGATCGCTGAACGGGGGGTCTAAAATCCACAACTCTGGAACCTTTTCCACAACGCCGTCTCGCGCAATACGAATTTTCCCGTTTCGGAAGATGTATGAGAATTAGACATAATAGCAGGATGATATATTACTTTGCAGACGCTGTCATTTAAAAGGGAATGGAAGTGGTACCGTTTTAACGATTCCCTCATTCGGGAAAACCAAATATAATGCACCAAATGTTTTTTCTGGCAAACGTCTTATCTAGACTGTCGAGCCCAGCGTCAGCTTTGACGTTCGTTAATAAAACTAACCAAAAACAAGAGAGTGTGCATGTGACTAGAACTTTTGGTTAAAAAAAAAGTTTTCCGCAGTACACGCACAAATTCAAGAACTCCTAGCCATTCTCGAAACATGAAACGTTGACTGGAAATTGAGAACGAAAACGCCCAATAACAACAAAACACATTCGTAACGGATCTTTTCTAAATTGCGCAATTGTTAAACTTTCCATTAAGTGCAAAAAAAGCTGAAGTACAGAAAAGGTTGGCTATCGTAGAGCCGGCCGGTGTGCACGTGCGGTTCTAGGCGCTTCAGTTTGGAACCGCGTGACCGCTACGGTCGCAGGTTCGAATCCTGCCTCAGGCATGGATGTGTGTGATGTCGTTAGGTTAGTTAGGTTTAAGTAGTTCTAAGTTCTAGGGGACTGATGACCTCAGATGTTAAGTCCCGTAGTGCTCAGAGCCATTTGAACAATTATTATTAGTATTTTTTTTTTTGGCTATCGTAGACAGCATATCACACATTGTCTCACTCTCTCTCTCTCTCTCTCTCTCTCTCTCTCTCTCTCTCACTCACACACACACACACACACACACACACACACACACACACACGCGCGCGCGCACGCACGCACGCACACACCGACGACGCCGCAGCCGCCACCGCCACCACCGCTATCACTATGAACACCACAACCAACAGCAACAACAACAACACGAGCAGCAGATTAACAGTAATTATAAACTCGGGTGTCAATAGTTACGTGAAAATGAAGGCTATAAACATTAAAAATAAAACATCAGTTGCTAACTTTGAAGTATAATCTTAACGCAGTACACATTCTGTTCCTTATGTAAAATGATCCCCCCCCCCCCCCCTCATGAACCATGGACCTTGCCGTTGGTGGGGAGGCTTGAGTGCCTCAGCGATACAGATAGCCGTACCGTAGGTACAACCACAACGGAGGGGTATCTGTTGAGAGGCCAGACAAACGTGTGGTTCCTGAAGAGGGGCAGCAGCCTTTTCAGTAGTTGCAGGGGCAACAGTCTAGATGATTGACTGATCTGGCCTTGTAACAATAACCAAAACGGCCTTGCTGTGCTGGTACTGCGAACGGCTGAAAGCAAAGGGAAACTACAGCCGTAATTTTTCCCGAGGGCATGCAGCTTTCTTGTATGATTAAATGATGATGGCGTCCTCTTGGGTAAAATATTCCGGAGGTAAAATAGTCCCCCATTCGGATCTCCGGGCGGGGATTACTCAAGAGGATGTCGTTATCAGGAGAAAGAAAACTGGCGTTCTACGGATCGGAGCGTGGAATGTCAGATCCCTTAATCGGGCAGGTAGGTTAGAAAAATTAAAAAGGGAAATGGATAGGTTAAAGTTAGATATAGTGGGAATTAGTGAAGTTCGGTGGCAGGAGGAACAAGACTTCTGTTCAGCTGACTACAGGGTTATAAACACAAAATCAAATAGGGGTAATGCAGGAGTAGGTTTAATAATGAATAGGAAAATAGGAATGCGGGTAAGCTACTACAAACAGCACAGTGAACGCATTGTTGTGGCCAAGATAAATACGAAGCCCACACCTACTACAGTAGTACAAGTTTATATGCCAACTAGCTCTGCAGATGGTGAAAAAATTGAAGAAATGTATGATGAAATAAAAGAAATTTTTCAGATAGTGAAGGGAGACGAAAATTTAATAGTCAAGGGTGAATGGAATTCGAGTGTAGGATAAGGGAGAGAAGGAAACGTAGTAGGTGAATATGGATTGGGGCTAAGAAATGAAAGAGGAAGCCGCCTGGTAGAATTTTGCACAGAGCGCAACATAATCATAGCTAATACTTGGTTTAAGAATCATGAAAGAAGGTTGTATACATAGAAGAACCCTGGAGATACTAAACGGTATCAGATAGATTATATAATGGTAAGACAAAGATTTAGGAACCAGGTTTAAATTGTTAGACATTTCCAGGGGCAGATGTGGACTCTGACCACAATCTATTGGTTATGACCTGTAGATTAAAACTGAAGAAACTGCAAAAAGGTGGGAATTTAAGGAGATGGGACCTGGATAAACTGAAAGAACCAGAGGTTGTACAGGGTTTCAGGGAGAGCATAAGAGAACAATTGACAGGAATGGGGGAAAGAAATACAGTAGAAGAAGAATGGGTAGCTTTGAGGGATGAAGTAGTGAAGGCAGCTGAGAATCAAGTAGGTAAAAAGACGAGGGCTAGTAGAAATCCTTGGGTAACAGAAGATATATTGAGTTTAATTGATGAAAGGAGAAAATATAAAAATGCAGTAAATGAAACAGGCAAAAAGGAATACAAACGTCTCAAAAATGAGATCGACAGGAAGTGCAAAATGGCTAAGCAGGGATGGCTAGAGGACAAATGTAAGGATGTAGAGGCTTATCTCACTAGGGGTAAGATAGATACTGCGTACAGGAAAATTAAAGGGACCTTTGGAGATACGAGAACCACTTGTAAGGACATCAAGAGCTCAGATGGAAACCCAGTTCTAAGCAAAGAAGGGAAAGCAGAAAGGTGGAAGGAGTATATAGAGGGTCTATACAAGGGCGATATACTTGAGGACAATATTATGTAAATGGGAGAGAATGTAGATGAAGATGAAATGGGAGATACGATAGTGCGTGAAGAGTTTGACAGAGCACTGAAAGACCTGAGTCGGAACAAGGCCTCCGGAGTAGACAACATTCTATTGGAACTACTGACGACCTTGGGAGAGCCAGTCCTGACAAAACTCTACCATCTGGTGAGCAAGATGTATGAAACAGGCGAAATACCCTCAGACTTCAAGAAGAATATAATAATTCCAATCCCAAAGAAAGCAGGTATTGACAGATGTGAAAATTACCGAACAATCAGTTTAATAAGCCACAGCTGCAAAATACTAACACGAATTCTTTACAGACGAATGGAGAAACTAGTAGAAGCCGACCTCGGGGAAGATCAGTTTGGATTCCGTAGAAACACTGGAACACGTGAGGCAATACTGACCTTACGACTAATCTTAGATGAAAGATTAAGGAAAGGCAAACCTACGTTTCTAGCATTTGTAGACTTAGAGAAAGCTTTTGACAATTGGAATACTCTCTTTCAAATTCTAAAGGTGGCAGGGGTAAAATACAGGGAGCGAAAGGCTATTTACAATTTGTACAGAAACCAGTTGGCAGTTATAAGAGTCGAGGGGCATGAAAGGGAAGCAGTGGTTGGGAAGGGAGTGAGACAGGGTTGTAGCCTCTCCCCGATGTTATTCAATCTGTATATTGAGCAAGCAGTAAAGGAAACAAAAGAAAAGTTCGGAGTAGGTATTAAAATCCATGGAGAAGAAATAAAAACTTTTAGGTTCGCCGATGACATTGTAATTCTGTCAGAGACAGCAAAGGACTTGGAAGAGCAGTTCAACGGAATGGTCAGTGTCTTGAAAGGAGGGTATAAGATGAACATCAACAAAAGCAAAACGAGGATAATGGAATGTAGTCGAATTAAGTCGGTTGGTGCTGAGGGAATTAGATTAGGAAATGAGACACTTAAAGTAGTAAAGGAGTTTTGTTATTTGGGGAGCAAAATAACTGATGATGGTCGAAGTAGAGAGGATATAAAATGTAGACTGGCAATGGCAAGGAAAGCGTTTCTGAAGAAGAGAAATTTGTAAACATCGAGTATAGATTTAAGTGTCAGGAAGTCATTTCGGAAAGTATTTGTATGGAGTTTAGCCTTGTATGGAAGTGAAACATGGACGATAAATAGTTTGGACAAGAAGAGAATAGAAGCTTTCGAAATGTGGTGCTACAGAAGAATGCTGAAGATTAAGTGGGTAGATCACATAACTAATGAGGAAGTATTGAATAGGATTGGGGAGAAGAGAAGTTTGTGGAACAACTTGACCAGAAGAAGGAATCGGTTGGTAGGACATGTTCTGAGGCATCAAGGGATCACCAATTTAGTATTGGAGGGCAGCGTGGAGGGTAAAAATCGTAGAGGGAGGCCAAGAGATGAACACTCTAAGCAGATTCAGAAAGATGTAGGTTGCAGTAGGTACTGGGAGATGAAGAAGCTTGCACAGGATAGAGTAGCATGGAGAGCTGCATCAAACCAGTCTCAGGACTGAAGACCACAACAACAACAACATGTAAAATGAGGTGAAATGTGTTCTTTTGACAGCTGTAAATATGTACTAATACCTCGAGAAATTGGTATTCACAAATCGGAAATTAATTTACACACATCAAAAAATGTTTTGCATCACCTCGGTTACAAGAGTTCCGGAACCTGTAAAGAAAATTGGAATAGAGATCGACATAAAAATCATCTCTGCGCTTCTCATTGCTCACGAAAACCACACATTGCATGTTGTACCACCATACAGCGAGACCTCCAGATGTGGTGGTCTAGAATCCTGTACACACCGGTACCTCTTGCAGTGAAGCATGCCTGTATTCATCGTGGCATACTATCCACAAGTTCATCAAGGCACTGTCGCTCCAGATTGTCCCACTCATCAACGGCGATTCGGCGTAGATCCCTCAGAGCGGTTGGTGGATCACGTCGTCCATAAACAGCCCTTTTCAATCTACCCTAGGCATGTTCGATAGGGTTCATGCGCGGAGAACATGCTGGTCACTCCAGTTCAGCGATGTCGTTATCCTCAAAAAAGTCATTGAGAAGATGTGCACGATGGGGGCGCGAAATGTCACCCATGGAGACGAATTCTTTGTGAATATGCTACCGATATGGTGGCACTATCGGTCGGAAGATGGCATTCACGAATCGTACAGTCGTTGCGGCGCCCTCCATGACTACCAGCGGCGTACGTCGGCTCCGCATAATGCCGCCCCAAAACATCAGGGAACCTCTACCTGGCTGCACTCGCTGGACAGTGTGTCTAAGGCGTTCAGCCTGACAGGGTTGTCTCCAAACACGTCTCCGACGATTGTCTGGTTGAAGGCATAATCAACAGTCATCGGTGAAGAGAACTTGATGCCAATCCTGAGCTGTCAATTCGGTATGTTGTCAGGCCAATCTGTACCGCGCTGCATGGTTTCGCGGTTGCAAAGATAGACCTCCCCATAGACGACGGGAGTGAAGGTGCGCATCATGCAGCCTATTACGCACAATTTGAGTCGTAACACGACATTCTGTGGCTGCACGAAAAGCACTATCGAACATGGTGGCTCTGCTCTCACGGTTCCTCCGAGCCATAATCCGTAGGTAGCTGTCATCTACTGTAGTAGTAGCCCTTGGCCGGCCTGAGCGAGGCATGTCGTTGACAGTTCCTGTCTTTCTGTATCTCCCCCATGTGCGAAAATCATCGCTTTAGTTCACTCCAAGACGCCTGGACACTTCCCTTGTTGAGGGCCATTCTTCGCACAAAGTAACAATGCGGACCCACTCGAAACGCGCTATTGACCGTCTAGTCATGGTTGAACTACAGACAACACAAGCTGCGTACCTGCTTCCTGGTGGAATGACTGGAACTGATGGGCTGTCGGACCTCCTCCGTCTAATAGGCGCTGCTCATGGATGGTTGTTTATGTCTTTGGGCGGGTTTAGAGACATTTCTGAACAGTTAAGTGGACTATGTCTGTGACACAATATCCACAGTCAAGTTCTATCTTCAGGAATTCTGGGAACCGGGGTGATGCAAAACTTTTTTTACATATGTGTATTACCCTTCAACGGCAATGCTCAGTCATTTGATAGCCTGTATTTTTACTGTCCGAATTGTAAGGAAAGTAGTTAGTTTTCTGACAAAGAATGCTGAATGCGGTGTAATGTTAAGGCTAACAGGAAAAGTGTTTTTTTTTGCTTGTTTATTTGGCCTTTGAGTGTGTACTCAATTTAGCCAACGGCAACACATAGTGACAATGTACACATAATTGAATAAACAAACGCAGAAATGCATATTTACAAGAATAAAAAGCTTAACTGTTACAGTTTTGTACATACTGTTTTAAAAATTGTATTGAATTGAATTGGAAAATAATTAAAAGTGTCTTGGCTTACAATTCACACCAATTCTGAAATATCTTCATCAGCAAGACATATTTATAATTGACGTACACCATTAAAAAAATGGTTCAAATGGCTCTGAGCACTGTGGGACTTAACATCTGAGGTCATCAGTCCCCTAGAACTTAGAACTAATTAAACCTAACTAACCTAAGGACATCACACACATCCATGCCCGAGGCAGGATTCGAACCTGCGACCGTAGCGGTCGCGCGGTTCCAGACTGAAGCGCCTAGAACCGCTCGGCCACACCGGCCGGCTACACCATTAAAACCTACAGATTGTGACCAGTACTCTTGATGAAGTTAACGATCACTTTATATAGACGAACGTCTTTAGTTCACAAAAGAGAAGAAGCTGATTGAGGAAGATGGTAGCCCATACTCAGCAATGTCTTCAAAAAGACCAACCGTTCACGGTCAAATTTGGGGCACATAAATAAGATGTGGTTGACATCAGCTTCCGACCCAGGGTCACACTCACATGCTGGTGAACTGTAAACGTTGATCCGATGTATATGTTGTGGGAAAGAGGCATGATTGAAGCGGAGTCTTATGATGGTAGATATCGTGGATCGGTCCAGATGTGTCCTCATGAACCACGGCTGTGAAGGAATCCGAGGTTGAAGCACTGCGTAATAACCGCCTTTTGTCCTTTGAGAAACGTTCCACATTTTCTGCCATTGTTGTCTTGCGTGATCCTTGACTGCATGTAAGTAGTCTGTATAAGGAAGGTGCAGATCCAGGACGGTGCCTAACGTTGCCGCTTGTTTGGCTAATGCATCAACTTCGTCATTATAGAGGATACCAGAGTGGGAAGGTACCCACAACAAATGGATCAACCGGCCCGTGCGTGTGCTGCGAATATATTCAGATATCACTTCCAAGATATAACTGTTGGTCGTTTTGTTCCATCGACTGTACTGAATGTTTTTAAGAACGCTTTGCGAGTCAGATACTATCAATATCTTGGGGAAGGAAGTGCTAGAGACAAACTTAAGTGCTTCCAAAACTGCCACTGTCTCCGCCGTAAAAATAGAAGTGCTCGTAGGCAGTTTCAAGGTTTTGCGGATCTGGATCTGAGGGCAGAAAAAAGCGCATCCTGTACACTCTTCTTGCGGAATTTTGGAGCCATCAGTATATACACAGAGAAAACCCGGCCATTGTGCTTGAACGAGACGATTGAAGCCAACGTTGACATTAGTACTGTCCAGCCAGGTCGTACTTAAATAATGGACTGGGATCTGGGAGCAGAGCGTTTGAAGATCATATTCAAAAACAGGTAGATGCGCTGAACGCCATATAGAATGTATGACAGGCGACCAAGTGTCAAAGCTGGCACAAACGGCTGGCACTTTATTACTTCTGTGGGATGCAATCCGCAGTCGATAAATGCAGTCTCTACTTTGATAGACGGAACTGTCCATAATGGCCATGCCTTGAATGTAGAATTTGTCCGATAACATTTGGGGCCTAATGCTCAAGGGCATCTCCCCTGCTTCTATTAAAAGGGCATTGGTAGGCGTCGATCGCATGGCTCCAAGACAGGTACGAATGGCTCTATATGGAAGAGTATCTAATTTGGAGAGATGAATCTTTGACGCATTGTGGTAGAATTGACAGCCATAGTCTAATCGAGATCGAATTATCCCTCGGTACATGGTGAGTAAAACACTCTGGTGCGCTCCCCACCAGACACGAGTGAGTGATCTGATTACATTTAAACCTTCTTCACACTTGGTAACGGTGGATCAGATGTGGGGCGCCCAGCTTAACCGAGAGTCAAAAATCATCCCCAGAAATCGAACGTGAGATTTTATTTGGAAGGTGTACTTGCCACAGGTAATGTGATCTTCAGTGCGAACTGTCGTCGACTTGGAGAAGGGAACGACTGCTGATTTCTCAGCCGAGATCTACAGCCCATTGATAGAGAGCCACTCACCGATGTGTGCGATGATTTGGTTAATGCCGTTTTGGCCTGAAGATATGAAGCAGCAGTAGAATAAACACATATATCATCAGCATACTGTAGGATTTTTGTGGGGGGAGTAAGTATGCGTTCTAGGTCGTGCGTATATAGAGTATACAGGAGAGGACTTAAAATTGCACCTTGCCAGGAAAAGTGTTACGCGTGTTCATAATACTGTAAGAAAATATGTAAGAGTGTATTTACGACATCACGTTCCTCTGGTTTTTCAAACCAAGATTCGATTTTTATATGACGATAAATGTATTTCTAGGTCTGTAACTAGCTAGATATTCCAAGTATCCTGAAAATAAATAATTTTCAATATGTAGTATTTTCTGCTCTGAGAATTTGATGAACGTGCCGTCGCAAATAGTTATGACAGCTCACCACAAAAGAAAAGTAAAAAACAACGTACACGAGTACATGATTGCAACCTAGCAGCTAAAGTCAAATTAAGCGTAATGGAAACAGTAGATTTTAACCTGTTTGGCAGTACCAGGGTGGTTTAATATGTCTCGTAAGAAAGTAAGGAAAAACCTTTGCCAGGTAAACAACTCACCTTATTTCTCTACATTGTCTTCTTTGAGGGATACAAGATTTGTCCAGCGACCTTCCAGCTTTTTCATCCCATCAGAGAAAGGGCCTCTGTCAAACTCTGCAAAATATTCGTTGACTGCGAATATAATGTTTTCACTTAATGAAAATTTCTTCCCAGAAAGTCAAAGTTTCAAGTTAGGGAACAGGAAGCAGTAACCTGGGGGTGATGTCACTTGAAACTGATGAATGAAGTGGGTGATGAACCAGTTCAGAGCTCAATTCAGTCCATTGTTATCGCATATGTGTGGGATGGTACATTACACTGGTAAAAGTGCACTTTTTTGTACGCCGCAAGTTTTAAACGATCCAATAATAAAGCATAACAGTGTCCAGATATGGTTCTACCTTTTTCCTAGTGAGCTATGAGGATTATTATTTGAGAAACCCAAAAAACAGTAGCCATCACCTTACCAGCTGAAAAATAGTATTTTTGTGTGGTTACAGGGTTATAAAAAGGTATCATCAAAATAAAATGTTGATTAACAATCAGAACATCATTGTCTTAAGCTCTGATTTCAACATTTCTGAAGATTTATTTCACTACGATGGCCCGATGCTTGTTTTGCAGCAGCTCCGGAATGTAGTGTGTGTACCCAGAATGCAATCGTGTAAATGCGATAGTAACAAGATATAGTTCAGAAATAAAGGAATCAATCAGAAGCCAGAAATAGAAATCTTGCCAGTTGCGAAATTTAACAAATAATTTATATGGATATGGTGTCTGTTCTTTCGGACATGTCGGAAAGAACAGATACCATTCATGACCTGCAGCCGTCTAGAACGAAATTAGAATTATATATTAATACCCTCAGGCGCTGACGGGCGTTGATATATATCAACGGGGACAGGTGGAAATGTGTGCCCCGACCGGGACGCGAACCCCGGATCTCCTGCTTAAATAGCAGATATCTGAGCCACCGAGAGCACAGAGGATAATGCGATTGCAGGGACTATCTCGCGCACGCCTCCCGCGAGACCCACATTCTCACCTTAAGTGTCCACACACTACATTCGTAGTGTCCCTACCCAATACACTCATTACTCTCGGAAGACATTTTTACCAAGTCCCTTAAGAGTTCTGGTAATATGTGTGCAACCACACAGAAGAGGAAGGTCATGGCCGGTATTGACAGAACGATATATGGAGATCCCGGGTTCGAGTCCCGGTCAGGGCACACATTTTCACCTGTGCCTGTTGATATATATCAACGCCCGTTAGCAGCTAATTTCTTTCTAGATGGCTGCAGGTCATGAATGGTGTTTGTTCTTTCTAACATGTCCGAAAGAACAGACACCATATCCATATAAGTATATCGTTCTGGCAATACTGGCCATGCCATTCTTCTTCTGTGCAGATGCACTCATATTAATTTGGTAAGAATGTCTTCCACGAGTAATGAGTGTGTTCGGAAGGGACACTACGAAAGTAGTGTGCGGACATATAAGGTGAGAATGTGGGTCTCGCGGGAGGCGTGCGAGAGATAGTCAGTGCAGTCGCATTATACTCTCTGCTCTCGGTGGCTCAGATGGATAGAGCGTGTGCCATGTAAGCACGAGATCCCGGGTTTGAGTCCCGATCGGGACACACACTTTCACCTGTTCCCGTTGATACATATCAGCACCCGTCAGCAGCTGAAGGTATTAATATATAATTCTAATTTTAACAAATAATAGTTCATATTCTTGTTTATGACCAGAAAAGACGTCATTCTGCTAAACGGATGAGAGAATTAGATAACTGACATCATCAAGAAACAGAAAGAAAAGCAATACTGTCTCAACTTATTGTTATTTGTAACATCGTTGTTGGGATAAACTGATATAAATGCAGCAGGCACCAATATGGAGCAGTATGTTTATTTTTACTACTTGTTACAATCCAACTGCGCTGTCTAAAAACATTGTCGTCTCTAATATCTCATTCATGACCCTAAACAATGATGCAGCGCCCAAGAATATTTAGTTGGACTAGCATTTCGCCATCACCAGCCAGCCATCCACAATCACCACTTTTACGCCTTCGCCCCTCTGTATATATACTGATGAACCGAAACCTTATGACCACCAGCTTAATAGCTTGTTTGTCCGTCTTTGAAGCGAAATACATCACTGAATCCGTGCGTGAGAGATCCGAGAGTTTGTTGGTAGGTTTGTGGACGTATGTGGCATTCGTTGATTTGCGTAGGTGGTGATGGTACCCGATAGCGACCCAGGTGGTTTCAAAAGGATTTACATCAGGCGAATTTGGTCGCGAGACAAACTATAATGCTTCGGAAACCACTGCAGCAAAGTTCTGGCTCGGAGACACGGACAATTATACTCCTGAAAGATAACATTGCCGTCTGGAAAGACAAGCTTGTAGGGTGCAGGTGGCTCGCAGCTGTCAATCTCTTCGATTACTACCACATGTACCATGCAACCTCAGGAGACTGTCTCCCATAGTATAATACTGTTCCCGGATGGCTGCGTCCATAGCGCGCTACACGTTTCGAGCCGCCGCTAACCTTGATGACGATGTTTGTGGAGACGATCAGCGAAGTAATGTAGCAAAAATACGATTCACCCGAGAATACGACACGTTTTCTTTGACGGAATCCTGGCTGTACCGTGACTACTACGATCGTAATTGACGATGTAGTTGATACAACATGTCATTACGTAGGAGAGGTTTGCTGTGGAGCTCCATGTTTAATAATGTACGATGTGCGGTGTGCTCTGAAACACTTGTACAGGCATCAGCATAGTGCTCTTTCTGCAGAGATGGAACAGATCACCATCTTCCCTTCTTTACAGAGCAGACAAGCCACCAAACCCCGCGTGCTGTGAAGAGTCGTGGAGGTCCCACAATTTAGAGCCTAGTGGTAGTTTCACCGTCATTCTACCTCTCTCCGTAGATGCCCACGACAGTATCATGTTTCAGGGATACTCGTTCACAGGCTCTGCGTAATAATAGGCTGCCTTTTCATCAACTGCGACATAATCGCGTGTACAAACAGTGATCCAGTTCTGTAAAATGCTTTTTTATTCGTCTCTGATCACAAATGAATTCTTTAGACGATGACCGGTTTCAGTCTGTAATGACCATCTTCAGATCTAAAATATATAAATATATACATCTAGTGAGCAGTGTGTCTTTTAACATAAAACAGCAATATGTATCACAATATGCTGTTATACACCAGGGAAATGTACAGATAAAATATCGTATAACGTACCTTTTTTACACCATGTCCTAAAGTGATGCGGCCATAATGGCATCGTCAAAACATATAAATATAATCAGCATAGCATCGTTACAAGGATTTAAAATACGGTGTAGAATAGGCCACAACGTCCACATAGTGATTATTGCCAACTAGCTACTGAGGTGCACTAGCATCCAGAAATCTGTTTACCCACACCCCCCCTAGGTGTCGCTACTGTGGGCTTGCTTATATGTAGTCACCATTTATGCAAAAACATAATCTGATAAAAGCACATTATCTAAAATGCATGTAGCAGACTTACTAAAATTGATGACTATCACAGAAACCAATTGTGATACATTAAAAGATGAATGCAGTTAAAAAAAATTCAAATGGCTCTGAGCACTATGGGACTTAACAACTATGGTCATCAGTCCCCTAGAACTACTTAAACCTAACTAACCTAAGAACAGCACACAACACCCAGCCATCACGAGGCAGAGAAAATCCCTGACCCCGCCGGGAATCGAACCCGGGAACCCGGGTGTGGGAAGCAAGAACGCTACCGCACGAGCACGAGCTGCGGGCTGAATGCAGTTACCCATGTAAAATTATTAAAAGAAAATATATGAAGAGTATAGGTCCGACCCTTCATTTTGTTTTTATTTTATGGTGAATTTACGGTCAACAATTAATATAGCGTAATACATTGCCTGTGGCAACCTAAAAATCACTTATGGAAGATAAAATGTCTATATGACAGCTGAAAAAGAGACAGATCAATGAACAGCGCCCTCTGTTGGGTCGGCCGCTAGGATCTTACGTAGGCGCGCACCGATCTTAAGAACTTAACCAATAGAGGGCTTTACATACATCGTGACATGTCTCCCACAGAAAACTTTTAAACAACATATAAGCATTCAAAAAATAAAATTATATAGTTTGGCTATACATTCTATGAGTAGGTAGGAGGTAATCAGTTACAAGAGGAGAGCGACTACTGTGCGGAATCACCCCGTTGAAGATATGGGCTGCAAATGGGGAAATACATTGAGGTAAGTGTGTAAGAGGACCGAGCAGATGTAATTTCGATGTATTGCTCATGCGCTGCCTGCGATATGCAAGGCATAAGAGAATCGCTGACCAGAGAGCAGTGTTGACTGCAGTACGAACGGTGTAGCTGTAGCAGTAAGTTGTTGCTAGTCTGCAGTCTGCTCTGGTCTGGTCTGGTGTATCGTGTTGGGTGGCCGGTCGCGGTGCAGCAATGCCGGAGCCTGAGTATTATTGTATAAGGTAAAAAGCAGCCTCGCGCATATGTAGTAATGTTATCTCAAGTCCCATGTAAATGTTTTTAAAATCTCGTAATAATAATCTTTCTCATAAAAAGTAGCTTTTAACAACCATTCATTTCAATTTAAATAATTTACTAATTTCTCCCATCCATGATCATCCCGATTGTTGCAAAAGAAAAATCAGTTGCTTCCTTTCATAAATGACAAATCTGTCGGCCAGCATTGCACAGGGCTATGCGAGAAAACATTATTTTAAGAGCAGATGTATATGCGTTATCCGGCGACTTCATTGAGGTAACAATTTTTCTTTTTTTTATTCAGAATGATCTTTCAGGGCCATGACGCAGCACTGCTGACGTCCAAAATTTACCAGGTTAAGTTCACAGTCAATTATTGAAAAATTATAAGTGAGCTACAATTTAATTGAGAGGTTAGTTGCCGGCCGCGGTGGTCTCGCGGTTCTGGCGCTGCAGTCCGGAACCGCGGGACTGCTACGGTCGCAGGTTCGAATCCTGCCTCGGGCATGGGTGTGTGTGATGTCCTTACGTTAGTTAAGTTTAAGTAGTTCTAAGTTCTAGGGGACTTATGACCTAAGATGTTGAGTCCCATAGTGCTCAGAGCCATTTGAACCATTTTTTTTGAGAGGTTAGTTACATTGTATTATTACCAGGTTACTGAATTTATTTTTTTTGTTGGAACGTTACACTGAATGTGAACGACATAATTATAATTTTTTTACTGTTGAGAGATTTAGGAATTTTTGTTTTTGTTTTGAGCTTACTTTAAATGAGAAAAGAATTTTGTGGGTACATTAAATGGGAAAGAAATTTTGTGGGGAGGTTAAATATCAATGAATTTTCTGTTCTGAGGTTACACTAAATTAGAATCATATTCATATTATTTAACATATTTTGTGGGGAGGTTACAAGTGATTCTGGTTTTTGGTTTTTGCCAAAAATCACTTACCTCAATGTATTTCCCCATTTTCAGCCTATATCTTCAACGGGGTGATTCCCCATACGTGCCTGCTCCGCGTAAAGACTTTTGTTTGCGCTTCACGTGCCCGCAGCCCGCAACGCCACCGGACGGTATCCAATGTCGCGATGAGAAGTGGTCATAGTGTTTTGTCTGATCAGTCTCCGATTATGCTTCCAGAGCTATATAGGTGAAACTGTCATAACAAGATAGGTGTAAAAAACATAGATGCCGGTCTGTAGTTCACTAGAGGAATCCTAAGGCAGTGGGCCAACCACAGAGAAACGTAACTTACAAAGAGGTGCACCGGTTCCTGGGAACTGCCTGTCTGCCCAATACGACCCTTACCTGTTTCGTTAAATGAAAGACCAATAAAAAACTAAAAAGAGTGTCCCGTTTAGACATCAGTGAATTTAGTCAGCACGGCAAAGGAGAATTCTGAACCAGTCTTACTGTTGTACATTGCCACATATATTTAGTACGTGATGAAGAGGAGCACTGTAATCCGGGAAGAATCAAGAAACTTACTACTACCTCTCTAAGCTATCTCAAGAATTGATCTACACGTCAGAGCTATTGCAGGTTTGAGTGCATAATTCAAGCGTAGTTCGGTTCAGAGTCACCAGAGATAATGATTCTCACGCAGTGACTAAAGCCGACGTTTATCGGAAGCTCAGAAGCCTAATAAAGCATCTTCATTGCCACAAGCTATATGGCTGTATTTTGAAGAATACCTATATACAGTATCATAAGACGAAAAAGAAAAAGTATCGCTGTAAACGCTTTGAAGTGTACCTGCATATGTGGATGATGAAGCCGTCGTCGACTCCCCTGTCCAGCATGCCCTGGACGGCCTCCCTGGTGCAGATGGACAGCCCCAGTACGTTGACGTCCAGTATGCGCTTCCATTCGGCTGTCTGTCCAGCTGGGAACAGAGTATGCCACCACGATCAGTCAGCAACAAAGCGAAGGACGAGGACTGTATTAAAACCGTGTTAACTGACTCATCTTTCGAAATGGTTATACCATTAAAGTTACTGTCCATGAATGCAATGATGCTGCTCAGTACAGTCACCATTTTAAATGTAGTGACTGATCACAACCGTTGAAGCTTATTCCGTGATTGTCGTTTAAAGAAGTCTACTTCTTCACATACACTTCACTTCGCCAACATAATCAAATCGCGGACGTTCAAGGCTGTAGGATCTAACATGTAGAAGTTGGACTGCGCGATGGATAACTGATCTTGGTCCAGTCCAAGAAGGTGCCAGATTCTTTGCCAACGATTCTTATGGTTGACCATTATCAATATAAATTTTGATCGCTTTCGTGTGTAATCTCTTCCTTCTAATGACGTCTTCATGCTTGTGAAAGGTGAATGTATCTCTCGCTATTTATGAACAGCTGCGATACAGAAAATCGAGAACCATGTCCTTCTCATTTCAAAAATAGTCACAATGTGTTTTTCTCCCGCTGGATGATTTTAAAACTTGTTTAGCATTCGGAAGGAAATACGTCGCTGGTACCTGCACTTACATCATATATGTGGTGCATAGAAACAGTCTGAAAAACTTGCAAGGTAGGCTGAGTTGAGAAATAACTGATAAGACAAGGACTCGACACGATGCGCCGTTTCCGAAATAATAAGCATTGAAGTTAGCCAATCAGGCCGAGAGCGAGCAACATCTAGCAGCCCGCCAGATACAGTTTGTGTCAGTTGTTGTAGCATAGATGACAGCTTACGAGACTGCACAGCCTTTGGCTCGGGTTCGAACATTACCAACGTCCCATGTGAAATTATTGTGCCGCTCTCTTTTTCGGTATTAGGGAACCACTCGAAGAACACGTTTGGTGACACTGTCTCTAGCGCGCCTCTTGATTTGCGCTCTTGAGTAGCAACGCCCTGACTGGATAACTTCCATTTTACTTTACTCACACAAGGCGCAACGTACCCTGCAGCATTACCAACTATTCACACTGTTTCTGACCATACTGTACATCCACCGGCCACTGGATGGGTTGCAACGATGTCTTTATTGGTTTCCAACAGTTTCAAACCTCTCTTCACCAATTTCACACCTATAGGTTCAGACTTTCCAATACTACATATTTTCCTCCATTCCATGTATTGCTTCTGAAGTGAAGACTATGCTTTTAGAAAGCTCTCAGGTTTTTCAACCATTGTCTGCGTAAATAGACTCTTCCTCTCGCTGAGGATTTGTGTCAATGATTCTATTTTAAGGTCTCCCACTTTTTACACTATAAAACAATATGTAACATTATAATTCTTTTACTATCAAAATATTCAATTTTATCATTTTTCATTAATGTGATTTTCCATTTTCCTAATGTCAATAATTCTATTTTAAGGTCTACCACTTTTTACACTACAAAACAGTATGTAACATTATAATTCTCTTACTATCAAAAAATTTAACTTTATCATTTTTCATTAATGTGATTTTCCATTTCCCAGTTTCAATGTTGCATAAACGTTTTAATGGAATCATGATAAATCAGTTTGTAACTAGTGTATTATCAGAAACATGCCTAATAAATAAACGAACACGCAACAAATTTGCGAATTTAAACTACAAAGCACACAGGTAAAACAAAAAATCACTTCTAGTTAGAAGCTCGAAAAATAATTCACAGATGTAGACTTGTGTCGAACTGCTACGTTATAAAATGGTAAACAGAAACAATATAAATGAAAGATGTTCATAGCGGTGAACTGCTAGCACACAACCTGAACATCCAGGAGTTTTACTCGCCTTTGTCCACTGTCTGGTAGGTGAAAGTTCGTTCGCCTCACTATTTACAAACAGCGTCTGAAAATCAGGGAGATTGTACCAGACTTATTCTACCGAATGCAGCAGGGAATGATTTCATCGTGCAACGCTGGTAAAAAAGAATAAAATTTGGAGGGTAGAAGGCCAAGCTTTAGCTCGCACTCTAGAATCAATCCAACAAGTAAAACGGTATTAACCTGGTCTCTACTACCTCTCCATTTGCTTAGTTGTTTCCGACTCTCCGTAGACCGTGAACTAAAGCACGCCTACTTCTTCTGCCCTGCATCTTTTCTCCTGCAGACTTTCCAGGTTGGAATCTATCACTGCTGAGATGGCATCGATCTATGTCAGCCTTAGTCGCCCTCTTTTCCTTCTGCCTTCGATCTTGCCCAGCATTAACGTCTTTTCCAGCAAATCATGTTTTATCGTTATGTGCCCAAAGTGGGTCTGTTTCTGCTTCAGTGTAGTCGTCAAACGTGAGGTGTCTAGGAAACCTGTTTTCTCGGATCGCTAGACAGCATGCAAACAAATCGAAACTTCCTGGCAGATTAAAACTGTGTGCCGGACCGAGACTGGAACTCGGGACCTTTGCCTTTCGCGGGCAAGTGTTCTACCGACTGAGCTACCCAGGCACGACTCACGCCCCGTCCTCACAGCTTTAATTCCGCCAGTACCTCGTCTTCTACCTTCCAAACTTCACAGAAGCTCTCCTGCCAAGAAGTTTCATATTAGCGCACGCTCCGCTGTAGAGACAAAATTTCATTCTAGGTACAAACAAATCGTTTTAATGAGTTTCATTATAAAATGAAATTTAAAGATACTTAACTTTGATTACACAGATATGTCGCAAGCAAAGGGCAACACGCAAAATAAGCGGTGTCCTTTAGGATAGACGATCCTAAGTGTCTGCGTCCTCTTCACCTAGGGCTTGTTCTCTCGCGTTCTCGTCCTGGAGGGAGGTCCGCTCAGCGTGCGATTGGCTGTCTTCGTACAGCCTTCTTTGTTCTGTCCTTCCCGACTTACGTGCCGGCGCTTGGCTTTACGCCGTGACAATATCTCCAATGGAACAGTCTGGTTTTATTGCTGTATTCGTTCTCTTTGCAGTCCACGGAACTGTAAGAAGTTTCCTGCAATAGCACAATTCAGACGAGTCTATTCTACGCCGTTCAGCCTTTCTTACTGTCCAGGTCTTCATCCGTGCATCACAACTGGAATGACCATAGCCCTTACAATACGGATTTTTTCTTAAAGTAGCGTCTCTACTGATAAGAACACTGTTAGGATTGTACGTCAACTTCCCGCTAAGTGACATCGGTCTCTTGACTTGTTGGCAGCATTCATCATCACAGAAACGACCTACTTTCCTTCTCCTCCCGTATGCCATGAAGTGATAGGTGTAGTTGCATAGTTTTCGTTTTCTTTACGTTCACCCTCGACTAGCATTTCTACTTTCTTCTTTTACCCCCAGTAAAAGGATGTTCAACTTTTTCTCACCTTCTGCAATCAGTACGTGGTCATCTGCATACGTGAGGTTATTTATATTTATCTCAGCTATTTTAATTCCAGTTTCTTTTTCATCTAGCCCTGCATTCCTCATAATGTCCATTGTTGAGCCGAGTGACATTGATCCTTGGCCCACTGCGAGAGTGAATTCCGCCTGGTCGTATTGCTGGCACGTGACACTGTAAGTAGTGTGTGGAACTGGAGCAGAGACCAATGAAGAGTCATTGCAGCGAGGGTGGCAACGCCTGGGCACGAGATTCATCCCGGCCCTTAAAATGTTAACGGTAAGGGCCGGCAGATGGAATAAGCGCCATCTACTCCGCACGTAAGCGGCTACCACAATGACTGAAATCTTATTTAACACGGTAATTATTCTTCAACTTTCTCATTCTTTACTATGTCAAATTTTTTATTAAGATATTCCAGTAACAATAACTGCGAGAATGAACTTATTTTCAAAATTACGCTCAGGCAATGCATCGTATTTTGAGTATTTTGTAGTGTAGCAGTTCCTTTTATTATGCTAATGACTGAATTTAAAACAAAGTGCATCCCTTACGTATAGCAGAAATTACAAGTTTCTCTCGGATGAGCTGCCACTTTTAAGGACCAAACATAAAAACCCACTGACTTACGAATTAACCAGCACAAAAATCATTACTGGGTGCCTACATCATTACACGATTGTATGTGAAATATACGTATGAAGCACTCGAGTATGTAAAATAAGTGTATGTGCATGACTGTAATTTACTTCGTTACATGAAATTTCTTCTTTTCTACGTTATGAAATAACCTGAACTGTCAAACCGGATAATCTTATTGTCTCGTGGAAGTATCCGGAAGTCATATATACATTTTTTTGACAAATGAAACTAGCTGTCTCCATTTCTTTCTTCCTTCCGTATATTTCCATCTTTTTCTTGTCTGATCTCGAGCTGTGAACAGGAATCGGCATTCAGGGAGGGAGGGGGTGGGGAAGTGACCCGGTGATCTATGGTGCTGTCCAGTCGGCAGATTTTTGAGAGCGGCAAAATCGTAAGTTTTAATATGGCTCTACAAGGATGACTTAAACCATACAATGAAAGTCTTACACAAATAAATAAATTTGAGGGTAACATGGTAATACGAGTCATTCACAATACCTAGTGTCTCAGTGTAAATTATCTACGGAAACAAATAACTAATAAAGCGCTGAGCTGATCACCTTGGATGCGTCTTTTAAAATAGGAAATATTGCTAGTGCCAATGTTGCGTGCTTTGTTTCTCCCATGCCATTACAAAACATCTGAAATGTACCTATGTCACCTTGAAAGCCACTACAGAACAAAGAAATTTAAAAGAAAAAAAATAAAGATAAATGCCATTACATGATGACCAAACCGTTGCTACGTAACACCCATAGCACATAACACCCATAACAACTTCGCTGAGGAAAACACTTTGTAGTAAATAAATAAGGCATAAGTTACAAATGCTGTTCCCGTCACATACTATAGTCATTTGAAGAAAGACATCCTGATTAGGTGGTGTTTACACGGAAATGCTGGGTGGCATCGTCCCCCTATCTCTCCATCTTCTTTAGATTGCCATGTATACCATTTTCATTAATCTTCCTCTTACCACGGTGCTCAAAAGTAGTTTTCAAACAAAGCAGGAAAAAAATAATTTAAAATTTTGCTTCATTCCCTTTTTCTTTTCGGTGTTGAAGCCAGAAGCAACAGATAATGTTAATATGATACGCAAGAAACGTATCAAAAGTTGTTCTGGAGCTAAATTGCGTTGCACAGATTGTTTATCTAGTTTCGTCGTGTTTCCTACTGTTAGCGTTCAGACAACTTTATTTAAGATTTAACTCGAATTTTAATTACAGTAAATGAAAGTGCTATCGAAACTGCTTGTTTTGAATCATAAATTGAGGACGAGTATGTCGCAAAGCACGCCTTCTCGATATCCGACTATAGCCGTTTTTCCTTGATGTGCTACTAAATGGGCACTGATAATTTATACACCTTGCTTCAACAAGTAAAGCATTTATATACAAGCCGCTGTCCTATGACCTCCCATTTTGCATAGCTGAAGCGACAATGCAGTACTCAGCTCTTCTGGTTGCCACCTGTCTCGCGATGCAGTTGTCTACGGTACTACCTCTGCTTCCCCACGGCAGTTTGCACCGGTGTAGTCGCTCTGAGGAAATGGTTAGTTTATTCAAAAATTGCAGATTATGCTTCTGTTTCTGTTACTAAAACTTTCCGAGCATTAAAAATGTTATTCACTACAGGTGCGTACAATAACTGGCGGCAGATTTCTCAGATATTAGTCAGCTGCGGTAGGTCCTAAGTGCACTCAGAATAACACAATAAGTGGGGGGAGCTCTCCAGAAAATTGAAATCTGCCAAAAATATAGTTGCAGGAGTCCTGCAGATATTAGAGAAAATCCCACATCGGAAGACCGTAATAAACAACCTTAGAGCTACTGTTCACTTTCTTTTCCCTTTTTTTTTTTTTTTTTTTTTTTTTTTTTTGGGTAGAAAGAGTCTTCATTTAAGAGGAAAATCAAACAGTTTACTCACAGCTACGGAAGTTTCTTAAACTTGGTCGAATTATTTGGAAAACTTGATTCAGTTATGGACAAACATATAAGGAAAACAAAACCTGGTGAGGATAAGTCTTGTCATTATCTCGGGAAAGTCACACAAAGCGACACAATTCGCAATTTCCATTAAAAAACTAAAAACAAAATCTTGTATTGCTAAATATTATTACAGTATAGTTTTGGGCTGTACGTCAGATATTTCTAGTGCTAACCAAAGGATCATGATAGTGCGTGTCTGCTGATGACATTTGTGATATGAATACTGTTTTCTTGGCACAGTACCGGTATGGTATACATAATTTTGGAGCTTACAGAGGTACTCTTAGAACGTAAAGAAATGAAAATATCTCTGGCGGACGCGAAGTAGCAAGGCAATGATACCAGCTGTAATACGAAAGGCAAGAACATAGGAATGCAAACTCGAATGTTAGATAAATTCTCAAGCATTTCATGTTAACTGCAGTAGTCTTTCTCTAATTCTAATAGTGAATAATGCTGCAAACGCATCGGAATACTCAATTTCGTTGTTTTGTATGGTGAGAAAAATTTTTGGTTTCTTTTCTCCGTCCAAGCGACGATGAGCAGTCTTGAATGGTCACAGACGATGGGCGTTCAGTAGGTAATACAACATTTTTTTCTGAAAGCATGTCGCTTTTATTCAGGATTCCAATAAACCTTATTATTCCCCACTCTATTGGATACAAACCCCTATCTTTCAACATAATCTCCGTTCATTGCGACGGTCTCAAACCTTCTTACTGGGAAAGCCTGTATGCTGACATGGTGCCACTCTCTGGACAACGTCGGAACCGATGTCTTACTGCTTCAATAACTTCCCCATCATCAGCGTATGGTAGTCCGCCACCAGTAGCTGAGTGGTCAGCACGTCAGACTGTCAATCCTAAGGTTGCGGGTTCGACTCCCGGCTGGGTCGGAGATTTTCTCCGTTCAGGGACTGCGTGTTGTGTTGTCCTAACCATCATCATTTCATCCCCATCGACGCGCAAGTCGCCGAAGTGGCGTCAAATCGAAAGACTTGCACCAGGCGAACGGTCTACCCGACGGGAGGCCGTCGTCACACGACATTATTTAGCGTACCGCATCCCGCGGAATGCATCCTTCATTGGGCCAAAAAGACGTCGGAAAGGGCGAGGTCAGGGTTGTAAGGTGGATGAGGAAGAACAGTCCAATGAGGTTTTGTGAGTTTTCTCGGGTGCGCATACTTATGTAAGGCTCTGGGCTATCTTGTTTGTATATTTGTGGCGACGAACACACTGAAGTCGTTTCTTCAGTTTCCTGAAGGTAGCACAATGCAGTCTAGAGTTGATCGTAGCAAAATGATGGAGGACACCAAACAGAATAACCCCATCAAACTACCAGTCATGACTTCACCGGCTTAGGATGTGGCTTTGAACGTTCCCTTCGGAGGACAGGTAGTGTGACGTCACTCTATGGATTGATGTTTTCTTTCCGTTGCGAAGTAATGGACCCATGCTTCATCGCCTATCAGGATGTTCAAGAAATAATTCTCACGGTCAACCATATAACGCGCAAGCAGTTCCGCACAAATGACTCTTCGTTGCTCGTCACACGTTACAACATATGAAGAGTGAGAGCTAAGTGCGGCCGGCCGGAACGCGGGGATGGAAGATTTGCGCGACCTTGTTGCTTTGATGACAGATCCCTCGACCAGCGACTCATCAAACTTTGGTTAACTGCCAGATTTCCATAGACATTCTGAAAGCGGCTATGAATACCTGTGATACTCTGGTTTCCCTCCAAAAGAAACACAACAACAACTCTGTCCTTGGAACGCACCCCTCGCTACAGACGCCATTTTGTATTTACGTATAGCGTCGCCACCGACTGAAACTTCTTAAAACTACAAGGGCTGAAGCGGGAATATTCCACCGTGTCCCACATCAATTTCCACATCTTCTTAATCGCAACTGACTGAGAAAAAATGGTGTTGCATTACTTATTGAATGCCCCTCGCATCTGTCCTAACGTTGAGGCCACTGAGTACGGCAAGATGGGGAAGGCGATATGACGAAGACGTTCACCTTTACTATGAGAGGCCTACGAAGCACGGATTGAAATTAGGGAAGACGAAAATACGAACATAATGGCTGCAGGTGAGTCTGACAGTTTGGCAGTTTCGTGCCATTTGCAACTTCTACCAAAGTATACGATCTACCAGTGTTCAGCGCTGCAGTAACAGTCGTTCAGTGGGCAACGAACAGGTGTGCGTTCGTTTCTTTGTCTTTGTGGTGTGCTACGAATATGTACCACATGTGAAGATAAACGTCTACGTAAATAGTACTTTCACAAAAATTTTCTCTTCCTCGCATCGCGTGCATCACAGCAGGGAATCGGTAGGAAGTGCCGACCGTGCGCTTTGTAGGTAATACGAGAACTCTTCTCGCCTCTGCTCTCTGCAAATTACCCCCCCCCCCCCCCCATCCACCACCCGCGGCACACTGCAAGCTCCCTTTGCTCAGTCAACGAGGAAAAGTGAACAGGTTTTAGTTATACGCACTGTAAGTGACATAACTTAATTCTGGTTGAAATAATTAATTTTGGAGTTATAACTCAAAATGTATTACACTGTAAACATTTCAGTTCTGTTTCACGGACTAGTGCTCCATAGTTGAATCTGGTCTGAAATACGTATGCACATAAGAAAGACCTATGATTGACTGTGGCATGTGGAACGAAAACGTCAACGATGAGTGACATTGTGAAAAATGTTGTCTACGCCTGGAAATAGAGGGTGGGGCGCCTTGTCCCTTGTTCCTTGGCCACTGTTCCGCGCACGCCTCGATCATATATACAGGGTTACCACAAAGTCCCATTACCCCATATGTATTACGTTAATCAACTGTTATCTAATTGTTGTAGAAGCTGATATCTATCTAAATTATGACACATGAGTCCACTTACGCCGTGAAGGAACGGATCGCAATGGGCACGTGAGTTCACGAACGATCGTATACAGCAAAATCAATGAGAACTGTTCGGCTTGATTTCACTGAAATGCTTCATAAATCTCCCCCCACTAAAAACAAAAATTTCACGGTGGGAGAAAAAGCTCTTTTCAGCAGAATGTATAAAAGGTAAGATTTTGACTAAAGTTCAGTCTTGATCACTCATGTATGTTTTAATGATACAGGTAACCGGTTTCGGTTCTTTCTACAGAACCATCATCAGACCCATGGCTCCCTTAGGATGGTAGGCGGAGCTCTCCTCGCTGCTACGCAGTCAACTGATAGGTAAAGGGTAAGCCCCGCTGAGGACGACCAACAAAGTGACTGGAAACATTTGTGCAGGATGCAGCATCTGCCGAAGGTTCGCCAAAAGGAGTCGATGCGTTCGGATGTGGTCACTCGAATTGTATGTTCCGAACTCGACTTCGCAAAAGCATATAAAGTATAATTTCAAGCTAAAGGCATATAAACCTTCGTTTGCGAACAAACTGATTGACAACGACATGCAAAAGTCATGAAGCTTGAGTGGGCGAATGATTGATGTCTTTATAACTATTCCTTCAAGGGAAAAAGTGTTTTTTTTTAGAAAAATGGGCAATATATCGCAGTGCTAAGCCAGAAACAATTCTGGAGTAAGAAAACTCACATTTTTAGCCGAACGTAAACACAACCTACCATGAACTTAGCTGCAGTGTCAGGAAATCCACTTGGTAGTCCATATTTCTTCATGGGCGCTGTGAATTACATAGCATATCTCAACATGTAAGGTGACTGGTTATTCCACACTGCCAGATCGGGAACTGCTCGGTCGCATATGATTTCAGCAGGATGGGGCGCCAGTCCATTCCGCTTTCGCCGTTAAAGAATGACTCAATGAGGTATTTCTTCATAAATGGACACGATGTTGTTCTGTCCATTTGCTTGCAAATTTTGGAGTAGCCACTCCGAAGTCCTGATCTGTCGTCTTGCGACAATGCATTTTGGGGTGTTCATTAAACGGAAGGTTGTTGCCACTCGTTGTAAGACAGATGTACGTAAAGATTCTGTTCGAGGTGCATTTACTGCCATCATGCCATCAGTTCTGAGGAGAAATTCAGATCGTACATGCAGGAGAACCATACTCTTTTGTGAAAACTGTGGGGTATGCATACACTCTGGAATAAACAATTAAGAACAGTCACACATCTTCATAGTTGTCGTCTGTCATGTTCCCAGGTTAATGCAACCATATACAAAGATGTGGACAGGGAATGGAGGTTAATGGGACTTTGTGATCACTCACTGGTCGTCCAGATGCTCCATCTCCCAGAATTCTTGGCTGAAGGATGGTTCGGGAGTTCTTTGTTGATGAGAAAAATAAACATTTTTTACACGAATCATTAATAAAAAGTATTTTCCTTCATTTGCGAACTTCTACAGTGACGAAGCAACAATTTGGAATTAATATTTATCTTCACGTATACTTGAAAATAATAGTTGAGCGGGGAAAACCTCTGGAAATGTATCATGGGCTTGTACAATACATTGCAGGCAGAATTGCTTCTATATTGCCTTTTGAATGTAGACCTAAACACCTTTAAGTAATAAATCACTATGTTTTGCCTCATCAGTGTAAATAAAATACATGATGTTTGTTTAATGATTTTAGCAACTGATGGGGAGGAATCGAGGAAAGCAATACCTATCTGAGATCAGAGATAATAACAACTAAAATCAGTTTATTCTGGCTATAGTAACGCTATATTAATCGGTGTAGTCTCGCAGTCAAACCCCAGTCAGGTCATCACAATGGATCGCCGCTACTGTCGCTGTTAATCAACGGTCGTCAGTCTTCAGTATCTCGAAATGTATTAGCAATTTCGAATATGGACAACCATCATCTGTCTAATGGAAAGACAGTAAACTGTCGTTGTTACGGAACTATTGCAGATCAAAACAAAACAGACTAGCAGATCGGCATTATCTGAAGCTAAACCCGCAGATTCGCTTACTGTAATACGCTGGTATATCCCTTATACTGCACTACTATAGTTACTGTGAATGTCAGGCTGTGTTCCAATTCGATGTAGTTGCTGCTGATGCATATATAGGACTAAATAAAACTCTTCTCGTGTGTGCCTGTGTCTGTGTGTATGTGTGTGTGTGTCTGAGTGTGCGAGCGTGTGTGTGTGTGTGTGTGTGTGTGTGTGTGTGTGTGTGTGTGTGTGTGTGTATGTGTGTGTGTGTGTCAGTTGAGAAATTCCTCCTCTTTATTTTTCGTTCATATTCCGCGAGCTATGAACAACAGTTACGTGACCTATAGCTAGCCTCAACAGCTGGCTTATATCGCATCGTGTTTGCCGTTTCAACATGGCACTGCCTCATCTGCCCGCCTGTGAACAGCTAAGGCTGTTCGTTTGCTTTGGCTACGTGATCTATAGCTGGTCTTATGATACGACTTATCATCAAGCACTCTCCGTGCTATTTCATCATGGAACTGCCTCATCGGCCATAGACTACTGGTTTGCTTTCGCCATTTTCACAAGGCGGCGTATGATTACTTTTAATTGTTGTATCATCTGCCTCTTTTGTTCTTTCGAGCTTGACTGAGAATTTCATACTTAGTGAACTGAACGACGCTTCATCGAAAACTGTGTCAATATTTATTAGCAACTTTGCATCTTATGCTACACGCAGTTCTTACAACAACATATTGCACTAGACAAACAAGACATCCAACAGTGGCAAGAGAAGAACAGTAAGCGTACAAGAAGTCTTTTCATCACAGGCTATGCCCGTAATTTACCATCTGTCCATATAAACGTTAAATCTCTTTCCCGGTATTTTGCCGCATCATGAGTTGTAATGTTTATTACTTGAGTGGAGGTGAACTGTGGTTCACTTACTTGTTGGAAGGCTTTCTCCGCAAACTCCAGCGCTGTTGATAAGAACATCGACTCCTCCTAAATTCTCCTTTATCCACTTGAAGGCGCACAGAATACTCGCCTCACTGCTGACGTCACCTTGCAATGGATACAGCTTTCCCGGAGCGTCCTTCAGTTCTTGAGCCTGCAAGAAATAAACGTCAGATTTGTAGAATCTGCACGGGACATCAGGACAAAAATCTTTCTCATTACGGACGGCCGGTGTGGCCATGCGGTTCTAGGCGCTTCAGTCTGGAACCGCGTGACCGCTACGGTCGCAGGTTAGAATCCTGCCTCGGGCATGGAAGTGTGTGATGTCCTTAGGTTAGTTAGGTTTAAGTAGTTCTAAGTTCTAGGGGACTGATGACGACAGATGTTAAGTCCCATAGTGCTCGGAGCCATTTGAACCATTTATCTCATTACGAGAAAGATCAAGTTTGCCATTTAACTAACTTCCATTCTGCACATCGGAGTGTCGTAATTACATGAACAAAGAAGCTGTTGCCAGGAAAGGTAATAATATTTTTGTTTCTTTCCCGAGAACCGTGATATTTATGAGCACAGGTTGCCACTCTTAACTTGGTCGTGTATACAAAGAAACTTAACGTAGTCATCCAATGTTAAACTTTTAACACAAACTATTCGAATTAAAGCACCAAGCATGTAGAACCAAAAGCTTATATTTTCGGAATTCTTCAAAAACCGTAAATCAAATAAAAATGAGAAACCAAGAATTTTAAGAGCTTCTGCAGCTACATCTACATTCATACTCCGCAAGCCACCTGACGGTGTGTGGCGGAGGGTAACTTGAGTACCTCTATCGGGTCTCCCTTCTATTCCAGTCTCGTATTGTTCTTGGAAAGAAAGATTGTCGGTATGCCTCTGTGTGGGCTCTAATCTCTCTGATTTTATCCTCATGGTCTCTTCGCGAGATATACGTAGGAGGGAACAATATACTGCTTGACTCCTCGCTGAAGGTATGTTCTCGAAACTTCAACAAAAGCCCGTACCGAGCTACTGTGCGTCTCTCTTGCAGAGTCTTCCATTGGAGTTTATCTATCATCTCCTTAACGATTTCGCGATTAATAAATGATCCTGTAACGAAGCGCGCTGCTCTCCGTTGGATCTTCTCCATCTCTTCTGTCAACCCTATCTGGTACCGATCCCACACCCATGAGCAGTATCCAAGCAGTGGGCGAACAAGTGTACTTTAACCTACTTCCTTTGTTTTCGGATTGCATTTCCTTAGGAGTCTTCCAATTAATCTGGGTCTGGCATCTGCTTTACTGACGATTATTTTTATATGGTCATTCCATTTTAAATCACTCCTAATGTCTATTTCTAGATAATTTATTGAATTAACTGCTTCCAGTTGCTGACCTGCTATATTGTAGCTAAATGATAAAGGATCTTTCTTTCTACGTATTCGCAGCACATTACACTTGTCTACATTGAGATTCAATTGCCATTCCCTGCACCATGCGTCAATTCGTTGCAGATCCTCCTGCATTTCAGCACAATTTTCCATTGTTACAACCTCTAGATATACTACAGCATCATCCGCAAAAAGGCTCCGTGAACTTCCGATGTTATCCACAAGGTCATTTATATATATACAGGGTGTTTCAAAAATGACCGGTATATTTGAAACGGTACTAAAAAGTAAACGAGCAGCGATAGAAATACACCGTTTGTTGCAATATGCTTGGGACAACAGTACATTTTCAGGCAGACAAACTTTCGAAATTACAGTAGTTACAATTGTCAACAACAGATGGCGCTGCGGTCTGGGAAACTCTATAGTACGATATTTTCCACATATCCACCATGCGTAGCAATAATATGGCGTAGTCTCTGAATGAAATTACCCGAAACCTTTGACAACGTGTCTGGCGGAATGGCTTCACATGCAGATGAGATGTACTGCTTCAGCTGTTCAATTGTTTCTGGATTCTGGCGGTACACCTGGTCTTTCAAGTGTCCCCACAGAAAGAAGTCACAGGGGTTCATGTCTGGCGAATAGGGAGGCCAATCCACGCCGCCTCCTGTATGTTTCGGATAGCCCAAAGCAATCACACGATCATCGAAATATTCATTCAGGAAATTAAAGACGTCGGCCGTGCGATGTGGCCGGGCACCATCTTGCATAAACCACGAGGTGTTCGCAGTGTCGTCTAATGCAGTTTGTACCGCCACAAATTCACGAAGAATGTCCAGATGGCGTGATGCAGTAATCGTTTCGGATCTGAAAAATGGGCCAATTATTCCTTTGGAAGAAATGGCGGCCCATACCAGTACTTTTTGAGGATGCAGGGACGATGGGACTGCAACATGGGACTTTTCGGTTCCCCATATGCGCCAGTTCTGTTTATTGACGAAGCCGTCCAGGTAAAAATAAGCTTCGTCAGTAAACCAAATGCTGCCCACATGCATATCGCCGTCATCAATCCCGTGCACTACATCGTTAGCGAATGTCTCCCGTGCAGCAATGGTAGCTGCGCTGAGGGGTTGCCGCGTTTGAATTTTGTATGGATAGAGGTGTAAACTCTGGCGCATGAGACGATACGTGGACGTTGGCGTCATTTGGACCGCAGCTGCAACACGGCGAACGGAAACCCGAGGCCGCTGTTGGATCACCTGCTGCAGTAGCTGCGCGTTGCCCTCTGTGGTTGCCGTATGCGGTCGCCCTACCTTTCCAGCACGTTCATCCGTCACGTTCCCAGTCCGTTGAAATTTTTCATACAGATCCTTTATTGTATCGCTTTTCGGTCCTTTGGTTACATTAAACCTCCGTTGAAAACTTCGTCTTGTTGCAACAACACTGTGTTCTAGGCGGTGGAATTGCAACACCAGAAAAATCATCTGTTCTAAGGAATAAACCATGTTGTCCACAGCACACTTGCACGTTGTGAACAGCACACGCTTACAGCAGAAAGACGACGTACAGAATGGCGCACCCACAGACTGCGTTGTCTTCTATATCTTTCACATCACTTGCAGCGCCATCTGTTGTTGAAAATTGTAACTACTGTAATTTCGAAAGTTTGTCCGCCTGAAAATGTACTGTTGTCCCAAGCATATTGCAACAAACGGTGTATTTCTATCGCTGCTCGTTTAGTTTTTATTGCCGTTTCAAATATACCGGTCATTTTTTAAACACCCTGTATATATATATATATATATATATATATATATATATATATATATATATATATATATATATATATATATATTGTGAATGGCAACTGTCCTACGACACTGCCCTGCGGCACACCCGAAATCACTTTGCGTTCTGCTCCTTGTTGTGTCTTACGTAGTGCACAAGAACTATGCAACCATCTGAACAGTAATCACATTTCAGATAGGGTTTTCATTATGTCGGGAAACAAATACCATCTGTGTGTTGACTTTCACCATATGCGGTGACCCCATTAAATATGCGTATATTGGTACGCTGCAGAAGGCGATGAGTGATCGAAGTCGCTTCCACGGGCCTGCTTAAAGGTTTTTCACTTGCAGTGACAATCACTCACAAGGATAGGGTTCCTGTGTTGTTGTTTCATAAACAGTTTGATACATTGCTATTGCTGTAACATCAAAACAGTGTATGATTCCACCTGCATACACGGCCGTACATTTTGTTTTTCTACATGACTTCGAGGTCTGTTTCAGGTACTAATACGACATGAAAACGTTTCGATCCATTGGCTCTCACAGAAAGCTGGTCATCACATGGTGCTAACTGTAATACTCCCACAACACACAGAATGGCGGAAATAAAAGACAGAGGCGGTGTTTCTTACTGAAAAAAATGTGTAAGACTTCGCGACGTATGGAAACTGGAACAGTTTGCGGCATTGTGGAACATCCGAAGGTGATGACCTCTACATTTAATCTCATCTTCCACTGCAGATGTCTCGGTGTTCTGTTTGAAAGAGATCAAGGCCATTTATTCTTCACATTGCAGACATGTACACAATAGGTGCTAGGCATCCTCAGAAGGTGTTGCTCCCACCAAGTCTGTAAATTGTAATGAACAGCACACCAGTAGACGGATAGGATGGAAAAGAGATTGTCGATGTTGGATGATGCACTGTTATAAGCACCAAAGTTGATGGTGCGACGAATTTTAGCAATTTTACCAGTTTTCCAGTAATTTCAAAGCCAACCAATAACATGGCAGCATGCTTCCCAATTTCTGTATCATCAATAAAACACCGCTCCACTACTTTGCGAGTACCATATACTATTTTGAGAATGTAGAGACTGCAGTACGTCTATTCATGATTAGTATCCCGGCGGGGTCAGGGATTTTCTCTGCCTCGTGATGACTGGGTGTTGTGTGATGTCCTTAGGTTAGTTAGGTTTAAGTAGTTCTAAGTTCTAGGGGACTGATGACCATAGCTGTTAAGTCCCATAGTGCTCAGAGCCATTTGAACCATGATTAGTTCTCGGGCGTATATACTAAATTATACAAGACAGCGTCCTATACCAATGCAGTTAGATCATATACATATTTCTTTCTAGCACTCGCATCATAGTGCAGAATTTACGGTTATGAGTGCCCATCTTTCCGCACGTGGGTTGGAGTCACAGAGTGTTCTCACATTCGTAAGGTAAATTTGGAGAGTGACATACCCTCACACTGTCTTCAACCAACCTTTCCTGCAACACTATCGCCAATTTAATTTGCAACTGACTAGGAGGGTACTAAACCCACGACATACGGCATCCCGTGATGGAAGAGAGCGAGCTGAGTTTGTAACTGTTGTTCAGCGAAGACTGTTCCACACCAATCTTACTCGCGGCCTCTACCCAAGTGCACAAAATCTCTCCACGTGCGTGCATGTTGAGGAGGTTGGCACCCCTTATCGGCATATGGTAGATATGTGAGTGTTGTGGTGATATAACACACGGCTAAGAAGAAAAGTCTGGTTTATGCATGACAGAGCTCCAGACAGGCGAAGTTTGAAGCATTTTACGTAAATCACTTGTGCTACAAATCTGAGGTATTTTTTTAGTATCTGGAGTCAGTGGCAAGAAGGTATTGGCAAGAGAGAAATCATCGTAGAACATAAACACATGCACACCTAAGGCTACAGAGTTCGGCACTTAGATGCGCTATAATGTTACAACTATTTGATTTCTGAAATATTAGTCATGTGGAGTGCAAAGTACTTAATACTCTAACGCAGGACATATATGTCCAACATACATCTGTATGATATAGGTCGACCCCGAAAATTTTTTATTATACCGGCTATGATAACAAACTGTAGGGTGAAAGAATTAATTCCTTCTACACCAGAGAAAAACATGGTCTTTGTGATACATGCAAAATATTCAGAGGTCAATAGCGCCCAGTGCTCACATCTGATTACGGTTCGGAAATTATGCTATGCTCTCATCAGTCCAATAAAATTTTCGCTACCAATAGAAAACGCGTCTTATGGGAACCATACAAATTCATAGCAGCGGTGTTTAACGTGTGAAATTACACATCATGCTTCACTGATCTTGTAAACAGGCCAACTGTAAAGCAAAAGTACGTACAGAAGGTTTGCAGTACCACAGAAACCTCTTTCAGTGACTGAGGTAGAGATTTTGAAATAGTTTACGTAAATCATTTGTGCCGACAATTCTGAAGTATTTTTCCATTGTGTGGTATCCGTAGGAGAAGCTATCGGAAAGAGAGAAACGATCGTGAAACATAAACACATTCCAAAGGCTGCAATGTTCTGCACTTAAACAAGCACGATGACCTATTAGTCATGTGGAATACACTGTAAGAAATGTATTCCCAGCGTGTGACACACATGCTTGCTACAAGTTTCTCTCCTTACGATCATAAAACAACTACAATAAACACCTCCTTTGTAACACAAACACTACACAGTTCTCCGGAGGTTTACGACGCCTGCTGTTCAAGAAATTCAAGCCTAATTACGGTTCAGAAGCTATGAAATGTTCACAACAGTCTCAGCAGCTGAAAATGCTTACGAAGAAATAGCGACATCTTACAAGGAAATAAATACAATGATCAGTAGCCAGAGAATATGTAACAGTCTTATCGAAGTTTACCATCGCTCCTGGTAACTTTCCTCTCGCACACTGATGTCATGGTCCGATGTTAGGTTGTACTGCTCATGGGCGGGATACTATGGGCATTTCACCTTGAAACCACGTCTCTAGAATGTCTTCTATTTCCACTATTAAGGGGCGTATATGTACCATCAGGCCACTCTCTTCCAGAGCACGCAGTTTTATTGGTTTCAGTCGGTACACATTTCATGATATTTTTTCTCTAATTTTATGTATTCTCAGTCAGTTTCCGTGTTGTTTCTGTTTTCTTATTTTTGTCAGGTGTAATTTTAATAACACCCAATTTCATTTTTAGGTTACAACATCAAACCACATCTTAATTATTTCTGCTTCCAGTAATTTGACAAATACAGAGAACATATACTCTCGAATTCTAATACATATCAAATTATCTTCCTACAAAATACTTGTTTTATGGTTTCAACTATTAGCTCTGTTCCTTCCTTCAGTTCTTCTAGGCGATAGCATTCAGGGATTTTACCTTTTCCTATTACCTCCTACATGACTACGGCTAAAGCATTTCACATATATGTATATCGACTACTTTTCTGCTCCGCATTGTTGCGAAATTTCTGTACAGAAATTTAGTAATAGGGCGACCTTCGTTCTGACACACATTTGATATGCAAATTAATTAAATTATGACAGCTTATTGTTTTATGACTTGGACCTATTGATCTGCTAGGTGGTTTTTCATGTAACCTGTCCCCTCCCCCTCCCCGTATCCTATTTTTCTGTTAATTGATTTATGAGCCCTCAGGGTTGTTTTATGGCCCTCCTATCCTTCTGAGAAACCCCACATCTCTCCCCCTTCCCCTCCTCCTCCCCTGCCCCTCTGGTAACTCCCTCACCAATATAAATACAGAATTAATATCAAATTAATTAACTAATTAATTAAATTGAACAATTAATTAACCCCTCCTCCTCTGTGAAATCCTCCAGGCTCCTACCCTTCCCCACTCCCCATCATCTCCCCCACCTGGAATTGCCGGAAAAAGGACTCAGTTGATTGGCCATTTCTTATTTGAGGGGGAATTGATTGGGGTGTATGGGATATTGTTAAAATAATTTATGGTAGACAGGGGAATGTGTGGTATATAATTTATTTAAGAAATTTGTCTGGAAATTGACTGCAGTGCATGGAATACTGTTTACTTAAACAATTAGTGGGTGATAAGGCCATACGGAAAATTTAAAGAGCTGTGGCATTGTTTTGTTCCGATCATGTCGCTGACTGGCGGACTGGTCACTCTGCACAGTGCAGGTCACAACCTAGGGTCTGCTGCAGCTGTGGTATCACACTAATCTGCTGCAAACAAAGCATCAGGTAGTGGCATCCCTATCATATTTGATACCAGACTCACTTCCTGCCTCTCTCTCTCTCTCTCTCTCTCTCTCTCTCTCTCTCTCTCTCTCTCTCTCTCTCTCTCTCCCCCCCCCCTCTCTCTCTCAGACCAAGACGTCTTTCCCACCCCTCCTCCCTTCCATCCCCCTGTCCCCCTCCTCACTTATGCTTACCTGACGCTGGTTGTCGCTATATCCCTTTCTTCTCACATTTTCACTTCTATGGAAACCGGTGCCATATGGAGAAAGACAGTCAGAAGAACGAAGTAATTGATATGTGATAAACCCCCAGCTTTGGATGGTTTGGAAATACTCTCTCATTCTAATTGATTGACTAATTAATTAAATCGATACTCTTCGTGAGTAGTCAGTTTTTCCTTGCATGCTACTGGTGGGTACTAGGACTGGTATATTTAATGTGATTCGATCCCACAACTGCCCAGTTCCCAAACCCTTCTGGTTTTTTTCTGTTGCTTCCTATTGGTACGTACTGGCATGGTTGGGTCATTTGGTAGGAAGTCCATTACATTGAAGTTAGCTGGAAATTTTACATTTCAGCTCAGTTGCATGCTATGTCCCTAAACAATCTGTGGAGGGTTTGAAATGGTGTGCAGTACCACTATCAGAATCAATTAATCGAATAATGGGGAGTTGTGATTGGGTTTTTAAAGTACTATATAATCCCTAAAATGAGTCTCTCAGCTACAACAGGGTGAAGGAGGAGGAGAAAGTGTCTACCGCATGAGGGATAGTAACAACAACGAATACCACTCCCAACTTTGGGGCAAGACAGAGTCCACTGGACAAAACTTAGAAACAGTGAACATCACCCACTTAAACCATGTTTCTAGCCCCAAGTAGCAGTTGTCATTGTTAGATGCCAGAGGTCACTGAAACACTTATACATACAGTGTGCTCATGTGTGGATGTACACAAACAGTCCCCCAGGCCATAGAAATCTGCAGCACTAGATTTTGGGAGGGGGAGGGGGAATGCCAGCTGGTGTGGCAGAGCGGTTCTAGGCGCTTCAGTCGGGAACCACGCGACCATTACAGTCGCAGGTTCGAATCCTGCCTCGGGCATGGATGTGTGTGATGTCCTTAGGTTAGTTAGGTTTAAGTAGTTCTAAGTTCTAGTGGACTGATGACCTCAAGTGTTAAGTCCCTTAGTGCTAAGAGCCATTTGAACCATTTTTGGAGGGGGAATGGAAGAGCGGTGTGGAGGGGACATCTCGGCCTTTGTGTTTTTGGTACGTTACTTCACACAAACAGGAAGTAATCACTTCTGTCACAGTGTGAGAATGGGAGTCGGGGGGGGAGTCGGGGGGGGAGTCGGGGGGGGGAGTCGGGGGGGGGAGTCAGGGGGGAGTCGGGGGGGAGTCGGGGGGGAGTCGGGGGGAGTCGGGGGGGGGGAGTCGGGGGGGGAGTCGGGGGGGAGTCGGGGGGGGGTCGGGGGGGGGGGAGTCGGGGGGGAGTCGGGGGGGGAGTCGGGGGGGGGGGGGGGGGGAGTCGGGGGGGGAGTCGGGGGGGGGAGTCGGGGGGGGAATCGGGGGGGGGAATCGGGGGGGAGTCAGGGGGGGAGTCAGGGGGGGAGAGTCGGGGGGAGTCGAGTCGGGGGGGGGGGAGTCGGGGGGGAGTCGAGTCGGGGGGGGAGAGTCGGGGGGGAGAGTCGGGGGGGAGTCGGGGGGGGGGGGAGTCGAGTCGGGGGGGGAGTCGGGGGGGAGTCGGGGGGGCGGAGTCGGGGGGGAGTCGGGGGGGGGGGGAGTCGGGGGGAGTCGGGGGGGAGTCGGGGGGGAGTCGGGGGGGGAATCGGGGGGGAGTCGGGGGGAGAGTCGGGGGGGGGGTGTCGGGGGGGGAGAGTCGGGGGGAGAGTCGGGGGGGAGTCGGGGGGGAGTCGGGGGGGAGTCGGGGGGGGGGAGTCGGGGGGGAAGAGTCGGGGGGAAGAGTCGGGGGGGGAGTCGGGGGGGGGAGTCGGGGGGGGAGTCGGGGGTGGGAGTCGGGGGGGGAGTCGGGGGGGGGGAGTCGGGGGGGGAGTCGGGGGGGAGTCGGGGGGGGAGTCGGGGGGGAGTCGGGGGGGGAGTCGGGGGGGGAGTCGGGGGGGAGTCGGGGGGGAGTCGGGGAGTGAGGGAGGAAGTGAGTCTGGTGTCAGACTTGAAATGGATGCAGCTACCTGATGCTTTATTTTTGCAGGGTTAGCCTGGTCTGGCAGTCAGCAACACAATGGGTAGAGTTTTCTAAGATGTGTAGGTGGATCTGTGACAGTATATTTAAATGTGGTGAGTGTTTCAAGACAGTATTCCTTGCGTGATCGGAATAAAGAAGCGCTACATTTGTTTGATTGTTCCATACTGTCTTGTCACTTACAAATTGTTTAAATAAATGGTATTCTGCACACCGCAATAAATTCACAACCACTTCTTTAAATAAATAAATCTATCAACAAATATAGCCTTGTATTCCAAAAAATTTTCTAAGAAGCAATATTACACACATTGCCTTGTGTATCAGAAATTGTTTAGACAATATTCCATACAATGGAATCGATTTCCCACCAAATTCTCTAAATAAATAAATAAACTACATTCCATCTCATAAACAGCTAAAATAAATTATATTCCGCACATTGGCTTGTCTAACAGATGTCGTTGAAGCAATATTCCATACAACGCCATCAATATACCTTCAAATCAACTGAGCTTTCTTCCCTCCAGTTGACAGGTGGGTGAGGGGTGGAGAAGGGAGTGATGGAGGGGAAAGAGGGCTGGAATATTTACTATAGGGGGAGGCATAATTAATTGATCAATTTAATTAATTAGTCAATTAATATGATACCAATGGTGTGCTTGTATTGGCGAGGGGATTTCCCAGAGGGGTTGAGGAGGAGGAAAAGGTGTAGGAGTGAGGGGTGGGGATTTCTCAGAAGAACGAATTGTCCTCAGTGCGTCATAGATCAGCCCCAGGGTGTCACAAATCAGTTAACAGAACAACTGGTTAAGGGGATATGGAAGGGGAGGAGTTACACAAAAAACCACTTAGCAGAACATTAGGTTAACGTCATAAATCAATCAGCTGTTACAATTTTACTAATTTACACATCAATTTGATATCAAAAGTGCACCATAATGAAAGGTGCCCAACTACCGATGTAACCCTTAACATCACCTGTTCAATCGGTATTTACTACTTCTGGTGTCTCACGTGGGAGCAATCTCTTCCAACATGACTCTAAATTTTACACATGTTGATGCATTTGTTTCTTCACTAGTTAGTCCACTCCAATCTGCAGCACACAGATTTAATAGGGCGTAATTAACCTGTGGTCTAGGGGTAGCATTTTTTATTAGTAAACAAAACATCCTCAGTCCCAGGTTCAAATACCACCACTGCTTAAATTCTAATTAATAATCAGTATTGAAGGCCCATGACATCCGGCATAAGAAGTTACCCTCATTCTGCCAAAGGCTTTGTCAAGAGGAGAGAGGAGGGGACAGAGGTTCAGGGCACTCTCCTGTCCTTGGGGTGGGAAACTGCCCTGAAGGCGGAAGAATCTTCAATGATCAATCTTATTAGGATGCAAAAGGCAATGGAAACCACTGCACTAAAGACACATAATGTGTATCCACGGGACATGTCTCCTGTAATTGAAGAAAATGACATAATGATCCCTCCATTGGCTAAAGATTCCGGAATAGTCCCTCATTTGGATCTCCAGCAGGGGACTGTCAAGTGAAAGGTGGCCATGACAAAAAGACTGAATAATCAACGAAAGGATAAGTTCTCTGAGTCAGTGCATGCAATGTCACAATCTTGTACATGGTAGGGAAACTAGAAAATCTGAAAAGGGAAATGCAAAGGCTGAATCTAGATATAGTAGGGGCAAGTAAAGTGAAATGGAAAAAAGACGAAGATTTCTGGTCAGATGAGTATAGGGTAATATCAACAGCAGCATAAAAAAGGATAATTGGAGTAGGATTCTTTATAAACAGGAAGGTAGGGAATGTTACGGTAAACAGGACAGTGATAGTGTAGTTCTTATCAGAATCGACAGCAAACCAACAGCGCCAATGATAAATCAGTTATACATGCCAACTTTGCAAGCTGAAGATGAAGAAATAGAGAAAGTATATGAGGATATTGGAAGGGTAACATAGTATGTAAAGGGATATGGAAATCTAATAGTCATAGGGGACTGGAAAGCAACTGTATGGGAAGGAATAGAAGAAAAGTTGCAGGAGAATATGTGCTTGGGACAAGGAATGAGAGACGAGAAAGATTATTTGAGTTCCATAATAAACTTCAACTAATACTACCGAATACTCTGTTCAAGAATCACAAGACGAGGAGGTATACTTGGAAAAAGTCAGGTTATACGGAAAGATTTCAGTTAGATTACATCATGGTCAGACAGAGACACCCAAATCACATACTGGATCTAAGAGATACCCATGAGCATATATAGACTCAGATCACAATATAGACTCCTGGAAATTGAAATAAGAACACCGTGAATTCATTGTCCCAGGAAGGGGAAACTTCATTGACACATTCCTGGGGTCAGATACATCACATGATCACACTGACAGAACCACAGGCACATAGACACAGGCAACAGAGCATGCACAATGTCGGCACTAGTACAGTGTATATCCACCTTTCGCAGCAATGCAGGCTGCTATTCTCCCATGGAGACGATCGTAGAGATGCTGGATGTAGTCCTGTGGAACGGCTTGCCATGCCATTTCCACCTGGCGCCTCAGTTGGACCAGCGTTCGTGCTGGACGTGCAGACCGCGTGAGACGACGCTTCATCCAGTCCCAAACATGCTCAATGGGGGACAGATCCGGAGATCTTTCTGGCCAGGGTAGTTGACTTACACCTACTAGAGCACGTTGGGTGGCACGGAATACATGCGGACGTGCATTGTCCTGTTGGAACAGCAAGTTCCCTTGCCGGTCTAGGAATGGTAGAACGATGGGTTCGATGGCGGTTTGGATGTACCGTGCACTATTCAGTGTCCCCTCGACGATCACCAGTGGTGTACGGCCAGTGTAGGAGATCGCTCCCCACACCATGATGCCGGGTGTTGGCCCTGTGTGCCTCGGTCGTATGCAGTCCTGATTGTGACGCTCACCTGCACGGCGCCAAACACGCATACGACCATCATTGGCACCAAGGCAGAAGCGACTCTCATCGCTGAAGACGACACGTCTCCATTCGTCCCTCCATTCACGCCTGTCGCGACACCACTGGAGGCGGGCTGCACGATGTTGGGGCGTGAGCGGAAGACGGCCTAACGGTGTGCGGGACCGTAGCCCAGCTTCATGGAGACGGTTGCGAATGGTCCTCGCCGATACCCCAGGAGCAACAGTGTCCCTAATTTGCTGGGAAGTGGCGGTGCGGTCCCCTACGGCACTGCGTAGGATCCTACGGTCTTGGCGTGCATCCGTGCGTCGCTGCGGTCCGGTCCCAGGTCGACGGGCACGTGCACCTTCCGCCGACCACTGGCGACAACATCTTTGTACTGTGGAGACCTCACGCCCCACGTGTTGAGCAATTCGGCGGTACGTCCACCCGGCCTCCCGCATGCCCACTATACGCCCTCGCTCAGAGTCCGTCAACTGCACATACGGTTGACGTCCACGCTGTCGCGGCATGCTACCAGTGTTAAAGACTGCGATGGAGCTCCGTATGCCACGGCAAACTGGCTGACACTGACGGCGGCGGTGCACAAATGCTGCGCAGCTAGCGCCATTCGACGGCCAACACCACGGTTCCTGGTGTGTCCGCTGTGCCGTGCGTGTGATCATTGCTTGTACAGCCCTCTCGCAGTGTCCGGAGCAAGTATGGTGGGTCTGACACACCGGTGTCAATGTGTTCTTTTTTCCATTTCCAGGAGTGTAGAAGTGAGGAAGAGTAGGCTGAAGTTTAAGATACTTGAAGTTCTCTAAGGCTATAGATACAGCATTAAGGAATAGCTCAGTAGGCAGTACTGTTGAAAAGGAATGAACATCTCTAAAAAGGGCAATCATAGAAGTCAGAAACAAAAACATAGGTACAAAGAAGGTAACTGTGAAGAAACTAAGAGTAACAGAAGAAGCGCTTAAGTTGATCGATGAAAGGAAAAAGCACAAAAATATTCTGGATGACTCAGGAATACAGATATACAAATCGCTCAGAAATGAAATAAATAGGGTGTGCAGGGAAGCTAAGACGAAATGCAAAGAAATGGAAAACGAAATGACTGTTGAAAGGACAGACTCAGCATACAGGAAAGCCAAAACTACCATCGGTGACATCAAAAGCAAGGATCACATCATTAAGAGTGCAACATGAATTCCACTGTTAAAGGCAGAGGAGAAAGTGGATAGGTGGAAAGAATACATTTAAAGCCTCTATGAGGGGGAATATTAGTCTAATGTGGTACAAGAGGAAACAGGAGTTGATTTAGTAGAGATAGGTGATCCAATATTATTAAAGCCAGGTCAGCCAAGAGCACTAATGCGCTGCTTCCTGGACTCAGGTAGGCGCGCTGGCCCCAGATCGAATTCGCCTGGCGGTTACCAACTAAGGCTGGTGAGCTGGCCAGCCTGGATGTGGTTTTTAGCCGGTTTTCCACATCCCACTGGGTGAATACTGGTGTGCTCCCCACATCCTGCCTCCGTTACAGGACTCGCTGACATCTGAAAACGTTCGAAGTATTCCATCGATTGCGCTAGACGCCAACAGCTGCAGTACACCAATACATACACAATAAACGAAGACGACATATATAAGATTAGGTCTGGCTGTGAGTCGTGCATGGAAAGGAAAGCGGTTAACGTGACTACTCATGTAAAGCTGGAAGTTTGGATTCGAGTCGCATGCTGGCACAAATTTTCACTGTTATTCTTCTCTTATTCAGCTGATGGTTGTTTGTATTCACAACCTTGAATACATTCCATGTAAATGATAACGGCTGTAGTCGCCACAGTGCCTGACGTGCATGCATGTCCGAAGCAACATTGTTCTTGTTAACAACAGAGCACTGCTGTATCATAAAACTGGAAAAGATGTCAATCATGTAAATTGAGGCACACATTTCTTGTTACTATCAGTAGCTACAAACCTGTGCTGACACATCACATCTCTCGTCGGAAACAATAATCAAAAATTCTACTCTTTTTCTGTGCTCCCTCTGGTGGTATTTGCATTGACTGCAAGAATGGTGTACAATACCATAACTAGGAGAGGTATCAAAAGGGTGTAGCGGCAGCACTGAAATCTTTCCACTCTAGAATCTTCTACCACGTGAAGAGCATTAAAGCCAAATGTATAGCAAAGGCAAGTCCCAGGTGCTGACAAAAATGGGACATACAAAACTACTTGTCCTGATTCTGATAAATTTTATATTAGCCAATCAGGTAAAGATGTAGCAACTTGGCTGGTAGAGCATAAAAACAGCTGAAGATCGTTGAATGATGAGTCGACGTTACCTGAGCATGTACTGATAAGATCACAGCTGCCACTGAGAGTCCCATGGCACTTAGCAAAATAAGGCCACAAACTCAGTCTATTGGAAGGCCTGGAAATCAACAAGTATGTGGCCCACAATTCTGATTTAATATTCAATGACAGAACCCAGCTCAGTACTCTCCTCCTCTAAACATCTCTTAATTCTCTCAGTTTTCCGTTCCATCTCACGCTGCCTGGCCTTTTCTACTCGTCCAGTTTCCTGTATTTATTTCTATTTTATTGTGATTGTTTGTGTGCTTTATAAATTCTGTTGTTACAGTTTCCCAATTTATCTTTAACTGTTTCTGTCTCACTTTCCATATGTAATCCTCTTCAAGCTATTTTTTATTAGCCTTGTCAAGTAATAACGTTATTGGGACTGTTAATTTAATGTAAATTGTATACATGCAGACTAAAGTGACGAATGAAAATTTGTACTAAGGCCGGAATTCGAACCTGGGTTTCTATGCTTTTAGAGTTAAGAGCATATACCAAGCGGGCTAGGGAACGAATGGGAGTTTGGTAGAGGAGCGAGGCTTGCTAGGGTAGTCCTTGCAGCTGCGCAAACCACTATGCCAGGGTGGCGTAATTGTTATCACATCTACCTAGTGAGCATGAGAACTGCGTTTGAATCCCAGTCATGGTAGAAATTATCGTCCGTTACGTCTGTCTGCACATATACATCACAGATGTATGAGACTGGAAAAAAAAATTCTTTGGCACCATGGAGTTTCATTTCATTAATGTAAATTGTTACATAGGCAGTGATCTGGAGTTTAGTGTTAATGTTTTTCCTCGTTTTCTCCCTTTACATCTATTTACTGTTCAACCTTTTACCTTCTTAACTGCGTTACCACCGCACTGTGAAAAAAATAATCCTTTAAAACATACACAATATTGTGTTTTTCATGTGTTATTTTGTACTCCTAGGAAACAACGAGCATCAGTTACCGTAACAGGCCGCTGATTAGGGTGAATGTTCCATTTCTCAGTTTTCGTTTTTCTAAATGTTTTTCATATGAGTGACGACGATCGTTGGTTATTTCTTGCGGCTGCGAATTTCGCCGTGTTCATAACATCGTCGTTGTAGCAACACGATCAAGCCACATTCACAGTAACGGAAGGAGAGTTTATTAACAAAACACACGAACGACATCTACAGCTGAGACTTGCAAATAAAAACATTGAAGACGTCAATTACGCAACACGTAACATCACACTTAAAAGCTTTTTACTGTTGGTTCTCGCTGCTCACTACACAGCAAACCTCTTACCTTACAACCTTAACCAATCGCAACGCGCTACGGGTCAGTCTGTCACCACAACACACCTGGCCACCTACCAAGTGGATTAGGGACCGACAAGAACCACCCTGGTTTAATAACAAAATTCGGAAAATGCCGAGGAAGCAGCGAATGCTGCACTTGGTTCAAAAAGGGAAACGCAACTGACGCCAGGCAAAAGCAGAAATCCGTGTGTCTATAAGAAGACACAAGAAGCACACAACTTCCACCTCCATACAACAGCAGATCTTGACTAGACCTGGAGAAAACTGTGGCCGTACACAAAATCAATAACTGAGTAGAAGGCTTCTATCCAGCCGGCCACCGACCAGTCCAGTCTGGTGTGACAATAGAAGGCAGTAATAGGAAAAGTAGTTTTAAATTTCGCGGTTAAAAAGCAATTCACGCGAGAAGATAGTACAGACATCATCGTCCGACTGTCGCACAGACTCCCGTATAAAAAACAACGTAATAGCCATCTCTATTATACAGAAGCAACGGAAAAAGCTGAAAACGTATAAGGCGCCAGGTCCGTAAGGAATCCGTGTTCTGTGTTACGGAGAGTACTCTTTGCCACTGGTCCATTACTTAGGTTGTATAGCCTCTCGCCCAGAGCGAAGTCCCAAGTGAGTGGAAAAATGCGCAGGTGACTCCCGTGTACAAGAAGGGCAAAAGAACGGGTCCGAAACGCTACAGACCAATATCATTAAAGTAGCTTCGCTGGATAATTGATGAACATATTCTGAGTTCAAAAGAATGAATTAGTTTTGCACAGAAAAGTTTCTGTCCGCAAATCAGCAGAGATATAGAAAGCATCGCTCGTGCAAAATTCAGCTTGTCCTTTGCTCGTACGATAACCTGTGAATCATGGACGAAAGGCAACAGGCTAATTCTATTTTCCTAGCTTTACAGAATGCATTGCAGATTGTGACCTATTATGGACTTAACAAAGGTTCGAGAACATGGAATAGGTTCTCAGATATGTGACTGACTCGATGAGTTTTAAGTAATACTACCTAGTAGCCGGCCGAAGTGGCCGTGCGGTTAAAGGCGCTGCAGTCTGGAACCGCAAGACCGCTACGGTCGCAGGTTCGAATCCTGCCTCGGGCATGGATGTTTGTGATGTCCTTACGTTAGTTAGGTTTAACTAGTTCTAAGTTCTAGGGGACTAATGACCTCAGCAGTTGAGTCCCATAGTGCTCAGAGCCATTTGAACTACCTAGCAGGTTGCCTCAGAGAGATGTCATCGGGAGTACGCCAGGGACGAGTGACGGGACAGATCTTATTCTCTACATGTCGATAAACGATGTAACGCTTAGGGCGACTGTTTACTGACGACACTGTAGTGTAAGGAATAATATTTTCGTTTATGTGTTAGAGGCTACAGGATAAGTTGAAGATAATTTCAATTTGGTGTTATGAATGATACCTTGCTCAAAAAATGCCTGTTAATGTGGATGAGTAGGAACAACAACCCTGTAATATTCGGACACAGTATTAGGGTTGTGCTGCTTGACAATGGCCCGGCTATTATATAAGCTGTAACAGGTATATACACGGTACCTTAATATGTTCACAAAACATTTGGTTTTTTCATCTTTGTGTGGAACAGTCTTTCCACAGACACATAAGAAACTTCACGACCTGAAGCTTTCTGCATGGGTACACCGCACTACTAAGGGGACTACGCCTGTCAATATAAACTAACCGTTTTGCATCCAGACGTTCATACTTAACACCAGACCTGCTGTCCAGGAGAAATAAGGGCATTCACGATTTGCTCTTGGATCATATACTTGAAGGTGCTATCCAACCTTATAACGTATGATTTGTATTGACTATAATTTTTAGTGTGCAGTGACAAAATACTGATGTAATGTTCAGTGCGCCGTCCTCAGCCACCAGTAGAAATATCTGCACATCCACCCGTTATACTCACTATATCTACGTGTAGCGTTGCAAAATAATATGAAATGAAACGAGCATATGGTGTAGCGCAGTGTCGATTGAAATTTTTTGGGAGGATTCGAATGAAAAGTTAGCTCGTATGTGAAGGAGACCACGACCACAATTCTTGTGCGACCAATTATTGAATAGTGCTCCAGTATTTGGGATCCCAAGCATGTCCCATTAAAGAAAGATGTAGAAGCAACTCCGAGGCGGTCTACTTGATTTGTCACCATAGGTTCGAGCAACACGCCAGTATCACGGCGATGCTTCGTTAAAGTAAATGGGAATCCATCGACGGAAGACGATGTTCATTTCGGTAAACACTACTGAGAAAAGTGGAAGACAGCCATTTTTGGCTGACTTCCAAACGCTTCTGCTGCTGCCAACGTACGTTTAACGATGGGCCACGAAGGTAAGGAAAATTAGCGCTCGTACAGAGGCACGGAGACAGTCGTTTTCTCCTCTCTGCATTTGAGAGAGGAACACAAAATGGAAATACTGGTGATAGTACAAGGTACCATCCGTCATACACCGTACAGCGGTTTGCGGATAATGTATGTAGATGCAGAATTACACATTTAAAAAGAAAAAAGAGAGAGAGAGAGAAAGCTTCGACTCGAGACGGATTCGTTGGTTTCGCAGTCTCACAAACAAACTATCATCTACAAAATGTCATCTATCAATCAACCCTAGACCGCGAGCTACACTGTAGTTTGTCATCACAACCTAATATTATTTAATCTCTAACTAGAGAAGGGTTTCACAAATGTAAATGTATAAGCCACTCGCAACGTTACGGAAAGTTTTAGTTTCTTTGTTTGCCGACGTGACATCGCGCGTTTTGAATCTCTGTGAATATATCGACAAGTTCCAACGCTACTTTTTACAGTGTTACAGTCTTACAGTCGGGGTTTTTTAGCTGCAGGAGTTGTTAATACACTTTGGAAAAAACGACAGCTGTTTGTGGGAACGGTTCATCAAATGCCGACCACAGGTGTAGCGAACAGTCAATTGCCAGCCAGGGAGCCTCGTTAGCAGGAATACTCTCTCTTCCGTGCGCTGTAGTCGACTGACGTGTTTCGATGTTTGTTTAGGTGTAGCGTCCCAATACTACGGCGCAGTTGTCTGAAAATAAAAAATTAAACTTTTAACTCGAGGGAAGATTTGAACCAAGGACCTCTCGTCCCGCAGCTGCTCACGCTAACGACGGGACCACGGCGCTCCTGAGCTCAAATTATCCTTGATGTTGTCTATCTTGCACATGGACTACTGAGTTTGTATATTTTGCTTATTTTTTCATAGTTCCACACAACTTCTTCCTGTTTTCTATAAACACCAATCATCATCATCCTGTTTTCTCGATTGATCTCTGTTGTTTATCAACGCCTATCCACTGTGCCAACTTATAACTAAATCTGAGAGAGAGAGAGGGGGTGCGATGGGGAGGTTCCCTTGTAAGCTACCAAGTCAATCCAGTGAACGTAATTCCACCTTTTTCAGGTCTTATTTTAAGGTTTTCTATTCTCTATTGTAGTATTTGAGGATGGTCTTTGAAGACCGAAAACCAATTACGACTGTACCATAAAAAAGTAGAAAGAAACAATACCTTATCGGTCCACATCAACTGATTTTTCTTTAGCACTGAAAACCTTAGTACTTCTATTAAAGCTAGGTAAACAATGCTAGAAACATAAGCATTGGCGCAGTTTTTGAAAATGTACGGTTTCCAGTTGGTGCGCCGAGGCTGCTGGTTAATTAATTACCTTGATCATGTCGATCCTCTTGTCGAGGCCGACGACCTTGAGCCCCTTCTCGAGCAGCGCCCGTGCGGTGGCGGCGCCGATGCCGGAGTTGGCGCCCGTCACCAGGGCAACACGACCTGCGTACCGCTCCATCCTGACAGCAAGTGGCGCGGCGCAGCCCCTAACGCGGCGGATCTTTGCCTTCAGTGGGCAGGGTGCCCGCGTAGAGTCCGGCAGGGCAGCTCGTTATCGCCCAATCGCAGTCCATATTCCTCTCCGCCGGGGCGCAAACAGATCTGTTTGTCCGATGGACGCTTTCAGTGAAACGATGCGGACAGGTGCATTACTGTCCAGCAAGTTTCATCCTTAACGAGTAGCTTCTAAAACCTGGAAAAAGAACAAGTGCGCTTTTGGTTTTATTCACAACGACATTCGACCTGACCGCAACTATAAATAAATAAATAAATACGTATTTGTCCTAAACATAACGCGGGCGGAGCAAACTGGACTTTCGAAATGAAGGCACCATTCTACGAGGGGCGTTCAATGAGCAATGTAATACATTTTTTTCCTTTGTCAGTTTCGGTTCAAAACATCAAGAATTTGTTGAGGGTTATTGTAGAATATTCCCGCTTCACCTACTATAGTTCCACGAAGTTCCGATATGGGACGACGTTATACGTAGGGTTCAAAGTGTCATCTCTAACGGAGGTGCATTCCAAGGAGAGCGCTGTCGTTATGTTTCTTTTGGAGGAAAACCAGAGCTTCCAAGATATTCGTAAGCGCTTGCAGACCGTCTACAGAAGACTGGCAGTAAACAAAAGTACAAACCTGACCGAAGTCCCACCTGCTGGTTCGGTGCCAGTGGATGTGACTCATGCAGTGCTGAAACGAGCCGACATTCTCATTCGACGAATCACAGTCAAACACCTCGCTGCACAACTGAACATATCTGTTGTTAGTGTGGGCACCTTGTTGCCTTTCCTCATGGTGCAACGATCAACTCTGAAGTTTATTGCCGGCCAGGGTGGTCGAGCGGTTCTAGGCGCTACACTTTGGAACCGCGCGACCGCTACGGTTGCAGGTTCGAATCCTGCCTCGGGCATGGATGTGTGTGATGTCCTTATGTTAGTTAGGTTTAAGTAGTTCTAAGTTCTATGGGACTAATGACCTCAGAGGTTAGGTCCCATAGTGCTCAGAGCCATTTGAACCAATTTTTTGAAGTTTATTGTGCTGTCCTCTGGAAACTGAAGGAACGACTTCAAAGTTTTATTGCCACAAAAGTACAAACGACTTTCTCCTTGTCCATGACAACACGAAACGTCATACAAATCTGCGCACACAAGAGCAACTCACAAAACTTCACTAAACTCTTCTTCCTCATCCACTCTAAAGCATGGATCTCGCACTTTCCGAGTACCATCTGTTTGGTCGAATGAAGAATGCTCTCCGCAGGAAGCAGTAAGTGGATGATTGAGAGATGAATGATGCTGCAAAACGTTGGCTCCGATGTTGATCTGTAGGTGATACCATGCGGACACACAGACCCTCCCAGTAGGATCACGTAGGGCCCTTGCATTGGATGGAGATTATGGTGAGTAATAGGATTTTTTATCCAAAAGAGAGGGAAACAGCTTGATGTGCTGGAATGCTAAAGAAAACTAAACTGTCTTCAGAAATATGTGTTGCATTACATACTTAACGTTTCTCGTATTATTATCTCCTTTGAAACAGCTTTAGCCACTGGTCCATACAGCCAAGTACTAAATGTTAAACACGAAACAAATTTATGTACAGGGTGTCCCAGGAGGAATGCTCAGTTTTCAGGGATATGACAGGAACGACCATTTGAAGGGAAGAACTTTATATGAACAAACGCCCTATTCTGAATGGTTTCTGAGATAGAACTGTTTAATGTACAGTACTATTCTGCTTATGTGATAGTCAGTAAAATGTTGGGTTTACACGTGGACACTTATACAGCAGTTTGTGAACGTTACAACATGATCTTTACGGAGTATCAACTGATACGGAGCATCAGTTACGTATTTTAACAGACTGACGTTAAGCGTTATCGTACTCGTCACATTAAAAGTGTTGTACAGTTGACAATAAATTATAGGATATCTCAACGTCGGTTTCGTCATACATCTGCACTCTTCGGAGGACATGTTGAGTTGGTTGTCCGAATGCCTATCAACGTTCTCTAATGGGCGCAGCAGTGACCATGAAGCGACGAAGCAGTTCATCTCTCGTATTCACCCTTGGTTTGTACGCCTCACACCTCATCTAACCTCAAAAACAAAGATAAATCGCAATATCCCTGAATCTTGACCATTCATTCTTTTAAAAATAATCTCTTTATGGTTTTTGTCTTCCTCTGCTTCGTCTTCTTCTTCCTTATCGTTTCGTGTTCCTCTGTAGGTGGCACTATAAAAATATTTGGTGGTAAGTTCCTACGGGACCAAAGTGCTGAGATCATTGGTAGCTAGGCTTACACACTACTTAATCTAACCTAAACTAATTTACTCTAAGGACAACACACACACATTCCCGAGGGAGAAGTCGAACCTCCGACGTGGGGAGCAGCGCGAACTGTGGCAAGGCGCCCAAGACCGCGCGGGTACCCCGCTCGGCTCGGCACTATAATTCGGGTTTTGGCAGCGTTTGTGATTTCTGTCGCGTGCTCGTGACATTTATTTTAAATAGTGAATATTATAGTGCTTACGCTAGAAAAATAGTGGCACAGAGCATTTACAAACGTTTTTCTGATCTTAAATGCGCATATGATTTTCCGTCGTAAATGTAACTTACCCTTTGTTTCTACACCTCTAATAACCAAGAAGTGAACCTATGATATGAAAAGAATGCTTTCGTAATCTGTTTAAATCCTCTTTCACTGTAACTCCGAATTCAATGCTTGTTTTCTTATTGCTACAGATTCTCACTCGTTGCATTTTTAACTTTCAAATCATATGCACACCATTTTTATGTTCACGTTTGCAAAAAACTTAGCAACATTTTCTTTGTTAGCCCACTAATTTGTGGCTCCTCAAGGCCCGTGCAGCGAATGTTGCTTCGCATGCACCTCCGCAACAGGCGCCTGGATCATGCAACCATGCTGACAGCTGTTGATTGGAGACGGAGGCTGGAATTTGCACACCAAAACCGCAACTGAACGTCAGCAGAATGGCGACAGGCGGTCTTTTCATGTGAATCATGTTTTATGCTTCTTCGTACAAATGGTGGTTGGCCCTGCAACAATCGTCGGAAGTGTACAGGACGATGCGTCATAGTCTGGTGAATGTTTTCGTGGCATTCTTTGGGTAACATTATTTTCAAACCCCAAATGGAGCAACACAAGTATGCATCTATCCTCGGGGCCACGTCCACTCCTGCTTGCAGTTTGATTCTTCCTCGGAGCAACTGCGTCTACAGCAGGTAAATGCTGTATCCCCATGGTCACCAAACTCCCCGTATTTAAGCCAATCAAAATCTGTGGGACTGCTTCAATCGGGCTGTTCGCACTGTGTATATTCAACGGAAGAACATAGAGCAGCTGGTCACGGCACGGGAGTCGGCATGGCTCCACATCCTTGTCGATACCTTCCACAGAACCACTGACTCTCTGCCTGCACGTTTGCGCCACAAAAGGTGGTTATTCAGCTTTCTGAAAGGTGGTCACATAAATGTGAATGGATCGTCTATAGTCGTAAATATAAAGCCTATGCAAACTGTGTCATTCAGATTAGACTTTACCATAACATTATAAAATTAAAGGACAAGGTAATAAGTGTAAACATTAATTACTGTGAAAGATACCTTTTACAATAACTAATTTACAGATCTGACAGTTCAAAGAAATTAGAACTTCATGGAGTGAGAAGTAATGAATTTTTCCTTCGTGTAGTATTTTCGCCCCTTCTTTCTCTTTTCCCGAGCGAGGTAGCGCAGTGGTTAGCACACTGGACTCGCATTTTGGAGGATGCCGACTCAAACCCCTGTCCGGCCATCCAGATTTAGGTTTCCGTGCTCTTCCTAAATCTTTCCAGGCAAATGTCGGGATGGTTCCTTTGAAATGGTTCCTTCACCATTCTTAAGAGAATCCCAGCTTGTACTCTGTCTCTAATGACGTCGACGGGAAGTTAAACACAATCTTCCCAACTTCCCTTCGTTTTTTTTCTGTGTTTCACACACTCAAGTAAAAAATGCAGATGTCATCTTCAACTGTACTTTGAATTTGCCTTAACTGCAAGCCTTTTACACTTACCTCAGTACGGAAGGGATATAAGAGTGAGTGTTGTTGTACAGGAGTTGGACGAAAATAAAGAAACATCGCGCAAAATGCATGCTTTAACATAAATTCAGATCCTAGCTTAGGCTGCAAGTTGTGCCGCTCTATTTGACCACGGATGGGCACCTGTACAATGTCCGCAGTACGTGCAGAACGTTGCAAATGTCAGTCAGTGGTCAGAACAGTGTTCTATGTAGTTGTGAGGGCATTATGTCCTAGTGAAGTGCATGGCTGAAGCTATTTGCCACCTTGTTAACTGCGAACATTGCCTCACTGATTCAATGCTTCCTTCAAACGTAAGGGCAAAGAAGGACAGTAGTAACACAAGCTTTGTTGAAAGCTAAAGGCATAAATTACAAATGGTTCAAATGGCTCTGAGCACTATGGGACTTAACTTCTGAGGTCATCAGTTCTCTAGAACTTAGAACTACTTAAACATAACTAACCTAAGGACATCACACAACACCAAGTCATCACGAGGCAGAGAAAATGCCTGACCTCGCCGGGAATCGAACCCGGGAACCCTGGCGCGGAAGCGAGAGCGCTAACGCACGACCACGAGCTGCGGACGCATAAATTACATACCTGCAACATTCCACGTAAGTAAATCTTCAGCGATTGTCGCCATTCGGTTTGCTTCTAATCACGTCGACTGGCTGGCAGACACTAAGGATGCTAGTTCTGCAAGTTATACAACGATGACAAACACGCAAAATACTTTATCAGCATTTGTACCATGTAATCCATACAAGTAAATTGCAAATAAGAGGAACACAAACTCTATGGTTGCCATTATGTTTTGTATTATAAGCAGTGCGATGATACCTGAGTATGCTTCATTAAAAGATGAAATCATTTTTCTTAACATCATGTGCAAAACTAGAATCCCTACCACTCGGCTACAGGTATACAGTAAGACTGTCTGTGTGACACGAGTCTCACTCATTGTGGAAATTGACAAAGAGGTGGGCCTTCCAAGCAGGCTTATTAAACCTTGTTGTGCGCTATCCACAGACTGAAAGCGGAAGTCTGTCCCGACTGACTCGATAGCGATCGAAAACTTTTGCCTGTTATGATACATAGTGTTATGAACTGTAGCAAAACCGTGAATATGAAAACATTATCGATCAAAAAAGATAAGAGAAACATTTGTTTGGAAGGGAGATGAAAAGCGACACTGACAATAAAAAGAACAAGAACCGCTGATGGCATTATAGCAAGAATAAGCCTTACTTTCCCATCGTCTCTCTGGGGAAAACATCCGAGCAATCTGTCCACGTGCTGGAAGTCCTCAATGAATTCCATGAATGTTTTCTTGGGGTGACTGAGCAAAAGAATAATTGATCCGACTGTTCTAAATATCAACAGTGTGCTGGTAACGACACCTGGCAATGTAAAACGGTGCCAAAGTTTTGTGTCCGTTAAAAGAATCTCTTCCTGCAATCCTCTGAAACCTATGTAGAGGACGCCTGTCAACACGGCTAGGCTGCAGGAGCGTGTGCAGGGAGCTGCGCCATCGACAGAGTGGAACCCCAAAACTGGCAGACAGTAGCAGCAATGACTGCAGGCTCTCGGCAGCCACTCTCCGTCCCCACATACGTAGAGGTGAAACCGTCGCCCTCGGCTGGCTAATACGCACTGACTGCAACCAGGAGATTCAGCCGTACACTCAATTTAGTTAATGGGTAATCCTGCTTCTATGATGTAACAGTCTCAAAAAGTAATGAATGAGGACGATGTCTTCTTAAAATTACTAAAGAACATTGAGGTGTTTTGATGAAGTTTCTCCGACGACTATTCATAAAGTGTTCTAAGAGGTCAACACATTTATTTTCGTTGGAACTTACTTGTTATTCGATAATCAAATCGATTATAGCGATTGTAATTCCAGTAATGGACTCGTTGTTTTTTTATCCCATCTGAGAACTGCGATACTCAGTACTTCATTGGAGTGCTACAGTCATTATGAGGACTATAAATACTAATGTCTGACATGTGATAGCCAATGTAACTCAAGGCAGAGCAGGTAGCGTATTCTTTCTTATCACTACAAAAATCAGTCGGAGTGATAATGATAAATGAAGTAAGACAGATGGTAATTAAGTAGGGAATGTTTTCGCCCTCTAAAGACAGTGTACGTCATAGTAATTACAAGAACAAGCTGGTAGTTCTGGTAGTTAGCTAATTCATTTTAACGTGAATGATATTCGAAAATAGACTGAGAATTTAATCACAATAAAAAATAAGTGCACATAAACAACGATCGAGGTGTCATGAAAGTTGTGAATCATCGTTCACCAACGATAAACTGTGTTTGAGAGACCGCTATGCTTTGTCAATGGCAATGTGTTTTACCTTAGTTCATTCTGGTAAATTCTTAAAGATGTGCATCAAGAAGGCCGCATCTAAATTCCTGTAAAATTCTCCTCCAGGTCTGTTCATGCCGTAATGTTAATACCATGCAACTTATCTCCCGGATCCCATACAGTGTTTTCCATCCTTTGTACAGTCGATACATATTTCCATTTTTTACAACAATCACAACAAACATCGGTTACAAATAATCCTTAATCCCGTCATTGCTCTACCTAAAATGGACAAACCTGCTTCCAGAATCTGTTCTCTCTGGTCCTAATGCTGCTGTCTGTGGACGATTACTGTTAACTTGTCTTCTGCACTGTTTCATCACACTGTACATTCAGCGTGCCACACTTGTCTTGTATACGTATCTTTCGACAACACAACCCCACTCAGTAACGTATCAAATGAAAAATGCTTTTAGAATCTTATATTATTTTCTGACATCCAGTCCTCATTCATTGCATTATATTAAAAAATAAGCTAAAAAATACGTTGGGTCCAGTTGCGTGAGGACGAAGAATGCTGACAAAGACATGTCAGTAATTACACTTTTTAAAGACATTACAGCTCTTTTCAGAGGCTGATATCATGTCCCTTCTTCTACCTATTCTGTGGTGAAAATTAATAATTCAGACGACACAAAATTCTGACTTCACTTTTTTATTTTTTTTTGTCACCAGTCATCTGGCTGGTTTGATGGGGCCCGACACGAATTTATCTCCTGTGTCAACCTCTTCATCTTACAGGAGCACTTGCGACCCACGTCCTCAATTATTTGATGTATGTATTCCAGTCTCTGTCTTCCTCTACAGTTTTTGCCCTCTACAGCTCCCTCTAGTACCATGGAAGTTATTCTCTGATGTCTTAATAGATGTCTTATCATCATTCTCTTTATCAGTGTTTTCCACATATTTCTTTCCTCTCCTATTCCGCCCAGAACCCCCTCACTCCTCATCGGTCCACCTAGTTTTCAGCATTCGCCTGCAAGACCACGTCTCAAATTCTTCGATTCTCTTCTGTTTCGGTTTTCCCAAAGACCATTTTTCACTGCCACACAATTCTGTGCTCCATACGTACATCCTCAGAAATTTCTTCCTCAAATTAAGGCCTAAGTTTCATACTAGTAGACGTCTCTTGGCCAGGAATGTCCTTTTTGTGAGTGCTAATCTACTTTTCATGTCGTCCTTGCTCCGTTCGTCATTGGTTATTTTGTTGTCTAGGCAGCGGAATCTAGGCCTTCCTCATTTCTGCTACTTCTCATTACTTTTGTCTTTCTTAGATTTTCTCTCAATCCATATTTTGTACTCAATTACATTCCGCAGATCATGTAATTCCTCATCACTTTCACTCAGAACCGCAATGTCATAAGCGAATCATATCACTGATATCCTTTCACCTTGAATTTTAATTCCACTCCTGAGACTTTCTTTTATTTCCGTCATTGTTTCTTCAGTGTACATACTGAACAGTAGGGGTGAAAGACTGTATCTCTGTCTTACACTCTTTTGTTTTCGAGCAACTCGTTCTTGGTTGTCCACTCTAGTTATTTTCTCTCCTTAAGGTTTACGGCTATTTTTCTCAGAATTACGAACATCTTGCAGCATTTTACATTGCCGATCGCTTTTTTCGGGTTGACATATCTTATGAACGTGTTTTGAATTTCCTTTAGTCTTTCTTCCATTAACTATTTCAACGTCAGAATTGCCTCTTTGGTGCCTTTAGCTTTCCTAAGGGCAAGTTAATCGTCTTATAAATTTTTAAAACTTAACTGTGGTGAATATAGTACATCTAATTAAACTGAACGATGCGCCCGTTCGCCAGATTGGCAGGATTACGACATTCTCTTACTCCTTTAGTTCGCGGCTTGTGAACATCGAACGAATCTTACTGATGATCCGTGAGTGTGTATGCTGTCCACGATTATAACGCTGAACTAGTATGTCGACTTAAATCATTACTGTCTCAAAAGGATGGATGAAAATCATGTAACAGTGCGGTTACAGAAAAGAGAATTGTAACGTCTCACTCTGTTGCATCCACAGGTAATGAGTTCGTATTGAAATATGTCACTGCATGCCTAAAGCGTGTGTAAACGTCTCAGCCAAACGAAATGAACGACGGTTAGTTTTCAACAGCAGAAAAGGCGATTCCGCTGTAGTAACTGGTGCATGTAGAAACAAAATGCTCAAGAAAAGATTTTCATACCTCGAAGTAAATTGAGGAGGGAGCACGAGTTAAAGACACGCGTGATGTGTGCGGAGTCAAATACGGTGGTCACAGCTACTTACATTTACTTACGACAGACAGCTACTGCCACCAACATACGTCTTGCGTATCGGCTGCGAAGACAAGAAAAGAACCAGGACTTATACAGAGGCATGTAGACTGTCACTTTCCCCCACTCTGTTTGCTAGTTCAACAGAAAAGGAAAGGAATAGCAATAGTACAAGGTACCCTCTGCCATGTGCCGTGTGCGGACGTAGACTGATAGTTAATATCCAGTACGGGTATCACATTTGTTCGGGTTCATATACCAACATGGTTACTTTTAATACTCAACGTTGTTTCGTTTCTTTCTTCCTTCTCGATCTCCAGAATCGTTCATAATGAGAAGTAATGCCAGAAAGTATTAGTGTGGGTCGGTAATGTATGTATAAGAAACGTGTGCTGAAGGTAACAGTTAACACCATGCCCTACAGTGCAGCACAAAATTCTATGGACAACAAAGGATAACTAGTAGTTTTGCTCGGGAAAGGCCTCAAAGTTTTTAGTTTGTTTAGCTGTTAAACAGCTGAGATAGAACGTTGACTTACTACCGAAGTCACAAATCGAAAAGCGATGGAGTTAAGGAGTTAAGAGTCAGAGATAAACATACCAAGGGATAGTGTGCATCATATCCTTACTTCAAGGAACATCGAACTAGTATAGTACAATTATACTCTCTGGCAGACAGAAGTCCAGTCGAGGTCCCTGAAAAGTGTTTTAAATTTCTCCTTTACCACTCTCATACTGTCTACTGTCTATGTTATTGGTGAGAAAGAACATCAGCCGGCATGGCTTATGTAGTGCACTGAAGATGATCAACGCTTGCAACAGATCGCTATTTAGCCACTCTTCCCAAGTCGAACATTAGCAGTGCACAATAGGAGAAACGCCTGTTTCACAGCGAGATGGAAAACTTCGAGGACTACCCGGAAAACTTCATCCATTCTGATGTGGCAAGGGACGAAGCGTAGGAGGGGAACATAGCTGCAACTACACTGACTCGCGTAATGGAGTAGTGCGCCTAGATCTGTGACATCGAGAAAGCCGGATTTCTTCTCCTTAGCCTGCAGCGTCTGTTTCATATGACGTAACAATCAGACTTCCCGTCTTCCTCGAAACTCGTTCTTTTATAACAGGTCTTTCGTGGCGAAGAACCTGATTCCTGATACGTTTATAGCGAAATTTCCACCACGAAAGGTCTTGAAGATGAAGCGGCTGCCGGTCTGTAGTTTGAAATAAACTGATGGATCAAACTGATTAGAAAGTTTCGTGGAAACAGGGGTTTTGCGATGTCTCATCTGCCAGACAACTGTTAGCAGATATCTAAGATAAGATAGACGATAAATCCTTAATCTGAATACTTCTTACGCACGGAAGTTATAAGAAGGTAAAGTATAATAATTTTTCTAACAAATTTGTTTCAAGTGTTGTAGTACTCTATTTATAGTGTAACTGACTCAGTATACTGAGACGTTAAAACTACCGTCGTGAAATTAAAAGCATACTCGTCAGAATTAAGAATGCAAGAGGAACTCCGCTATTAAACGCAGGGGTCAGAGCAGATAGGTGGGAAGAGTACGACAAAAACCTCTACGAACGGGGGAACTGTCTGATGAAATGATAGAAGAAAAAATGCCAGTAGAAGTGGAACATACAGGGCATTTAATATTAATTTTGTAAGACTTAACAATAAAATAAGGAACAAAGGGACAGATAACACTTCTTCGCAATTTCTAAAATAATTGGGTGAAGTGGAAACCAAATGAATGTTCTAGTTGTGTAGAATCCGTGGGTCTTAAGACATACCGAAATATATTTGGAAACGTATCATCTACTCAATAAGGGCAAACAGCAAGGCAGGTAAGTGCGACAGCTATCGAAAAATCCGTTAAACAGCTCTTGCATATAAGTTGCCGACCAGGGTAATATACAGAGGAACGGAATATAAAATCTGGGAACTATTAGATGATGATCAGTTCGGCTTTCTGATGCGTTGAAAGTATTTGTTGACTTATAAAAAGTTTATGACAACGTAAAATGACGGAGTAAGTTCAAAATTCTGAAAAAAAGACGTATATGTTACTGCGAAAGACGGATTATATGTATTATGTATAAGAATCAAAAGAAGACAATAAGAACAGAATACAAAGAATGAAATCTTCGGATTAAAAAGGATGTAAGACAGGGATGCAGTCTTTAAACTATGGTGTTCAATCTATAGATTGAAGAAACCACGACGAAAATAAAAGGAAGGTTTAAGACTCGAAGAGAAGATCCATCATTGCCAAGATTTCCTGATGACATTGGCATATTCAATGAAAGTGAAGACGAGTTGCACAACATGTTGAGTTGACTTAACAAATTAATGAATAGGGAACATTGGCTGAGGGTAAAGCGATGAAAGACAAAAGCAATAACTAGTAGCAGAAGTGAGATTAGAGACAAACTTAACCCCAACATTTGCGACTATGGACTAAATTACGTAATTCTACTACCCTGAAAGAAAATTAACACTGACAGGACGAGACAAGGCGGATATAAATGGGAGATTATCACAGAACGGGTTCCCGGGTTCGATTCCCGGCGGGGTCAGGGATTTTCTCTGCCTCGTGATGACTGGGTGTTGTGTGATGTCCTTAGGTTAGTTAGGTTTAAGTAGTTCTACGTTCTAGGGGACTGATGACCATAGATGTTAAGTCCCATAGTGCTCAGAGCCATTTGAACTATCACAGAAAAAGAAGCTATTCCCGGTCAAATGTAGTTTACTTGTACTAAACACAGGCTTTAAATTGAGAGGAAAAGTGTCTGAGAATGCACTTTTGGAGCACAACTTTGCATTTTAGTTAACCATGGACTGTGGAAATACCCTAAAATGAGACAATCGAAGCGTTTGTGATCTGATATTACAGGGGGTTTCTGAAAATTTGGTAAAATGATAAGATAAGGAATGAGGAGGGTCTAGGGCAGAATCGGTAAAGGAAGGAACATACTGAAAACACTAACAAGAATAAGTGATCGGGTAGTAGTACATGCATTAAGATCACAAGGAATATTTTCCATAGGTGAACCGTGCAACGTCCGATATCTCGCATCACACTCTCACACTCGTTATCTCTGGCCGGAGAAGAGGGTGCGACGCGTGGCGGGAGTGAGTCGAGACGGTGAGAGCGACTTAGCAGTTACCGGCGCGGTGCGAGGAGAGAGACAGGAGGTAGCTTAAATGAGACTGCAACGGTAGAGTGGGTAACTGTTGTGGCCATGTGGGCCTCTTCTGTAGACCTGTGGGTTCATTGCCTTATGTTGGCGATAGAGGAAGGCGGCATAAACGGATTCTACATCTACATCTACATCCATACTCCGCAAGCCACCTGATGGTGTGTGGCGGAGGGTACCTTGAGTACCTCTATCGGTTCTCCCTTCTATTCCAGTCTCGTATTGTTCGTGGAAAGAAGGATTGTCGGTATGCCTCTGTGTGGGCTCTAATCTCTCTGATTTTATCCTCATGGTCTCTTCGCGAGATATACGTAGGAGGGAGCAATATACTGCTTGACTCTTCGGTGAAGGTATGTTCTCGAAACTTTGACAAAAGCCCGTACCGAGCTACTGAGCGTCTCTCCTGTAGAGTCTTCCACTGGAGTTTATCTATCATCTCCGTAACGCTTTCGCGATTACTAAATGATCCTGTAACGAAGCGCGCTGCTCTCCGTTGGATCTTCTCTATATCTTCTATCAACCCTATCTGGTACGGATCCCACACTGCTGAGCAGTATTCAAGCAGTGGGCGAACAAGCGTACTGTAACCTACTTCCTTTGTTTTCGGATTGCATTTCCTTAGGATTCTTCCAATGAATCTCAGTCTGGCATCTGCCCTACCGACGATCAACATTATATGATCATTCCATTTTAAATCACTCCTAATGCGTACTCCCAGATAATTTATGGTATTAACTGCTTCCAGTTGCTGACCTGCTATTTTGTAGCTAAATGATAAAGGATCTATCTTTCTGTGTAATCGCAGCACATTACACTTGTCTGCATTGAGATTCAATTTCCATTCCCTGCACCATGCGTCAATCCGCTGCAGATCCTCCTGCATTTCAGTACAATTTTCCATTGTTACAACCTCTCGATACACCACAGCATCATCTGCAAAAAGCCTCAGTGAACTTCCGATGTCATCCACCAGGTCATTTATGTATATTGTGAATAGCAACGGTCCTACGACACTCCCCTGCGGCGCACCTGAAATCACTCTTACTTCGGAAGACTTCTCTCCATTGAGAATGACATGCTGCGTCCTGTTATCTAGGAACTCCTCAATCCAATCACACAATTGGTCTGATAGTCCATATGCTCTTACTTTGTTCATTAAACGACTGTGGGGAACTGTATCGAACGCCTTGCGGAAGTCAAGAAACACGGCATCTACCTGGGAACCCGTGTCTATGGCCCTCTGAGTCTCGTGGACGAATAGCGCGAGCTGGGTTTCACATGACCGTCTTTTTCGAAACCCATGCTGATTCCTACAGAGTAGTTTTCTAGTCTCCAGAAAAGTCATTATACTCGAACACAATACGTGTTCCAAAATTCTACAACTGATCGACGTTAGAGATATAGGTCTATAGTTCTGCACATCTGTTCGACGTCCCTTCTTGAAAACGGGGATGACCTGTGCCCTTTTCCAATCCTTTGGAACGCTACGCTCTTCAGTAGCGTGGCCAGTAGCGCAATTCTTAGTCGTTAAAATAGCGAAACAAACTGCTCCTTCATCAGGATTGAGTTTGGACCGTCCGGTCAGCAGTACGGCATCCGCAGTTAGTCTGCGGATTTCTTCCGTGGGACATTGTTCTGGAAAGCAGTTTACTCTCGAGCAACCGGGAGCACGTTCGCCCTCTACAAGCTCCCTCGTCTCCGCCGTCACCTTTCTGCATTATGCCGTGTGACCAACTTCAAGAACACTCATTCTTGGAAATATTCGGCGTTAAGCCGTCTGACACGATATCATTGCGTATGTGTGTGTGTGTGTGTATCCTTTCGCAAGTGGTCGTTTGCAGTACCATCAACAACGCCCGTCTTAAATTTAATTTCTGTGTTACCTAGAGTTGCAGATTACACTAACGTTTGAATTGCAATCACTGCTCAGCCGTCCTAACTTGAAGTGGTATTGACGTATATATTTGTAGAGTTTGTTTCCTGTTATAAAGAGGAACCATTGCTACGTGGATCGCGTACATTAGACTACTGTTTGACATCAAAAGGTGTTTCCTGTGTACCTTAAGTTTTGTGAGATCTTGGTGGCAATTATATTTTGGTAACGGTTCCATAAGCATGATTTGTTCTTAATTGCGAGTTGTTTGTGGTTACTCCTGTTCGGTTCCTTCGTACCAGAGCCCAAGTTTTGAAACTGTTTGGTTATCACTCGTGCTGCCTTTCGTGGAATTCTACGTAGTAGTTAATGAACGCTTTAAGCCTTCGAGTTAGCTATTTTCTTGCGTTGCCTTGCTGGCTGTCCAGCGCTTAAGTAGCCATTTAAGATTATAAACTTTGAAAAGAACTAATAGCGGTTTCTGGCCGGTAGCGCAATTCTTAGCTGTTAAAATAGCGAAACAAACTGCTCCTTCATCAGGCTTAAATCGTTTATTAATGCTGTGATGTCATCTTCTGCGTCTATGTGGGGCCAGTCTTGAGGCTTGCCTTTGTTTAATGACTTATTACATTTTGAAACTTTTAAGAATATAACAATTCCAATCCCAAAGAAAGCAGGCGTTGATAGATGTGAAAATTACCGAACTATCAGTTTAATAAGTCACAGCTGCAAAATACTAACGCGAATTCTTTACAGACGAATGGAAAAACTGGTTGATGCCGACGACGGGGAAGATCAATTTGAATTCCGTAGAAACACTGGAACACGTGAGGCAATACTGACCTTACGACTTATCTTAGAAGAAAGATTAAGGAAAGGCAAACCTACGTTTCTAGCATTTGTAGACGTCGAGAAAGCTTTTGACAATGTTGACTGGAATACTCTCATTCAAATTCTGAAGGTGGCAGGGGTTAAATTCAGGGAGCGAAAGGCTAGTTACATTTGTACAGAAAGCAGATGGCAGTTATAAGGTTCGAGGGACATGAAAGGGAACCAGTGGTTGGGAATGGAGTGAGACAGGGTTTTACCCTCTCCCCGATGCTATTCAATCTGTATATTGAGCAAACAGTAAAGGAAACAAAAGAAAAGTTCGGAGTAGGTATTAAAATCCATGGAGAAGAAATAAATACTTTGAGGTTCACCGAGGACATTGTAATTCTGTCACAGACAGCAAAGGACTTGGAAGATCACCTGAACGGAATTTCCAGTGTCTTGAAAGGAGGATATAAGATGAATATCAACAAAAGCAAAACAAGTATAATGGAATGTAGTCGAATTAAGTAGGGTGATGCTGCGGGAATTAGATTAGGAAATGAGACACTTAAAGTAGTAAAGGAGTTTTGTTATTTGGGGAGCAAAATAACTGATGATGGCCGAAGTAGAGAGGATATAATATGTAGACTGGCAATGGCAAGGAAAGCGTTTCTGAAGAAGAGAAATTTGTTAACATCGAGTATAGATTTAAGTGTCAGGAAGTCGTTTCTCAAAGTATTTGTATGGAGAGTAGCCATGTATGGAAGTGAAAAATGGACGATAAATAGTTTAGACAAGAAGAGAATAGAAGCTTCCGAAATGTGGTGCTACAGAATAACGCTGAAGATTATATGGGTAGATCACATAACTAATGAGAAGGTATTTAATAGAATTGGGGAGAAGAGGAGTTTGTGGCACAACTTGACCAGAAGAAGGGATCGGCTTGTAGGACATGTTCTGAGGCATCAAGGGATCACCAATTTAGTACTGGAGGGCAGCGTGGAGGGTAAAATTCGTAGAGGGAGACCAGGAGATGAGGATAGAGTAGCATGGAGAGCTGCATCAAACCAGTCTCAGGACTGAAGACCACAACTACAACAACATTCTACTTTGTTTTTATCGTGTGTGACAGTTATGTTATTTCTGTCTTTGCGGGGTCCTGTAATGCTTAGAGATGTAGTCTTGTCGTTGTAAATATCTTAGACACTTAATTACGTCGGGAATAACTTTGCAGACGTCCGGAGCTCAAGAAAACTGGTCAACATTTTGCTTTCATTGCTTGTTGTCATTTGGAGGTAACTGGACCTCGGGTAAGGTCCGGCAATGGTTGTGAATGTCCATGTACGTGATATTATGGTATTTATGTTTTAGAGAGGCGGTCCCTGCATGCTGGTGTGACTGTCTGTAAGATCTCCCTCAAGTTTGAGCCGCATCGGGGCGTGTTATTAGCCACTGAGAGGCTTAGTCGTAATCAGAAATCGCTTGTGTACAAATTTTTCCTGTTTTTGCTACGTGCTTAGCTAAGCTGAATAACTTGTTTTAACCGGTAACGTTTTCAGTGATTTTCCTTAACAACTAAGAACATAGATAATTCAAATAGTGTTTCAGTGAGGATAAATTACGGCAAAAGATGTTTTTTTCCTTTTTTTTCCTTGTTTTCCTTGTTTTTCAGGGATTGTGTGGTATGGTGTGAGTTTGCAAAAGTGCTGGGTGGGGAGGTCAACTTTTGGTAGCCGAGAAACCTGAAATTTTGAGACTTCTTCGAGTTTTCTGCTTGTATCTCGAAAACTTAATACTGTGGAAACAACCGTTGGTTAGTGAAATACAGGGCAACACCATACGCCGATGAAGGAAAAAAAATTAAAATTGATGCCATAGTTCGATTTTTCTGGGGATCCAAAAAGCAGCAAATATTTTTCCAACTTTGGCAAAATGTGTGTTTCACCGAATTTATATGTGTTGTAACTTTCCAACATCAACATTTATCAATAATTCCCTGTCTAAAAATTGTAGAGCATCAATCCATAAGTTCCAAAAGCAGTTCTAGACAGTTTTGAAATTTTTTTGACTAATAAATGAAGATTGACGTAAACCTTAAATTCACACTACTAGGTTTACGCACTTCTTTAATGTCTACAAGTCTGTCTTCATTCTGAGGCTGTACTACGCCATTTGGGTGCAGTTGAAGCTGGTTTTAAGGAATTTTTTGAAAATTTGAACCATGAGCCATATGGAAGTTCCATCTGCCGAAGACTAAAAAGGGGTAGCCCATATTATCGGCACGGTAAATTTCTTGTGACTAGTTTGCCGAACTGTCATCGCCCTTGGAAAATCTGCGCAAGAAGAGAGAACCATTTAAGTTGACGGAAAGCCAGCAGGCCGCGTTTGATGCTCTTAAAACAACGACGAGCGACGCTCCTGTTTTGGCAATACCAAATTTCTAACAGGCCTTTATTGTCCAGAGATGCCCCCCACTCGGATGTTGCTGCAGTCTTGCTCCAAGAACAACTCAGGGAGCGCCAGTCTCTAGTTTAGGCCTGTCTCTCGCCGAGAATTATTCCACCTATGAGTTGGAAGCATTAGTGGTATTGATGGCGACTGAAAAATTTGGTATTTAGAACATCGGGCGTTTACCCTGGAAACAGATAACCAGGCGGTTAGTTGTGACACGACCTCATAAGACCAGACATGACGCTAGCTGGGCTGTTGAATCTTGGTGTTTCGTTTGTCTCTGCGCCATATAAGGGGCTAAGATAATGTGGTAGTAGACGCCCTCAGCCGAACGTTAGAAGAGGAACACCGTCCCCCTGAGGCTTAAGAGGGGCCTGAGGTCGTGGGGGCCGTTCCTGCAGAGATGTCAGTCCCGTTTGGTGGCGTGAAGGAACAGCAAGGTTAGATCCTATCATATGTCAATAGAGATTTGGTGAGGAAGTACCTGTTATGAACTCCACAAGGGGCTTATATCTCACTGGATGTGCAATGATGGGGAGGTGAAAATCTGCCTCCCTACGGCTTTGGTACCAGCCGGCTTTAGGTACTACTAGTCAGTGATAGGGGTTAACCTCTGGACTTATAAGACGATCCCAAAATTTAGGGAGTGCCTGAAATATCGTGAAGATCATTACCCAGTGTCCGGCTTGCAAGGTCGCGGAACCCAATCCTGATGTGCTCATGGGACTGTTGCCGTCCATCTGACCTGAGAAACCTATGGAATATTTGTTCGTCGATTACGTGGGGCCTGCTCCCGCATCCAGAGTGCTCATCGGTATATTTTTATCGCGGTGGATGGGTTCTCGCGGTTCATTTGTTTAGTGTCAAGTGGGGGAGTAATGGCGAGGCAATGTATCCGACGTCTCGCAAAGACATTTTCCTTGCTTGGTCCTCCTAGCGCAATGATTAGGAATAATATGCCTGCTTTCCTGTCGAGAGAATTTTGAAAGTTTTGCTTTCAGAATGGAGTCAAAATGCAAACAAAACCCCTAATTACTCTTAACCTTGCTTCGCAGAGTGCATTAATAGAAACCTGAGCTCGGCCTTAATCATTTTTCTTGCCGAGTACCAACGGTGTAGGATCGTTCCTTAACCTGGGTAAATCTCGCGTTTACCAATGCTAATCGCAAGACGCATAAGGTGACACCGTCTTCCCTCACATCTGCGTACTCTCTCAATTCCTTGTTATCTAACCTCTGCTCCATCCAAGACCTGTTTCCTGAGAAGATCATTCCAATGTGTCTGAGGGATAACTGGTGTAGGGCGAGCACCAATATAGAGCGGGCGGATGAGAGGGAAGCGTCGCAGTGTAAACGCGGCTGGCGTACCAGTACTTATAAACTCGGCAGCTTTGTATACATCATGGACTGTTACGGACGGCGGCGTACCTGAAAGGGTTCAAAGAAGTTGACACCACTTTTAGAGGGCCTTGTAAAGTACTCCAAGTGCCTATTAATCACCCTCCAGACCGTGTGTGATTACCGAGGAACACTTGAGTCAGTTAAGGCTGGAATTTCTGTGTAATACACCTAGTGTTAGTGAACCCCTCCCCTGGGGTGTAGAACCCTGTGATTGAGAGGGTGGGGGGGGGGGGGAAGGGGAAGCAGTGTTATACCGCGTTCGATATCTCGCGTCACGTTTTCCCACACATTATCTTTGGCCGGAGAAGAGGGCGCGAGGTGTGGCGCAAGTGAGCAGAGAGAGTGAGAGCAACTGAGGCAGTGCCCGGAGTAGGCGGCGAGAGGATGTAGCTTAAACCTTTGTTTCCTGACGGTACTTAAAAGTACCAGTAAGTTTTGACTCTCATTATTTTCTCGTGGTGCAGTTTCGTGATCTGAGAGCCTGTCGGTACGTAACAGTAACTCTGCTCTACTGTTTCATAGATGTTATTGTGCAATACATAGACCTCTCTGGCGGTCAGAGCTTAAAGTTGTTTTTCGCGCGCTGCTGTGAAAACAGAAGATTGTATGTGCTTGTTTCCATGGTGTTGCCTAAATTTGTGCGCAATTTATTGAAACTTCCGTTGAGTTTCCCATTGCACGTACTTATCTTCTTTGTTTTCTTATAATAGTTTGTACATTACGTTACATGTGAATGAGATAAAGTGAAAAATATAAGGCGGACTTATTAGTACCGTCAGGTTGTGTGAACACTTTTTGTAGCAACAATGCGTTACCTCTCACTAGTTGTTCTGTCCACTTTTTCTCACAAAGAAATCGGTAAATACATTTGCCTGTGGAGCAATTAGAACAAACAGGAAGGTTTGCCAGGCAATTTACCTAAAGAAAAATGTCCAAATCAAATCACAGAGAGTCATCTTTAGACCTAACAGTATTTCAATGGAAGGAAAATAATGTAGTGTATTTTGCGTCAAACTTCCATGGCACTGAACAGAGCGTAGTGACAAGAAAACAGAAAGATGGAACTAGTATGACTATACCATGTCCAGTTATTGTATGTGATTACAATAAAAACATGGGTGGTGTGGATCATGCAGACAGATTACGTTCAACTTATGGTCTTGACAAGCGATCAAAAAAATGGTGGCACCGTCTCTTCTGGGGAGCAATAGAAATTGCTTTTGTCAATGCTTACGTCATTTTCAGTGATCTACATGGGGCACTGCCACTGCTGGAATTCAGGCGTGCTGTGGCACTAGGGCTAATGAATGAACAGCAAGTGCCAAATCTCAAAAAGAGAAACTCTGGTAAAGATGAAATAACTCTCCCAAATAGAAGGAAGGATAACTTTTATGTTCCGAAGGATGTACGTCGTGGCAACAGAGGAAACCATTTTGTAGTGTTCAGTTGTAAAAGAGGACGATGCGAAATGTGTGCGAAAAATAAAATTCAGCCGAGACCACATTCACAATGTAGTACATGTAAAGTGTATTTGTGCTGCAATGAGAAAAAGAACTTTTTCCTACAATTTCATGAGGTATCTCTAAATATGTGATATGTATATACTGTCAAAAATGTATAGCTAAGTTACTATGTATTGTGAAGTTGCTCTAGAATAAATCTACGTGAAATTTAAAAACAATTCAGAAATATCATATTTCCGTTAATTAATTTTCTAATGTAAAAATATTTAATATTTATGTGGAATAAAGTACAACTTATAAAAATTGGAGCATTTTTCTGCGCATGTTGTGATTCTGTCCATGGAGTCTGACGGTACTTCTGAGTACCAGGAGAGAAAAAAGTTGTGAAAAATAAAATAAAATTTTACAAAAAATCTTACCGTTATTTGAGGCCACAATAGCATAAATTCTGCAAAGAAAATGTTAGAAAGTAAATTTTTTCTTATGTCAGGAAACAAAGGGTTAACGGAGGCGGTAACGGTCGAGTCGGTCAGTGTTGTGGCCATGTGGGTCTCTTCCATAGATCCGTGGGTTCGTTGCCTTGTGTTAGCTCGAGTGCACGGGGCCTCCTTTGTTGGTGGTAAACGGACTGAGTTGGCGCCGTCCGGTCAACAGGACGACATCCTCCGTTAGTCTATGGAATTCTTCCGTGTGATATCGTTTTGGAAATCTGTTTAAACCAGAGCAAATAGGAGCACGTTTGACCTCTGCAAGCTTCTTCGCCTCCGCCGTCATCTTTCTGCATTATGCCAGGGGAGCAACCTCGAGAATATTCTTTGTTGTAAATGTTCATGTTCGGCGTTAAGCCGCCTGACACGGTATCGTTGTGCGCGTGTGTACTCTTGATGGTTCAAATGGATCTGATCACTACGGGACTTAACATCTCAGGTCATCAGTCCCCTAGAACTTAGAACTACTTAAACCTAACTAACCTAAGGACATCACACACATCTATGCCCGAGGCAGGATTCGAACCTGCGACCGTAGCGGTCGCGCGGTTCCAGACTGAAGCGCCTAGTACCGCTCGGCCACTAGCGGCTGGCCGTGTGTGCTCTTTCGGAAGACATCGTTTGCAGTAACATCAACAAGTCCTTTCTTCCATTTAATTTTGAAACTTCTGATTCCGTGTAGCAACATTAACGGTCTAAGTGGAATCACTGCTCAGCCTTCCTAACTTGAAGCAGCACTGACGTACATATTTGTAGAGTTTGTTTCCTTTGATAAAGAGGAACCATTGACAAGTGGATCGCGTGGTTTGGTGGATCGTTGACCTTAGGAGGTGTTTCCAGTGTGCCTTAAGTTTTGTGAGACCTCGCTGACAAATATACAGGGCTATTACAAATGATGGAAGCGATTTCATAAATTCACTGTAGCTCCATTCATTGACATATGGTCACGACACACTACAGATACGTAGAAAAACTCATTAAGTTTTGTTCGGCTGAAGCCGCACTTCAGGTTTCTTCTGCACTCGAGAGCGCAGTGAGACAAAATGGCGACAGGAGCCGAGAAAGCGTATGTCGTGCTTGAGATGAAATGCACTCACATCAGTCAGTCATAACAGTGCAACGACACTTCAGGACGAAGTTCAACAAAGATCCACCAACTGCTAACTCCATTCGGCGATGGTATGCGCAGTTTAAAGCTTCTGGATGCCTCTGTAAGGGGAAATCAACGGGTCGGCCTGCAGTGAGCGAAGAAACGGTTGAACGCGTGCGGGCAAGTTTCATGCGTAGCCCGCGGAAAATTGGCTCATGCCACAACTGGAGACCGACAGCGCCGACTTCATCTTTCAACAGGATGGTGCTCCACCGCACTTCCATCATGATGTTCGGCATTTCTTAAACAGGAGATTGGCAAACCGATGGATCGGTCGTGGTGGAGATCATGATCAGCAATTCATGTCATGGCCTCCACGCTCTCCCTACTTAACCCCATGCGATTTCTTTCTGTGGGGTTATGTGAAAAATTCAGTGTTTAAACCTCCTCTACCAGGAAACGTGCCAGAACTGCGAGCTCGCATCAACGATGCTTTCAAACTCATTGATGGGGACATGCTGCGCCGAGTGTGAGAGGAACTTGATTATCGGCTTGATGTCTGCCGAATCACTAAAGGGGCACATATCGAACATTTGTGAATGCCTAAAAAATTTTTTTGAGTTTTTGTATGTGTGTGCAAAGCATTTTGAAAATATCCCAAATAATAGAGTTATTTTAGAGCTGTGAAATCGCTTCAATCATTTGTAATAACCCTGTATTTGGGTAACGGTTCAGTAAACAGTCTTAAATCCGAGTTGTGTGGCTACTCGAGTTCTGTTCACTCTTGCCGGAACCCAAGTTTCGTGTCAGTCTGGTTGTCATGCATGCCGTCCTACGCGGGTTTGCACGACATAGTTAATTGGTGCTTCAAACCTTCGACTTATTTTGTCATGTTGCCTTGTTTGCGGACCTGTTCCTACGTCGCCATTTGAGATTGTAAACTTTGAGAAAAATTAATAACGGTTTCTTTAAGCTTGCCTTTGTTTAATTATTTATTACGTTTTGAAAGTTATCCAGATTGGCGTTATCATGTGTGAGTGGCATGTTAATTCTCATTGCGGGGTCCCATGATGTTTAGAGTCGAAGCCTAGTCGTTGTATCTTCGAAATTTAATTAGGTCGGAAATAGTTTTTTTCAGGTCTGGAGGTCAATAAAATTTGCCGACCTTTCGGATTGTTTTGCTTGATGGCTCTTGAAGCTAATTGGACCTCAGGAAGTGTCACTCAATGGTTGTCAGTTTCCATGTATAAGATCTGATGGTATTTGTTTTAGGGATGCGGACTCTGGACAGTGGGGTACCCGCTTGTGACACGTCTCGAAAATTTGTTCGACGTCGAGGAATGTTAATAGCCGATCAGTGGATTACTTGCAAGCAGAGTTTACCTATGTACACATTTTTCCTGTTCTTGCTATGTACTTCGCTATGTTGGATTATATTCATTCAATTTCGTTAAGAAAATAACAAGAACACTAGTCGTTCACGTAATTGTTAACCTTTGAATAATGTTCCTTCAATAAGTCTTTTAAATCAAAGCATTGGTTTTGTGATTTGGTGTGACACACTTTTGTCATTCTATATTTGAAGTCTGTATTGTCAATTTTTATAATCACTGTGGGGGAAAGTCTAGCGTTTTAACTGATTTGCTTGTTTTGTGTTCAATAAATGTTTTTTAAAACTTATTGGTACCACGACTGATGTTCAATCACCGTTTGTCCAATCCTTCCAATCCCTAAGCAACCGAGCACGGTAAACACATGGCTGAGGAGGATAACGGTAGAAGGAAAAAGAGAATGCAATATATTCAACAAATAGAGGATGGAAGTGTCACTGTAAGAGGAAGTGGTTAGCACAATACAAAAATTTGTGGAGGGCAGCGTCAAAGCAGTTAGAACACTATTAAAATATGTAAAATCCTAACGGTGTTTCTTTTTGGGATGACCGTATGCTAGCATAAATACCACTGCTTCCCTAGAAGCGATAAAATAGTGTCCCACTGACACTAGTGTTAATGGTGTCAGTACTTCCACCAAAAAATTTTCGAAATGTCTAACCACGTTCATTACCGTCATAGGAGGCTTACAAAGGCCACATTCGTAACTCTCAGATGTCACTGGCGCTATCAGGTTCCCAGAGATGCCCTACTGACATGATAATCTACTGGCCATTAAAACTGCATCAGTATAATGAATGAAAATAACGTTTTTATTCATTTTTCTTATAGATATCATATGGGTGAGAAACGATTAAACTTTTAGGTAAGTGGCGGAATACCAAGTGCGTAAATCAGTACACAAAGCTGCCACTTCTGGCAAGAATAATGGCTATGAGTTGGGCTTAAAGCAGAATTCAGCTGATTCCATTCAGTTTCATTTCTATAAAAGCGTTCATCGACTGTAGTGCCTGGTGAGTTATGTCATGACAGTTTCCAAAACCCCAAGATCTGATGTTTTAAATTGGTGAGAGGCCTAGAGAACCTGTTGCGCAGAGAAGTAGCCAATCACATTTCGGGTCGAGATTAGTCAGGACAGCAAGAGCGGAGTAGTGCCTTTTGTTACCTAGTTTAGAGATGAATCAGACTTCGATAACGAGATTCATCTGATCAAACGACACGATTCCATTGATCATCAGCCCAAACTCGGTGATCCCATGCATACTGTAATCATTATTGACGACGTTTTGGGTCATCATGGGAAGATGTAGGGATTCTCCGTTGTGGGGCACCATATGCAACACACTGCACTGAACCGTGTGCTCCAAAACACTTGTGCTTGCGCCAGCACTGTGCATTGTCCTCAGATCTGACCCAGATCGTTTCCTACCCTGCTTTAAAGAGCATGCAAATCTCCGGTCCCAATGTTCTGCGATGAGTTATGGACGTCCAACTTCTTGACTCCTATTCGTGGTTTCAGCATTCTTCAACCACATACCGTAGATGCTCAAGACAGTAGCACGCCAAAAATCGTCCAGCTTCGCCGTTTCGGATATGCTCGCTCCCAGGCACTGGAAGCTTAAGTCGGCGGAATTCCTTATTTGCGCCACTTGTCGCTGCCAGAATGAATCCCCATTCGTCCCTGGTCCTCTCGTATACTTTCCTTGCAGCGTCACGTGCCCTAATCGCGACCAGGCAGCATACAACCTCGCGTTAGGTATTGGTCGTAATGTTTTGGCTCATCAAGAGAAGTTCTTCGCCCAGAAGACGATGTCTATCACACTCTGGGTAATTTCGTTCTCCTGAAGCCTCTACACATGTATATTGCTGTAGAGTGCTGCACGCAGAATAGTAACTTACGTGAAAAGGTGATGTTTTGCCGTTCTAGTGTCCTGTTTCGTTGCTGAGCACGCAACTGCCGGTAAACTTTTTCCGTTACCCTATCATCGGAAATGAAACCGGTTTTTGCGGTGCTGATGTCCCATGTATTCCAAACGTCGTCAGAGTGTTATTGTCGATACGTGTGTTACTTGTAACTAACCCACGTTCTGACCTTTGGTACGTAACGTTGCAGTATACGTCTGCACATGCCAGCGCCAGTCTCGTGGGGCTGCTGAGATTCTGGATGGCTAGGAGTTGGGCCATCCTGAACCCACTACTTCTACAAACGCATGAAAGTCACGCAACGTCTGACAACGTCAATAGCAATGCCGCGTGAGAGGCTTCGCAGACGTGCCCTGGCGCTAATATGATCTCAGCCCTACTACGTGACACGTATGTTCATTAATGCCGCAAGAAAATTATACTGGCCATGATGCATAGTCAAGACGTAATACTGTCAGAGAGTAAGCACGCATGTCGCAAAGATGACCGACCATTGGATGTGACATGTGAAGCCTTCTGAGTCGAATGAGGCATTTACGATGTGTGTAGACAAATAAATGTGCCTGTAGCTTTAGTTTGTGTAAGAACTGATATTTTGTTTCGCCTGAAAAATGCTAAGTATAGTAATAGAGCAAAGATTTGTCGTGAAGTATCACATGAAAGTTGGAGAAACGGTACTGTAACGCATCTTTCACTAAAATTTGTGTACGGCTAAGACTGTTTATCACGTATGCGAGTTTTTGAGTGGTTCAGGAGTATCCAACACGACCGAGAAGGTGCTGAAGATGACTCAGGTCCGGGACGCCTTTTAGTATCCAAAACGGGTGACATTATCGAAAAAGTAGGTAACCCATTTCGATCTGGCCGTCTGTTGAGTATTCGAACCTTGCTGATACCGTAGGAATTTACAATGAAATTTTACGTATCCAGTTCAAGATGAGGAAAGCGTATATGAAAGTGGTGCTAAAAATTTTCACGAGCGAACAAGAAGAAGTTCGTAAAAAGATTGCACTGACTGTTTGAATACAATTTAAAATGATCCTGATTTCTTGGAAAGAGTGATAACGTATGACCAGTCTTGATATTTCACTTATGGTCCAAAAATAAAACGCAGGTTCATGCAATTGAAGGGCCCAACTTCACCTAGAGCGACAAAAAACTCAAATGAAAAATTCAAGATTCAAAGCGATGGTGATTGTTTTTAGATATTCACAGAATTCTGTTTCTTCACTCTGTTGCTGAAGGTAAAACTATTAATCAACATTACTACCTTAAGTTCTTGCTGAACTCTGTGAGAAAATAAGAAACAACCAATGCCGTATTGTCTGCTATGAGACTTTTAGCAAAGTACAGCATCCCACTGTTAGATTACCCACCTTATTCGCCTGACCTACCACCATGTGATTTTTATCTGTTCCTCAAGGTCAAATCTGCATTAAAGGAAAAAAGTATTCAGACCGCTGAAGACGTGATAGAAAAATAGGCATGCATCATTTAAAAGGCTGAAAATGGAAGACTTCCACCATTGTTTCTATTAATAGAATATTCGAACGAAGCGTTGGACGTAAATATGCAAGTTCTGGAAATAAAATATTTTACAGCAGCAGACCCATTATTTTATAGCCACCCCTCATTATTTCTTAGCTCAGAAATTCAAGCAGTACTCAGATGCTTCGGTTTTTGTGGACCTGATGTTACCGTCGAAGGTGTAACAATTGCGTTCTTGAAACTTCCTGGCAGATTAAAACTGTGTGCCCGACCGAGACTCGAACTCGGGACCTTTGCCTTTCGCGGGCAAGTGCTCTACCATCTGAGCTACCGAAGCACGATACTGGCAGAAGTAGAGCTGTGAGTACTGGGCGTGAGTCGTGCTTCGGTAGCTCAGATGGTAGAGCACTTGCCGGCGAAAGGCAAATGTCCCGAGTTCGAGTCTCGGTCGGGCACACAGTTTTAATCTGCCAGGAAGTTTCATATCAGCGCACACTCCGCTGCAGAGTGAAAATCTCATTCTGGAATTGCGTTCTTACTTATAACTACAAAAAATTAAAATACTTCTGCTTCACTCGAGCATAAACCCTGCATCTACATGTAACGGCTTATACTCAGTATTTCAAAATAATATAACTAATTAATTTAATTTTTGTTCTTCCTAAGTTACGAAGAAAATTCTTATTCCCGCTTATAACCTTTCTTTTGTAATATAGATTTTAGCAGATACCAGCGATGATATATCATCCAGAGATAACTCGCTCTACTTCAAGTTCTCTTAAATAATTACCATAGTTAAATTACCAGCACATTTGTACAATCTGCACACTTACCAATCCAACAGCATTACTTCAAACATCTCTCCAAACACATTCCGGATGTAATTTACCTAACGATCAACTACTGGCCATTCTTTCTTACTAGGCTTAGTACTCCACTACCGAGATAAAATTTTAATTGGAGCTCAGCTACGGAAAACTGCAAAATGTCTCCCATTTGTCCCAACGACAATTGCTTTTTTGTTGCTCGTTGGGTTACCACACTCCACCGACCGACATTAAGTCGATTCCTAACACAAGGCTAAAATGACTTAAAACCAGACTAGAAAAAAGCAAAAGAACACCACAAATTCAAGCGGCCCGCTTATAGCAGTGTTGCCAACGTTTTCTATGTTCGTTTCTCTTAAGTGCGTAATTTCCTAATTCCATGCCTAGACTTGAAACAAATAAGCCAGCCTGCAGCTGCTTTAAAACAGCGAAATCCCTATGTTTCAATGTTCATAAATGGTACTCGAAAACTATATAAATGAGAACATAATTTATTTGACGATGTATCGCGACCTACATCTAGATTACACATAATTCGTCAGTGAGGATTTCAGAAAATCCCCCTCTTACAAGCTTGCAGGATACATGTTTAAATTACCGTCTGAAAATTTCAAAGTACAAGAAGACAGAACCATTAAAAACACTACACAGCTAATACAACAAATAAAAGAAAAATCCCAGACACAGCAAGACTCCTTTCATTTGATATGAAAGCATGTATTCCAACATACCAGTACCAGAAACAATAGAAATCATAGATCAGAGCCTGAAAACTCATAGTCAACTCCCCCATGAACAGATTAAGGAAATATGTACATTAATAAAGCTCATAACAGAACACAAATACATTTAATTCAATAATGAATTTTATTTACAAGAAGACGGATTACCAATGGAGTCCCCGTTTCAGGAGCCTTAGCAAATATTTTTGTAAACCAAATTGAACAGATCATTTTCACAAATATAGTAGCAAAAGAATACAACATATTATATTGGTTCAGGTATATGGATGACATCCTTTGCTTAATCGATGATCCACAAACAAAAATTGAAAAATTACATACTGACATCCACAAGAAACATAAAAATATAAAATTCGCAATTGAAAGAGAACAGATCAACCAAATTAACTTTCTGGGTACAACAATCAGAAAACAAAACAGTGAGCATATGTTTGACATTTACTGAAAACCCACTGCAATGGATATTATCATTCCCCAATCCTCGATCACCCACAAGCACAAAAACAAGCAAGACTTCGACAAATGGTCCATAGACTCAACACAGTACCATTCACCAAAGATAGCACCAAAAAGAAATGGACATAATAATGGAGATAGCACAAAATAATGCTTACAATAATAACACAGTCACAAAGCTAAACATCAAAATTAAAAGTAAAATTTGGCCGTGCAGTTCTAGGCACTTCAGTCCAGAACCGCGTGACTGCTATGGTCGCAGGTTCGAATCCTGCCTCGGGCATGGATGTCTGTGATGTCCTTAGGTTAGTTAGGTTTCAGTAGGTCTAAGTTCTAAGGGACTGATGACCTCAGATGTTGAGTCCCATAGTGCTCAGAGCCATTTGAACCATTTTTAAAAGTAAAATGAAAGCAGAAAGCTCCAAACCGCAGACAACAACACAACATAACCACATAAAAACATGCAGACCTATAACGACTACATATAATAATGAGGAAAATATGAAAGAAAGTACAAGATGGTACACCATGACATGCAAACACAAACTTACCTCTAAAATGACCAACATTTTAAAAAAGACAAGGAATAAACATAGCACACACAACAGACAATTTTATATAAAAATAGACCCCAAAACTGCCAAAAAACAGAGACATATACCAGAAAGCAGGTATATATCAGCTACAGTGAAGGCAGACGCATAGGACAAACAGGCAGAACATTTGATGTCAGATACAGAGAACACATGAGAGCCTGGGAATATGGAACAAACCAATCCACATCTGCAGAACACCTAAGAGAAAATGACCACAAACCAACCACTAGAGAGGATTACTTGAAAATAATTAGAATCAACAATAAAAAAACACCTCTTAACAATGCAAAAAATTACCACATACAGGAAACCAAAGCAGAAGGGAAAATCCTGTTGATTGACCAACTACACATGTCAAGCAATTCATTATTTACACTGATAGATAAAATAATAGAATAACGCTCCCAGAAAGGACTAATATGATAATACTGTCCAATATAATAATAACAGCACCCAACAACTTTACATTCACTCATCCATGAACCCCTCCACAGTACACTGAACCGGAAAGTCAAATCATCTGTCAGCGAAGTTTAAAAAAAAAAAAAAAAAAAAAGCGCTTGGTCTCTATCCTTCTCTCTCTCGCTTTCTCATACACACACACGGTATAAACATCGTGAATAGAAGTTAGTCTCGAACATATACTTCGTTAGTTTCTAGGTTGGCAACAAATAAGTAAACATATGAAAGAGGAGGAAACACGTAGTGGAGTCGCAATATTTACGTTGTGAAAAGCAGTGTCGGGCGAAATTGTTGTAACGAGTGACAAAAGAACAATACTACTCCACGAAAAAGAGTGAGAAACATGGTGCAAAGTGTGAGGAAGGTCAGAACACAAAGTTGGGATTATATGGCAGTAATAAAAGGGATAGAGCGACCTCCAGACCAGATGTGAGGAAACGCAGATTAGGAAATCGTAAGTAATTACTTTTTTACAAAAAATCGCGACGTGAACTGTTTAATAATCTATAACTAGCAAAACTGTATCGTTGTAGATCCCACTATGATGCCTTAGGAAAGGAAAAGGTGAAACGCGTGTGGGATAAATAAAGTAACTAGCTGCGGGAAAAGGCAGTTTTATTTACAAGACAAGTAATGATATGCTTGCTGCGGAGGATGGCCACACAAACAAACTTGCTAAACAGTTATATTCATAGCGTCAATTTGCTGGCCTGTCCTTTGAGACCTCAGTGTATTTCGATGATGCCAAACACGTCTTGATGAGCTAGTAAAAATATAGCCTATAAAAGAAAGCTCGAAGAATGGGAGGTGCTCCAATGTATTTCAGGAGAACCTGCCAACCAGACACTTGGCATAAAAGAGAAATGTAACGGGAAGAAACGCTTCAGAAGATGGGATAGTGATACCGAAAAGAGTGTAAAGAGGAAACGAAAAGCATTTTTGAAACACCTGTTAGCAAGGAGACAGGGAGGAAGAGGGCAGTTGCTGAAAGAGATACGTAGAAAACAGAATGTGGTGTACAATTTGCGACATATGCAGAATCTGATACTTAAAGAACCCAACCACAGATATGCTCGTTGCGGCCTGACTGGCTAAATTCAATGAAAATTAATTCAGAAACGTCGGAACGTATTGAATTTTTTACTTATCAACTACTTCTCAGCACAACCCACAATGCAACTACATTGCAAGTTTTTCAGACTGACCATCCTGAGGACGTACATCTATTTTTATGATGTGCGTGGATATCAGACAACTCGTAGTTCTAATCAACCTCTTCAGTTTTCCCACTCATATACTGACTACAGTTATGATGAAATATACTCTCTATGTTGATATTACGTAAAGGTTTTAAAGCTTAAATTTCAGATATTAGTGTCTCACACATAATTCGAGTTAATTCTTCTGCTTCATCAATAGCAACACACACCGTTGAAAATGTATTCATCTTTGGGTCTAGTTCAGAACGTAAGTGCAACCTATCTCAATTCTACTCTCAGCAAGAGGAGAAAAACGCGGACTAATTATAGATATCCACACATATTACTACACACAATTGACCCCATCCTGAAATTTGCCGTAGTTATCATGAACTATTTATATTTAATGTCAGAGTTTTATGCCATTTCCCACATATTCGCAGTCTCTTGCCATCAAGCAGCTCCTGTGCCTTGAATAAGTCTGATTATGGCAGTACTATTTTCAACAATTCCGCTCAACTCAATTTATTGCTAAGAATTTTAGACCCGTTATCTGAAAACTCTAAACAGGTCGTACATATTCGTTAATCATGGGGACATACTGTGCATTATATTATGGATATAGTATTAAAGGCATCTATGGTCTAAGGGTAGCGTCTTTGATTAATAATCAAAACGTCCGGTTTGTAAACCCGACACCACTTGAGTGTTGTTTAGTAATGACTTCCGGCATAAGAAATCATTCTAATTCCGCCAACGACCTTTTTCAAAGAGGGCGGAGGAGCGAATACAGGTTCAGGACACACTCTTGTCCTTGGGGTGGGAACTGCATCTAAATGAGGAAGAATCAGCAATGATCAACGTGATGAGGAAGCAATGGAAACCATTGCATTAAAGACACATAACGTGTAACCACACGACATATGACCTGTAATTGAGAAAGTGTCATGATGATCTCTACACTGGCAAAAGCTTCCGGAATAGTCCCCCATTCGGATATCCGGAAGGGCACTGCCAATGGGGAGGTGACCATGAGAAAAAGATTGAATAACTAATGAAAGGATAACGTTCTACTAGTCGGGGTGTGGAATGTCAGAAGCCTGTTCGTGGTACCGAAGCTAGAAAGTCTGAAAAGGTAAATGCAAAGGCCCAATAGAGATATAGAAGAGGTAAGTGAAGTGAAACGGAAAGAAGACAAGGATTTCTGGTCAGGTGAATAGAGGGTAATATCAACTGCAGCAGAAAATAATACAGGGTGTCCGAAAAGTCTTTCCCTGATTACATAAATTGAAGTAAGGTACAAATATGAAACTAGTGTCTAATTGTTTACAAACTATCAAAGTTTTTTTTCACAGATCAGTACACTTCCACATGAGCACCCTTGGTAGCACGTAGCACATCTAGGCGATATTCAATTTCCGTCCACACATTAGCCAACATCACTGGAGGGATCGATTCAACGACTGTGGTTATCCGTTGCCACAAGGTTTCAAGATCTGGTACACGTGTTCGGTAGACCTCGTCCTTGACATAACCCCATAAAAAGAAGTCTAATGGGGTTATGTCAGGAGAGCGTGGAGGCCAAAACGTTGGCCCATCACGACCAATCCATCGCCCAGGAAAGGTCATATAGAGATAGGCACGGACGTCCAAACCCCAATGAGGCGGTGCACCGTCTTGCTGAAACAAGGCATCGGGGTGATACTTAAGCAGCTGAGGAACAGCAGACAGTTGCAACATGTCCAGATACACTGCAGATGTGAGGGTAGCCTCAGCGAAGAAGAATGGCCCGATAATTCGATCGTGCAATAGCGCCCACCAAACATTCACCTTTGGACTGCCTCTGTTGCACTCCATGACCTCGCCAGGGGGTTGTGTACCCCAAATGCGCACATTATGGCGATTCAATACTCCACTGACAAAAAAGGGCGCTTCGTCGGAAAAGGCAATTCGTCTGAGATAACCATCATCGTCCTCAATATGTGATAGCATTTCGACCGCAAAGTCATATCGACGTGTACTGTCATTGAGCAACAAGGCCTGAACGATTTGCACTTTGTATGCACGAAACAATAAACGTTTGTGTAAAATGTCATGGCGAGAGCTTTTTGGCATCTGTAATTCACGTGAGGCCCTGCGCACCGATTTCTTCGGACTTCGCAGAAAAGACTGCCTTACAGCTTCCACCCTGTCTGCTGAGGTTCTTGGCCGACCAGACCTCGGAAGGTCAGCAACCGATCCTGTGTTTCTTGAACTTCTCATACCAGGCTTTAATGCTCTTGACATGAGGTGGATTCCTTCCAAATGTTGTCTGGAAGTGTCTCTGCACTGTGGTTGGTGATCGTCTCTCATCGTACCACAGGACACACTGTGCCTTCTCCTGATTGGTTAACATGGCTTCTTGGGCACTGCACCTCATCCACTACTTACGTACTGCGAATCTAAAACAGAAAAAAACTTTGACAGTTGTAAACAATTCGACACAAGTTTCATGTCTGTATCTTACTTCTAGCCTGAGTTATCAATTTATGTAATCAGGGAAAGCCTTTTCGGACACCCTGTATAACGGGTGTAGGCTTCGTTATGAATAGGGAGCTAGGGCAAAGAGTGTGTTGTTGTGAACAGTTCAGTGATAGGGTAATTCTTCTCAGAATCGACAGCAAACCAGCACAGACAACGCTAGTTTAAGTACGCATGCCGACGTCTGAAGCTGAAGAAGAAGAGGTAGAGAAAGTATATGAGGATATTGAAGGAAGTAATACAGAAAATAAAGGGAGATTAAAATCTAATAATCATGGGGCGTCTGGAATGCCGTTGGAAGGAGTAGATGAATCGGTTGCAGGAGAATATGGCCTGAGGACAAGAAAAGAGAAAGGAGAGAGACTAAATGAATTCTGTAATAAATTTTAGCTAGTAATAGCGAATACTCTGTTCAAGATTCAAAAGAGGAGGAGGTACTCTTCAAAAAGGCCGGATGCAGCGGGAAAATTTCAATTATATTACATCATGGTCAGACAGAGGTTCCAGAATCAGATATTGGACTGTAAGGCCTACCCACGATCAGAGTCTTCAGATCACTATTTAGTAGTGATGAAGAGTAGACATTAGTAGTAAAGTTTGGAAGGTAGCAGACGAGATACTGGCAGAAGTAAAGCTGTGAGTACCGGGCGTGAGTATTGCTTCGGTAGCTCAGATGGTAGAGCACTTGCCCGCGAAAGGCAAAGGTCCCGAGTTCGAGTCTCGGTCGGGCACACAGTTTTAATCTGCCAGGAAGTTTCAAGAGTAGACATGTTTGAGAAATTACTCAGAAAGAATCAACACGCAAAGAAGTGGGATATGGAAGTACTAAGGAATGACGAGGTACGCTTGAAGTTCTGTAAGGCTATAGATAACGCAATAAGAAATAGTTTAGTAGGCGGTACAGTTGAAGAGGAATGGACATCTCTAAAAAGGGCAATCACAGAAGCTAGAAAGAAAAACGTAGGGAAAGAAAGTAGCTACGAAGAAACTATGAGTAACGGAAGATGTACTTCAGATGAGTGGTGGAAAAAGGAAGTACAAAAATATTCAGGGGCATTCATGAATACAGAAATATAGGTCGCTGAGAACAGAAATAAATAGGAATTGCAGGGAAGCTGAGACGAAAGGGCGACAGAAAAAACGTGAAACAATGGAAAAAGAAATGACTGTCGTAAGGACTGAGTCAGCATATAGTAAAGTCAAAACAACCTTCAGTGAAACTGTAGGGAAGCTGAGACGGAATGGCTACAGATAAAATGAGAATCGAAAAAGAAATGATTGTAATAAGGACTGACTCAGCATAAAGTCAAAACAACCTTCGGTGGAAAGAGGGGGGGAGGTATCATTAAGAGTGCAATTGGAATTCCACTATCGCCTGCAGAAGAGAGAGCAGATAGGTGGAAAGAGAACGTTGAAGGCATCTGTGAGGGGGAAAATTTGCCTGATGTGATAGAAGAAGGAACAGGAGTGGATTTAGAAGAGTTGGGGGATCCAGTATTAGAATCAGGATTTAAAAGAGCTTTGAGGGACCTAAGATCAAATAAGATAGATGCGATAAGAAACATTCCATCAGAAGTTCTAAAATCATTGGGAGATGTGGCAACGAAACGACTATTCACATTGGTGTGTAGAATGTATGAGTCTGGCGACATACCATCTGACTTTCGGAAAAATATCAACCACACAATTCCGAAGACTGCAAGAGCTGACAAGTGCGAGAATTACCGCACAATCAGCTTAACAGCTCATGAATCTAAGTTTCTGACAAGAAAAATATACAGAAGAATGGAAAAGATGGAAAAGAAAGCTATGGATGTGTTAGATGACGATCAGTTTGGCTTTAGGTAAAGGTGCCAGAGAGGCAATTGCGACATTGCGGTTGATAATGGAAGCAAGATTAAAGAAAAACAAAGACAGATTCATAGAATTCGTCGACCTGGAAAAAGCGTTCGTCGATGTGAAATGGTGCAAGGAGTTCAAGATTCTGAGAAAAATGGGAGTAAACTATATGGTGAGATGGGTAATATACAATAGGTACAAGAGCAAAGAGGGAATAATAAGAGTGGACAACCGTGGGCCAAGTTCTCAGGTTACAAAGGGTAAGAGAAAGCGATGTAGCCTTTCGCCCCTACAGTTCAGCCTGTACAGCTAAGAAGCAATAATTAAAATAAAAGAAAGGTTCAGGAATGGGATTAAAATTCAAGGAGAAAGGATACAATTCGCTAATGACATTGCTATCCTGAGTGAAATTGAAGAGGATTATAAGATCTGCTAAATGATTACAGAATATAGACTAACAGTAAATCGAAGAAAGACGAAAGTAAAGATAAGAAGGAGAAATGAGAACAGCGAGAAACTGAAGGTCAGGACTGATGGTCACGAGGTAGATGAAGGTGAGAAGCAATGACGGACGGAGGAAGGAGGACATCAAAAGTAGACTAGCAATGGCAAAAAAGGCATTTCTGGCCAAGAGAAATCTATTAGTATCAAATATAGGTCTTAATTTGAGGAAGAATTTTCTGAGAATGTACGTTTGGAGCACAGCATTCTACGGTAGGAAAGCATGGACTTGGGAAAACTGGAACAGAAGAGAATCGAAGCATTTGAGATATGGTGTTATAGACGAATGTTGAAAATTAGGTGGACTGGTAAGGTAAGGAATGAGGAGGTTCTGCGCAGAACCGGAGAGAAAAGGAATATGTGTAAAACGCTGATCAGGAGAAGGTGCAGGATGATAGAAAATTTGTTAAGACTTCAGGAAATGTCTTCCATGGACAGGGAGCTGTAGCGGGCAAAAACTGTAGACGAAGACAGAGATTGGAATGCGTCCAGCAAGTAACTGAAGACGTAGTTTGCAAGTGCCACTGTGAGATGAAGAGGTTGGCATAGGAGAGGAATTTGTGGCACCCGCATCAAACCAGTCAGATGACTGATGACTCAAAAATAAGAAAGTACATCAAGTTAACAACAACCACTGCTAACGTTAATAAAGAAATTAAACAAAATATTTGAAGAATAAAAATCAGATTAACACATAATAAAGCGGATTGTCTTAAGGCACGTTTATAACTTCCATCTTACATTAGTAGATGTGCTACTGGCAAGATTTTTGCAATTTCTATCTCCTTGCGATATAAAAAGGGAAAATGAAATAACAGAACTTCTTCAAATTGATGTCAATTATGATAGCCTTTAGATCTTGCCACTTAACATAAGTAACTTGCTGTCAACAATAAATTGAAGGAATTTACTAATAAAAACAAAGATGGATCACGGTAGGTCATAAAATGTTGTTAACATAGTTGTGAGTTACATGGTTGTGTTGTTCAGTAGTGCTAACGTGCCATTGATTGATAAATGTATCAGCTAAGTGCTGCAGAAATTGAAAAGCTTCATTTGAAATTCACCTTAGACGTCAGCAGGCCGCCCAGAAATGAGCTTGTGCCAGGCTGTCACGTCAGCTGCTGAGAGGGAATTTGTACAGCCACGTTAGCGACATACATACAAACACGACCTGCTATTGATTCGAAATACGTAGTAACGCATTCCTGGTTCTCAGACAGCAGCACAGTTTCCGAATAGTGACGACGTGCTGCAGATATCCTGATGCTAATGCCGAAATTTGACATTAATACTAGCAAGATTTCGTTTAACGTTAAGAATTTAACACTGAATCTGTACTTCACAAGGATATGATGCTGAAGTTCCGTGTCGGCTCCCAACCCTTATGGAGATTGTGGTGGGTGTTTGGGCTCGCGCCATTTCCTAAAACAAGTACATATAAGAACTGCTGCAAAAAGAGGGAGAAGACTTTGTGCAAGAAATTTATGACTGTCTCTGTCTTCTGGTTCCTAGTAATACTTGTCCAGACGTTTAGAAGTATTTACTCTAATGTAACACTATATCGTACGATTTCAGAGCTCATAACACTCACTTACATCATCACAGATATGCTATCGTCTTTGAAAATACTGTTGACGATGATGATATGCATCGTGACAGGAGCCCAAGAGCTACGGCGATATGGTAAAGAGCTGAAGCATGCTGATGAGCTCATGATATCGAAGAACACAGAAAACGCCAAGAAGACGGGAACTTTTCTGTTAGTTGTCCATCTGGCAGCCCTTGTTGCCGTGCTCGCCACTATAGATCAAAACTCGAATGGTTTCTTTGATTACCTGGAAGTCACATTCTCACTGTTCTTCGACTATATGATGACTGTGCAGTTCGCTGTGCTGGAACTAGAGATGTGGATGAGATTCTGCTCTCTGAATGCCCGTCTTCAGGAAGCAGTTCCAGTGCGCCTGACGCCTCTGTCTCGGGAAGCGGCTTCCCAGCTGACGTCACCAAGCAGACTTCGCCAGCTACTGGAAGCCTACACGTCACTGTGCCGAGGAGCAAAACATCTGCAGAACCACTTTGGAGCACCTGTGGCGGTCAGCGTGGCGCAGTCGGTGTGGTGTTCCACTTGCAGCGCCTACGAAGTGCTACTGATACAGCTGCGGCCTCAGTGGGCCCGGAAGTTGCCACTCAGCCCCTCCGTCTGCAATTCACTGACGTTTTTCGCGTCGCACTGGCTGCGACTCACCACATTGGCGTTGTCTTGTGCGGCGGTGGAGCACGCAGCAGCGACTACTGGCGAACTCCTGTTGTCGGCTTCTGTGACGTCTGAGGGCCGATGTGCTGAACTGGAGAGTTTCTTGCCATTCGTCATACATGGCCCACGACTGCGTTTCTCAGCTGCTGGGTTCTTTACAGTCGACCGTCACCTGCTAGTGTCTGCATTAGCCATTGTTGTAACTTACGTTGTTATCTTGGGACAGCTCACACCTATACAGTGAACAGGTATAAATGTTACTAAACAGTGTAGAATCGCTGTGGAAGAAATTTTCGTTATCCCCTTAGAGAATACACAGGTAGCTTTCAAGATCTCATAGATGATGAATAAGTTGTACTTAGCAGCCTTGTAACTTCTACTGCTTACATACACTTACGAGCCAAAACATAATGATCACTGCCCAACTTGAAGTTGTATTCTGCCTGGTGATGCAGTGAGGGAAGCATATGAGCGGAGCAGACACAAATGGGGAATCATTTAGTGATGATAAGTGGGTCAGATAAGAAAATCTCTCGACTTAGGTGACCTTCAGAAAAGCCAGACTGCTGTAGCTCAGTGCCTGGGAGTGAGAATTTTGGAAACGGCGAAGGCGGTCGGCTGCTCGCGTGCTACTGCCGTGGGCGTCTATGGAAAATGATTGAAGAATGCTGAAACAACGAGTATGCGACAAGTAACTGGACGTCCATACCTCATCACAGAACACAGGGCTCGGAGGCTTGGCCACTCTCTAGAGCAGGATAGGCGACGAATCGTAGCAGGTCTGACGACAGCGTACAGTGCTGTTGCAAGCACAAATGTTTTGAAGCACACCGTCAAGCGCACAGTGCTGAACACAACAGAGGACCACTGTGTGTTCCAATTTCGACCCAAGAACAGTGGGCATGGAATCATCGAGATTGGACCACATGCCTATGGAATCGTGTTGCCTGGTAGGATGAACCCCTTTTATTTTTAACCCAGGCCGGTGGTCATGTCCCGATACTCCGTCATCCAGGTGAACAGATGCTCGAAGCATGCAGCACGCCCAGGACGCAAGCCTATGGGAGCATAATTATGTTATAGGGGATATTCATCTTTGCTTCCATTGGACCTGCGGTAATAATCGAAGGCACCATGACAGCTGTTGGCTACGTGAACATTATTAGAGACCATCTGTAACCCCTTACGCTTGAGGTCCCCTCAACTGCGATGGCATCTTCCAGCAGGATAACTGCCTCTGTCAGAAGGCTAGAATCGTACTGGAGTGCTTGAGGAGCGCGACAGTGAACTGACGTTGATGTCTTGGCCATCAAATTCGTGATACCTGCATCCGGTGAAACCGAACTGGGACAATATCTGGCGCCTACTTCGAGCCCACAGAGCAACCACCTGTAAATTACTGGAAGTGTGTGACCTGTGCGTATGCATCTGATGCCACAAAACTATGGAAATCTATCCTAAATCCGTTGCACGTGGAATCGCTGCTGCATTGCGTTTCGGAAGAGGACCAACATGATTTAAGTAGGTGCTCATGACGTTTTGGCCCATCAGCGTATGTCATGGCAGTTAGTTTGTGAGTGTATATTTGTGTGTGTTAGCTATAGTCGGTTGTATGAGCACTGTGATGGCTAAACATGTGGACACGACAGAATATCAGATACGAGCCACCATGGTTGAGCATGGCCATAACCACGTCGTCCATAAAGTTTCCTGATTTGCGGGTGTCACCATATGGACTGTGCAATATATCTACAAGGAAAGGTTTGTATAATTCCTCTTTCTCTTTAAGCAGAGTATAAAAGATTCGTTCCATTTTATTACTACCAAGAAGAGAGGGTGGAATTATCTCAATAACGTGAGCTAATGGAGACATTGGCGTAATTAGTGATCACTGACTCCTTGCCAACAGTGAGAGACATGACCATGAATCCGTATCTCCTTGCTTGTATGGCCTTTGCAATGCAGTGATTCTTTATAGCATATAAGACTGGTATGATAAAGTCAGAATAAGTGCAGGTTCTGTTACTGACCATGTGATGCACATTTAAGGCTGCTTCAGTGGTGGCCAAACTATAGCATCGCCATATGAGCAAAGTCCAGCTTATCTCGTTGCTCACTCTCACAATAACCTGCAAAAGTATTTAAAACTCGATGTTAGGAGAATCGATCAAGATTGAATAAAATAATCACTTTGTTGTTCATGTTGTTAAGGTAAGATGTAGAAACCTTAGAGTAGATTAGATATACTTTTCCTTCCCGTTGATCCATTGTGAGGAGGTCCTTCAGCATGTATAACATGTCAGAAGTACGAGAATACACAATAAATATTTGCAAAGAAAAACACATACGAGTTTTCTAATGTACCTTCCACAAATCCCAATGGAATGATCGTAATGCAAGTGGAATGCGTCAAACAATTTAAAATCATTATTAATTTATGAGGTAATAAGCACTGATTATCATAATTATTTAACAACACTTAATTTCAATGCTCACATTACTGCACTGATTTTGTTCAGATGTTTGTACGAAACCTAAAATGTAACCGTCTCGTACTAGCCACACGGACAGGAGGAGTGCAAATAAGAATGATACAGGAAGGTGAGTTTGATTCCTAGATGTGTTTAAAACAATATCCCAACGGTTATTCATAGTTTACACACTATACAAATGTTTGCGGTATTATTTAAGTGCTGGTAAACGGTGTGAGTCAAGCAAGATGTAACATCCCTTTATTTCGCGAAACGCGGCTTTCAGGAAATGTTTGAGCGTGGAAGGGCACGTATGGTTTTGGTTAATGTTTTTAACGCTGGTATCATCTTAGATGCTGAAGTAAGTTCATTTTTAATGCAATTTTAAACTTTTTATAACTCCATTCGATACCTGCTGAGAAGAAAATTAGTAGTGTAGCCTTTGGTAGTGTTGACATTGGAACTTTTCGTAAAGATATTTGAGAAATGTCCTAGAATTTGAGAGCACGTCGGCTGGAAACAGTATTTGCGATACAAACATTGCGAAGCAGGCTTCTCCGACCAGGCTTCGTAGTTCAAAAACGTATGGTAAGCCTGGGCTAAAGGATAAATCCTTATTTCTCCTTCAACCAACTTACGACCTAGACGCTGGTTTACCTTTGTAATTTATGTATAGGAATACGACGTAGGCTAGGCTCTAGCGTATTACAAAGGGCTTAGGAAAACTATTTCACATTTGTGTATCCTCGCAGATTTAAGTGAGTTGAAAAGGAGGAATCAACTGTTCAGTCTTCAAAAATAAAGACATCATATACGGTGAAAAAGCAACTATACTATTAAACAACTAACTCTTAAATGGAAGATTTGAACTGTCTTTTCCTGTACGTGGCTGTGTACATCTTAGAGGTAAAACACATGCTCTCGGATGACTTTTCCCACCTTCACTACTGTAAATTATATCACATGGTGTACATTCGTTGAACTAAATATTTTATTAAAAACACTTTGGTCACCAGTTGTACAACGCAAAATACATTATCTTCTTGACGAAACGTCATCTCAAGCTGACTGTCAGCGCATATGACAACGTTACTAGCTGCGTGCAATACAGGCTGTCCGCTTATCTGACACTTCAATGCAATTTCGTGCACAGGTAAATGAAATACACCACTTACCAACACTGATTTGGTACCCACAAAAACCATATATCATAAATTTTATCTTCCAAAAAATAACCTCATCCTTCATTGAAGCTCGTGTTCATAGTTTTGACGTTCGAAAGGACGATGAACAGATTTAATCACAGTGGATGATATGGTAGAGCATGCGCTGGCGATTCGAAGACTCATATCGTCTGACGTAGTTGGGGTTTCGTCATAGGTTGCATCTTTCAGGCTCCCGAAAGAAAGAAATCAAGGAGTCATGTCTCGGGCCTCGCAGGCTATTTGACATTATTTCTTCCTGTCTAACTTTCAGGAAAGTTCTCATTCAGTGTGTGGAGGAGTGAGCTGGACAACCGACGTGTTGGAGACTCATAGACTGCCGAATATCCAGAGGTACTTAGTCTAGAAAAACCGGCAGAATATCCTAGAGAATGTGTGCTTACGAATCTCCATTTAGAACGCCTACGGCGAAATAAGACTCCACAGCATAATTTCCTATGATGTTGCACCATGCGATTACGCTCTACGGCAGGTGATGTTGCACCTGACGAAGCCAGTGTGGATTTTCATCAGCCCAGTAATGCCGTGCTATGCAAATTTACATCACCGTGGGTGGTAAACGTTGCTTCTTTGGTAAGGAGCACGCCTAAATTTACATCAGCGCCGATAGTAAATGTTGCTCCTTTCGTAAAGTCCATACACTGTACAAACGTAGGGTCGTCTCTCATTTGCTGATGGGGAAACTGACGAAATTGTGTACGACGTTCGAAATCGTGCTCGTCCATTGCCTGATTAAGGGACAGGTAGTCTGTCGAATGACGCTCGTCTGGTTGATTCCAAATTCCTTGGCAATATGTCTCGTGCCACTGTGCGGATTCACTAGTGTCGCAGCTAGAACAGCTTCTTCGTGTTCTCCGTCAGCTGCAGTCTTATTTGTTGTACTCTTTTTGACGTTCAGGCAACCCGTCCACACTAGCGTCTTAATAATTCTTGCAGTTGCTTAGCGCGTCAGACGTTGACAATCATGATAGAAGGCTTTATACTGCTGTACTATTTTTAAGGCATTTGTTTAGCACTCACTATATATAAATAGTATATCCAACTTCTCCTCATTGGTGTACGTGTCTGCACGGAACGAAAGTTTAAGCAGAAATGAGCAGCCTGTAATACAGACAAGTACACTGGAAAATATGTTGACATTCTGATACAGTGTAGCACGAAAGCTCCGCTTGGCTGTTTTTGCTCCGCTAATGACGATTCCGGCTACCGTGCTATCAAATTCTAGGGAACATCTGGAATTTTTCCCCGACAGATTTCAACGTCAACATTAACAAACTCTACAGGGTGTTACAAAAAGGTACGGCCAAACTTTCAGGAAACATTCCTCACACACAAAGAAAGAAAATATGTTATGTGGACATGTGTCCGGAAACGCTTACTTTCCAAGTTAGAGCTCATTTTATTACTTCTCTTCAAATCACATTAATCATGGAATGGAAACACACAGCAACAGAACGTACCAGCGTGACTTCAAACACTTTGTTACAGGAAATGTTCAAAATGTCCTCCGTTAGCGAGGATACATGCATCCACCCTCCGTCGCATGGAATCCCTGATGCGCTGATGCAGCCCTGGAGATTGGCGTATTGTATCACAGCCGCCCACAATACGAGCACGAAGAGTCTCTACATTTGGTACCGGGGTACCGTAGGCAAGAGCTTTCAAATGCCCACATAAATGAAAGTCAAGAGGGTTGAAGTCAGGAGAGCGTGGAGGCCATGGAATTGGTCCGCTTCTACCAATCCATCGGTCACCGAATCTGTTGTTGAGAAGCGTACGAACACATCGACTGAAATGTGCAGGAGCTCCATCGTGCATGAACCACATGTTGTGTCGTACTTGTAAAGGCACATGTTCTAGCAGCACAGGTAGAGTATCCCGTATGAAATAATGGCGGTGAATCGAGGAAGTACAGTACATACTGACGAAACTGAAATGAGCTCTAACGTGGAAATTAAGCTTTTCCGGACACATGTCCACATAACATCTTTTCTTTATTTGTATGTGAGGAATCTTTCCTGAAAGTTTGGCCGTACCTTTTTGTAACACCCTGTATATCTCTGTGTCTTCACAAGAGCTGTCGAATGCAATTATAAAAAGTACAGGGTTCCACTTAAGAAAAAGTACTTGCTTCAGTATCTCCGTTGATACCAGCGCTAAACACATTAATCAAACAACAGAATAGGTGGCCCTCGACGCTCTAACATTTGCCAAAAACCGCGGCCTTTCGATATGTCTAAGCATTCATGAAACAAAAAGTGTTTTAAGTCTTACGTTACTCAACCTCTATATTTGTGTGTGTGTGGTTTTGTTCTATTATGTGTACCAGTTCCAAACATGTAACATGGTACAAGAACAGTGGTCGTAAAAAGATCTTAACGTACACGAATCACAGATCAGTGTCCCGCTCTACTTTATGATAATCAGTTTGAAACTCAACATTAATTGCTGTTGTTCACGAATTCAAGTCCATCTGAAACCGTTTCCGATCGAACACTGCGAAATGAATTCCACAAAATGGACATGCAAAGTCAGGTACTTCGCAAATGTTCACTGTTTACTGAGGTGATTTCCAAATAACCACCTCAGGTCTGCCACAACGTATCAAGCTCTCTCTCTGATTTCCTTTTTACTCTCTTCTGTCATAATTATTAAGAATATCACTATAACTAGCGGAAGATTATCTCGGAACTGAGTATGAGTATTGTGTGGGATGTAGGAAGGCAACATTTGCTTTGTGGTCAGGGCTAACGAAATTAAGGACAATTTCTTAGAACATAGAAGTCGAAACTATTAAAAAACTGTGTTTCTTAAACATCAAATCAATTGTAATATCATCATTTTATAGCAGGTATCTACTACCTGTTTGTAAGACTGTATGAGAATTGTACATACTATTGTGCTGTCAGCTAAACAATGTTCAGTATATTCATAGGAGTTTTTGACCTTCCCTGAAACCACGAGAAAAAAACATAGATGTAACGTTACTGAAAGCTGTCAGAACCGAGAGCCATTTGGAATTTTCATTTGGAGGGAGACAAATGGGGAATAGAGAAATAGTTTAGAATTTTCACGATAAATGATACTCCGTACTCTTGCTACTTATGATTGTCTCTTATATTTTGTGGGCTACTTCAACATGATACTGAACTGGTACGTCTAGCTGTTCGGTGGAGCGGAAGACGATCTCCCTTTGCGGAGATCGCAATATTTTTTTTCTGAGGGACAGCTGCTACCCACAGAATATTATAATAAGCCAAACGTGCTCTGAAAACGCTGCTTTCCTACTCGTCACGTGTTTATGTGGAAAATGGACGTAGTAGAATGATAACTGGTAACACTGTAATCGTACTGACCACAAGTATCTCCATTCAAAAGCCTTTATCTGTGCTGCCCGACTGGTGCAGTCGGTAGCACCTTGCGTTAAAATACTCGAGCTGACAGACCCATTCTCCTTGTAGCTTAATACTTTTTGTTGCCTAGGATGAGTGGTATGGTATCTCGTTTCCCAATCGTTGTATAGCAATTACAAGAGTTGTTATAAAAATACATGCACTTATTTGATAGAAACTCAGATATAAGTGCAATCGTATTTCCATTATTTCACTTTTAAAAGCATGTTTTGCTTTTGCTTGTTTACACTAGGCGCTGCAGTCTGGAACCGCGCGACCGCTACGGTTGCAGGTTCGAATCCTGCCTCGGGCATGGATGTGTGTGATGTCCTTAGGTTAGTTAGGTTTAAGTAGTGCTAAGTTCTAGGGGACTGATGACCTCAGAAGTTAAGTCCCATAGTGCTCAGAGCCATTTTTGAGCCTCCACGCTACTGTAACCGACAGCCGTTATTGAATGTATTATGTTTGCTTAATATCTCTAAGCTTTTTACGCTCTTTGACCGATACTTAATTTTCACTTATTATTACTGATCAAGACAATTACTGAAATGTCTGATCGCTAATTATTAGGTTCAACACTAAAACACGTACGATATGTATTGTTCAAGGAACTGCGGTTTGTACAGCGTCATTAGGCTGATTAAAATTATAAATTAAAAAACTAAACATAGACCTGGAATCGAACTGTTAGTTACGAGTATTCTGAGGTACATTGCCATATGCATGAACAGTGCAGTACATGTACACAATATTGAATGAATGTACTTGCTACGCATGTTGTTACAGTGTTGTCGAACTGTCTTTCATATACTTCTATTTTGCACCGAAAAGAGGCACGGGACGAAATTTTGTGACAGACTTTTTTGTGCCAAAAATCGTGTTGTGGTGTTCGAGTGAGCGAATTTTTGATCAGCCAGTCTTTCAGGACATACGTAGACTCCATGCAGTTATCTTTAATGAGCAGTGACCTGTTGTTCTATACTCTGTAGCATACAATCTTCAACCAGAAACAGTTGTTTCTGTAATATGTGGTTAATTCTCCATCAACATCTGCAGTAGAGCATTGATTAACCGAAACAGTTTGTTTCTAGCGCTATTAAGATAAATAATTTTTTGGATAAGCGAATGTTTACGAAAACCGAATCGCTCACGTGAGTGATATGAAACAAAGACACAGATATTGTATTAAATACCAAACTACATATATTTCAAATGTACTACAGACAATACACATAGCTTATAAAAAGTGGTCATTTACTATTAAAGTGACCCCACAGTTTACGAAAAAACTCCAAAATTGACGTATGCTTTACGGCGGATACACGCTTTCTTGCCGCTCAATCTCACATACGTCTTAAACACAGCAGCTCACAATATCACACTGTTATTGTTTCTCAGACAACTTAACTGCCATCTCAAGGCAGTGAAAAGATTCACCACTGGACGGTTCTTATACAGTACGGTTGTCTCGAGGCCCTCGTCGCCGCAAAGGTCTCGGTCATCGATGACGCTAGCAATGACTTCATCGTCCGCCAGTAACTGATGACCAAGGTCATCGGCAGCACATTCCAGCCAGTCTTGAATGTTTTCCGGTCACATCCTTCCCGTTCTGGGGCTTCTCTAATCAGACCAGCCAGTTATGATAAAAACTGACTATTCAGAGGGACTTCTGTTGCAGTAATAAGCTCATGTGTTAGAAGGGTATGTGACCTTCACAGTAGCGCAAGCTTCTGCTGACATGTACACAGCATCCTTCCCAATAATTTTGGCGTACTTTTCGCGAATTGTATTTGCTTTACATCTTTCCCCAATCAGAACAATACGCAGAAATGCCTTTGTTTAATACCGACTGAAGCTTTCAATGGTCCCTGATATATCAATTGGAGGAATGGAGGAACTTTGGGAGTCAAAGACCAAATTTAAACTTCCAAATTTGTTTTTCCATTGAAAAGTGTGACGAATGACTTAGAGCGGTATCAATCAATAACAGCGTTTGAGAATTACCAGTTGTATGTTGACATCAGGAATAAATTCAGTTCCATAGTATTTTTTGAAAATGTTTGTATCCACCCTCGAATCCATTCGATTCTTGTAGGTGACCGGCAGTTTTTTCAGTCCCATAAAGCGCCGCAGATTCCTTAAGATCCCTATGATCAGCAAGGGTAGCCTATTCGTTGGAGAAGCAGTTTCGCAAACTATAGCAGTGATAGGAGGATTGTATGACTTATGATCAAGTTCTGACATTTTTTCCTCGTACACTGGGGATACGTTGGTATTTTCTTCAGGCCAAACCAGTTTCGTTTGAGTTGTAGAAATCGTTTTTTTTGTTTTTTTTGTAGCCATCCCTATTTATCACTTTTTTAAAAAATACTCTTTTAAAATGTTCAGCTGCTTCAGTATCAGCCGACTTTCTCGCCTTGAGTGACCAGTTTCCTAATTGTGAGCCTCGATATGAAACACCTAAGGTAGTCTGTAGTCGCTTAAGAATCATTCTTACCCTCTAGTTTCTTATTCGTGTCATGCGCTTTTTCACAAATAAAGTGATCTCTAATTGACTGTGCTTCATGAAGAACCTGCGTGAAGCATATGTAAACTGCAGTATTTAAAATGCGGATTTTCTGCATTTTTCAAAGGTTTTCTGTGTGAAGTTCCGCCTTCACTGTCTAGATGACTTGCAAATTTTGTTATGTTATCCCTGTTATTTCTTAATATCCGATATAGTGACACGTTCAACTCCATATTCCCTATCTAAATTTGTTTGACTTATACCGCTCTTCAGTTAGTCCATTATTTTACGTGAGCAACGCGTTCATGATTATTAGCCATTGTGAACGGTGGAACTAGAGCCCGATGGTACAAGTGAAGGCTCACACGCCGATGACGAGTGAAGACTAGAGGACGTATTTGCACATTCTTGGCAGGGAGAGGAAAAGTACTGGACCGCCAAACCACAAGCTGCCGTTAGCGGAATGGTATGGCGCAAAAACTTGAAATTGCTGTCTGGAATCCTTTCAGTTAACCGATGCTTCGGTGGATAGATATTCGGATAATCTATCGTCTACTGCAAACACGTAGTCCACAATTCACCAAACAATACATGGAAAAAGGCACTTTTGAACCGCTGCTGATCATTTCCCATCCCGTTCCACTCCCAAATTGAGCAATGGATAAAAGATTGCGTATTTGCTTCCGTACGCGCCCCAATTTAGTTGTTCTTAACGGTCTTACGCGAGATGTGCGTTGCTGGTAGCAGAATCATTCTGTAGCCAGTGGCAAGAACAGGTTGCCTATACTTTCTCAACAGTGCTTCACAAAAACAATGTCATCTTCCATCCAAGGATTCCAATTTGTGTTCACAGAGCATAATGGCGTGCACATCAAACCTACCGGTAAGTAATCCACCAATTTTTTCGATCTCTTCTATTAATATGACACATTGGGATCCCAAAGTCTCAATACTCTAGAATATATAGCACATGCGTTTTATACACAGTCTCATAACTCGGGTACCTATGGAATGAATAGAAGGATATAAAAAGAGCAGAACATCGAAACACATTGACAACTTTATTGTCACACACCTTGAAAATAAAGAAAATACCCGTCATTAGACATCCCACACGCCCTTTTCTTGGTTCTCAGTGCAACACCATAAAGTTACTTTGCATCTGCGAGAAGGATGCTAGAAGAGGTAGAAAGCTCAAGACGAGGGTTAGTCGGGCAACATTATCTTGTAGTTCAGTTTCTGTGCGATCTGTAGTTTGTATGAGTGGGAGTGCCAGTTACCACGGATGTTGCGCTGCAGGGAACGATCTGACTTATCCCCTAGGCACGTCTGGAATGGGAACGGTGAGGATTTGACAGGAGTACTTCTCGCTTCTTGTCCGCAGCTCGTGGTCTCACGGTCGCGTTCTCGCTTCCCGAGCACGAGGTCCCGGGTTCGATTCCCTGCGGGGTCAGGAATTTTCACCTGACTCGAGATGACCGGGTGTTTGTGTTGTCCTCATCATTTCATCATCATTCATGAAAGTGGCGAAATCGGACTGAGCAAAGGTTGGGAAATTGTACGGGCGCTGATAACCACGCAGTTGAATGCCCCGCAAACCAAACATTATCATCACTTCTCGCGTCTTCTCCAGGCGTCGGTTGACCCGCTGTGTCGTTCCTCTTGTCTACAGATGATGCACTACTCCTGAATTGTAGAATCCCTATGATCCTAGACATTGTCATGTCGTTTTAACTGGAAATTGCGACGAGAGAGTCGTCGAACTTTGATGCGAGACTCGCTATTACCGAAAAACTCCTCGGTGGCGAATGCATGAACCTCTGACTTCCGCAAGGTGATAATTAGAAAATGATGCCAGCTGTTCCTCAGAGCTCATATACGTATCTTGCGCTGGCACAAGAGCGATGCACTACGTGATTCAAACAGCAATATTCGTTCTGCCATACCCTGTAGATGTCTTTTCTAGATTTCTCCCAAAAAACCGAGGTCGACCTTTCACCTTCAAAACAGTAGACTTCATGAGTTTTTTCCATTTCATGTAGCCCTTAAAAGTTAGTCCTAGATATATAATTGATGTCACTATGTTATTCGGCTGCATTTGAAGGCTGAAGAATCTGCATTACCTTACATTTTTCTGCGTTCTGCCTTCAGGTTTGTAGGATTACTCGACCTTCACGCATTTTAATGGGGAAAGTTGTGGCATAATTGCAAAGAATAGCTTAGTAACCTCCGTGTCAATATAAACTGAAGTCTAGTAGCTTTTTCTGCCACGTGCAGTAACGTTACTAGAAAGGGAATTATTCCAAGGTGGAATATTTACTGCATGCTTTGAGTGTCAGCATAACAGAGATTCAGTTACATCATTGTAAAGCTTTTGAGCCAGTAACATCATATAACTTACTAGAATTATACTGTGGCATGCCATCAAGTGAAATGAATAAGGGACACAAATTATGATCTTAATATTTAGAGGAGTGGTATGTTCAGTATATTATGCGGTAATTCATCTTTCTACATGTTTTACATGTCTCATGTAGGGCTCATGAGAATAGGAAGAGACAGGTTAACTGCGATGCACCTGGTGAGATAGGGGTAAAGCGCATGCCTAAACACCAAAAAGTCAAGGGATCAGATCCCTGTCGGACCAAGGAATATTTTATTCAGAATTTAATGTATCCTTCAGCTTTCAGTTACGTAAAGTTTCACCAGGAACGACACATGGTTCGGGTTCCACTTTAAACAGAAGGTCCTCTTGTCTGGCGCAATTTACCGAATGTATTACAGAATACATTGAAAGCCTCTATGACGGTGAAGATTTGTCTGATGTGATAGAAGAAGGAACAGGAGTCGATTAAGAAGAGGTAGGGGATCAAGTATTAGAATCGGAATTCCGAAGACGGCAAGAGCTGACAAGTGCGAGAATTATCGCACAATCAGCTTAATAGTTCATGCATCGAAGCTGCTTACAAGAATAATATACAGAAGAATGGAAAAGAAAATTGAGAATGCGCTAGGTGACGATCAGTTTGGCTTTAGGAAAAGTAAAGGGACGAGAGAGGCAATTCTGACGTTACGGCTAATAATGAAAGCAAGGCTAAAGAAAAATCAAGACACTTTCATAGGATTTGTCGACCTGGAAAAAGCGTTCGACAATATAAAATGGTGCAAGCTGTTCGAGATTCTGAAAAAAGTAGGGGTAAGCTATAGGGAGAGACAGGTCATATACAATATGTAAACAACCAAGAGGGAATAATAAGAGTGGACGATGAAGAACGAAGTGCTCGTATTAAGAAGGGTGTAAGACAAGGCTGTAGCCATTCGCCTCTACTCTTCAATCTGTACATAGAGGAAGCAATGATGGAAATAAAAGAAAGGTTCAGGAGTGGAATTAAAATACAAGGTGAAAGGATATCAATGATACGATTCGCTGATGACATTGCTATCCTGAGTGAAAGTGAAAACGAATTAAATGATCTGCTGAACGGCATGAACAGTCTAATGAGTACACAGTGAAACGTCCCCTTAGAAAAATTATACATGACTGTGCTTAAACGGACACACAGTATTTTCAGCGCAACGCAATCTGACTTTCAAAAATCCCTACTAAAAAATGGCCCTGACTAACATTAACCTATGCGTTTCACAAATCGCTAACCTCACAAAAATCTTGGTTACGCGAATTACTGCAATACAGCGAGCGCCACCTCTGCCAGCTAAATAAAAGATTCAAACTACGGAAGGCACTAACTACTGATAGGCATAGTTAGCAACTGAAAGATTTTAATAGAGAACAAACAATGTATTTACCTCAATAGTGTTCAAAAGTCATAATGTATATAGCAGTCATGATATCCACTATTGCAAATTTCAAAACTCCGCCATCTCTCTCCTCACATCCACCACTGCTGGCGGCTCACCTCCAACTGCGCAACGCTACGCGCTGTTCACATCCAGCTGCCGCTGCCCAACACTACAATGGCAGACAACAATGCAAACTAGCCACAGACTGCAAACAGCACAGCCAGTGATTTTCATACGGAGCGCTACGTAACGTTGCCAATAAGAAAACATAAACAGCCTACTTACAACAGTATGGTTTGAGAGTAAATCGGAGAAAGACGAAGGTAATGAGAAGTAGTAGAAATGAGAACAGCGAGAAACTTAACATCAGGATTGATGGTCACGAAGTCAATGAAGTTAAGGAATTCTGCTACCTAGGCAGTAAAATAACCAATGACAGACGAGGCAAGGAGGACATCAAAAGCAGACTCGCTATGGCAAAAAAGGCATTTCTGACCAAGAGAAGTCTACTAATATCAAATACCGGCCTTAATTTGAGGAAAGAAATTTCTGAGGATGTACGTCTGGAGTACAGCATTGTATGGTAGTGAAACATGGACTGTGGGAAAACCGGAACAGAAGAGAATCGAAGCATTTGAGATGTGGTGCTATAGACGAATGTTGAAAATTAGGTGGACTGATAAGGTAAGGAATGAGGAGGTTCTACGCAGAATCGGAGAGGAAAGGAATATGTGGAAAACACTGATAAGGAGAAGGGACAGGATGATAGGACATCTGCTAAGACATGAGGGAATGACATCCATGGTACTAGATGGAGCTGTAGAGGGCAAAAACTGTAGAGGAAGGCAGAGATTGGAATACGTCAAGCAAATAATTGAGGACGTAGGTTGCAAGTGCTACTCTGAGATGAAGAGGTTAGCACAGGAAAGGAATTCGTGGCGGGCCGCATCAAACCAGTCAGTAGACTGATGACCAAAAAAAAAATTACAGATACCCAAGTCACCAACAAGGCGTCCAGTTGAAGGTCATGCACCAAGCCGTTGGTCACATGATATTATTCATACTAAATCTACAGAAGTATGCAAATGGCCATTCCCCCCTTATTCCAGTACTGAAGAAAGTAAGCTCAGCAGCAGGTTGTTCTCGCTTTAAGTGGTTAAGGAATGCAATGCCTATAGGCTTTCATTTTATACAGACATAAACTGTAGCGCAATTTCCAGCTACATCCATCGTTAAAGGGCCATAATCTGCGAACTTTGAAAGTAATGTGGAACACCATCAGGTGATTTGACGTTTTGTGTCCGCCTATGAAACGTGCAAGTAGGAAAAATCTCAGAGAAGCATGTGTCGAGTTTCCAGTCCGCGATCAGAACATGGTTTTAGCAAGAGACAGATCAACTATTCAATCCAAACTGTACAACTTAATTCTCGGTAGCACTTTAGATCGTAATCTCCCTTCCACTGCTAAAATTACACCTCTTCATTTAGTTACAGTTTCGTGGTATTCGTCCTCCGAGAGTTGGTGGCCTTTCAGGGTAACTATTGCGTTTGGAAGGAATAGTAAGAGCCAACTATTAAGTTGTAGCTGAAAGTTCAACCGTGACGTTAGCTGATGTAGCTGAAACGATAAATAACTGCATCAATGCATACTGTAACTGGGGTACCCTAGATCGATTACAACTGGAAATTTATTTCCCCAGTTGCCGCTGCCTCAAAATGTATCTTCATTTATGTAAGCAATTTTGTACGTCTCTACTATTAATTCGGATCCAATTTACCAACCTGGAATGAGAAAAGTAGAACTACTTAAGCAACATACCACACACAGAGCAAAAGGAATCCGAAACATAAAACTGTTTTAACTATAGGCTTAAAAATCTGAGCCACGAATGCTCAGGATGTTAGTATACAAATTAATACATTCATTTCCACACAATGCGCGAATATATATACTTCTAGGAGTCAATAATAACTTTGTTTTCAATTCTTTTAAATGAGCATCAGTTACTTTTAGAAAAAATTGGCCTCCAACAGTAAAACATATCAACAAATTTCGTATTATCCTAAATAAAGGAGAGAAATAGAAAGACTAAATAAGAGACCATTTAACATGTTAGTTCTAAGGCTTGCTTCGCTGATGCTTGTATCCATCACACGTAAAACAAAAAGATTCTATTGCTACACCATGTGACAAAAAAATTATCGAGACAGGTACGACAATGACATCTTGATCTGAAAGAGGCGAGAAAGATATTAAGCAAAATATGTTCTGCCTTCCTTAAGAGATGCTTTATTGCAACTAAATTTTCTATAGTTTCAATGGCAATGAATTGGGTAATTGAACGCAACTTCTTTTATTTGAAGTAAAGAACCATCAGCAGTGACATCAAGTAACTGTCTGACGATATCAGTGTTACACGTACAGCTGCTTTCCTAGAGATTCTGATTCTTTCCGAAATATAATGAGAAAGAAATTTATCTACAGTATTCGATTAAATTACTGCGTTTCTCATCAGGAATACAGTGCCATGCTGCCACAGTAAATATGAATTTATCATCAGTAATGTATTGCTGTGACAATGACGCTTCACTCTTGACATCAAAAGGAAAAGAATGGCTTGAATGGGCGTTATTGTTTGTAGCTCATCTTTGGTTGATATCCAGTTATAAACGTTTCAGCCTAATGATAATGATATCAAAAACTTCATTTGAAATCCACTTAAATGCCTTAAGGTCATTAGAAAATTAGACGGCATGGAATTGTCACCCCTGTAGTGAACTAAGAAACTTCTCTTACGTCAGAGCCATACCTGCAAACGCCAGATCAATTAATTTTAATTGCAGGTTAGTATTTTCCTAGCTCACAGAAGCAGAACCAGTTGGAAATTATAAACACATCTGTTACGTTCTGCTAAATCTTCATTGCTACAGCGGTCTAACTGGATACCCGGTAAGTTGTAAGACGTAACATTAAAGACTAAGCCAGCACTTGGCAAGAATAGCTGGATGCAGTTTCATATTGGCTACGATGGATTATATGTATTGTTTGTGGTATATGGATTAGCGCCATTTTCAGTGGACAGCAAAATGAAGATCTGCTGGCAGATTCAGGAGAAGACTACCTCGAAGAAAATAACGAGTGCATCTACTGTATGGTCATCATTATTGTAATTTCCAAAATAGAGACTGTCTCCTCAAATGTGACATTATACCTACCCATTTCACAGCTTAAAACAGTCACGTACACAGGTAAATCCGGGATGTAAGGTCGTGGTCCATGAAACTCTTCAGCTCCTAACGTTTCGTCCAGAGCTGCGCTGGACATCTTCAGAGGGGTGTTTCTCCTCCGGTGAGTCTTGCCGAATGACGGGTCGGACGTCTGAGAGCGACTTATATATCGTAGAAAGTGGGCGTGACCAGAGTTACACGTAATATGCAGAGATAATCTTTGTCAGAGATAAAACTTAACTATCGATCGTAATCTCGTCACGGATAAAACTGTCTAGCAATTCTGTAGTGCTACTGTCCAAATATCACTAAGTTTCATTGTCTCTTCTATCCGATTAAAATTATCCCTATGTTTATATATTTCAATTGCTTCTCTACAAAGCCGTGGGTAATAGTTCGTCGTCGTAGATAAAATTTTTGTGTCGGAAAACTTCACTTGATGATTTCCTGACTGAAAAGCGTGTTCTGCAACGTTAGGAGATGAAGAGTTTCATGGACCACGACCTTACATCCCGGAAGGTTTACCAAAAGATACGTCATCCGGTCGTGAAAGCCTTCATACTAGTCACGTACACTGTCACAGATTTTCTGCCAGCATTGAAAGCACTGTTGGCGATGGGAATATGCACTGTCACTGGCCTTCAAGGGATGCAGCACTACATGGAAGGAATGAAGTATGCAGATACCCAACTACTGTCAAAGAAAAGATAAAATATGAAGGTGCTGGGTGGTTTTCTACCAGCTACCAACACGGCAGTTACAAGTAGCCGTCATAGCCACTAATGCACGAAACTAACTGAGTCTAAGAACACCCAGAAGAAATACTCTCCATTGTCTTCGACTCTCTGATGATGCTGCAATTCTCTATGTTGAAACTAGAGCTATGCGTGGAGTTTCGTTTCCTACATGATAGACTTACGAAGGAAGTTGCAGTGCCATTCACGCTATCGTCCCTGGAAGGAGTTTCACCATCGCCGTCTCCCTGCAGACTGCACCATCTGTTGGAGGTGTACACTTCCATGAGACGTGCCGCGCAGCTGCTGCAGAGCCACTTCGGTGCTCCCGTGGCTGTCAGCGAGGCGCAGTCGGTGTGCTGTTCCACTTGCAGCGCCTATGAAGTGCTACTGACGCAGCTGCGGCCTCAGTGGGCCGCCCAGCAGCCGCTCAGTCCCTCGGTGGGCAACTCGCTCATGTGGCTCACCTACCACTGGCTCCGGCTGACCACGGCGTCGCTGACCTGCGCTGCAGTCGAGCACGCGGCGGCGAATACCAGCGAACTGGTCCTGAGGGCCGCCGTGGCGTCTGAGGGCCGCTGTGCTGACCTGGGGTCTTTCTTGTTACTCATCAAACATGGGCCACCATTGCATTTCTCCGCAGACGGATTCTTCATCGTCAACCGACGCCTGCTAGTCTCAGCAGTAGCTATTGTCGTTACTTACCTCATCATCTTGGAACAACTCACCCCTAAGCAGTGAAAAAGTGTTAAGTTTTATTTATTTTCTTCTGCAGTTCGAGCATCACCAAATACTTACCTGTTTTAATACCAATATTTCCCTCAGTCTTATTTGCCTTGAATTTCTTACCGATTTATAACTTTTGATCTTGACACACAGTCTCCTACATTGTTGACATTAACTTCTTCTTCTCTGTGAATGTTGTATCTTGGTCCGTAAATTTTCAGTTTATTCCAAATTCCATTCCAAATTGTGCCTTGAATACAATAATATTTCAGCTGTCTGAGGGTTTTATATGTCTGTTGCAGTAATTCGGCTCTCTTTCATTGTTTGAGACACATAACTCATATTCAGATTATAGCGAAGGAATAGCGATTTTATTATTAAACATCACTCCTGTCTGTTTGCACCTTTTGTTTTCGGACATGTATGTCTTGTGCCCCATATGTTTCAGAAGTGAGTTTGTTTCATTCGCCTATTCTTATAAGCTCGCATAATGTACAAAAATAGATAGCATACTTGACTACTTAATGTGTTGTAATGTTTCTTTGCTATCAATGGTTTATTTTACGAGTATAATGCTGTTACTTCCCGTAGTGCCAGTGGTTTAGCTTTTCCCGCTGATATGGTGAAGCTATATTCTCCAGGAACTGTGATTTGCACGGAAGTAATGCTTTTACAACATCTTGTTTCGCCAAAAGAACATCATCTGCGTGAAATTCAGTTTTCCTTCTCTGTTTCATGACTGATGTGTACTAGAAACGAATGTGATGAACACTCATTTAAGTGACCTCTTCTTAGTAGTCTCTGTGTCAAATTACCATTTACTTTTAGGCCGATGGTAGTACCTTTCTGCATCTTTCACATCATCTATGAAATATAAAGAATAACTGCCTTTTCCAATAGATTCCAAAGTACTTTCGCTAGTAACAGTGTTAAAAGTGTTCAAGGTTTGTGAATACAATTTTTCCCAATAATTTAACACATTTATAGTCTCTTGTAAATCTTCATTTTCTCTACTGTGTTTGTAATTTATACAAGAATTGTTAAGGAATTATTTCCAGTTTGTTTTGCAAAATCCTACCATCAGATTGTAAACATAGTCCAGTTCGTTTCTCCCCTAATAATTTTCAATGGTTCCTTTATTTTGACATTTGGTTTTCTTTTCTCTGTTATCTTACTCTTTGAACTTGCAGTCCATGTTATGTACAATTTAAATAATTTTAACAAACTGAAAAGAAGTATCAACCTACCACAATCTTAACGACCGTTACTTGAAACATTTAAACCTGTCATGTTTCACTGTTTGAACACTTCTGCAACTTATTCTTCTCTATTCTGTAACAGAATCATGCCCATCTCCTCCATTTTATTTTGATTTGTACGTGACTTCATACCACAATGTCTTGTAATTAATATTTCATCAAATTTATTCCATATTTTTTGTAACTGTTGCGCTCTTACTGATTTACGAGCATTTGCTACGTTCTATAAGCTAATTTTCGTATCTTGACAGCTATACGCTTTTACTGAGTTTTCCAATATATTTTGCTAGGCTCATTTATTTTCTATTTAAAAAGATAATTTTTAAAATTAATTGTTATGATATTTAATATGAGATTCTTAATTTTGCCTTACAAACTTATATTTTATTATATTGGAGATATTAAACGAGTATTACTACATATTTTCTTGTTTATTATATCTACCACAGTAGCCTGTTTGTTGACTGAAACTCTTTCCCAGCCACCAAAACAGCGATCATCGTTTTTCAACTTTAAAGCTTGTAATGACACTGGTTTCTACCCCTTCCTTACGGAGTTATCTGCATCATTTGCGGTTGCCTTTCACCAGGATGCCGCAGAAAAGCAGGGACGAGAGTCCATTTCGCAGGCTAATAACCACCCCGACCCCGAATGTGGTTGAAAAATGTCCTCTGAATTCGAGTTTAGGGGTGGTGTCAAGCAAGGTCTGTTGGATAATTGAACTTCTTTCGTAGTGTAAATGATTTGAAATAACATGTTTCGAACAACTGAGCTGTAACTCACCAAGACCGTGTCGTTACTGACATTCACATGTGAAAGTTAATAAGCAACTCGGTTAACCGTGATTAAATAACATTCATTTCCGTATGACCAACTAATGCCTTCAGTTGAGAGAAGCATTTAAAATGCGCCATTTGTCACAGTAACATGGAGATCTCTAGGGCATCAGTCCTAGAGGTGACTGACTGAGCTCTTATCATCGACTAAGATGGACTGGTTGGTTGTTCATACCCCATGCCTACAATCTCCTAGGGTGATCGCGACATATCTTTGTCAGTACACCTGCGTTATGACAAAGACCGAGAACGAATTCTCGTTGTGTACCTTTTTAGCTGTGCATTCGCTTTAAATTTTGTTAATAACGTTTGTCTCATACGCAAAAATGTATTTAAGTCACATTCTGTAGTACATTCAATAGATGTATCAAGAGATCACTGAATTCTGATCAAAAATCTTATGGGGCTGACATTAGATACATTCAGATGAAGTAATTCCTTGTAACTGTATTACATTACTTGAAGTGCACAGGAAAATAATTAGAGGACAGAATAGCAATATGTAACATCGTTTAGCAGACACGGTAGATTATGACGAACTAATTGTGATTCATTGTTTTACACCTTGTACTTGAGTGAAACATGCTGCACTCGTAACAAATCTATTTAAACTTCTAGCACAACTACACAATGCGTCACATCACTCACGAGGTTTAGTAAAACGTAAGTTGGCCTGAAATGACCTTAATGGCTAGTATAAACCCCGAGGAAGGGTGTATTGAGCATATGCCAGCATAAAGGTTTTTGCTTCTTCAGTATAAGCTGTGTAGCTGTTTACTACAACAAAGAATCAATTTAATGACCTTTTACTGGTTCATTCCGTAATTTACGTTTTTAACTTAACTCTCTTCAGCGGAAAACATGAACAAACTTGAAATAATGAAATTCAGTCTTTTTTTTGTTGATTTCGAATACATATTTTCAAAATAGGATACTACTGAGATTTAGTACTGTGGCTGAGGGAGAAAATGCCTTAGAAGTAGAAGGTAAGTTTCTAAGGTACTACATTTCCAGGTAAATATGAAAATGGTGAACGAACACAGGGTGAAATCGGAGACTCCATAATGAAGCCCTGCATTTGAGAAAGGAGACACTTAAAGGAGAATGAAGAAGAAAAGTAAAATAACTAGGAAAAAAAAAGAAAAGATCGAAAGTCTCAGAATACGAATCCATAGGTTCCCTTCTCAATGTCCCCCAGAACTTTTTCGGTGAGTTATCGCTTCTTTCATATTTGACAACGTTTTTCCAACGTATGAAAGATCATTTTTCCCGTGGTTTAAATTAAAAGTTAAACACTAAGTTCTACTATAATTAGTTGGGTAAGTCACTTCAAGTTTGAATGGAAACAAGGGCATATCATCTCTTATAGAACCATTCCTAGTAAAGCATTGTAGACAGCTTCACTTAAATGGTTCTAATTGCTCTAAGCACTATGGGACTTACATCTGAGGTCATGAGTCCTCTAGATTTAGAACTACTTAAATCTAACTAACCTAAGAACATTACACACATCCATGTCCGAGGCAGGATGATTCGAACTTGCGACCGTAGCAGCCATATGGTTCCGGACTGAGGCGCCTAGAACCGCTCAACCATATCGGCCGGGACAGCATCCCTTACTTGACGCTAATTATATTACGTTTAAGGTATGGTTTTCTTGTTTTATACGTTCGTTATAAAAAATAAGCTCTGTCTGGATTTAAATTCACTATCGACGATGATAGACGTTTTTGCTGTATGACAACTAAATATGCATTCTAGAAACATTAGCATTTATGAACGTTTTCCTTTCAATATACGAGAACATTATAACAGTCTACATTAGATAAGGTGTTACAGTTGACGTTTCGAAAATAAACTGTAAGCTCATTAGAAGGTTTATTCCACTCAGCAGAAACTGCAGCTCTCCCTTATACTCACTTGAGAATCTTAACAGTAATAACTTTTCACCCTGAATTTCAGTCCCACTCTTGAGTCTATCTTTTCTCCGCCGTTACTTCTTCAGGTTCAGATACGCATTGGGGAACAGAGACTACATCACTGTATAATATCCTTTCTAATACGAGCTACTCGTCCTCGGGCTTCCTCTCCAATTTTTCCTCTATTGGTTTTTGTACGTATGGTATATCTACATAATAATTCGCAAGTCACCATACGGTGATATTCTATATCTACCACTAACAGTACCCATTTCTAAGCAAAGAAGGGAAAGCAGAAAGGTGGAAGGAGTATATAGATGGTCTATACAGGGGCAATGTTCTTGAGGGCAGTATTATAGAAATGGAAGAGAATGTAGATGAATATGAAATGGGAGATATGACACTGCGTGAAGATATTGACAGAGCACTGAAAGACCTAAGTCGAAACAAGGCCCCGGGAGTAGACAACATTCCATTAGAACTACTGACAGCCTTGGGAGAGCCACGCCTAACAAAACTCTACCATCTAATGAGCAAGATGCGCGAAATACCCTCACACTTCAAGAAGAATATAATAATTCCAATCCGAAAGAAAGCAGGTGTTGACAGACGTGAAAATTACCAAACTATCAGTTTAATAAGTCACAGCTGCAAAACACTAACGCGAATTCTTTACAGACGAATGGAAAAACTGGTAGAAGCCGACCTCGGGGAAGATCAGATTGGATTCCATAGAAGTGTTGGAACACGTGAGGGAATTTTTACCCTCCGACTTATCTTAGAAGATAGATTAAAGAAAAGGAAACCTACCTTTCTAGCATTTCTAGACTTACAGAAAGATTTTGACAATGTTGGCTGGAATACTCTCTTCCAAATTCTGAAGGTGGCAGGGGTAAAATACAGGGAGCGAAAGGCAATTTACAATTTGTACAGAAAACAGATGGCAGTTATAAGAGTCGAGGGGCAAAAGGGAAGCAGTGGTTGGGAAGGGAGTGAGACAGGGTTGTAGCCTATCCCTGGTGTTATTCAATCTGTATATTGAGCAAGCAGTAAAGGAAACAAAAGAAAAAATTGGAGTAGGAATTAGAATCCATGGAGAAGAAATAAAAACTTTGAGGTTCGCCGATGACATTGTAATTCTGTCAGAGACAGAATTACCTGGAAGAGCAGCCGAACGGAATGGACAGTGTCTTGAAAGAAGGATATAAGATGAACATCAACAAAAGGAAAACGAGGATAATGGAATGTAGTCAAATTAAATCGTCTGATGCTGCGGGAATTTGATTAGGAAATTATATGTTTAAAGTAGTAAATGAGTTTTAGTATTTGGGAGCAAAATAACTGATGATGGTCGAAGTAGAGAGGATATAAAATGTAGACTGGCAATGGCAAGGAAAGCGTTTCTGAAGAAGAGAATTTGTTAACATCGAATATAGATTTAAGTGTCAGGAAGCCGTATCTGAAAGTATTTGTATGGAGTGTAGCCATGTATGGAAGTGAAACGTGGACGATAAATAGTTTAGCCAAGAAGAGAAAGAGAGAAGATTTTGAAAAAGACTTTTATAAATTAATGAATAATGCAGTCACTTGACTGAAGACCACAACAACAACTACTAACAGTCATTTAATTTCCTATTCCACTAACAAACAAAGCTACGGAAAAATGAATATCTGCATGCCTCGGCAAGAACCCCCATTTCTCTTATCTTCGTTGGCAGCAGTAGGAACATTCAGCAGTTGGCTTCATATCCCGTCTCTCTTCAGTTTCTCAATGGTGTTTCGCGAAAAGAACGTCGTGTTGTCGCTAGGGATTCCCGTTAGAATTCACAAAGCATCTCCATAATACCTGTTTATTGAACCTACCGGTAAGAAATCTAGCAGTACGCCTCTGAATTGATTCGTTATCTCATTTATTCCGACTTAATGGGGATCCTACGCAGTCGAACAGTATTGAAGACTGCGTCATACTGGTCCTATATAACTGGTCTCATTTACAGATTAGCGACACTATCCCAAAAACCTCCAAATAAACCGAAGTCGACCATTCGCTTTCCCTATTACCAATCCTACGAGCTCCTTCGATTTCATATAGCTTTGCAGCGTTAAGCCCAGATATTTAACTGGCGTGACTGTGTCAAGCAGGACATTACCAATGCTCTGTACTAATATTGTGAAATTTTTTCCCCCACTCATCTGCCTTAATATACATTTTTCTACTTTTAGAACTATCTGACATTCATTACACCAACTTGTACGTCTTTTTGTATCTGCCAACGGTCACTCAACATGCCCAGACACCATTTTGTCATCATATAACAGCCACAGATTGCTGTTCAAGTCTTTCGACAGTTCATTTATGTACATAAACCATTAGAGCGTCCCTATCACACTCTCTGCTGCAATCCTGGCGATGACCTTCTCCTTGCCCACACGCCGTCGAGGACAACGTATCTGGTTCTATTACATAAGAAGTCTTCGAACCACTCACATATCTGGCTACCTAATCCATATGCTCGAACCTTCGTCAACACGATGCAGCGGTGCACGGTGAAAATCACTTTCTGGAAGTCTAGTAAGGCCTGTTGACCTCCATCCTTGGTTTGCTGGAAATCGATCAAGCTGACTTTGGCACAAACGATGCTTTGAATCCATGCTGATTTGTGGAGGTAAGTTTTTCTGTCTCAAGGAAATTTATTACAATGAAGAGACAATGAAACTGGTATAGTCATGCGTATTCAAATATAGAAATATGTAAACAGGTAGTAAACGGTACTGTGGTCGGCAACGCCTGCGTATGACAAACACCAGATCGGTTACTGCTGCAACAATGGAAACTAAGTTTTTATTATTTCTTTATTGAACACTGACCTACAGAATTTTCCCTGAGAAAGACAACTCAAACCTAACCTGTTCATTTATTACCCACAATATACAAGCCCAACGCAGTCCGACTGCTATACGTTGACAACATGACTTCCAATAATTAACACAAAAGAATGGCCCTGAATTGCAAGAAATCCTAATAATAATAAAAATCCAAAAAAATGAAATTAAAAAAAATGTCAAACTACCTACAACCCTGTTAATTGCCTAAACTAATTTCAGTCACGAATCCTGATAGTGGAAACCCCTTCTTCTTATAAGTCACTTATCTCACAGAAAATGTTGTTAACACAAACTACATCAATTTCAGCAAGCAGCAACAACAGCCAGCTAAATAAAAAGATTCTAACTATTATAGACTCTAACTATTAGGTGGCACATGGTTACAGGACGTCCACATTGTACAACATCACAAGAAGACCGATATCTCACCATCAGTGCCCACGGAGGGGCACGTAGTACTGTAGGTAGCCTTGCTCGGGACCTTACTGCAGCCACTGGAACAGATGTCTCCAAGCACACAGTGTATAGACGACTAAAGAGACATGGTGTATTCTCCTGGAGACCTGCAAGGTACATTCCACTGACCCTAGGTCACAGGAGCGCCCGAAAAGCCTGGTGTCAAGAACACAGTACATGGTCACTTGAACAGTGGTCCCAGGTTATGTTCACGGACGAGTCCAGGTATCATCTCAACAGCGATTCGCGACGGATTATCATCTGGAGTGAACCAGGAACGAAACACCAAACCCTTAATGTTCCTCAGAGGGACCTGTATGGAGGTTGTGGTTTGATGGTGTGGGGTGGGATTATGATTGGTGCACGTACACCCCTGCAAGTCTTTGACAGAGGAACTGTAACAGGTCAGGTGTAGCGGGACATCATTTTGCACCAGTACGTCCGCTTTTTCAGGGGCGCAGTGGGTCCCAACTTCCTCCTGATGGATGATAACGCATGGCCCCACCGAGTTGCCGTTGTGGAGGAGCATCTTGAAACAGAAGATATCAGGCGAATGGAGTGGCCTGCCTGTTCTCCAGACCTACACCCCATCGAACACGTCTCGGATGCTCTCGATCAACGTATCGCTGCACGTCTTCAAACCCCTAGGACGCTTCAGGAGCTCCGACAGGTACTGGTGCAAGAATGAGAGGCCATACCCCAGCAGCTGCTTGACCACCTGATTGAGAGTATGCCAACCTGTTCAAATGGCTCTGAGCACTATGGGACTCAACTGCTGAGGTCATTAGTCCCGTAGAACTTAGAACTAGTTAAACCTAACTAACCTAAGGACATCACAAACATCCATGCCCGAGGCAGGATTCGAACCTGCGACGGTAGCGGTCCTGCGGTTCCAGACTGCAGCGCCTTTAACCGCACGGCCACTTCGGCCGGCATGCCAACCTGTTGTGCGGCCTGTGTACGTGTGCATGGTGATCATATCCCACACTGATGTCAGGGTACATGCGCAGTAAACAGTGGCGTGTTGTAGCACATGTGTTTCGAGACGGTTTTCTCAACTTATCACGAATACCGTGCACTTACAGATCTATGTTGTGTGTGTTCCCTATATGTCTATGCTATTAGCTCCACGTTGTGTGGCACCACATTCTGCAGTTTTCCTTAATTTATGAGCATGAGTGTATATGTGAACAGTTCACAAAATGCAGACATAGTACAATTTCATAAATGTAAAGTAATCCAACTGTGTAATTACCTAGACATGTGTCAAAGACGTAGGAAAAATTTTAATTGCCCTCTGTTAAATAAGCTGATAGCTGTGTAGTACTGAGTTAGAGAAATATGGTACCGATGTACAAAACTCTATAAGCAAATACTATATTAGCTATAGCTCCTAGCGCTTGTCGCACGCATGCTATCGAAATAGGCGTACCCCCTTGTGGGATAATGTAATTATAACTTAGAGCTTACAGATTAAAACTGCGGAAAGAAATGTATCACCGAGAACCTTCTCTATATCATTGTAGTTCAAAAATATTTCTATTAATGTTTCGAGCACAAAATGTAATTACTCAAATGTGTGTCACGTAGCGCTAAACTGTACTTTTTGCTATAAGAAAATTTGTGTCATTGCTTAACGATAAAAATGTGCTAAGTGTCGTAGTTATCGTAGTTTATAAGCGAAGTTCTCCAACAATCAGTGTACTTACCCTGTCATATAAAAAATTATAGTGTTGTGCGTATAAATGTCGTACTTATTACGTTCATTGCCGTGACCTGGAAAGTACTGTACCGTAACGTATTGTTGTGAGACTGTGCAGACACAAAACAGATACAGCGTAAAACAATAATGAAAATTGTGTCGCTCATAAGTAGCGTCGTAGTATAACGTGTACCTGTCAAACAAACCAAGTACTGTGTCATCTGCGACCTCTCTGAAAGTATTTTAATTAAAAATGAATTTTCAAGTGAACCAAAATGTCGCAGTAAAACCTCATTAGCTGTATATGTTCCAAGAATGTGAGCTTTATAGTCATGACGTAATCGTTCAACTGACAAGCGAAAATGTACTTACAGTAAAACTGTGTCGTCTGTTCCCTATTGAACTGAACTCGTAACATTACTGCATTAATATGTTCCATAGGTTCTTGGCGGATAGTTAACTTCAAAACATCGCTGCATGTTGACAGTTTCTAAATGTGACAAAGCCTAATAGTAACTTGAAGAGAGAAATATTAATAGCAAAGACTAAGTCAGAAAACAAATTATTTCTCAATAAACGGTTTTGCATGATAAATGTGGTGTAATATTTTACTTTTCTTAGTACACAGAGTTTCCACTTCAACACAGTTATCATACGGTATACGTCGGAGCCTGTAAAGTCCATTGCAAATCAGAAAGAATTTGAGACTCAAATGTTTCTTCTTGTGTGACAATGAATGGGCTTTAATGGGAACTTTTTGACCAATGTGTTGTTTCTTTGCACTTGTCTTATGGTGTAGTTTTCTCCTTTTATCTGCAGCAGAATTTATATTTGTAATAGCCAAACCAATTACGTCTTTATGTAGAAGTTTACGTGTACATGGAAAAGGTACAAAATCTCTGTTTCTGTTCGGTGGTTCCTCATTCTTCTGTAGAAGCGTAGGCGGTAAGGCAGTGGAGTCATGAGGCATTTCATTCAGTACATTTTGAAATAAGTGTAAGTATCTGTCCCAATACTGATGCTTCCTGTGACAATAAGTCTGCAAAGCTTATTAATTTCTTTCATAATGCGTTCAGACGGTTTACAAAGTGGAGAGTACAGCGAAATAAAAACAGGTTTGATTTTACAATTCCTAAGCATGCGTGACCAAATAGCAGCTCTGAATTGTCGTCCATTACCTGAAATGACCTTGTCGACGTGTCCAACTTCACGTGAGAAATTTTTAACAAAGGCGTTGGATACTGAACGTCCAGTGGCTGTGCGTAATGGTGTGATAAAAACAACTAATTTTGAAGTAAGTTCAACATCGACGAAAACGTATGAAAGTTCATTCAAGGGGTCCCAGAAGATCAACTGCAGCTAATTCCTGTAATCTAGTAGGAATAATAGGAAACAATGGAGCACAATGTGAGCTGGTAGGCGGTTAGGCTTTTTAAGAAAGTTTGCAAATAGACAGAACTCTTCTAATTCTCTTTTTCATATTGTTAAAATAACAAGTCGTCCGAAGTATATGATAACATTTACGTGGATCAAAATGTGTGTAGCTGAAATGAATTTACCACATGAGCTTATTAACAAAATTGTCAGGAATACAAACTACCCAAAGCTTGTCATCAACATTGCAACGTTTGAAGAGTATGTTATTTATAACCAGTTATTAGTGACGAATCTGTATGTGTGTCTTTGTATGCCACTTACTCTTAATATTTTCCAAATAGGGGTAACTGCTCATGAGTAATGTCCTTTAAAGATGCAGTAACGAATTTTTCAAAAGCTACTTTTTAAATGTAAAGAATACTGAAATTTTTCTCAAGGTTATCCTCTGTGTTGCTTTTCTCAAGGCCAGCCGGTTCACGTGGAAATGCGTCTGCAACCATGTTTTCCGTGCCGGGACTGTAGACTATTTTGAAGCGGAATTCTTGCAGAAATAATGTCCAACGTTTCAACCTGTCATGATTTCACTTTTAAGACATAAAAAATTGCAATGCTCGATGATCAGTATAAACTTTTACATGTTTGCCGTTCGAAATGCTTTATCATTATAATACTGTGTTTTACTCGATCTTGTTTAGCCTGAGACCAATATGCAGAAAGGAAGGCATGATACGTTAAAATCTCCTTAACTGTATCAGTTCTGAATAACCGATCGCATTCTTACAGCTGGTTCATTTTCTAAATAGCCACACATAAATCCTAATCTATGCTCTAGTGAACAATTAGGAGGAAAACAATGAGAAAATTGATAAAGCCAAGCTTGTGGATGTATGTCATTACTAGAATTCTTGAATGTTTTAAATTTACGCATTATGATGAATAGCTCGTAGTCAAAGTCATCGTGTCACCGAGTCGCAAATCAGTCATTATTATGTCTCCTTTCAAGATCTCGAAAATACCGTGTATTACTTCCGTGTGACCTCTCCATCTTTCTAAATTCCTCATCCCGTGTCGGAGCGCGAGTATCCTCTGAAATATATAATTTTTGTATCACCTGTGCCAACTGATTTTGTTCTTCCACTGATTCTCTCTTGTGTTGCGTGTTAATTTGTTTCTGACTGTTTAAATTTCCTAATTTCCTCGTATTTTTCTGTGTCAGTACAGACTATCGGTCTTCTTCCATACAAAACATCATCTGCCTTCTTAGATAAATCTGTTAACTGATCCGAAAGTTCGGCTTCTTTTTCCGATAATGTGGTGATGTCCTCCGTGTGTTTTTCTGAGCCAAGTTTTAGAGTGTCCATTTGTGTCGCAATCGTAACTACTGTGTCCTTTAGGTTTTCCTGATATTTTAGAAGTTGCGCGACCGTATCGGTAGATGATACAAAGTCAGTTTTAGCCCACAAGGTGCCGTGATTTTCGTGTGCAATGACATGCAGCTCTTTTATTGCTGCTTCATGGTTCTCTAATGTGTCTTCCCGTGGCGGAAAAATGACAAAATGCTCACAAATTTGTGTTTTTACTTCAGAAATGTTTTGATATTTCGATCGATTTTGTGTCTCTCAGCGGTTAAATATTAACGCGTTTGTTCAAGTGTTTGTTTAATTTCCTAAATTATGCCTAAGTTCTGAAGTTGTTGCTGTGTTTGTTTCTCTGTTTGGTCACATTTTTGAATTAATTGTAATAATAACGCATTATTGACTAAAATATGTTCCTTTGTATTTTTCGTCAGTGCGTTTGCGCCGGCAACATTCGTATTTTGAGAAACAGAGAGTGTATCTTGACTTAACTGAGATAAGTGTATTAATGCAAAACCTGAATGTACGGTATTTCCTAGACTTTATTCCCTTATTTCGAATTCCTGAGGCGAACTGTTACCGACCGATCCATCGTCAATAGTTTCCAGTTCACTGACAGTTTCTATTTCTACCCTGCTATTTACTGTCTGGTCCGTGTCCGTATGTACAATTAATAAATTATTGTATTGAATATTTGTCAATTCGTTACTAGGTCGTGCTAACAAGCCACGATCGTCGTCATTGTCATTTCTTAATTTGCCCTGCAGCCTTGTTCTTCCTTTCTCACACGCCATGATTATCTCATTATTTTACACAATAACACACAAAATACATTATGAAAAGAAAAAATAAGAAGAAACACTAAAATACTACTGAAAATAATGAGTATGTAATTAGTTGCAAAAGCGACTGGGAGCTACTTAGTGCAAACCCACAAGCATGCCACTACTTTGCTCATGAGAACAAAAATAAGAAACTACAACTAAAAAGGAAATTCTCTAATACAGTTACGCGCTAGCAGTAAACAATAATTAATTTCTAATCATGCACTAATTATTCATACTACAAGGAAATCAGAAGATTCCAGAGGAGTATCCTCGGCTAAGGGTCTACAGCTGAAACTAAGGCTTTCATTATTTTGTTATTGAACACTGACCTACAGAATTTTCCCTGACAAAAACAACTCAAACTTAACCTACTCATTTATTACCCATAATATACAAGCCCAACGCAATCTGACTGCTATACATTGACAACATGACTTCCAATAATTAACACAAAAGAATGGCCCTGAACTGCAAGAAATCCTAACAATAATAAAAATCCAAAGAACATGAAATTAAAAAAGTATCAAACTACCTCCAACTCTGTTAATTGCCTAAACTCATTTTGATAATGAATCCCGATAGTGGAAACCTTATTCTTTTTATAAGTCACCTATCTCACACAAAATATTCATAAAATACACTACAGCAATTACAGCAAACAGCAACGACGGCCAGCTAAATAAATAGTTTCTAACTACTATAGACTCTGACAACTAGGTGGCATATGGTTAGCAAAAGAAAGATTTTGTTGAAGAGCAATCAATGTATGTAGAAAATTTTACCTTATTCATGTGACATCCAATTCAAAAAATTGTATAGCTGTCAATAATTCCACTATCCAGATCTTATCGACCATACATCAAGTCTCATACCTTTCCTTGCGTCTCACTTTAAAATGCACGTCCTACCAACACAGGGTCTCCACTAAGAAAAACATGTCCATTCACTTCTCCATCCACTCGCTGCCTGCTAGTCAGTCCAACCACAGAATCTCTTGCCGAGGGGGCAGAGCGCTATCAGCGACATTAAAACTGTCTGTAGCGCTGCCAACATACAAACAGGCCATTTACACACTAGCAGGTTATCAAGATTCAAGTGAGTTCGAATGTGGTGTTGTAGTCGGTGCACGACTGGTGGTACACAGCATCTCCAAGGGGGCGTTAATTGGGGAATTTCCCGGGCGAACATTTCATGAGTGTACCGTGAATATCAGGAATCCAATAAAACATCAAATCTCCGACATAGCGGCGGCCAGAAAATGACCCTGCAAGAACGGTACCATTGACAACTGGAGAGAATCATTCAACGTGATAGAAGTGCAACCCTTCCGCAAATTGCTGCAGACTTCAATATTGAGCCATCATCATTTACCAGAGTGCGAAGCATTCAACGAAACTTAATCGATATGGGTTTTGGGACCCGAAGGGCCCTAGATGACTGTACGACACAAAGCTTTACACCTCGCCTGGTCGTGTCAACACCCACAATTGAATATTGATGACTGAAAAAATTGTTGCTTGGTCAGACGAGTCTCGTTTCAAATTGTATCTAGCGGATGGACGTGAACGGTTATCGAGACAACCTCGTGACTCCATGGACTCTGCATGACAGCAGGGAACTATTCAAGGTGGTGGAGGCTCTGTAATGGTGTGGGGCGTGTGCAGCAGGAGTGACAGGGGATCCCTGATACGTCTATATAAGGCTGTCACAGATGAAACTTACGTAAGCTTCCAGTCTGACAACCTGCAACCATTCATGTCCATTGTGCATTCCGACTGACTTGGGCAATTCCAGAAAGACAACGCGACAGCCCACATGTCCAGAATTGCTGCCGAGTGTCTCCAGAAACGTTCTTCTGACTTTAAACGCTTCCCCTGGCCAACAAACTCCCCAGACATTAACATTATTGAAAATATCTGGGACGCCTTACAACAGGCTTTTCGAAGAAATCTCCACCCCCTTGTACTCTTAGATATTTATGCACAGCGCTGCACGATTCATGGTGTCAATTCCCTCCAGCACTACTTCAACCATTAGTCGAACGCACGCCACGTCGTGCAGCGTTACTTCTGCGTGCTCGGAGGGCCCTACACGATATTAGGCAGGTGTACCAGTTCCTTTGGCTCTTCATTGTATATTCGAACTCTGAACGAGCTCAAACATTTTGCACTTAACCGATATTACGGATATTGGTCTGAGAGCCAGTTCTTTTACCTTATTTATACATAGGAATCATCTACGCTCTATTCCAGTCACCTAGAAATTTTCGCTAAGCGCGAGACTCTCGACAAACGCGGGCTGAGTAAGAGCCAATTCCAGAGAGTGTAAAATCTAATTGGAATTCCATCTGGACCTGGAGACCTGTTCGTTTCCAACTCCTGCAGTTGCTTCTCTGCGCCACTGATGTCAGTATTGCCAATTTTATGCCCTCCATGCTTCAGTCTGTACGACAGTCAAATGATAGTACGTTTCTGCTATCCTCCTGAGTGAATAATTTCTTAAATGTGAAATTCAGAACTTCAGATTTCCTTTTGCTGTCTTCTGTTGCCATCCTAGACTGTTCAACGAGTAACTGGATTGATTTTACGTGTCTCGGGTTGTCGACAAGTCCTTTTGCTAAGGTATGACAATGGATGTTTTTGTATGTTTTGGACACTGATAGTTTTAAGGACGCACGAATTTCTGTTAACTTTCTAGTGCCCACCTTTCAGCGCTCCTTTTTGAGCCGAGTGTGTTTCCTCATTGTTTTTAGAATTTTATTATTAAACCACGGGAGGTCTCTTCCGTTCTTAATCCTTTAATCTGGTGCATACTTTTTTCCAGGGCAGGACGTAAAATCAGTTTAAACTTTGTCCATAATCCCTCTACGAACGTTCTACTGTAGAGAAATGATGTCCATTCATTGTCTAAGTAGTATGAGAGCAAATGCTGATATGCTTTCTAGCATAAACACTTTCCTGGCGTTCTTGATGGATTTATTAACTTCAGTAACCATTGTCACTATCATGAAACAATGATCACTAACCCATGTCTCTGTACATATATCTAAAATATTGCCAGTGCATGTGCGTTGCCTAACTAACTGATCAAGCCAGTTTTCGGAAAACATGTTCAGAAGTACTTCACAAGAGTAACTGCACCACCTACAGTGAATGCATGAATATTGGAACAACATTCACACTAGTTCAAAGTACCATTATCCAGGATGGAGGCGATGACATCATCCAAGATAGCGGCGATGACGTCATCTAATATGGCGGCTGTGACGCATTGAAGATGTCGGATTTTCGTGGGAAGTTTGAATTTTGGCAGGAAAGTGCAACACCCCCGTCCCAAAGAGAAATGACACGAAATTCAATTCCAACAGGATAATGCACTACACTACTCTTATCTCTACTAAGCAAAGAAAATCGTGGGAAGATAGGACACTTGGCCTACCTCCACTAACCTAACCCCAAGAAAAATGGCGCGAAGTTCCAATTCCAGTAGGATAATGCTCCACCTGTTGTTCAAGATGGCAGCACCCCATGTGTTCACCACCACGTGGTGTTGGTCTAGTTCATATCGTCACCAACAGAGGGCTCAGCCGTGATGTCAGCTGATGACATTGTGGGTTTGGGGGAAATGGTGGGCAGGTGCCAATAGGAGCCCTTAATCAAGTCACATGTTCGACTTCGGTCAATAGGATTGAAGTGTCGAGTGACGTCACTGTAGGAGATATAGGTTAAACTCAGGAGCTCTGGGGCCTCAGTCTTGGCCAGTCAGTCAGCAGGAGAAGAAGAAGAGGAAGAAGAAGAACGATGAAGTGCCAGCAGCAGTAGCTGTCGAACTCCAGTGCAGTCATGTAGAATAGGATTAAACGTAAAAGTAAGTATCATACATCACATTATTCTGTCTCGGTGGTTAGCCTTATTATTTTTCAAAGTTTTCACATATTCGTTCATATCTAATGCTTCCTCGTCTTTGTTCAACAGAGTCGAGTGCAAACACACCTAGCTCCACAGACACATCTGGATCCTGTAATGCACATAGCTCACTTGTTAGAGCAGGACAAGGAGTTGCTGCTCTCTGTCCCACTCAGCAGCTTGTGTGATGAGGACACACGACCTGCACATGACACATCAAATGCTGCCCCTGGCTGTGTTAAACAGCAAATAGATTGAGATCAGTACTGGGTTCCAACATCCAACTCATCCCAGTCAAACATTCCTGTGATACTGCATCCACATAGTTCAGATACTGTAGATAAAAAAAATACATTGAGTGCAGCCACTTTTTTCACCCTCACATACAATTTAACCCCCAGTGGATCCAAAGGTGTGGAAATTGCTATAAACATGCATCATGTCTGGAGGATCCAAGCTATAATGGAGATTGAAAAATGTTTCCAAATGTATTAAAGTGCTAATATCCGAGTTCGGCTGGGATGAGATGTGTGGTGCAGAACACCACATCAACCAGCAAATGACCACTGAATGTAATCCATTTCATTCTCCCCCAGGCATTCGTCTTATGCTACACTTTCTATTACTACTGTATAATTATGATGACTGTGCCTTATGCATGAAATTAGGTGACAAATGCGTCTATCTAAGACATCTGTCAGTTATGAATTTATACGATCTAGACTCTGCCATACGAGCTGTGCTGGAGAGACTGAATCCTTGCTGCAGCATACAGTGATGCTGTAAACTCCCTCATTGTGAGTAGTATACATATTGACGATCTTAAGCAGCACCTTCGTTCGCATATGACCGCTAAAGCTAAAGACAAACATGTGAAATGTGTATGTCAAAAACGAGAGTACCATGAGTCACTTATTCATTTGAGTTATATACATGCTGAATTTATTGCCAACCAAAAAGCATTATTTGGCAGATATTGTACAGGTGATAAGAAGATACATACAGATTATAATGATATCCCAGAAATACTACATCCAATCCAAGATTTTTAAATAAATAATTTATCTCTAATCTCAACTCGTCTTTGTCTTTTATTTCGTACCACTTTCTCATTATAATCAAAGTATTACAATAATTTTTTTCAATGCTATACCAGTTACTCAAATTATGATCATGTTACCCTTCACGTGTAAAATGTATACTTGTTTTCTTCGTGTAGTCAATATAGCTCAACCAGTTAAGTGATGGAACTATACTGGCTACACACAAATACTACTATTATTATTATCCTTTCAGGTGTATTTTCTATATACATAGGTCAAGTACTTGTCTGTACAAGACTCATTTAGTATCATGACTGGCTGGGTGAAGAACCATCCCCACAAGGACTTTGTTGTCGGTGACTGGTCATGTGAGATTCAACTGAAGAGCTGAAGAAGAAAACAATTCTGCTTCCCCATAATATACGAGCAATTATTGTAGGCCCATGCAATTGAGGGAAGACTAATGTCTTTATGACTCTTCTAATGCATGTAGATGGGGTCTGATTTGAACATGTTTGTGTATTCTCAAAAACACCGTTTCAACCCAAGTATCAGTTATTGCAAGAGATACTGATCGGAGTAGATGGTGTTACATACACAACATCCAGTAAAAGTGGTGATATCGCTCCACCTCAAAAAGCGAAACCAAACACAGTCTTCATATTTGACAATGTTGCCATCGCAAACCAAATTCGAAAATACTTCTGTTTCGGTTGTCATATGGGTGCTGATGTACTTTGTCTAAGTCAAGCATATTCCAGATTTCCAGAATCCCCAAACAGCTTGTTAGGCATAAAGCAAGCCTCATTATAGCCTTCAGACAAGACAATCTGAATTTAAAACACGTTTACCAAGCACATGTTGGAAAGGACATGTCGTTCAATGATTTTGTAAAGATATGTGCAGATTGCTAGAGTCATTTACAGTATGGGTTTCTCGTTATTGATAAAGGAAGAAAACTAAATGATGGTGGGTACAGGCGAAACGTTCAAGAGTTTTAGCATATATAGCACGGTAAGAGAGGTTAGTACATCCGTCTACGCTACACCATGGACAAATTCGGGAATATGCCTACCTTTCAACCCGAGAGGATGGGTGTACACAGACAGAACATTCGATTCTACTTGTATGCGAAAATTCAGGCTATGCCCCTTAAAGTTGCAGGTATGTGCAGGGAACTAGAGACATATTACCAGACTTTTCTGACGATGGTGAATGCTTTAAATGAGCTAGTAAATCAAGTAAGGACGAAAGTAACCGACTTAACTGAAAAGGACGATGCTATTCATGGGAAAATAGATGTAGACTTCCTTGTGGTTGAGAAGGGTGATCAGGATCAAAGTAAGATGAGGAAGAAAATGACTGGATGTATAAAGCTTCACGCCATGGAGATGTCTGATTAGTGTACCCCGAGATGTTGACGAAGCACAAAGTGATTCAGGCTCGTAAAGCAGTTCGTGAGAAATTATGGCTGCTGAGGTTAGGGCATATGGATCGGCAACAAACACTAAGAGCCTGTTACTGAATCTCTCTGACAGTTCTCGGCAAACACAAAAACACACGATAACAAGGGTGTAGCCATTGATGAATTCATTATATGTGACAGTCCAGGTCAGATAGATAGAACATTCGGTGTTAGCAGGGGAAGACCATACATACTGGGCACTCATCCTATAACTATAACTGAAGACAATATACAGGTCGCTGATAGATAGTTTGACAGAACACTCGGCTTAATGAATCTTATTTTCCTAAGACCTACCAAAAAACCTATAAATTATTCGGTTAATGATAAGGGACTTGGAAGAGCAGTAGAACGGAATGGAGAGTGTCTTGAAAGGAAGATATAAGATGAACATCAACAAAAGCAAAACGACGATAATGGAATGTAGTCGGATTAAGTCGGGTGATGCTGAGGTAATTGGATTAGGAAATGAGACACTTAAAGTAGTAAAGGAGTTTTGCTATTTGGGGAGAAAAATAACTGATGATGGTCGAAGTAGAGAGGATATAAAATGTAGACTGGCAATGGCAAGGAAAGCGTTTCTGAAGAAGAGAAATTTGTTAACATCGAGTATAGATTTAAGTGTCAGGAAGTCATTTCTGAAAGTATTTGTATGGAGTGCAGCCATGTATGGAAGTGAAACATGGACGATAAATAGTTTGGACAAGAAGAGAATAGAAGCTTTCGAAATGTGGTGCTACAGAAAAATGCTGTAGATTAGATGGGTAGATCACATAACTAATGAGGAAGTATTGAATAGGATTGGGGAGAAGAGAAGTTTGTGGCACAACTTGACCAGAAGAAGGAATCGGTTGGTAGGACATGTTCTGAGGCATCAAGGGATCACCAATTTAGTATTGGAGGGCAGCGTGGAAGGTAAAAATTGTAGAGGGAGACCAAGAGATGAATACACTAAGCAGATTCAGAAGGATGTAGGTTGCAGTAGGTACTGGGAGATGAAGAAGCTTGCACAGGATAGAGTAGGATGGAGAGCTGCATCAAACCAGTCTCAAGACTGAAGACCACAACAACAACAACAACAACAATGATAGGGGAACATACCATGAAATACTGTACATGACTGGTGTACACAAGATCACGAAAAGCCTGTGCAACAAGAAATATAGAATCATTATGAAGCCAACCCTCGAAGGCGAAAATTTAGTATCCCTCCTGGAAGGTGGCACATGGGTCTGCGCCAGTAAACTGAAGGACAGGCCGAATGTAGGATGCTAGGAGGAGCAGGTTAGGTAGAACTCTCGGTACGGCAATTTAAAGTGGTTTTACTATATCACAACACAATAACTTGCTTACATGAAAACGTGAATACCTAACTTTGCACTAATGAGCACGTAGGTGCAAAGCCAGACGTATCAAAGCTGACCAAAGCTATACAGCCAAAATCTATAGTGGCTCGCCCACTATGAAATAGAAACAATGTTGCACGGTCGTCTACTCAGAATCAAATGGGCTGAATCCGCAGCGGCCCTCATAGAGCGGAGAGATTGCAGGGGACTCTCACTTCTGATTCGGTGTAGGGAATACGATCTACTGCAATTTGGCTTCATACATTGTGATGAACTGAAGAGCAGCATTTTATAGTCTTGTTTGCGTGCTCTAGGGAAAGAAATACAGTAAGCTTTACCTGTGGTCAAGGGAACAGTGTACCGACTTAACGGCTGCAGTAAAAGCACGGCGTTGGTGGGGCGACAAAGTGCGTTTTTTCCGAAGAACGGTGAGGAGACATTTCCAGACAGGCCCTGTCGCGGTCGCATTGTGCAGAAACACATTAAGCTTTGGGGCCAGACGTCCAGATATACAGCCTAGTGCTGAAAAGTCGCCGACAGCGCACTGTAGGCATTGTTAGCGAGCAAGCTGCCAAAAGAAATGTAAACGTTCTGCAAATGACTGTGGGACAGGAAAACTGGGGCCCAGACGTCCAGACTCTGTTTCAAAACATCTTTTGTCAATGTGAATTTATGGCCGTTCTTTGCAAACTTTGAATTGGACGCAACAGAGGAGATAACATGCTGTTTATGGAGGGCTGTGCTTCCAACCTTTATTATGTTAGCAAAAGACACAGCAAACGTGTGGGAAAGAGGCCGTAAAACTGATTTTTTTTCCATTTTTGGCCAATTAACTTTAAGTCTCTGATAGGTCAAATCGGTTTGCAGTGCAAAGACCATTCTCCGAGCTTAGAATGCCGAGCTCCAGCTCGTGATTGGCTTGAGAGAAATTGGTGGGGGGGGGGGGGGGGCGGGGAAACGTGCTTTTGGAACCGAGCTGAGGAGGCAACACAGAGAAAGGGAGATCGTCACTCTCTTGTACAAGTCTCTTGTACTGACGCTTTGCTCGTAAAGAACTGCAGGTCTCTACCTAAACGGTGAGACTTGTGTCCTTTGCTAGGGCGCGACTTAGAGCCTGTACCAGTCACCTTTTGAACCGTCAGAGGTACTGCTTATATCATCACAGCCACAATGAGTGACACGTATGTGTACTTGTCTTGAGTCGGCCGTATAAACATTTGACATATTGCGACACACGCAGTCGTAGCACGGAGTCAAATTGGTTTCGCAGACCAGCAAACGGGTCCACCTGCACACTGGAATCCGTCGGGGTTTCAGAGGCTCTTAGGAGAGTACCTGCGTTCTGAATTGACCGAACGCGAGACCGCGTACTTGCATTTTTCAGGGACGCGCATTTAATAACAGATTTCCACCATTCATGACTTTAGTCACCAAATGCATCGTAGTGTGCCGCATCGTAGTATTCGCTACTGTGACATAGGGCTATAATATCAATTCTCAGCACCCTGTTCTTTCGAACCATATTTTTGCTTTTTTGTATTTTAGAATATAGATCATTGGTGGTGGCATAGTTTGATGCCATAACCTGGATTCATGTGTATGATTTGAGATAGAGGGAATAGTGTACTGGTTAGTGTCCACCATACATTCCATTTTAGTAAGGCTTTTGTTAAATAAATATTTTTTTGTATGATGTCTCTTTAATAATTTTGTGGTCTTGTCTTGTTTAAGATCAATAAATCAATTGTGAAATAGACTACAACTTCTCTCTGAGTTCTGATTGCATTTTTATGGTAGTCTAGATCAGAAACATAAGGAGTAGCTGTTTCATTTGGTGTCCACTGCGTGGATCTTTTACTTCATTAACAGTAATCCTCTTTCATGTGGCGAACCGCTGTCAGGATCTCGGTCCTTGGCACTTCTGTGATGCTGTCAGTTTGCGTACTTGACGATCAGGTGCGCATTATTAAGAAAAATATGGTTCATTAGTATGCTGTAGATATTTAATGCTCTGATTGTGTTGTTTATGTGTTTATTAGTTTTATTATAGTGCATTTGTGTCAGCGACTTCTGTCTCATTTTTTTCGACCGACTGTCCTTCGTTCCTAAAGGCGTTGTCGTACTTTTTGTGGTGTTTACTATTGTATTTGCTTTGTATTTGGTTGTTTTTGTTTCTGAATCTCATGTACTACTGTCATTGTATTATACTGCGTATATCTTGTGAGTTAGATAATAGGTTATCCACGTGTTGCACGGATAAGTAAAGTTGTTAACAGAGAATCTGAATGATAACGAGAAGCAGGGCTAGACAAATAGACTGTGAGCGGGAAAGTAAAGCATACGTCATGGAGGAAGAGCGCAATGAAACGGTTGAGGCACTGTTTGAACGTAGAGAGGCGCTGCTGTCGAACGGAATTAGCAACAACGAGGTCCCACAACAAGGATATCAGGGAGACGAAAGCGATATGTCTCTTTTTGAGTAGACAGACAATGTCAGATCGCGTGTGGTACAAGATGTGAACATACCACAACATATCGAGGCAGATGTGATTGTTAGAAATCCGGACAGGGAAGACAGGGCGGTATCAGAACACAATGATGCGGACACAACACCAGAGAATACCTGTATGAGTTCGAATGATCACGATACGGTGGGAAATGAAGAGGACTTCAATCAAGTGGCATTTTTAATGGGAATGGAGAAGAAACATGGTAGTCAAAAGAAATGGAGGATAAAATTACGAGACGAGGACGGACATCAAAAATATCGGTGCTCAGGTAAATCAGAAGCAAGAGGAACACACGTCATGGACAAATAAGAAGACCTACGGAAAGACCTACGGAAAGTAAACACCAAGGCAATTAAAGGTTTAAAGATTCCACATGATACTAACAAGACGGCAGAGAGTGCCAAGACAGTTGCACGTTTCGCAAGGCGAGTAGTAACTGATGCATCGAAGGCGAGGAACCGGATAGGACTGCAAGAACGAGAGGCGGTAATTGACTTGAACAAGAAGGTCGAAAGCGTAGAAAAGCGACAAAATGACGCGGAGCAGCGCATCGACACAAAAATACGTGAAGCCACGGATTTTCATGCGACAGCGGCCATGGACAAATTGGAATCTGAGCTGCGCAAATTAGGGACAGGCTCGGAGGTAACAACTGCAACTCCAGTGAGCGAGACTGAAGAGGTCCAGACTCTTCTTTCTTTCAAAGCACAACAGGAAACGATCAACACGCGCATAGAGAAGAAATTGGAGGAGGCGCTAAGGGAACAAATTCAAATGCGGCCAAGGGCGAACACAACAGCACCTGAAATAAATTCAGTCGGGATGGATAACAGTATACCGTTAGCGGCAAGCAGAGGATACGATGAGATGAACGTCGCATTTTCACGAAGCCGAGGAGAGAGCACAAATGAGGGGAAGTCGAATGAGGACAATCAAAGGTCAGGACGGAAGTTGTCGATGAAACGACATTTGATTTTCAACACTTTCTACATGTCCGATAATTTGAAATTTTCCGAGGAGTGTAATGTTACTCACCCACGGACTTGGATAATACAATTTGACATTTCTTTACCACCAAGTTGGCCATTAAAATACAAGCTGGACTTTATTTGCGGCCACTTGCAAGGATCAGTTGCGGAGAAAATGCGCGGAATATCAGCAACGTGTAGAAATTTCCAGGAGTTCAAGGACAGTTTCCTAAATATCTACTGGTCCAAGGAGACGCAAGAGAGCATAAAATAGATGATTGTTGGGAAAGATTTCGAGAGTTCAGGCTACAAAAGCCATGTCAAGTTCCTTGATGCAATGATTGACAAGAACCAATATCTTGACGTACCATGCTCTACCGGTGAAATCATCCGTCGTTGCTACGCCAAACTTCCGTCAGCATACCAACAAGTACCAGCTGGCAGGTATAATGTGGAGCTCAGTACTTTCCGTAACACACTTTACGAATTAAAGTACGCATTCCGAGCAGAGAGGATCAAAGAACACAGAGGAAAGTCTGACAGATACGTCGCCGGCCATATGTCGCGTCCACAATATTACCATTTCAATAATAAGAACGGAAATGCACGGAATGGAGCACCTTACGGAAACCATTCACGGTCGGGAAATTTCGAAGTTGAAGAACGAAGAGACTGGAATGGTAACCGCAATAACTATGTACTGCGGAACAGAGGCTGGAATGGAAGGAGGAATGAAGGCTACGGACCACAAAGCAATGGATGGCGAAGCCATGGCTCCAGTTTCGATGACGACAGAAGATGGGCGCAATTGAACAACGGAGGAAACGGAAACGGAGCTCAGATCGAGAAAATTGAAATTCGGGGGCCGAACTCAGGTCGAAGTGCGCAACGAAATGATAACCAACGTAAATGACTAGTTAAGAATGCAGAAGAGGCACAAAACGCATGTGCAACTAAATTCGGACCCAGCCTCATCAATGTTATTAGATACGACGATATTGAAGAAACGTTGCTGGATGAAAGAGCGGAGTTCATTCAAAATGACGTGCATCCAATTATTATGGTAACAATAGGAGGGAAGGAAGTTAGAGCAATCCTCGATAGTGGTAGTGAGATTTTGTCCATTGCGGAAGAGACTTATAGACAATGTAAGGGACTGCAAGACTGAGCGGAACTATCGGTAACGAAACTAAGAATAAAAGGAGCTATAGTGGGGAAGGTAACTGAAGTAAACGTGCAGACGACGCTGGAGCTTCTTTGTCAAGGTCACCTGCTGGTGGGAAACTTCGTGATCGTCCCAAAACTGACAACTGAGTTGACCATCGGAACCGATTTTCTACGCAAGTATATTGCAATACTGGATCTAGGACGTGGTACAGTGACATTAAATAAGGATAAAAACATCATGCTTCGTTTCATTAATCGGACAATACGAGCGCAAGTCTCGGCGAGGTGCCTTAAGATCTGCACAGGTCCAGATGACTGGCATTTAGTGAAGGAGAAAACAGTGCCGGGAGGTGATAGGAATTACCGCTATGACCGAGACGACACCGAGGGCGAAGTCCATCATGCGATACAAAGGAAGGTTTGTGGTATTGACAATATTACCGAAGAGGAGAGGGCAGAGCTACAAATCGTGCTACTGAACAACATGGAAGTGTTCCGACCTAATACAGGAACGATCAATAATTTGCAGTATGCGTTCCGTGTCAAAGAACATCAGAAGTTCTTCGTCCCACCTTATCCCATTCCAATCACAGAGAGTGAACAGAATTCCGGAGGATGCTGCAAGAAGGGATCATTGAAACCAGTGTGTCCACATACAATAAACCATTGCGAGTAGTTGAAAAGAAAGATGGATCGATACGTCTGGTGCTTGTTCGAGGCAGATCAACACGATAATCTTGCCGGTAAAAGACCGTCTGGAGAAGCTGGAAGATCTCTTGCAAAGATTTCATGGTGTCAAAGTGTTTTCATCAATTGACCTGCATTCAAGTTTCTGGCAAATTGAGTTAAACGCTTCTTGTCATCAGTACACGGCTTTCCTAGTTGAAGGACACTGCTATCAGTTCCGGCGGTTGCCCTTTGGCCTCAATATATCGTCCGCAGCATTTATCAGAGGGTTGAACGGAATTTTGTCGGAGAATCTGAAGAACAACATCACGTCCTACGTTGATGGTATCCTTGTCGCAAAGCCCTCCTGGGATGAACACAACACGGTCCTTGGCGAACTACTAGGAACACTAAGGCAACATGGTGTCACAATTGATTTAGAAAAATCATGTTTCGGAACTAGGGAGGTGGATTTTCTTGGGCACTTAATTTCAGCAGAAGGAATTGCATCTAATCCGGAAAAACTAGCGGCTATAGCACAGTTCCTTAGACCACGGACGAGGAAGGACCTCAGAGGGTTCCTGGGCGCCGTAAATTTTTATAAGAAATTGATTAGAACGGAAGAGAATGGTGCACCAAGGCTTTGTACCTTAACAGGAATGAAGACACCGTGGCTCTGGGACGAAGCAGTGGATCATGAATTCAGTTCGCTAAAAGAGGCTCTTGTGGAGGCACCCACCCTAGCTCAGCCTGACCTAACAGCAGATTTTTGCATGTGGACTGATGCAACGAAAACAGGTCTTGGCGTAGTAATATTCCAGCAAATCATGGAAGAGGTGACATTAGTAAACAAGACCATAGCATTTTGGAGCCAAAAGGAATTATTAAGTAGCTGAGTTGGAGGCACTGGATATCGTGTGGGCTTTCAAAATATTCAAACATTTCCTGCTTGGGCACAAGACCCATGTCTTTACAGACCACAGAGCGTTGGAAAAATTGGGGCACGACAGGCTGACACGGTGGGTTTTATTCCTACAGCAATTTGACTTCAGCATCACACATATCCCGGGAAAAACAAATGTGATTCCGGACGCACTTTCACCTTCACCGATTGGGAGACCAGATGAAAAGGGAGAAGATGCGGAGGATAGTCACTTTAGTCTATTCTAACTGCGGGGAGTCGCTTTTGAGAACTTCATGACAGCATCATTACGTGATATAAGAAGAGAGAAGGATAACGATCTGGAACTGAAGCAGCTAAAAGAACGTTGGAAGGACCACCAGGAAGTCGAATTACGAATGTTCTACCTGGTAAGGAAGGGGATTTTATTCCACTGACGCAAAGCAACCAGCACGATATGTAACCTTTGTATACCGGACGAGTTAGTCAATAAGTTAATCTGGTACACACACTTAAGTTATTGTCACTTCGGAACATGAAAATGCTTCCTTAAATTGAAGGACCTGTGTCATTTTAAACACATGGAAAGACGCATAAGGCAGGTTCTATCAGTATGCAATAACTGTCAGAAGGCAAAACCTGACAGCCAGACAATGAAGGCATCCCTCCATCCAAGGTTCCAAACAAATTGTGACACATGGCGGCCGCTCCGAGTCACTCGGCGTGGTTTCCGATACATTTTAGTAGTCGCTGAATTAACATCAAAGTTTGCTACATTTATTCCGTTATGACGAGCCACGGCAGTCACTGTTTGCAAAGTGTTAACGAAAGACTTCCTCGCGCAAATAGGCAGGGTCGACAAAATTATTACAGATAACGGGGCTCAGTTCAGGTCAAAACGATGGAAGAACACTCTGGAGAGATATAGGATTGCACCCATCTACATATTGGGACATCACCCGAATTTGAATCCCGCCGAACGATGGATGAAGGACCTGGGATATCTGTGTCGTATCTACTGCCATCGACAGTACGGCACATGGAACGTGATGTTGCGAGATTTCCAAAATGTTGTGAATGAACTTCCACATGGTTCCACTCTCTTGGCACCAATAACTGTATTGAAGAACAGAAATCCAGCAGAGAAAGCACGGGAGCTAGTGGAATTTCGCCGCCGGAAACAGATTCCGCACTGAGAGATAATCGGGATGGCGCTGGAAAGGATTCGGGAAGCTGGCTCACTTAGGCTCTCAAACAAACAGAAGGGAGAGTGCCATAAGTTCTTTAATGTATATAATGGACCGCTTTAGATACGCCGTGTCGCGCACGAGAATGCGTATGAGCTGGAGTTCCTGATATCTGGAAGATCGGCAGGAGTGTATCACACATCGCACATTAAAGCCTTTACTGAATAAAGCTATAAAGCTGGCCGTAACGACAGCAGCAGTTACAGCAGGAGGAAGGAGTAGAGACAAAAATAGAAAAGGGGGACATACGATGGCAATTTTCTCATGCTGGACCAGCCACACATAGTTTAATGCTCAGGGATAGCCGAACATAAGCGCAGTAGCATAAGTTTGTTTAGTTATAATAATTTTAAAGATAACAATCATTTCTTTAGATCTTTTGTGATTCACCATAGTAATTAGCATAGAAACTTCTCCCATTACAGCTAGGTGTAAGAGTTGGCATTGTTAAAATTTCACTGTACAAGTATTTCTTCGTAACATGTAGCAGGTTTATAGTTGCACAGTTGGTCATCCCAGAGCAGAATCAATTACAGTTGTTGAGAGTAGAGGTGTGTCGATTTCACGATGGAAAGTTTGTTGTTTATTTGTCTCCTATTTCACGTGAGTAATATGTTATCTTAGCAGTTTTGCAGTTTGCATGGAACGACATAATCAGGTGTCACAACAAAAATGTTCGAGAACGAGTATTGGGGATGGAATTTTTCTCAGAACATCTTAAAGATCAGCTACTAGCATATTTCTTCTGTTCATTGTGTTTGCATCACAGTACACGCTCTTGAACGTGTAATATGTTATCTTAGCAGTTTTGCAGTTTGCATGGAATGACATAATCAGATGTCACAACAAAAATGTTCGAGAACGAGTTTTGGGGATGGAATTTTTCTCGGAACATTTTAGAGATCAGCTACTAGTATATTTATTCTGTTCATTGTGTTTGCATCACAGTACACGCCCTTGAACGATCCAGCATATAATTCATAGTATTATGTGTGAGGGGCGTCGTTGAGATTAGTTTGCGAGATTCTTGGAGGTATTTTGGAGTATGGTCGTGTAATGTTCACACTAAATGCGTGCAGACTTTCTTGTGTGTTTCACTGTGGTTTATGACTAGTACCCAGTGCAATGTGTCTTTGCTGTGGGCTTTTTATTGTTATCACCAGTGGCGCGATTCATTTATGGGATATTTCTGTCTGTGGATGCCGCATTTAGTGCGATGTTTCTCGCGAACTGGATATTTTATTCGAGCGTGGTTACACAGATGAGCTCCTGCGTCTAATGCTGTTGTGGTTCACTGTGATTTTTTTTCGCTTGTGGTTCTCGCATGTGGTTTCCGCACAATTGTGCGATGATATTGATATAGGTTTTTCGGAGTAAGTTCGCGAATGCCTGAGTGATTGATCTCGAGCGATAGTTTGTACTATGTGGCGTGAGCACGGAATGTGCATGTCACATTGAGATGTTTAGGCAGAGTGAGCGAGACACAGATCAATTTGTGAGAAAGAGATGAACGGAAGATGTATAGCTTGGTAGCCAATTGTCGTTAATATCTTGTGCTTTATGTTGTTTCAGGAGCTGGGAGTGGAAAATGTCGTACACCAACCTGAGAAAAATTTGTGTCAGTTTCAGCAAAAAAAAAAAAAAAAAGGAAAGTTTCGCAGCATGAATAAGTAATAGACTTGGATGGAATGAGTATGACTGAAGTCAATGTGTAGTGTAAGCCGGCTTAGTGTTTTTTGTGCATGAAAGGTTATGGGAAATTAACACTACACTATCATACAGTACAACACCTCACGACTACTTGAGATTATAAGAAATTTAATCATTTAAAATTATTGCTATAATAATATCAAATTATTTATGTAATAGAATAGGATTATATATTAGGCATTGTCAACCCATTTATTCTTTTATTCTCGGAGTAATCTTTCATTATAATTCATTGTACAGTATTTATGTTGTAAAGACATTTCTAAAATCAAGGCACTGAATCTCATTGGAAGGATTGTGCAGACTATTTGCGGCTGAGCTGTTGGGGATGTGTGAGGCGTTTTGGAGAGTTTGCTGACCTGCGGAGCGGCAGGCAGAAGGGCCGGCACACATGCTGGACGTTCAAGGCCACACGGCAGTCTTGCAAGGATGACAGCAGATGCTGTAGGCCGACTTAGCTACTGGCGGGCAGCTCGTAGACATGAAGTTATCGGCTTCATGAATGAGGGTCCGCAGCGGTGGAGCCCCTTCGGGCCTCCAACTGTCAACAGGGGCCTGGCGCTGGCGACAACGGAGCACTTTCACTGCCGGTGCCACTACAAGGTCCCGAAGGACCCTCCCAATGAATGGAAGACCGAGACTGGAGCCAGTAGGATGCATTGAGGTCAGCTGAATGGAGATATTATGTGTCTGGAGACACGCTCGATGGCGACAGCGGGAGGTGGTTCACCTCCAACCTGGTGTCGAAATGCTGCTTCCCATGAATGTCTTCGACAGTGGTCACGCATTGCCGACCATCACGTCATCCAAGACGGTCAGTAAATGAAACGCCAATGATTGCTGCCAGAGACAAGGTCCTGCTACACAGCGGGGCTGCCTGTACTGTACGTGGCAAGAAAAAAAACTGTAACCCACCTTGGTAAACTCATCTCACATAAAAACCTCATCCAACCTGTTGTCTGACATGTGTAGTGCGATGTTTTCACGTGACAATTGTAAATTTATAGAAAAAAAAGAAAAAAATTATTTTGGGCCCCCTAAAGACCTTTGAGAAGGGAGCTGTAGGATCTTTGTTCTTATTGTTGCTTTATGTATGTTTCCTTTTTTTTTATTTTCACGTGTCTGATATGTGCCTTACTGTTTCCATCTTACACATTTACATGTTTTCTCTATGTTTTATTATCAAGTTTTATTTTTGTTAATGGACTCAGGTATTATTTTTGGCATTTGGTGTAAAGTTTCACTTGTTTTACGACATTCATATGTTGTTTGGTTGTGTTGACACTTATATCTTTACAATTAAGGGGCAGATATACGCATGTTAGATAAATAGGAAGCATATATAACTCGCAAAATTTAACCTAGTAATAATTTCTTTGCGGATGAATGTGACAGCATGTGTAACCAATGTTCTGTCAAGGAATGAATGCAGCCATGTATATAACTGGGCAGAGGATCCTCAAGACCACAATATTATATTCAAGTTAGGGAATAGCCTTCTCTGACCCCAAATTCATGAAATAAGATTACGGTTAACGAAGTAACCAAAAAGCTACTCCTTATGTTTCTGATCTAGACTGCCATAAAAATGTGAAGGAATTGTTAATCAGAACTCAGGGATAAGTTGTAGTCTAATTCACAATCGATTTATTGATCTTAAAGAAGACAAGAAAACAAAATTATTAAAGAAACATCATACAAAAATATTTATTTAACAAAAGCCTTACTAAAATGGGATTATAGTGGACAAAGTGATCTGCTGGGGATCGCTACACAACAGTAACCGGAACTCTACTCGCTCTATCTCACTTCATACACATGAATCTAGGTTATGTCATCAAACTATGCCAAAACCAATCATCTATATTCTATGACACAAAAAAAGGAAAAATAGGGTTCAAAAGAACAGGGTGCTGAGAAATAGATATTACAGCCCTACGTCGCAGCAGCGAATACTTTACCATCCTACTGGTAAAGGCGACACACTACGACGCTTTCGGCGACGGAAGTCATGGACAGTGGAAATCTGTTATTAAATGCACGTTCCCGAAAAACGCAAGTACACGGTCTCACGTTCGGTTAATTCAAAATGCAGGTACTTCCCTAAGAGCCTCTGAAACCCCGACGGATTCCACTGTGTAGGCGGACCTGTTTGCTGGTCTGCCAAACCAATTTGACTGTGTGCCATGACTGTGCATGTCGCAATACGTCAAATGTTTAGACGGCCGACTCAAGACTAATAAGTACACCGATGCGTCACTCGTTGTGACCGTGATGATATAAGCAGTACCTCTGACGGTTCAGAAGGTTGGCCGGCACGGTAGCTCAGCGTGTTCGGTCAGAGGGTTAGCTGCCCTCTGTAATAAAAAAAAAAACTGAGTTAATTGAGCAATAATGAACATAAACGGATGTTCTTACGACGTCCGCCCCGCAAAGGACACAAGTCTCACGGTTTAGGTAGAGACCTGCAGTTCTTTACTAGCGAAGCGCCAGTTGTACAAGAGAGAGACGATCTCCCTTTCTCTGTCTTGCCTCCTCGGCTCGGTTCCAAAACCACATTTCTCCTCCCCCCCCCCCCCCCCCAATTTCGCTCAAGCCAATCACGAGCTGGAGCCCGGCATTCTAAGCTCGGAGAATGGTCTTTGCACTACAAACCGATTTGACTAAACAGAGACTTAAAGTTAATTGGCCAAAAATGGAAAAAAATTCAGCTTTATGGCCTCTTTCCCACATGTTTGCTGTGTCTTTTGCTAACATAATACAGGGTGGAAGCACAGCCCTCCATAAACAGCATGTTATCTCCTCTGTTGCGTCCATTTCAAAGTCTGCAAAGAACGGCCATAAACTCACATTGACAAAAGATGTTTTGAAACAGAGTCTCGACATCTGGGCCCCAGTTTTCCTGTCCCACAGTCATTTGCAGAACGTTTACATTTCTTTTGGCGGCTTGCTCGCTAACAAGGCCTATAAGCACTGTCGGCGACTTTTCAGCGCTAGGCCGTATACCTGGACGTCTGGCGCCAAAGCTAAATGTGTTTCTGCACAATGCAACCGCGACAGGGCCCGTCGGGAAATGTCTCCTCACCGTTCTCCAGAAAAAACGTTCTTTTTCGGTCCACCAACGCCGTGCTTTTACTGCAGTCGTTTAAGTCAGCACCCTGTTCCTTTGAACGCAGGTAAAGCTTACCGTGTTTCTTTCCCTAGCTGCACAGTGCCGGCTAGAGGGTGCTGTCATCAGTGTCTGTCTCGTAGTGCCAACCTAAGAACTTGTACCTATACCATGTCATCGTAGCTATCAATAACACAGAAAACATCAACAACGGTGGCAGCAGCAGTGATGGTGTGGACATTGAACTTAATATATATATATATATATATATATATATATATATATATATATATATATATATATATATATTTTATGACGACCCCAACGAACTAACAAAAAAAAAACATGGCTGTGTGCACTATGGGACTTAGAACTACTTAAACCTAACTAACCTAAGGACATCTCACACATCCATGCCCGAGGCAGCATTCGAACCTGTTACCGTAGCATTTGCTCGGTCCTGGACAGAAGCGTCTAGAATCGCTCGGCCACCACGGCCAGCAACGAACTAACAGATCGACTACGGCTGCTCATGGCATCAGCTGCTGCAGGTAATACAGCTCATTCGAGTGAGGGTGTTTCCATAATCTCGGAGCTTCGAGAGAGAGTTTCATTGAATAAGTATGGAACAGTAGTTCGAGAACTGCACAAGCCAGCATGCAAAACATACCATCGCAGGCATGTTACGATTAAAGGGCTGGATGACTTGTGGCAAGCTGATCTTGTAGATATGCGACAATATTCACATGAGAATAATGGATTCAAAAACATTTTAGTGGTTATTGATACACGCTCCAAATTTGCCTGGGCGTTACCCGTCAAAATAAAAACCAGTCGAAATGTTGCTGATGTTTTTGAGCGTTTGCTACAGGCAGGAACGAATCGATGTCCAGACAATCTCCAAACCGATCATGGTGGGAGTTCTACAAGAGGAATTTCAAGACAGTGATTCAGTGGTATGGAATACATCACTACTCGACATTCACTCACCTGAAGGCAAGTATCGGTGGAGTACTTGGATGGAACAATAAAAGAACGAATGTGGATGCGTTTTATCCTTTGCGGCTCATACAAATGGACTGATATCCTCCCAGAAATAATTTCTCAATATAATAGAACCAAATACAGCACAATAAACATGAGGCCAATCGATGTTCGTGATAATGGACTCATGGATACCGTGTACTTTCGCAGTAAGATGCTGGGTTCACGCAAACAGAAATTTAATGTAGATGATTTGGTGCATATCTCAAAACACAAGACCGCATTTGAGAAATCATACGTACCGAATTGGTCAACTGAGAAATTTACAGTTTCAAAGGTGCAGTGAACGAATCCTAGAACTTATATATTGAAGGACAGTAAAGATGAAGAAACTGCGGGCTCCTTCTACACTGAGCAGATGCAGAAGAGCTCAGAACAAGATGTTTTTCTCGTGTAGAGAGTCATAAGACGACGGGGAAATAAGCACTAGTCAACTTGCTCGGTTTTCCTGCTACACAAAACAGTTGGATTCATGCAGGCCATCACAGTAGCATAACATGCGTGCTAGAAGACACATTAAGGAGGAGGTGGTGTTCTAGACAAACTGCCTGTGTAATTATATATCCCTGGGTATAACTACTTTGGGCCCGGGACAAAGCTTCAGAATCTCTTGGCGCGAGGCGATAAGAGAGTCAATCTGCTCGACTAAGCGTGTATGGAACATGACATTGCATACGCAGCAAATAAAGATCTATCAAGTCGTCACATTGCAGATAGGATTTTAGCTGATAAGGCTAAGGCGATACAGAGAAGAAGGGATATTTGTGTGGGTCCACGCACTTTGCAGTTGATAAAACCATGAGCGGAAAGATCAAGTTGGGTTTAGGATTGATGAATTTCAGGCGAGTTATGAATGCTGCACGTTGCGCTCTAAGTAAGAAGAAGTAGAACAAGAAGGGTTGTTTGAAGAACTGTATCCTGACAGCTATGTATGCAGCCTTGAACGCAGTGAAGCAGAAAGATACTCCAAGAAGAAGAGGATCAGTTAAAGCGCTTCGTGTTCTACCAATGCCCAAGACATCCGGCGGTTTTTATTCCTTTTCTCATCCCGGCGCCCTCCGCGCTCTCGGCGGTAGGGTCCCTCACCGGTGGTACCGCAGCAATTGCTCGAACGGTCAAGAACGAGCAAAACTCCCAGGCGCAGTTAGAAGAGGCGAGAAGACATAACCACATGATGGAAGCCACAGCCATCGGAAAAGGACTAGACTTGAAACCAAACAGGAAGGGCATTGGTCTATTCACAAATAAAAAAAAAGCCCATTAGCGGTCCTTCCAGATCTACCACAGACAAATACAGACCTTCTTCAGTTTGTTAGATTTAAAATACCAAGATTCCGTGGTGTTTTTATGTAGGATACATTACATAAGGCTATGTGGAAAACTGGTGAATGCGGTATTGTGAATTTAGATGTTGCTGGCGGCCCTGTCACCCACTGAGTAGCATACGTTATGAAGGACACGGATACCATCTACTATTTAGACTCATTTGGTAACCTGCAGCCACCCGAAGAATTACAACAATATTTCACTCACAGAAGACAAGTGCTCTACAATTATCGACGCTATCAGGAGTTTAATAGACACCTCTGCGGACATCTATGCGTCATGTTTCTCTTGACGTTCTCAAAGAAGAAGAAACACGCCATATAAGGAGGAGGTTTAAACATTCTTTCATATGTTGAGGTTCAGATGCAATGTCGTACACTTTGACGTTGAAAGGACGATCATCTGTATTGCGTGCAAATTACTTCCCGCCAATTGATTTGAGTGCTGGTCAATGGAGTATTGCATTGATTGGACTAGAGACATACAACAGTATCCCGAATATCAACGAGAGTAACAATAAACTGCATCCTGAATTTAATGGTGAAAAAGATATTCTGGAGATAGAACCTGGTGCATACGATATCGACGATTAAATGAAGTCTTAAAACAGTCCGGAAAAGCTATTGAACTATGAGCAGACATCAATACACTTAAATCTGAAATAAGAACTGTAAATGCAACCATTGACTTTAACCAGGAAGGTTCAATAGGACGCTGGCTGGGATTCACAAAAGGGCAGATTTTGAAGAAGGATCCAAGTAAATTTTACAAGTCGAATCGGACAGTGGGCATACTCCCAGTCAGCACAACACGTGTCGAGTGTAACATTGCAACGAACTCCTATTTCAACGATACTCTCATTCACACTATTTACGGATTCTTCCTCTCAGTTGCAACGGGGTATAAGATTTTGAGACCCTTTGCCAATGTAATATACCTTCCAGTGGCAACTCAGACATGGGACTACTTGGAGCTGCGTATTGTGAACAAGAATAATCAAGTTGTTGACTTCAGCGGTACAATTACACCTACGACAGGACGGGTGTATGGCATAAAACAAGTGCTTGCAATACACAGTTTGCCACTTCGCTACCGAACAGCAAAGTGATAACACTTGCGAACTACGAGATTCTTAAATCGGTCGGTCTGAAGGTGTGCAATGACGTCATCACTCAATATAACCAGTCTCACATAAAGCTTACGCTTCAACCGCGTTTAACAAGAATGATGAAATCCGGATTGTCATCCAGCACCAAGACGCACTCACGCTTCTGTGCAAGCGTTTCATATATCTAGAGCGGTCATCAAGAAAACTGATGTCAGCGATACAGTGGGATCCAAGTTGACACGTAACGCATTAGCATTCCTCTTCCAAGAGATACGCTATGAGCTCAATGGCTCTGAGATCTTCCGTACACGCAATGCAGATATAACATCGACCCTTAAAACATGTTTTGGCATCACCAGCAGATTAGCATAGTTTAGAAAATGTAGGATGGTTCATAGACGAACCAGAGGATAAAGCAGCTCAAGAGTACAAGCGATTTACTGCAAGCATAACTCTAAAAATGCTTATGGGATACATTGAGGATATGAGGCAGATTACTATGAACACTAAACAAGAACTCATTCTGGTGCTGAGTGCGATGGACAATAACTCATACATTCAAGGAGCTCAAGAAGAGAGGAACTCAGGTACATTTCTGTCACTGACATTCTGCTCATGGGAGATCTTTGAGTACCCAGTGTTACTGACTGCGAACTGACAAACATGAGCTATTAAGACCTCCAGCCAACTAGAGACACCTAGATCCATCACACTCGCGTTTCAGCAAATGATTCCACCATGTTCGATAACTGCAAGTTAACTAATGCCAAAGTCTGCCTCCATTCAGAATTCTACCCATATGACAATCTACATCTGCAGTGGAATCAAAATGTATACAGCCTAGCATATGCAAGGTTTCGTCCTTCTTCCTATGAAATTGTTGAAGGAGAGGGAGGGGGTGTCTACTAGGTCCACGTGTATGCTTTGGTTCTACATGATCGTGTAATCAACTACTGTCCACCCACAAGTGCTATGCAGCGAGCTGTACAAATGAATACGTGCTGTGCCCCATACATAGCTCATTTGATGATGGTGTGTCACGCAGTGAACATCACTGCAGACGTTCAAGGATTCTATGACTGCAAGTGCCAACAGTTCATATTTAAAGATGTTGCATTTGTAGCATACACACAAGACGCTGGATTAACTGAGACATTCGCTGCAAATATTGAATCACCAAGACGCTTCAAGTAGGTGATGTGCACTAAAACGAGGAAGAGCGCAAAGTGGTTACGTCATTTCTACCATGGAATTCACTGGGAAGATCCTGGAATACCCTACAAAGATATGGTGACTGCACTTAATTATTCGATCACATGGACACCATCGTTTACGTGAAAGGAAAGGACAAAATCTCCCGGGTGTGACGAATATTTAAATTTGATTCTATTCAAGACCTGGAATTCTATGGCTGTCCATTTATCCATCGACTCAAGAACATTCATTAAAAAAAGTGCTATTGTATCCGCATATGAGAATGTAAAATTACTTTCAAGTTGGATGAGAAATAAATCATTTTATTTTTCGATAACAATGATTGTTTTCTTTCTTTCTTTGACACCCACGTCCGTAGCAAGTAACTTTATCGGTGGTACTGTACCTGAAGCACATTCCACTGGAACTGTCTGAGGCCCATACCACAGCCGTTGAGCACGGTTTCACCTGATGAGTAACGTGAGTCATTAGTAGACGAGCTTTCACCTCACCTGCGTGGAAGCCACTCAAAGTGACAGCTCAGATACACTGTGTCATCTACCACCCACGTGTGCGTGACTGCTGCTGCAGTTGCACCTGAAAGTGAGAGCTCAGGAGCGCTGTGTGTGCGTGATCGTCGACCCTGGACGCAATCCAAAGCGTGTCATTCAGAAATCATTGTTTTAAAGCAACATAACTTATAGGCATTTGCAGTGCAATGTGGGGTTCGGTTGTTTGGGGAAGAAGACCAGACAGCGAGGTCATCGGTCTCATCGGATTCGGGAAGGACGGGGAAGGAAGTCGGCCGTGCCCTTTCAAAGGAACCATCCCGGCGTTTGCCTGGAGCGATTTAGGGAAATCACGTAAAACCTAAATCAGGATGGCCGGACGCGGGATTGAACCGTCGTCCTCCCGAATGCGAGTCCAGTGTCTAACCACTGCGCCACCTAGCTCGGTATGCAATGTGGATGTCACGCCTTGTACACAAATACATTTATCATGTTTTAATAAAAAGAATGATGATTGAGGGTTGAAATAATAACAATCGACATTTTTAGAATATAATAACTTAATTTATTATTCAATTCAGATTTTTTAACAGTGTTTGCAAAATATCGGTTTACAGACACACGATTCATTTTTCACATTATATGAGTTTACAGATACATGATTGACATTTAGATTTCTGCTGTTTGCAGATAAGTTTTTCAGATTTTACATTACACCAGTTTACAGATACATTATTCAGAGGTGCATATTCCGTTGAAGTATATGAATATTCTGCTCAGATAATGATTAGCATTTACATTATATATATAGGGTGTTACAGAAAGGTACGGCCAAACTTTCAGGAAACATTCCTGACACACAAAGAAAGATATTATGTTATGTGTCCGGAAACGCTTACTTTCCATGTTAGAGCTCATTTTATTACTTCTCTTCAAATCACATTAATCATGGAATGGAAACACATAGCAACAGAACGTACCAGCGTGAATTCAAACACTTTGTTACAGGAAATGTTCAAAATGTCCTCCGTTAGCGAGGATACATGCATCCACCCTCCGTCGCATGGAATCCCTGATGCGCTGATGCAGCCCTGCAGACTGGCGTATTGTATCACAGCCGTCCACAATACGAGCACGAAGAGTCTCTACATTTGGTACCGCGGTTGCGTACACAAGAGCTTTCAAATGCCCCCATAAATGAAAGTCAAGAGGGTTGAGGTCAGGAGAGCGTGGAGGCCATGGAATTGGTCCGCCTCTACCAATCCATTGGTCACCGAATCTGTTGTTGAGAAGCGTACGAACACTTCGACTGAAATGTGCAGGAGCTCCATCGTGCATGAACCACATGTTGTGTCGTACTTGTAAAGGCACATGTTCTAGCAGCACAGGTGGAGTATCCCGTATGAAATCATGATAACGGGCTGCATTGATCGTAGATGGAAGAACATGGGGCCCAATCAAGACGTCACCAACAATGCCTGCCCAAACGTTCACAGAAAATCTGTGATTTCACAATTGCGTGCGGATTCTCGTCAGCCCACACATGTTGATTGTGAAAATTTACAATTTGATCACGTTGGAATGAAGCCTCATCCGTAAAGAGAGCATTTGCGCTGAAATGAGGATTGACATATTGTTGGATGAACAATTCGCAGAAGTGTACCCGTGGAGGCCAATCAGCTGTTGATAGTGCTTGCACACGCTGTACATGGTACGGAGACAACTGGTTCTCCCGTAGCACTCTCCATACAGTGACGTGATCAACGTTACCTTGCACAGCAGCAACTTCTCTGACGCTGACATTAGTGTTATCGTCAACTGCACGAAGAATTGCCTCATCCACTGCAGGTGTCCTCGTCGTTCTAGGTCTTCCCCAATGGCGAGTCATAGGCTGGAATGTTCCGTGCTCCCTAAGACGCCGATCAATTGCTTCGAACGTCTTCCTGTCGGGACACCTTCGTTCTGGAAATCTGTCTCGATACAAACGTACCGCGCCCTGGCTATTGCCCCGTGCTAATCCATACATCAAATGGGCATCTGACAACTCCGCATTTGTAAACATGGCACTGACTGCAAAACCACGTTCGTGATGAACACTAACCTGTTGATGCTACGTACTGATGTCCTTGATGGTAGTACTGTAGAGCAATGAGTCGCATGTCAACACAAGCACCGAAGTCAACATTGCCTTCCTTCAATTGGGCCAACTGGCGGTGAATCGAGGAAGTACAGTACATACTGACGAAACTAAAATGAGCTCTAACATGGAAATTAAGCAGTCAAATTTTCAGGAAACATATATATATATATATATATATATATATATATATATATATATATATATATACGTTTACACCTAATGCAGACGTAATACAAGCTAATTACACTATGTTACATGGTAAACGCTATCTCTAGTAAAGTTCCACCAGAAAAAGAGAAGACTTTTAAGTAAAGGCGAACATATTTCTTTGAAGTAGCGGGCTCTAAACATTTTCCACTACCACAAGTAGTTGAACATATATATTTCCTCGAAGTAAGTGGCTCTAAATATTTTCCACTACAACAACTGGAACTCACATACTCTTTAAAACTAGTCCTGACTGGATGGCTAGTGGTTGGTGAAACTTACAACTAAAATCTAATCTATAACCACTCACAAGGAAGCATATATGAAGTGCAAAAACTTGGTTTTTTCTTCATATACAGGTACAAATGAAGTGATAAAACTTGCTTTTTGTTCATATATTAAGTAGTAATAATGGTGAAAAATATTGACATAGATAGAGACTTTTATCTAAATCCTTTTTCAGTTTTAAATTTTTTTTTCGTTTTTATGATTTGCTTTGGTTAAATAATGAATATACATTTACATAGACATACACTTAACACAGGCTCCCACACTCATTTGTACACTCAGGCATACATGGAAGCATGCAGACTAATACACTCCACACAACACACTCATCCAATATTTACACTATGTAAAAAGAGCTATACTATTTCCATTCATAACCCCCATTCAACCCATTCACACGCTTATTCCCTCTCTATCAATCAACCTGAGTCCCTCACCCCTACTTTCCTTTCAAGTAAATAGTGTGAGTAATGGAGGGTTTCCACCCCATCCTCACAAATGACCCTTTTAAAGTCATGAGGAGACAATCCAACTTTAGACTGCAGTGCAGTGTGCATGTGGTGACCTCGTGATCGAATGCTACTTTGTTGAATCATGCGTGGAAGAGCACCTTGAACGCTGCGACACTAGAGGCATTGAAAATTGTTCTCAAGCGTAAGAGCACAAGATGCCATGCGTCTAACACCCTTTGCCCACCTCAGAGTGACCCCGTGCATTGTACGATATGCATACATTTTGGACCTCAACCCCACAAAATCTGCAATCGGTAAAACATTCGACTCGTCTTTCATGAGACTGATAACCTTCTTGTTCTGAGGAACAATATCGTGAGGATTGTCAGCCCCACAAGGAGATGTGTCGAATTCTTTACCATAGCACCTAATTACTTCATATGGATTGAAATTCTTGATCCAATACATAAAGCTGTCTCTATACATACTTTGGTTCTACGAAATGAGGTTTCGCAAACTCATAGTGGAATCGGTACATGTAGAATTTGGAGATATCCAGTATGCCCATCCCCAAATAGATAGGCTTCATAAACTATACTGGTGTCTTCGACATCTCCAAAGCAAAAAAGTTTTTACTGAAGATGGTGGTACGCTTAAAATTTGGCCTGGCTATACATTTTCTCACGCTATAACGCCCTTCCCATTCGGTTCTAATCACAATATCGCGGTCATTTCGTATATTCTGCATAGTACATTCTGCCAACGAAGATAAGAGAAATGGGAGTTCTTGCCGAGGCATGCATATATTCATTTTTCCGTAGCTTTGTTTGTTAGTGGAATAGGAAATTAAATGACTGTTAGTAGTTGTTGTTGTGGTCTTCAGTCAAGTGACTGCATTATTCATTAATTTATAAAAGTCTTTTTCAAAATCATTACTCGCGACCACCCTCTTTTCGGTATTTAGTTAAATATATTCGTTCAACCACGTGGATTGCTCGAAGTAGATTGCCTGGGTGACTATAACAAGATTCATCCCTAATCTGAGGCACTGCTGGAGGTTATGATAGTGAATAATGTACCTCTGCTTATCTCAAAGAGTAGCCAGCAGTTTAGCGATGATGCTTCCTCACGGAATTTGCTGCTCTGGACATAACGGCAAGTCGATTGTCTCTCCATGCAAATTATTAGGATATGCGATGTCTCCCTCAAGCACATATCCTAAATCAGAATCAGCTGCAAGACCTATTATTTGTCCACCTCATCGCTTCAATTCGTCTTCGGGCACCCATCAAAACCCACCAACTAGCAGTGGCTGCATCATGGCATGCCCATATAAGTTGTTCACATCTAAGTACAAAATGTAACTAGAATGAAGGGATGTGTTGAAATCGACACCCATCCACAGGTTAATTGCCCTGGTGTGCCTGTAAACACATTGACAAAGTCCCCCACGGATCCCTCGCACAAATAATAGAAGCATTGCAGCATCAGTCAAAAGTTCAATGTTGCGTCCCGTTTGTTTGAGCATAGCGTCAAAGGACAACACAGGTGCTGTGTAATAAAAGGCGGGATCCAGAGAGTACATGCTCATACAGACACTCCCGTACTTTTCTAAAACATCTACAAGCAAACACACATCTGTGTCCATGTATAACCTTGCATATTCTCCCAAATTAGGGATGTTGGATTCCCGCCAGACATTCACGGCATGCTCATAATCTGCTATAGCTATGGCGTCGCCTGTGAGAGTACTGGTAAATGCAGATATCTTGGGGAGCCTGGTTTCATTGAGTTTCGCCATACTATCAACATACTCGCATTGGAAAACTCCTTTCCTAGTTGGAACTATTCCTCATTGGAAAAAGCAGATCGAGTGATATGCATATCATTCTGAGTAAAGTCTCAAACAGTTTCTGGAGTTAAGTCTGCATAAAGCGTAAAGAGTCAAGGAAGCAGACCATATTTTTTTTGCGTCATTCGTTTTGAAAAAGAAATGTACTTCTCAACACTTTCAAGGAGGACACTGACCTGATCATTCTTCTTACCGAAATTAGCCAAGTGCTCAACGAGAAAATGAGTGTCATACCCGCTCAAATTATGAAAAAAGACGGGTATTTGTGTAGGTAACTGATACTTCAAATTGCATGCGTTGTGCGCCGCACCACGGAACTTACCTGTAAGGTGACAGTGATCTCTACGAGGAGTTTCCGCTTTTCTGTCTAAAGCCAGCCTGCAAATATGACAATTAACCATCTTTTCATACATTTCAGTATCTTCCTTTGATTTGGTCATGGGAATTTTAGTGCTGTAGAGCCTATGAACTTCCCATGAGAGTTTTCCAAGCTCAGTGAGAAGCCAAACCACTGGATTATTCCCTACATAATACTGGTAGCGGTTGAGTTTACAATTACATGCACATAAAACTTTGAATGCTGCCACATAAGGTACGTGTTTTTGTGTGAAATTTTGTGTGAGGCTAAGTGGTTCCCATCAGTGCGAGTAATAGGGGCCAGCAGACATTCAAAGTCAGTGTATACTAGAAAAGGACATTGGCGCTGGTGGTGAGCATTTTGAAATTTAATGAAGTAATTTTCCTCAGTAGGCATAATGACACATACCACATCCATGGAAACACAATGTACTACATGTATCGCTAATAACTGTTCAGATGAAAAATAATTCAAACACCTCAAACAAATATGCTTTTTATAGTGATTTTTTGATTGTTGGGTGGAAAGGAGTTGACTACTGAGTGCTTGTCTTGGTCATCTGACTTCTCCTTCTACTTCTTCTTCACCAATATACTGGTATTCTGAGCCTCAAACTTATGTATGTCCTGGATCTTTACAGGGCACTCAATACCATCAAAGTTATATAGTCTCTTAATATCTTTGACTTTGTAACGCAGGATGATCTTTGTAATTGTTATTTCTCTGACAAGCCAGGACTGACCATGCAAAACAAGTATTATCATACTGATTTTGAACATTAATGCATGCATACGCAAAGATGTTCATCAACAGTAATGTTGCTGGAAGGTATAAATGATGTTTGACATTGCACGGCAAACAAATCAAATATTTCCTGTACAGCTTCAGCCTTATTTCCAGTCCTCTCTTTCCTTTCAAGTCTTGTGATGCGGTCGTCAAAACGAAGTGAACGCAGAATGTCCTGATACCGCCTCCTCGACATAGTAGCACGGAATAGAGGAGTGCCATATTCAGAGTCCCAAAATTCGTCAATAGGTTTCCCCCGGCTCTTCTGTACGCCATACAGAATCAGCAAGCCTAAAAATGAAAGAAGCTCGCATCTGTCTGTATCACGCCAGTCAACTAATTTTCCAGACACTTTAAATTCATTTCCTCGTTGATTTGTGAACTGAACTATTATATCCAGCAATTCATTAGTAATAAACTGCCTGAAACAGTCAACAGCTGAGCTAACACTAGCTGTACTAGGAATACCTGCCGAAAATCGTTGTATGTTGCGGATTGGAAATCTACGAATTGATGGTTCTTTTGTACTCCATGCAATATCCCGACCCCTGCTTACCAGTACTGCACTTTCATCTTCTCCACTGTCATCATTTTCAGCAAGAATATAATTTTCTTCTAGTTCATGTAAACAAATTTCATCACTTTGGTCTACCTGTGTCTCTGTTCCATCATCTTCGGCGTCACTACCTTCTGAGTCACTACTGCTACGAAATAAGTCTTCCATAGCTTGTTCTACACTATAACCAGGAGCAAAACGTATTCCATCCATGCTGAAATTACACTGCAACAACAAACGTACAACAAACGTACAAACGAACTTCCAGTTTGAGGTTAGTGCTGAGTAACACCTGAATAACACCTGAATTCAGTGTTATCAACTCAAAATACCTAAGAAAGAGATTGATAGTTGATAATCTATACATTCTATGAATGTTACATATAATCTATCTGGGGTCATAATTGACTCCAACAGTAGTTTTTGTTAATTATTGATTTTAATGTTGCGTCAAGCGCTCTAAAAATTTTTGTGAGAGAACTACAATACTGTGTGGTAAAAGTCATAAAATTCTGGATTTTTACAAGAAATAGAAATATTATTTTATCCATAGTAAAGATGATTGGGGTCACCTATGACCCCAGAGTGAGTCCTAGGGTTAAACTTTCATAGAAAAGTTTATTTTCCTAATTACAAGGTTAGATCTCGACAAAAATTAATGTTATGTTTCATCAACAGACGGCAATGAAATCTTCCACATAGCTGCGTAACCAAATCTGTGGCAGGAGATTAACTATATAATGATGGGCGCACATGGAGGTTGAGCGCCAGGAGGAAAGGCACGTGCTTTGACGGGTGATAGTAGTAATTATTCTGAATACAAAACTTTACCTAAACCTTCAGAGGAAGCTGACAAAAACATTGCGGAACACGACAAATACAGATGATACTAAATGAAACTTTAATTCCTGAGCAGTTACTCACAGAAGATATTAAGAAAGTACATCGTCAATTGCAAAGTATTTTTGATGTGTTACATTTTATGTCTAGGTTGTGAGACCTTATCGGCTTCGGTAGTCACTGAACGACAATCAAATAACGTAGAGTTTGGGTGAAGTAACTGGTGACGCGTCACACTTTACGTAATGGGGCTAAACAGTTCGTTGTTAGCAACATCCTGGTAACCCGCGAGTTTCCGCGATGTAACAGATAGCAGAAGTAGCTGCGTACGTAACGAGTTGTAAATCAGGACGGAAAAGAATAGAACTGTTCACTTTTCCGAGGCCAGGTAACAAAATAACGCCGGAGATAAGACATATGCGTCCGCTGCGAGAGAGAAGGAGATAAATATTTGATGATCTGCGTTTTCTAAATAGTGCCTATTTAGGTTCACTTTCATCAGGAAGAGCCATTATGAAAATTAATATAATATCCTTAAGAATAACTAACGCAATGAAACAAACCCAAAAACTAAGCACCTGTTTACAAAATGTGTAACTGCGTCGCCGGCCGGGGTGGCCGAGCGGTTCTAGGCGCTTCAGTTCGGAACCGCGTGACTGCTACGGTCGCAGGTTCGAATTCTCCCTCGGGCAGGGATGTGTGTGATGTCCTTAGGTTAGTTAGCTTTAAGTAGATGACCTCAGATGTTAAGTCCCATAGTGCTCAGAGCCATTTGAACCATTTTTTTTGTAACTGCGTAGGTGGATTTTACTTTCGTTCCATGTGTTGCTGTTGTTACAGCTGACTATCGTAAACTCGCTGTACTCAAGTTACTCAAGCTACAAGGGTCAGTGGAACATTGTTCTTGGTATCCAGAAACTAGCCAAGAACTTGCTACCAGCAATCGACTGTCCACATGGTGACGATTTAGCTAGTATGTTGCAAAACGATTAATATTTCTGCGACTCGACGTGGAACAGAGCTGCATCGGTTTTAAGGTGACTAACATGTCACGGTCAGATAGAAAAGAACTCCTTCAGGGCCAAATAACACTGTATTTAAAAAGAGCCCCCCACACAGAAAAGCCCGTTACAATCATCTAACAGTCAAAAAAATTTTAACCTAAGAACACCCTTCACCTCCTGAAAGGTTACGGTAGGTCTCTAGCACCGCACAAGTTATCATCAGTTAGTAAAAGATAAGTAGAGTTGAAGTTTCATCGTCATTAAAAAAAAGTTGCAAGTACGACACAGTTTATAGCTGAAGTTCATAATATATGCGAGGCAAGTATCTGTAGTTTCCTGATGTCTTCAAGACGGTGACATACACTAAATGCCTGTTAAGAAGTACACCAGATAGGCCTTTCCTCAAGTGATGTATTTAAATTATAGTGGAGGGCTATACCAGAGGCCAAATGGAGAAATATCATCTCACTATCAAAAACCTAAGTAAAAGAAAGGTTGGGAATCATAGTCGTTTACCGTCAACAAAGTATGTTTAAAACCCACTGAACTCAGAATATTATCGGCATAGTTACAGAAACAGATTTTTCTTTCTACGTTCGTAAACTGAAAATGTTGATGAAGTACCTAGATTGTATTGTAATTTTAAAGGCTATATGTATCACTATTTAGAACGAAATTTCTACAATCTGAGCTTCATAAACTTAGCTCTGTTTAGAAAAAAATCTCTGTAAAGGCTGACATTAGACCGCTGGTGCGAGTCTGTCACCCAGAGCTTGTTTTATCCGATTCGATTTTTACCTTTCTACCTGCACTCGTCTTCTCGTCTGGTTGTTGTAGCGAGCAGTAGGTAAATTTTTGCTGCTCTCATGATCACAAACATTAATACACTTATACTCAGTTTGACTGCCGACTCGAGGATCTTATCTGATGCATATTAAATAACAATGCAAGGTACTGAATTAATGTAAAGTAATATGGTCCGTCGTCTACTTATTTCAGAAAACCATAGATCACCTATTATTGTCAATAATCAGTAAATATTTTCTGTTGAAAAGTATTTTTATGTGGCGTTCCGTAAATGTGATGTACTAAGCCACTGCAAGACAGGGATTATAGTGATAAACACTGTGTCCCGGTGGCGGATTGATTAACGCAACAGCCCAGTAAACAAGAGACCCCAGGTTTGCATCCCGGTCTGGTGCACATTTTCACTTGTCACAACAGATTCCGCGTAAAGTCCCGATGCAGCTCATACCGTTAGCTCCTTTGCTTTCCTTTCTCTCCCACTCTACCTTTAATTTAATTAATATTACAGAAGTATTCCACATTATTGTCCTCACACGCCAGAGAGATTGTCTTAAAGATTGGATTTTCAGCATAGTTGCATTCAATTTAATTTATATTTTGGCGGATGATATAACTAGTTAATCTACATGACTTTTATTTTTACAAAAGAAAATTAAATTTTTCTCTATAACTTGATAGATAGTTGTAAATTCATGAATGAGCATTAGTAACATGTTTTCGTGTTAGGTCACACATGCAATGCGAATTTCGTGTCTATAGCTAATTACTTACCCATAGAAGTAATTCACTCTTGGGCTGCTTGTGCTATTGTTACTTACGAATTATTTTGTGATATAGTGTATGACCGAAAAAATGTGTTCAGTAATTTATTAGGTGCGGTATACAAACCTTCAGAAGACGTTTGAGGCTTTAACAGCATGGTTTAAGATATGTGGAACAATTTAGTGTAACATCTGTTCAAGTTACTTTTAATGAAAATTCATTACGTGCGCGACCTACAACTGGCAAAGGAATCACTTGGTAGCTAATGCTAACTAGTTTCATTCCTGTTTGTGGAGGAAAGTTTCACGTTGAGTAAATTCGAAATTATGCCTTATATTCTGGACAGACGAGGGGTCTCATTGCGTTTATCTCTGCTGTAAATGCAACCTACGGATCAAAGTAATCTAGTTTCTACATATAAATCTACATCCATACTCCGCAAGCCACCTGACGGTGTGTGGCGGAGGGTACCTTGAGTACCTCTATCGGTTCTCCCTCCTATTCCAGTCTCGTATTGTTCGTGGAAAGAAAGATGGTCGGTATGCCTCTGTCTTGGCTCTAATATCTCTGATTTTATCCTCATGGTCTCTTCACGGGATATACGTGGGAGGGAGCAGTATACTGCTTGACTCTTCGGTGAAGGTATGTTCTCGAAACATCTCCGTAATGCTTTCGAGATTACTAAATGATTCTGTAACGAAGCACGCTGCTCTGCGTAGGATCTTCTCTATCTCTTCTAACAACCCTATCTGGTACGGATCCCACACCGGTGAGCAGTATTCAAGCAGCGTGCAAACAAGTGTACTGTATGTTACTTCCTTTTTTTGGGACTGCATTTCCTTAGGATTCTTCCAGCGAGTCTCAGTCTGGCATCTGCTTGTTGTTTTGTTGTGGTCTTCAGTCCTGAGACTGGTTTGATGCAGCTCTCCATGCTACTCTATCCTGTGCAAGCTTCTTCATCTTCCAGTACCTACTGCAGCCTACATCCTTCTGAATCTGCTAAGTGTATTCATCTCTTGGTCTCCCTTTACGATTTTTACCCTGCACGCTGCCCTCCAGTACTAAATTGGTGATCCCTTGATGCCTCAGAACATGTCCTACCAACCGATCCCTTCTTCTAGTCAAGTTGTGCCACAAACTCCTCTTCTCCCCAATTCTATTCAATACCTCCTCATTAGTTATGTGATCTACCCATCTAATCTTCAGCATTCTTCTGTAGCACCACATTTCGAAAGCTTCTATTCTCTTCCTGCCTAAACTATTTATCGTCCTTGTTTCACTTCCACACATGGCTACACTCCATACAAATACTTTCAGAAACGACTTCCTGACACTTAAATCTATACTCGATGTTAACAAATTTCTCTTCTTCAGAAACGCTTTTCTTGCCATTGCCAGTCTACAGTTTATATCCTCTCTACTTCGACCATCATCAGTTATTTTGTTCCCCAAATAGCAGAACTCCTTTACTACTTTACGTGTCTCATTTCCTAATCTAATTCCCTCAGCATCACCAGACTTAATTCGACTACATTCCATTATCGTTTTGCTTCTGTTGATTTTCATCTTATATCCTCCTTTGAAGACACTGTCCATTCCATTGAACTGCTCATCCAAGTCCTTTGCTGTCTCTGACAGAATTACAATGTCATCGGCGAAGCTCAAAGTTTTTATTTCTTCTCCATGGATTTTAATACCTACTCCGAACTTTTCTTTTGTTTCCTTTACTGCTTGCTCAATATACAGTTCCCCACAGTCGTTTAATGAACAAAGTAAGAGCATATGGACTATCAGACCAAGTGTGCGATTGGATTGAAGAGTTCCTAGATAACAGAACGCAGCATGTCGTTCTCAATGGAGAGAAGTCTTCCGAAGTAAGAGTGATTTCAGGTGTGCTGCAGGGGAGTGTCGTAGGACCGTTGCTATTCACAATTTACGTAACTGACCTTGTGGATAACGTCAGAAGTTCACTGAGGCTTTTTGCGGATGATGCTGTAGTATATCGAGAGGTTGTAACAATGGAAAATCTCCTTTACTGACGATTAATTTTATATGATCATTCCATTTTAAATGACTCCTATTGCCTAATCCCAGATAATTTATGGAATTAATTCCTTCCAGCTACTGACCTGCTATATTGTAGCTAAATGTTAAAGAATCTTTTTTTATATGTATTCGTAGCACATGACACTTGTCTACATTGAGATGCAATTGCCATTCGCTGCACCATGCGTCAATTCGTTGCAGATCCTCCTGCATTTCAGTACAATTTTCCATTGTTACAACCTCTCGATATACTACAGCATCATCCGCAAAAAGCCTCAGTTAACTTCTGATGTTATCCACAAGATCATTTACGTATATTGTGAATAGCAACGGTCCTACGACACTCCCCTGCGGCACTCCTGAAATCACTCTTACTTCGGAAGACTTCTCTTCATTGAGAATGACATGCTGCGTTCTGTTATCTAGGAACTCTTCAATCCAATGATACACTTGGTCTGATAGTCCATATGCTCTTACTTTGTTCATTAAACGACTGTGGGGAACCGTATCGAACGACTTGCGCAACTCAAGAAACACGGCATCTACCTGGGAATCCGTGTCTATGGCTCTCTGAGTCTCGTGGACGAATAGCGCGAGCTGGGTTTCACACGATCGTCATTCTCGAAACCCATGATGACTCCTACAGAGTAGATTTCTAGTATACAGAAAAGTCATTATATTCGAACATAACACGTGTTCGAAAATTCTACAACTGATCGACGTTAGAGATATAGGTCTACAGTCCTGAACATCTGTTCAACGTCCCTTCTTGAAAACGGGGATGACTGTGCCCTTTTCCAATCTTTTGGAACGCTACGCCCTTCTATAGACCTAAGGTACACCGCTGCAAGAGAGGGGGCAAGTTCCTTCACGTACTCTGTGTAAAACCGAACTTTTATTCCATCAGGTCCAGAGACCTTTTTCTCTATTGAGTGATTTTAATTGTTTTTCTATCCCTCTGTCATCGATTTTGGCATTTACCATTCTGTCATCTGTGCGACAAATAGTATATGACCGAAAAAATGTGTTCAGTTATTTATTATGTGAGGTATACAAACCTTCAGAACGCGTATGGGGCTTTAAGAGCATGGCGCTCGTTGTGATTCGTACAAGAAGTACAGACAAATGACTTATGTCTTCTAAAGATATTCCATCGAAGAAGTTCGTCGTCCTGACCATCCGCACGAGCACTGATAGGGAGCTAACTGGCAGCGAAATCGAAAATCGATGTAGGATAGGTCACTGAACACGACAGAACAACTATTCGAGTCTTTTATTGTGTCACAAAGTACATCTTCTAGTAGCACTTCTAATAAGTCGCTGGAATAAGATAGTACTCCAAACGATTATGAAAAGACACAAGCAACTTTTGACTTTCACGAAAGCTAGTCGAATGATGAATATAACAATAGAGACATATTACACACAATCTCTACAAAGGATAGCTTGATTGTGAAGTTCACCTGTTTTTCACCTTCTTCAAAACTGTAAATTTCCTATCTGGGAATAACATGATTTCCACAATCAACGATCAATACAAAGGCATCCAAGATGAAGTAGACAGCTGCTCTGTGATTGAGGCTATTTCCCCTTATGTCCACAAGACTTTCGATACAGTTCGACCTTGTCGCAAGTTGAACGAAACCTTTTGCGGCTACATTGAAGAATTCTTAACAAACAATACTCAGTGCTTCTTAATGAATGGGCAAAATCGTCATCTAAGAATGTGTCATGTGATTGTTACTCTTCAGAATACAGTGTGTTATGAGTGTAACTGCAGATATTGTGATAATTCAGTATGTCATTTGCTGGTTCTCTGCATCTAAGAGTCTTCCTGTAAACACGTCATATATAATTTACTACCTGATGTTTTCTGCATGGTCGTAACTGCATCACTAAGGGATTACCCCTGTCAGTATAGGTAACCTTTTTGACTCTATGTGTGACACTTCAACACCTGACCTGATACCCAGGGAAAAATAAGCATTAATGATTGCCACATCTGCTTGGAGATACTAATCAACCCCAAAATATACTATTTGCGACATCTACAAATTATCAGTCTCCAAATGAAGTAAATACTGGTGCAATATTGTTCTGAACACTGTCGCCAATAAAGATATCAGCACTTATAATCGTAACACGTTGTATATGCAAATTACATTACTCATGAATCAGAAACTCTGTAAAGCTGTTCGCGAATGAAGCTGTCGTATAAAAAAAAGGGTCGAAAGGGAGAAGGATCCCGCTGATGACTGACACTTATCTTGGAGCTGCTATTGGAAGTTGATCACAACATGAGGTAGTGCAGTTGCCCTTAAACGAACGGAAGGACATCATTTTGCTTTTCCTTTACTACACCAGTAGAGATCCTTCACTGTAGTATGCTATAACAAACATTTAGGCGTATGTTCCTAGAATTTTTAATGATACTGATATTAAATGTTTTCTTATTATGAACGCACAAATACCGGTTGCACGATCAATAGTTAAGCTGCACAAGCGAAAGTTAAATGCTTCATACACGTTCAACCAACATTTTAGTGGTAGGAACGCGGATAGTTTTGCTGATAACATCAGACATATTGCAATACAAGCAGAGGTATCGCTCCACCAAGGAGACTCCAACCGGTAGCAGTGTGCACCAGCAACTTACATGTGGCGCCAAGGTGAATTTAAAATTTCAGCGTGTAATTTAGAATTTTTTTGATCTCCAGATTTCTATTTGCATTCAAGTACAACATATTGCCTTGAGAAATCGAATCTCTGGAACAGCGTATGCAACTTATAACACAAAATATAACTGATATAATGTTCTGCCTCATCAGTTAGAGAAGGAATTGAATGAACGTGGCTGACCTTGTGGCCGAGTGGTTCTAGGTGCTTTAGTCCGGGACCATGCGGCTGCTACGGTCGCATGGTCGAATCCTGCCTCGGGCATGGATGTGTGTGATGTCCTAAGGTTAGTTAGGTTTAAGTAGTTGTAAGTCCAGGGGACTGATGACCTCAGATGTTACGTCCCATAGTGCCGTTTGAACCATTTTTTAATGAACGTGAAGGACGTTTTAGGAAATCATAATATAGGAGGCCTGCAACTGGAATTGTAAAATGGGAAAGGAGGATTGACTAGATGTAGAAAAATGTATGACCATGAGAAGGATGAGATTCATGAAGAGTAAACAGGAGCCCTATATTAAGAGAAAAAAAGCTTGAAAACAGTGTCATGTAAAGGTAAGAGGAAGTAGGGGAAGATGGCATGGAAGACGGTATATTGCAAGATTGTAGCGAAAAGCCTAAGTAAATAAAAGGCATGTAAAGTACACACTTAAGATAGACAACATTCACTCAGAATTATTAACATGGTTGTAAGAATCAATCATTATAAACTACTCTACCATGTAAGTAAGACAATGAAGCACGTGGAACAGCCTCAGACTCCAAGAGTAATGTAATAAGCTCATTTACAAAGATTGCGGGTGCCGACAGATGTGAGTATTAACAACCATCAGTTTAATAATCAGTGAGTGCATAATACTGATAACGATTATTTACAGAAGAAGGTAGATGTCACTAGAATTCGGGCAAGATTCTTTCAGTTTCCAGAGTAATGTACGGCTATGTGATGCAACACTAACATTAATCTTAATAGACAGATTCGAAAGAGGCCAACATACAATTACAGCACTTGTAGAATCAGAGATTGCTTTTGAATAACTTGACTGGAGTACACACTTTGAAATTCTAAAGGTTGCAGGGCTAAAACACAGTACGGGAAAGATTATCAACAACTTATACAGAAACAAATTGTTCGAGAATCAGCAGTTTTAAGAGTCAGAGGACATGAAAGGTAGGCAGTAGCAGACAAGTGCATGGACGCTGTTGCAGCCTATCCCACATGTTGCTGAATCAGTTCACTGAGCAAGCAAGGAAACCAAACGGAAATTTGGGAAGTTAAATGAAGCTGAAGGAGAAAAATGTAACTGACGAGGAGGATACATAACGTAAGCTGGAAATACAATAAAATGTTTCATTCAAAAGTATAAATATGTTAACTTCATGAAAAAAAATGTTAGAAATTCTTTCAGGAATGTATTTGTCTGGAATGTAGTGAAAAGCGGACGAGAAACTGTTCATACAAGGACGAACTGAAGACACGACTTCACCGAGTTCGTCGCCACAAAAATACAAACGACTTTCTCCTTCTCCATGAAAACTCAAGGCTGTCTGCTCACCCGAGAAGAGCTCACAAAACTTCATTGGACTGTTCTATCTGTTTCACCCTACGGCCCGGAGTTCGTACCTTCCGACTTCCGTCTGTTTTGCACATTGAAAGATGCACTCCACGGAAAGCTTACATGGATGATATAGACGTTGCTGATGCAGCAAGACGTTAGGTCCGCCGTCGACCAGTAGGTTGGTACCATGGGGGCACACGGACCCTGCCAGTTACGTGACGTAACGCCCTCGCATTGAGCGGAGATTATGTTGAACAATAGGGTTTATCAGCCAGAAGAGTGGGGAATAATATGGTGTATTGGAATCCTGAATAAAACCAACCTGATTTGTGGAAAATAGTGTCGAATTAACTAATTGAACCCCCTCGTATATAGGTATCCTAACTGTTGGTTGTTTGAAGTGGTGGCCATCATCTATGACATACGAAATTCAAGATAAGATTACGAGGAAAGTGTATCAACGAATAACCGACGTAATGACATGTAGATAAATGTGAAAAGCAACGGTGGATTATATATGAAGATAGTAACTGCTCTCGAAAGTACAGATACCACTGATGACCGTGCAGCTTCTCTAGAATGTGTGATAATTAATTGAAACCCTCAGCTGCCGACAGGTGTTGTTGATATACTTCGATGGGGACAGCTGAAAATGTGTGCACCGACCGGGACTCAAACACGGGATCTCCTGCTTATCTGTCGGACGCTCTATCCATCTGCGCCACCAAGGACACAGATCAACAGCACGACTGCAGAGACTTATCCCTTGCACGCTCCTCGTGAGACCCATATTTCCAACTGTTTACAATCTACATACGTAATGTACCTGCACGGTCATCAGTGGTATCTGTTCTTTCGAGAGCAGTTACTATCTTCATATATAGTTAATGGCTAACCAGCCATTGACCTTCGTCTGTGCGAATGCGCACAGGTTGCCCGATCTCTTACGGGATTCGTCACCCGGCGATCTCTTACGGGAATCGTCACCCTAGTGTGCTCGAGTAATGAGTGGACGGGCAAATATCTATTAGGTACATTGCGGATGTAGATTGTAGGCAGTTTGGAATTTGGGTCTCACGGTTAGCGTGCAAGGGATAAGTCCATGCAGTCGCGCTATTCATCCGCGTTCGCGGTGGATGAGATAGATAGAGCATCTGCCGTATAAGCAGGAGTTCCCGGGTTCGAGTCCCGGTCGGGGCACACAATTTGAGCTCTCCCCATCGAGGAATATGAACAGCACCTGTCGGCAGCTGAGGGTTTCAATTAATCATCATTAACGGAGGATTAGTTTATCATCTTACTCTTGTGTTCTGTCAGTCGATGCTGCAAATGAAGGTAAGAAAAGAGAATGCTTTTAATCATATCAAGAGGATGTGTCTTCCAAAAGATGTTTTGATCCAGTTATAGATGATAATTTTTAACTGATTACAAAACAATTACCTTCCCCGATTTCAGAAAGCTGGCTGGAGACGTGAAGATGGAAGAAGCAAACAATTACAAGAATTATTTCAACCATCAACTACGATATTAAGCTCTCCAGGAATCCTGTGTATCGGAAACGATAGAATCGCGCCGTGAATAATTAAGCAAACTTGGTCTTTAAAATATCGAAGATTGCCTTAAACATTAGGGCTATTAACAGAAATCGTAACAAGTAACCTTACAGCAGGATTAATACCGTGTAAGAATTAAAGGTGATAAAGAAAATAAGTCTAATACGTATCGTTTGTGCGATGAGATGTCACAGGCATGTATAGCTCTACAGGAGTTTAGTGTGACTGCGTAGGTGGAAGGAGAGAAGAAAGAGGTAGCATTTACAACAATTTCCATTTTGGATGAAAAACACGTAACTATTTCGCAGTAAATGAAAGATTTATGAAATGAATGCAAGTTTATTAACACAAAGAATATCCTATCATTTGTATGGACGAAGCTGTTTTCTTACCGGAAACTAGAAAGTCATATTGCCTCAGACAGATGTTCTGTCAAGTGATGGAAGATATCTTTTCACATCTTAAGCACTTGGAAAAGAAAGAAATGGAACATCACGTCTTAGATGATCAGTTTTTGTTTCAAAGAGGATATAACAATGCAGAAATAACTCTGGGATTTTACTTGATTCTCGAAAAATTTTGGATATTAGGTAGCCGTGAATTATTTTTGTTTATTTAGAACAAGCTCTAGACTTTGTAAAGTGGGAACATACAAATACTTTCTAGTAGGGAGAGGCGATTAAATTTAGTGACGAAAAACGTGTTACGTCTGAAGTACCGTAGGAAAGCAGGAGGTTGACCAAGTAAAGCAACTCATGATTAGGAGCTGAATAGGTCAGGATCGCCTTGTTTCAATTTACTTTTGTAATTATGCAAGCAAATGCCTTCAGTGAGGGTGAAATAGAAAACAGACTATAGGAGAATACGTTGAAAACAGTGTGCATAAGGTTCACAAAAATGTAGTAATTCTGTTACACTACGCCCAGGTCGGATTTAAAATGTTTGTGCTCTTAGGCAAACCGTAATATATGCGCCCCTCCAAACATACGTTTTAAATAATAAATATACAGTTTTAAATCAAAATCAATGTGCTCTTAAGTTGATAATAAAAACCACATTGCATCCTGAAATTTTCAAAATTAATATGAAGTATTAAGCAAAACTTACCAGTCAGTGAAGTTCGCGTCTGATTTCAATGCCAGGAAACCAGTTAAACATTTCTTCGTAGTTGAGGCGGTATTCAGTAGGGACGTCAGCTCTGGTGTGAAGAATGGACAAGGTGTTGAGTCCCTCCTCACACACCGTAGAACGCAGATATGATTTCAGCCTCTTATGAGCTGGGGTATTTCTAAGTGCCGTAGTCAGAAACACTCTAAGAGCATTGTCGACACTCAGAAACACGGACTGTATCCGTTGCTTGGGTAAAAATTCATTAATTTCAACAGATACGTCACTAATCTCACAAGATTTCAAAACTGCTGCGAAATGTACATATTCACCTGGGAAGGAAGGCTCTGAATCAGTTTTAGTGCCGTTCAGAAAGAACATCTGGAAAACTATTCTTATGTTTACTGCAAACTATGAAGTAGTTAGATAGTGCTTTACAACTTTACTTCCTCCTCACTAACTCAGAGTACAAGTTGTCGAGTGTTGGGAAAAAAGTCTCGACTTTAAATTTTTCCCCACCAGTCCCAAAAATTCTTCTGTGTCCGCTTCTTCATATAGACTACTGAGTTGATTCACTAAAGCTGAAGCCTCATTTCACGCAAGCGGTTTCTCACAGGTATTATTGATAACATGTGTGTGGAGGATATAGATAATGCTCTGCCAGTTGTCATTTAGACTTACACGTGCTTCCTCTCTTGCTGACCAACGTGCTCCTTGGAGACTTTTAATTGCTTCCTAATTTCAAAAAAGAAAGAAGTTGACGCCAGAGTTGTGTAGAACAAAAGAAAAAATTATAAACGCTTTGCACTATTGAAAAATGGACATTCTTCCTGACAATAGCTTGCAACGTTAGTGGTGACTAAATTCAAGGAATGTGCTGCATAAGGTACAGAACGGGCTTTCGGATTTCGTTCTTTAATGTGTACCTGAAAACCAGTGTAGGCTCAAGACATTGACATAAAAGTGCCTCTACAGTCAGTAACGCCAAAGAAATTTGTAGACAGGTCTTTCAGTACGGCCTCAGCTAGGTTTTACGACTTGTGTTACGGGTTTCATAAAAGAAAAGGCAAACGCCCAAAAGGCTCACCATCCTCGTTCTCATATCTAAATAGAAAGATATTTGATCAATATCTGGCCTGTTTGCTATCACTGGTGATAACTCTTTTTATTATTTCAGGTAGCACCTCTATTATTTTATCAGAGATTGTTGAAGGTACTTGGCTTGTGTCTCCCTGTTCCGGTTTTCCATATCGTTCATTGTGCTCTCCAAGAGAAAAATCGAAATCGTCTACAAGTTCAAAAGACATTATAAACTGACCGTTACGTAATGACTGGAGTTTTTCAACGTATTCTCATAGGGGAAGTCCATGATTTTTTAGCAGCTTCACTACTGCAGACATCCCATATTTTCTGCCTCAACGTACAACTCGAAATGGGGTTTTACGGTTCCACCGATGTTTTTTCCTTGTTAAAAGTGCAAACTAAAAACTTTTATCATGAAGTGAATTTTCTTGATGAGATAAATGTTAGAAATATTTCTCCAGTCTGAAATACCAATATTAGCAAGAGCGGTCCGTCTTATCCCCGAAACATTTACAGGATGCATAAAAAATTGCACCGATGCTACGTGAGCATACTAAGTAATCACACAAAGTAGGTTCAACGTACAGAAAGCTTACGATAAAATCAATTATTGTTAAAAAATCTCGTTTTTCCGTCTGTTGACATTCGTGGTTTATAAAAATCCCCGTTACAATTTTGATTAATGCACTATGTAAGAGAATGTCGATTGTTGATTCATTAACACAGCATTCCGTAGGATCATCACTAACGAAATCATTTCTTCTTGTAACATCTGAATCAACACTTTGGTTCTTGTGAGACTCGAATTCCGGAATAATTGGTTTTTCTTCAGTTTTAACTACTGTTTCGTTTGTATTCACTTCTTTCATTACAGCTTTAGTGCTAGACCTGTCATCAGTCCCACTTGAAGTCGAACCATCAACATATTTCGTGAAAAATTTGTCTAATCTACCAAGGGTTTTTAGAATATTACTTATAGTTCTCGCTTTTCCTTGGCTAATTTCCGAAATGCCCCCACCCCCAATTAATTTATCACATCTGTTTTTGTCACTTTCAAAGCTCTTAATGTTGATTGGCATCCTGATAGCTTACTTTAAAATATTATTCAAAAATTTCATAAACGCGATTCTAGACGGAAACTTAATTTTTGAATTTCCTTTTGGTCGTCAATAAACAAGTAATTGTTCAAAACCTGTAATATCGATTGCTGTTCTTACGGGCTGTTTAAACTACCAAGTTATTTCATAACATTAATATTTTATGTCATTTGTGAGCGCAGTTATTTGAAAAGGTAAATGTTAAATCAAATACAGTGCAAAAGATGCCGTCCTCGGGAGCTGATTACCCCCCCCCCCTCCCCCCTCTTGGGCCTATATGTAAATCCGCCTGTGACTGTCCGAAATTTAGAAAGAAGAATATTGAGATTTCTCTCCTGGACTTGATGTAACTGATGACTAACTAAAAAAAAAAATGGTTCAAATAGCTTTAAGCACTATGGGACTTAACATCTGAGATCATCAGTCCCATAGACTTAGAGCTACTTAAACCTAACTAACCTAAGGACATCACACACATCCATGTCCTAGGCAGGATTCGAACCTGCGACCGCAGGAGCAGCGCGGTTCCGGACTGAAGCGCCTAGAACTGCTCTGTCATAACGGCCGGTTGACTAACTTCAGAAACACCAACTTTACCATAGTCTCAACAGAAAACAATAAAATCCGGTCAAACACGCTACAAAGCATCCTCATGACTGACAAGCTAATTGTGTAGCGTCATTGCGTAATGTACGAGATGCGCTCAAGTAAGTGAAAAAGAAGACGGATATCGGAAATATGGATTATGGCACAATTACAAGAAATATCTTTACCTTGAGCAAATGAGGTAAGGCAAGAGGTGGTGTATGAGAAACCTGGGGGTGTTCAATTGTAGTAAAGAAAAATGACAAATGTCTCAATGTACTTGGAAATTGGTTTCCTTTTTGTTTTGTTATTTATGACCAAAATGTATAGTCTTATAGTGCTGGTCTTACCTTTAATGTCTCATTCTCTTTTTTTCCTTTCACACACAATTCTGACCACAATCGACAGGGGAAACTTATTTTCAAACTCCCCCAACGTAAATTTCTGACTTAAGTTACGATACCAAACATTAAATAGGAAATGTATTAAGAAGCAATGGCTGCATAACGGAGTATTAAGGTGATATCACGAAAAAACTTCCTTTGCAATATCGTCAGTTCCGTGGGATTTCCATGTATCCACAAAGAGATGACAACAACTACTACTGTAGTTGCGATTCAAATACGTTATCTTTACACCTATCGAGCCATGTTATTAGCACAACATCTGAGGTACACAGCACATAGCTCATTACTTGTGTCACGTTTTCTGCACGGGTAATGTCGAGTATAAAGGCATCGAAAGTATTTTGGATTGCATTTCACTCGTGAAGGAAACTACCAATCGTCATTTGATTGTAGTTTTTAGTATTAAACTACACAGCATACGGCAAACGGCGGAATTTGTAAACTATTCGTAGGTCTCCGTGTTGAAGGAGTATCTAGAGTAGACTAAATTCAATAACCATCGAAAATACTGTGTATCTTCTTCTGATATCCAGAGTTTGTGTAGAATTTATTGTCTTCCCAGCGAAGAATCATGGCACGGAGGTGATTTATAAAATTTAATGTTCTTGTTAACATGATTCAGGGTTTTAAATAGCTCCCTGGTCACAAATTATACCGGTTTAGGCACAAAAAGATGTCAACGGAGCCGCGTGGGGTTGCCGTGCGATCTGACTCGACTTGCCACGCCGGACGCTCGAGTCCTCCCTCGGGCATGTGTGTCTGTGTAGTCCTTAGCGTAAGTTAGTTTAAGCAGTGTATAACTCTATGGACCGATGACCTCAATAGTTTGGTCCCATACGAACCTACCACAAATTTCCAATTTTTACGTCAATGGAGCGCCTTCAATACTTGTTGAGACCATCCGAGACGTCTTTTCACCCCGTCTAACTGCTGTATACGAGGGTTGAAACTTTACTTGTGGCAACCATTTATTTACAGTTCGTACAAAATAGATATGTATTTAAATGTTTTACTGACCTTCAGATTAGTCACCAGCATTGTGCATAACCCCTTGCCAGCGATGTGGAAGTCGTAAGATACTCTTAGCAGTGCCAGTTGTGTTGACAGTTCGAGCGGCGCGGTCTGTTGCCTGACGAATTTGTAGCGCTTCAGAAGCGATGCCGTGAAGTGTTTCCTTCAGTTTAGAAATCTAACTGAACTCATGAGGGTTTAAGTCAGGGGAGTGCAGTAGATGGTATAGCACTTAGCAGCACCGTTAGTCAAACAAATCTGTAGTAGCTTGCACTGTACCTGCTTGAGCACTGTTTTGCAAAATGTTGGTCAGGTCCTGGAGTATCATCACTTCTGTCTCTATGCTGTTAATTTTTGGAACACAACCTAGGACCATCTTACACTGTGAAAGGTCCAACCCTCCTATATATGTCGATTGCTCCGTATACCATTACGACTAACAGCGCGTCGCCGAACCGGTGTATTGGCATAAGATTATATACAATGGGAGCCATTAAGAAGGTACCATCATGACTGCGGCGTGCAACAAACGACAACTTGGCAACAAGTGTGACACATGTTTGGATATCCAGATGATCAGCGTTTCAGCCCAAGTGCTCAAAATAGCTACGATTAATGTCATTTACATTCTGTAGGTAAGGAAAGAATATGTAGTGGGTTTCTGAAATCGCATATGAATTTTGTTTCGATGAGGACGATTATGTTTGGTTTTAGGGGCGCTCGATTGCACGGCCATCAGCGCCCGAACATTTTCCCAATCGGAACACAGCCCAATCTCGCCACTTTTCATGACTGATGATGGAATGATGAGGACAACACAAACACCCAGTCTCTGGGCAGAGAAAATCCCCAGCTCGGTCTGGAATCGAACCCGGCACCCCGTGATCTAGAGGTAGGAACGATAGCCACTAGCCCATGAGCTGCGGACATTTTTTTGTTTCGTCTCATACCTTATGTAAGAGGGAGAAACTTCAACCAGCACATATCGGAATTCGACAGGGGCAGGATGGTGATCTCTCAGATTAAGGCTCATCATTCCGTGATGTTGCTGGTTTGGATCACCCGACTATCAAGTGAATATGGTGCCTCTGGGTTCAGGAGAGCCATTCTCATAGATATACAGGATTTCAATGGTCCCACTCGGCTATTGTCCGGGAGGACAAATCTACTGTTCACTTGGCCGTGGGAGGTCTTAGCCATGACACAGTCGGCTACTTTGCAGCATGACAGATACCAACTCGGACAAAAGGACGGTATCTGGAGCATTGTTACGGCTTCACTTGAAGCAGCACACGGAGAGAGAAAGAGAGAGAACGTTCCCGTTTGTGGAAGCTCCGAAGAGGATGAACGTTTCCATATTACATTCACTGTCGTCGTATGACCCCGTCACCTGGCATGATGAACATAGGTGTCATGAGGTACACAATACAATCACCTGTGTTTCATACAGCTGTTAATTTGAACTGCAGCCATTATATTTTATACATGTAAAAACCGGTTGCCGTGATATATCTTTGAGGGCTACGTCACGCTATATTTTAACAACACAACGGAAGACCACATCTTTTCAGTGATGCCCTAATTACCTCAACACAGAGGGTGTTCTACGGTGTGGTCGACATTTCTCATCTGCATCTGTTTATGGAATGTCGAGGGACAGTACTCTACAGCCACTGAGACCGATGAGACTTGGCGTAGAGATGAAGCTGCATGCAATGAGATACTCGTGCCTGTTATCCAAGCTCAGTTTGACTCTCTGATCTGTCTCATTAGATCCAGTGTTCCTGCCGGTGGTCGCGATTACGTGTATCAAAATTCGCACCCAATGTACTCCCAAATCATCTACATACATAATCATGTACTCTTCCTGCTACACTCTATCGGTAAATAAGTGCAACTGTTTCAATAATGAGGTTTGCATATGTATAAAAGCTCATGCGCTGCTTTTTAGTGGAATACCGATGCCACTTACACTTGCGCTCTAGTATCAGCTCTGTGCTCACGGAGCGTGAGACCTAGCCTCAAGTTCACAGACGAGTTTTTTCTGTGGCAAGGATAGCACGCGACTGTACACATGTTCGTAAATAATGTACGCTAAGTCATGTGTTTGCTGTAGAATTTCCAGTTAAACTTCATGGTCTCTGTGTTGGGACTCCTCATGAAAATAGATAATTTGGCCATGCATAGCTTTCCGTCATTCAAGTATGACGTAGTGTAATACTCCATTGTCTCCTTACGCAACCGTATGTACGTAAGCAAACGGGGAATGATGTGGCAGGACAATGTGAAGCGAATCGTGACACGTGTTCTTACGTCAGTATTAGATAACGCCGACCCAAGTTGAGCGGCTACTTAGGTAGCGTGAGCTCCTCTGCAGCTCTAGTAGCTTTGGAGAAGGCACCAGCAGCAGTAGCAGCAGGTGAACCGCTTATGTGTTAAGAAAATAGCGGCAAAGCGCTAAACAAACAAGAAACTCAAGAGTGCAGAAGATAACTGTTTACAGTATCACAGAATAAGTGTTTAACCACGGTAAGCTGAAAAGTAGCAACTGTCTATTTACATTTGCTTTTCTGATGGCGAAAAGAGGCTGAAATACAAGAAATTGGAAGTTTATAAACTTTTATATTTGATTTCCTTTTTTGTTTTCTTTTGAGGAATCTAAATGTTAAGTGTGCTTTAAGGTCACTAGCCACTACAGAGCTAGCTTTATTTGAGAGATAGAAGATGTGAAAACCACTGAGGACTGAGACTGCAGTCAGTGAAACAAGGACAGAAGAACACGTCGTCTACCGCGTTGTCAAGGAAACATCGTGGGTAAATACGATGGAAAATTAGGTATTAGCTTTCATGTGTCGACGACATCATTAGAGACGGAGCACAAGCTTGGATTTGGTGAAGAATAGGGAAGGACTTCGGCCGTGCATTTGCATAAGTAATTTAGGGAAATCAAATCAACACGACCCTCGCACTGGCGTCCATGTGGTGCCCTATGGAAAAAATAAATCAGGATGGTCAGAGAGATCTGATGCCCCTATATAATGTCCAGAGTCGTTACCACAGCTCCATCATATTCGGTCACCGAGGGGACTGAGTTATACCAGCAGCTAGAGCTGATAATGTTATCTCAATTTGAGTTAGGAGATTTTGGCAAGCAGGATGCTGACACCAGGATTAAGTGTGGCCTTTTGACTGCAGTATTCTGTAAGCGTGTAATCCCAAAATATGGTTACCTCTGACATTTCAGGCACACTGTATTACATTCGTTTATGTTGATGGTCAACTACTAGTCGCTACATCAAGCGTCGATGTAGTGTAGTTCTTCTTGTATTTCAATACAGTTCGCACTTCGGACGTTATCCATCATAAGTATTTACGTATACTATCCAGTACACCAATGAATTCAAGTCCTTGCCAAAGAGACTCACATCCTCCTTCTGTTTGTGAGGTAAAGTGAGACAAGTCGGTGAAATGAAAATTCTTCAACTGATTTCCGGTCTGCTTCACAGGTGAACGTGACAACTTAAATATTTAGGCTTGTAATAAGCGAGACACACTTTACACACATGCCACTCTCATAAAGTTAACTCATAATTCTACGATATTACTCTGTCTATAATATACGAAAAGGAAATATGATAGGTGGAATGGTGATCAAGTCACATTTAGGAAGTCCACAGCAATGCTAGCCTCTATATGTTGTCAAAATTTGTCACCATATTCGGCGAGCAGCAGGAATTCTAGCAGAAACCACTAACCATATCACTCAGAGTTGAATCTGTTCATCAACTTGACAAGCCTCCCCCCCCCCATCCCCTCCCCATCCGCCATTGCAGTTCGTCTATTCAACAATGACTGACGTTCCTCAACCAAGCTTGATATCCTACACTGTGGCCCCTCACCACGAGAACTGGCGTCCAACTATCAAACATGAAGTTGGCAGGACCTGATGACACATGGACTGAAGGACTTTCCTCCAGTACTGCTTGTAGAAACTACGTATTTCTCTTGTCAGTTAACTTGTGTTAGATTTTTTGGCATTTGATCACACACTCTATTAAAACCGCTTGAGCCACGTTATTCTATTCGATAACACCGTCTTTTAGAAACCATAATAGGTCAATTTTGGCTACACATCTATTTTCAAATCGATCAAAGAAATATACGATAAGGTGACAAAAGCCACGTGATACATCGTAATATCGTATCGGACCTCATTTCCCCAGTATAGTACAGCAAATCGACATGGCATGGGCTTAACTAGTCGCAGGAAGCTCCCTGTAGCAATACTTAGTCATGTTCCCTCTATAGACGGCCGTAACTGCAAAAGTGTTGCCGGTACAGGACGTTGTGCCCAAACTGACCTCTCGATTATGTCCCATAAATGAGCGATGGGATTCGAGTCGGGGCATCTAAATAACCAAATCATTCGCTCGAGTTGTGCACAGTGTTCTTGAAACAAATCGCCAATAACTGTGGACCAGTAACATGTCATCATTCTCTGGGAACATAAATTGCGTGAGTGGCTACACGTGGTCTCCAAGTCAGTGATTTCCAGTCAGTGGTTTCCAGTAAGTGATTGGTTCAGTGGGACCAGGGGACTCAGTGCATTCCATGTAAACACAGCTGACACATTACGGAGCCACCACCAGCTTGCACAGTGCCTTGTTGACAACTTGGGTCCCTGGCTTCGTGGGGTGTATGCCACATTCGAAACCTACCATCAGCTCTTACCAACTGAAATCGTGACTCATCTGACCAGGCCACGGACAAGTGATGTCGTGGCGTTAACAAAGGCCCTCGCGTGCGTTGTCTGCTGCTATAGCCCATTAATGCGACATTCCCCCGCATTGTCCTAACGGATACGTCCCACATGGATTTCCACATCTACATCTACATTTATACTCCGCAAGCCACCCAACGGTGTGTAGCGGAGGGCACTTTACGTGCCACTGTCATTACCTCCCTTTCCTGTTCCAGTCGCGTATGGTTCACGAGAAGAACGACTGCCGGAAAGCCTCTGTGCGCGCTTGAATCTGTCTGATTTTACACGCGTGATCTCCTCGGGAGGTATTAGTAGGGGGAAGCAATATATTCGATACCTCATTCAGAAACGCACCCTCTCGAAGCCTGGACAGCAAGCTACACCGCGATGCAGGGCGCCTCTCTTGCAGAGTTTGGTAAACATCTCCGTAACGCTATCACGCTTACCAAATAACACTGTGACGAAACGCGCCGCTCTTCTTTGGTTCTTCTCTATCTCCTCTGTCAACCCGGCCTGGTACGGATCCCACACTGATGAGCAATACTCAAGTACAGGTCGAACGAGTGTTTTGTAAGCCACCTTCTTTGTTGATGGACTACATTTTCTAAGGACTCTCCCAATGAATCTCAACCTGGCATCCGCCTTACCAACAATTAATTTTATATGGTCATTCCACTTCAAATCGTTCCGTACGCATACTCCCAGATATTTTACAGAAGTAACTGCTACTAGTGTTCGTTCCGCTATCATATAATGATACAATAAAGGATCCTTCTTTCTACGTATTCGCAATACATTACATTTGTCAATGTTAAGTGTCAGTTGCCACTCCCTGCACAAACTGCATATCCGCTGCAGATCTTCCTGCATTTCTCTGCAATTTCCTAATGCTGCAACCTCTCTGTATACTACAGCATCATCCGCGAAAAGCCGCATGGAACTTCCGACAATATCTACTAGGTCATTTATATATATTGTGAAAAGCAATAGTCCCATAACACTCTCCTGTGGCACGCCAGACGTTACTTTAACGTCTGTAGACGTCTCTCCATTGAGAACAACATGCCGTGTTCTGTTTGCCAAAAACTCTTCAATCTAGCCACACAGCTGGTCTGATATTCCGTAGGCTCTTATTTTGTTTATCAGGCGGCAGTGCAGAACTGTATCGATCGCCTTCCGGAAGTAAAGGAAAATGGCATCTACTGGGAGCCTGTATCTAATATTTTCTGGGTATCATGAACAAATAAAGCGCGTTTGGTCTCACACGATCGCTGTTTCCGGAATCCATGTTGATTCCTACAGAGTAGATTCTGGGTTTCCAGAAATGACATGATACGCTAGCAAAAAACATGTTCTAAAATTCTACAACAGATCGATGTCAGTGATATAGGCCTATAGTTTTGCGCATCTGCTCGACGACCCTTCTTGAAAAATGGAACTACCTGTGCTCTTTTCCAGTCATTTCTGCTGTTACTTAAGGCAGTGCTACTTCTCTGTCAGCAACGACAACGCTACGCAAATGCCGCTGCTCTCAGTCGCTGAGTAAAGGTCGTGGGCTACTGCGCTGTCAAAGGTGAGAGGTAATGCCTGAAGTGTGGAATTCTCGGCACATTCTAGACGCTGTGGATCGCGGAATATTGAATTTCCTAACGGTTTACGAAATGAACTGTCCTGTGCTTGTAGCTCTAAGTACCATTCCACGCTCTAAGTCTGTTAAGTCCCATTGTGCCGACACATCACGTTGGAAACCTGTTCACACAGATCACCTGAGTACAAATATCAGCTCTGCCGTTGCACTGGCGTTTTATACCGTGTGTAGAGGATGCTAATGCAATCTGTATATGTGAATATCGCCATCCCATGGCTGTTGTCATCGCAGTGTACATCACGATGAATGTTCTTTCTATTACTTTTTTTTTTGTCATGAGTCTACTGACTGGTTTGATGCGGCCCGCCACGAATTCCTTTCCTGTGCTAACCTCTTCATCTCAGAGTAGCACTTGCAACCTACGTCCTCAATTATTTGCTTGACGTATTCCAATCTCTGTCTTCCTCTACAGTTTTTGCCCTCTACAGCTCCCTCTAGTACCATGGAAGTCATTCCCTCATGTCTTAGCAGATGTCCTATCATCCTGTCCCTTCTCCTTATCAGTGTTTTCCACATATTCCTTTCCTCTCCGATTGTGCGTAGAACCTCCTCATTCCTTACCTTATCAATCCACCTAATTTTCAACATTCGTCTATAGCACCACATCTCAAGTGCTTCGATTCTCTTCTGATCCGGTTTTCCCACAGTCCATGTTTCACTACCATACAATGCTGTACTCCAGACGTACATCCTCAGAAATTTCTTCCTCAAATTAAGGCCGGTATTTTATATTAGTAGACTTCTCTTGGCCAGAAATGCCTTTTTTGCCATAGCGAGTCTGCTTTTGATGTCCTCCTTGCTCCGTCCGTCATTGGTTATTTTACTGCCTAGGTAGCAGAATTCCTTAACTTCATTGACTTTGTGACCATCAATCCTGATGTTAAGTTTCTCGCTGTTCTCATTTCTACTACTTCTCATTACCTTCGTCTTTCTCCGATTTACTCTCAAACCATACTGTGTACTCATTAGACTGTTCATTCCGTTCAGCAGATCATTTAATTCTTCTTCACTTTCACTCAGGATAGCAATGTCATCAGCTAATCGTATCATTGATATCCTTTCACCTTGTATTTTAATTCCACTCCTGAACCTTTCTTTTACTTCCATCATTGCTTCCTCGATGTACAGATTGAAGAGTAGGGGCGAAAGGCTACAGCCTTGTCTTACACTCTTCTTAATACGAGCACTTAATTCTTGATCGTCCACTCTTATTATTCCCTCTTGGTTGTTGTACATATAGTATATGACCCGTCTCTCCCTATAGCTTACCCCTACTTTTCTCAGAATCTCGAACAGCTTGCACCATTTTGCATTGTCGAACGCTTTTTCCAGGTCGACAAATCCTATGAAAGTGTCTTGATTTTTCTTTAGCCTTGCTTCCATTATTAGCCGTAACGTCAGAATTGCTCTCTCGTCCCTTTACCTTTCCTAAATCCAAACTGATCGTCTCCATTATAATTATCCGGGCTGTTATGCCGTGGTCGGTTGATGAATTCTGTGTCGATTCCCAACGTTTCGTCTCCGACTGCGGGGACATCTTGAAGGGGGTCCGTAGCTCAATGGAAGGTCCAACACACCCACTGGCTCGCTACTGACTGCCGCTAAATTTCGTGTGCGCGCGCTCCCACGCCGCGGCGTGACGTCACGTGTTTTGAAAACGTCAGTGTAATTGGCCGCATGAGCTGTTAAGCTGATTGTGCGATAATTCTCGCACTTGTCAGCTCTTGCCGTCTTCGGAATTGTGTGGATGATGCTTTTCCGAAAGTCAGATAGTATATCGCCAGACTCATATATTCTACACACCAACGAGAATAGTTGTTTTGGTTCCACTTCCCCCAATGATTTTAGAAATTCTGATGGAATGTTATCTATCCCTTCTGCCTTATTTGACCGTAAGTCCTCCAAAGCTCTTTTAAATTCCGATTCTAATACTGGATCCCCTATGTCTTCTAAATCGACTCCTGTTCTTCTTCTATCACATCAGACAAATCTTCACTCTCATAGAGGCTTTCAGTGTATTCTTTCCACCTATCTGCTCTCTCCTCTGCATTTAACAGTGGAATTCCCGTTGCACTCTTAATGTTACCACCGTTGCTTTTAATGTCACCAAAGGTTGTTTTGACTTTCCTGTATGCTGAGTCTGTCCTTCCGACAATCATATCTTTTTCGATGTCTTCACATTTTTCCTGCAGCCATTTCGTCTTAGCTTCCCCGCACTTCCTATTTATTTCATTCCTCAGCTACTTGTATTTCTGTATTCCTGATTTTCCCGGAACATGATAGTACTTCTACTTTCATCAATCAATTGAAGTATTTCTTCTGTTACCCATGGTTTCTTCGCAGCTACCTTCTTTGTACCTATGTTTTCCTTCCCAACTTCTGTGATGACCCTTTTTAGAGATGTCCATTCCTCTTCAACTGTACTGTCTACTGCGCTATTCCTTATTGCTTTATCTATAGCGTTAGAGAACTTCAAACGTATCTCGTCATTCCTTAGTACTTCCGTATCCCACTTCTTTGCGTATTGATTCTTCCTGACTAATGTCTTGAACTTCAGCCTACTCTTCATCACTACTATATTGTGATCTGAGTCTATATCTGCTCCTGGATACGCCTTACAATCCAGTATCTGATTTCGGAATCTCTGTCTGATCATGATGTAATCTAATTGAAATCTTCCCGTATCTCCCGGCCTTTTCCAAGTATACCTCCTCCTCTTGTGATTCTTGAACAGGGTATTCGCTATTACTAGCTGAAACTTGTTACAGAACTCAATTAGTCTTCCTCCTCTTTCATTCCTTGTCCCAAGCCCATATTCTTCTGTAACCTTTTCTTCTACTCCTTCCCCTACAACTGCATTCCAGTCGCCCATGACTATTAGATTTTCGTCCCCCTTTACATACTGCATTACCCTTTCAATATCCTCATACACTTTCTCTATCTGTTCATCTTCAGCTTGCGACGTCGGCATGTATACCTGAACTATCGTTGTCGGTGTTGGTCTGTGTCGATTCTGATTAGAACAACCCGGTCACTGAACTGTTCACAGTAACACACCCTCTGCCCTACCTTCCTATTCATAACGAATCCTACATCTGTTATTAGATAGCCTATAGTTGTTAGATATTAAAAATTTAGAAGCTATGTCAAGAACCACGCGACTGGTAAACATATAAGTCCTGCAAAACTTAGGATAGCACATATTCTCATTTACTGTGATACGTCAAAATTTGTGAGTTTTTTTGCCTATGGAATATTTCGAAATTTATGGAAACAGTGTACATCGGCTCAGCTGTTGTCTTGGAAACTCTTTGTTATGACCAGGCTAAGCTACTCTCGTCCATCGACATCTCTTGGTTCTTTGACTGCTCTGTGGAAGACTAGCCAAACTAGAACATGTTAAATATTGGTTCACTTTTAACAAACCATTACTTGATGCAGTAATCAAAAACAGTTCTCCTGAGGAACTATGTTCAACAGTAATGAGTACACTTCATCAGAATCATTAATTGACACTCTCCTATACGATGATGTTGACTGCTGTTGCTGCCGTCGCGAACTGGGGCAGAGCTCTGGCTAGTTCCAAACTATTTTGAACACACCGTGAGGGCGCTGCTATTCTGAGAGCGGATGCGTGGTCTTTAGAAGAGTCTCCCTTACTACGTTCCGGACGGAAGTGAGCCCTCGCTAATGTTTACAGTATCAATTCGCGTTGCCAACTTTAGTGTGGCCACTCGATCTGTGTTCTATCTCATACTTTTTATGTGAAACAAGATTTTCTTTTGGGCTTAACGCTCGTCGACAAAAAGACCGTTAGAGCCGATGAAAACCTATGAAACCTAGGAAACAGACTAGTAGCCCTGTCCAGTGAAACTACTATGAACTCTACTGTATGGCGCTCATAAGGGTCATGAAAGAAGCTGATTAGAAAAAAGTGAAATCATTTTTATTATCTTCAAATTTTCTGCGGCGCTCTTAACTTCTTTGACTCGACTGGTTTGTTTGGCATTAGTTATTGTAGTTTATGTTAGTATACATTAGTAAATATAACAAGATATAAATCGAAACTTCACTTCCATTTCACATACTGACAATAGTGAGAAATTAATTGAATCAGGTCTTCGGTAAATAAATCCCATACCCCCTAAACTTCTCTCATCAGCTTTAGATAAAATCTTTGTAGTCCTCAGTATGAAATATAACAAAGTACATATGCTAAATTGTGATAAACCTATCACCTTAATTTTTGTAAACTGACATTTCATTTTCCTCTTAGGCTACAAAACTTAATTCGTGAAGACAGTGATGTTTTATTGAAGGGAAAAGACTCGGGTGGAATTTGCTCTGAAATCAGAGTAACATTGACTTATCATCTCCAAGAATAACTAAGGACAATGTCTGTCGTTTTTGAATTACTTGTTTTTAGGTCTCGGTTGTTATCTTTACCTCTGTCTGGCAGTTGAACGGAATTATAGTCCATGAAAGTTAAGTTAAATATTGAGTTGTGATGAAGTACTGTGTTGTGATACTTCATTTTAGTTCTATTACTATGTTAGTAGTTTATCTCAGTTAACAAATAGTGAATTTTTTGTGAACATAATTAGGCGGCTTGTTCGTAATCTGTTTAGTTGCCATTGCGGTCATCTTATTCAGATAATAATCACTTACGTTTGTGACATACAGCCTGCATACTTTTATTTGGCCAAGTGTAACGTGCAAGTGTGAACAGAAGTTGGTGACCTTATAATTTTAAATTTCGTCGTTATAGAATTGTCTTAATTAAGTATGTTTATTCAGAAGAAAATATTTCATGTTAAATGTAATGGTTAACAGCCCGACAAAATGTTATTTTATTCTAAGGCAACTCTTATGAATAATTTCTAGGTAACACTCACTCTTTCAGAACGATATGAAGGCCATTCTATACGAAAGATTTTTGTGGATTTTCCTCTGTTGAGATCGCATCTAACGGGTGTTGCATTTTGTAGCAATATTGTGCCGTTGGTCTCTGGTATAGATTAACTACTACAATGATAGCAAATGATTGAAAACAGTCCTGAAGATCTACAACGTCACGATCCTAAACAATTTTCGAAGATTTTCGAAGATAAATTATTATAAATTAACTATGAAGTCATGCAATGTATCGACGCGCTTTTGTATTTAGGGGAGTTGAACATACCAATTGTATGGACGAGAGAAGAAATGAACAAAAGTAATAAAATGACCGTGGGTGCTTTTTCGTGAATGAGTAAACTGAGATTAAACATGTCTTAAAGTGTCGCCTTATGGCAGTGAGACACGAACTTTTAGTGCGAAAACAATCTAGAGGCTGATGACTGCACGACGAGCAGCAGAAAGGAGCATGTTGAGATAGGTAGCAAACAGGACTAGAAGATGTGATTAAAATAATATTTCAAATGAAATGGAGGAAGGGAGACTATTAAGGCAGGCGAGTGAATGGTTGATGGGTCAAGTATACTCTTTGGAGGATTACAAGCGAAGGGAAAACGTTAGTAAGACGATCTAATGGAAGGAGGGTATGTGTCGACATAAAAGAGGAAGGAGCAATTAGTGTAGACACATAGATTTAAAGACTAATTTTTAAAGTCTGGAGGAGGCATTTATACAGCGGTGAACATCGAATGGCTGATGATAACAGTAAATGGAGAGTAATTTGAGCTTTAAGCAATATCTTTATATTGTACACATAAACACACACACACACACACACACACACACACAAACACCGCAAACTGTCTGGGCAGGCACAGTTTTCTGCACACACACACACACACACACACACACACACACACACGTACATACTGCCGTTCTCCCTCTACTAAAGAAACCTGAGTGTAACATTCGAAAATTATGCCCCAAGAAGTACGTCGATCAAATGATGAGTCAGCAGTCCACTATTTTTTTGAAACGTTCGTCACTGTATAATAAATAAAACTGATGACAGAAGAAAATAACGGAAACTCCTCAGATCCATTACCAGATAGATTTAATTTTCTGAAAAATTTCAGTTTTATTTGATATTTAGATCTAAATTAATAAGGAAACATTTCACTTTCCTAAATTTTTCATTGATTTTTGGAGAAAAGTGTCTGTCATATACGACATCTTAGTACTGGAAGCAAACACTTGTGGAATGAGTTTACGCTATTCTGTAATATATAAGTTCAATACATTGGCGAGTTCGATAAAGAAATTGATATAAATGTACAGTTACAGTATGAAAATGTTAAAAATACTTTATACAAGCGTACATGGATTTCTCACAGCGAGCTCAGCGCATGCAAAAATATCGATAACAATTTGTTCTCTCCAGATAGCACAAATGAGTATGCACTCGTGTTCTTACACATTTACTTGCAGGTCGTCTACAGTGATGAATCTTTCCACAAGTCACGACCTCCCAGAATTAGTGCCGGAACATTCTTTTTCTTTTCAAAGAGCTAGAAACTGTATCCACTTCTTTACTGTCTTCTGCAGATTCGTTGTTTTCGTCAAATGAAGCACTTACAGAACGGAGTAGACGCTTTCATTTCTCAGTTTTAAATCGTAGGTAGTCCATTTTTCCTTCATGTCTTCAGTGCAATACAGCCTCTCCCGCACTCAATCCACGCACCAGCACGAGCAAAATGAAGCAGATTCAGTATCTTTCACACTGTCAACTTTCTTTTTCTTGCACTTTGTCAGCACACAGCAGTGACACGATTCTACATTCTATCCCACTCATATTGTCATATTTTTTTCAATAGTAAGACGCCTCCTGATATTGACATATTCTCTGTCTTGCTTTGAAGAATGCCTGTACTGTCCCAGGGGAAATTTTCCTTCGGCATATGAGGCAACAATAATTCATTTCTTGTTATACCAATTACTAATGGCGACCCGTCCATCACCGGGAAGAGATTGATCGACTGAGCCCCGACCTGCCTTTTTCATTTCTGAATGCGACTGGAAGTGGTTCTGACCTGGAACTCAACAAGACTGAATTGTTCTTGTGCCCTGACTGCTTCTGTCTGAGTGGAGATAGTCTAGTACCTCAACTAATGTGAAATATCGGTTCATATAAATTATAGAACCTACACGTTCAAGAAACCATAGAACCCCAATACAGTGTTATGTTTCAATTACACGGAGGAGTCCAGAGGTAATTCGTCTGTAGATGTGGCAAACGAAATTTTCAACGCAACACTGATTGTGCTTTCCACGAATGTATTGCTCGATCATTGTTTTGCTGTCTTTGTACTAAGACTTGGTAAACAGCTAGCTCTGACAGTGTTTAATAAAGGACAATCTTACCAATTTCCATTATAAACTTCTAGGAATGTAGAGCGGGCTGAGTAGACAACACTTTGAATTGGAATCCATGTCCGGGAGCGTACCGTTTCGGTGTACAGCCGTTTGAAAACATATTTGCTAGGCAGGTGTGCTGAAGTGTAGTCATGGTCGGAGGTGCTTACGTCGGATAGGCTGATATCACTTGATCACTCTGATGTAGTTCGAGCCTCATTCAATGCCTATGAGTGTTAGAGCAGTATGGTTGAGTACACATTTGCAGAATAGGAGTACATCGGCATGAGCTTACCGTATGGCGAAGATGACCCTAATGGAAGAGCTGCTAGTCACCTTTGTCAAGATCGTTATCCACAACGTATGACAACATCAAATACCCTTTTCGCCACAATTAAAGAACGCCTTCGAGAGAGGGCCATCTTCACCGTCAACAGGCATGACTGTGGTGCCCCGATGAGATACTGAACATCCGAAGTGGAAGAGGCCGTACTGAATCGTCTTGAAGAGAACCCGTGAACGAGAACACTAGCAGGTTCTGTCGTTATTAATGACTATAACAGGAAAACAAGTGATGTACTCGGTCACGCCTAGAAAGTTATTTTTAAAAGTTGTCGCGGTACTAACATGTTTTCAAATGGTTGCTGCACGGATCCGGTGCGTCTTCAGACATTGATTACTTTTCAAAATATTTTGTGCTGTCTTTCCTCTAGTAGTCCTAGAAGCTTGTAACGGGAATTTGAGAACACCCTGAATTTAAGAAAATATTTTTTTGGATCACGGTCTTTCCCTTGCTGAATGGTTTCTTCAAATGCTGGTGCTAGTGGAAATGACTCAAACACATCTGTGTGTTGCCAAAGGGGATAAATTCTGGGATTCTGTACACAACATTTATCAGTCACCGTATCTAAAGCAAAGTCGGCTGAATCACAGTCATTTTCTATTAGTGGTGTTCAAATAATGGCTTCATTACTCACTGGGTATTACTTCGAGCTCTGAGATATCTCCGTGGAACTATAGAGGTCTCTCAAAGTCTTCAAGTAGCTGTGCTTCTGATACAAAAGAAAGAAAAAATATTTACTTAATTTAAACTTACGAAAATCTGTAATTGTTGTTCTTTTATCAAAAAGTAATACTACTTGTGCATAACAAGACTAATGATAATGATTTACTACCGTCGAATGAATTTTACGTTTTATATTCTTCCTTCCATTGTCTCCTTCGTGTGTTACAGTGCTAAATATTACTTCGTGTTATTAAAGTTTTCACATAGTGTGTAAAATATTATACCCATTATCATAATACATATTACAAATAAGATCACAGAAAACGGTACTCACTGTATCTCGAAATTATTTTGTCTGCCATTTGTTGCATGCACTCTGGAAACAATACTTCGACCCATCAGTTTATGCGAAAGACCGTTGAAACTTGGAAGAGTCCGTGCAGACATCTAGGCTGCATGGGAAATTTCTGAGAGAAGGACTTTGGTGTTACAACGGAGCTATTTCCGTACAGAATTGATTAATTATGTATGTGGTATACAACACGTGGGATGTGACAAGGGAAAAACATGCAGTGTGAAAGTTGTGGAATACCTTCTAATATCGTGTCGACCTCCGTTTACCGACATACTGCAGCAAGTCGACAAGGCATAGGCTCAACAATTCATTGGAAGTCTCCTGTACAAATATTGAGTCATGCTCCCTCTGTAGCCGTCCATAATTACGAAAGAGTTTCCGGTGCAGAATTTTGTGCATGAACTGACGTCTCCATTACGTTCCATAAAAGTTCGACAGTATTCACGTAGCACAATGTGAGTGGCAAAGCAGTTCACTCGAATTTTCGAGAATGCCCTTCAAACCAATCAGTAGAAACTGCGCCACAGTAACAAAGTTGTTTCAAAACATGAAGTACATAAATGCAAATGCACTCCAAGTAGCTGAACATAATACTTTCCAATCAGTGATCGGTTCAGTTGGACCAGAGGCCCATGTTCATTCAATGTAAACATAGACCACACTATTAAGGGGCCATCACAGCACGCCAAGAGCCTTGTTCACAATTTTGGTCCACGATTTCGCCGGGTCACACTCCAAATCTACCATAAGCTCTTACCAATTGAAATCTCACCAGGCTACGGTTTTCCAGTCGTCTAGATTCCAACCGATATGGTCAGGAGATCAGGAGAGGAACTTCAAGCGACGTCGTACTGTTAGCAAAGGCACTCGCACCGGTCGTCTTCTGTCATAGCCAATTAACGGAAGGATTCGCCGGACTGTCCTAACGGATACGCTCGTCGTACGTCCTATATTGATTTCAGTGGGTGGCCATTGTGACCGAGCGGTTATAGGCGCTTCAGTCCAGAACCTCGCGACTGCTACGGTCTCAGGTTCGAATCCTGCCTCGGGCATGGATGTGTGTGATGTCCTTAGGTTAGTTAGGTTTAAGTAGTTCTAAGTTCTAGGGGACTGATGACCACAGATGTTAAGTCCCATAGTGCTCAGAGCCATATGAACCATTTTTTATTTCAGCGGTTGTTTCGCGCAGTGTCACTTGTATGTTGCACTCACAACTCTACACAAAAGCCGTTCAGTCGGTCGTTAAGTGAAGGCCGTCTGCCACTGCATTGCCATGGTCGGAGATAATGCGTGAAATTTGATGTTCTCGACACGCTCTTGACACTGTGGATCTCGGAATACCCAATTCCCCAATGATTTCCGAGAAGGGAAATCTTCAACGCATCCTACATGTTGATAGCCGTGAGTGACAAAAGAACATCACTAATAAGGTCTGCATGTTCACTGAGGTAACAAGGAATATAGGATTCCAACTCTTTTTACATCCCCCCTATTCTTCAGACTTGGCTCCCTCAGACTACTATTTGTTCCCCAATTTGAAGAAATGACTGGCAGCACAAAGATTTTATTCAAACGAGGAGGTGATTGCAGCAACTAATAGCTATTTTGCAGACTTGGACAATTCCTATTATTCGGATGGGATCAACAAATTAGAACAGCACTGGACGAAGTGTATAAATCTAAAAGGAGACTATGTCGAAAAATAAAAAAGGTTTACCCCAAACACGTAATTAATTTTTATTTTTACACGGACTTTTCAAACGCCCCTCGTAAATAATATATATTTCTTACGAAGTTTAAAATATGTAGAGATACTTATAAGACTTTGTATCACACACACTAGCATTAAAACAAGAAATGAAGTGCCAGTGTACCCTAATGAAAAACCTGTCACCACAAGCGTGAAGAAGTGCAACAAAATTAGACACACACATAGCAATGAAGAACTAAAATAATAATAATTGTTAACATTTAAATTGTGCTCCCCTCTACGGAGATAATCAGAAAGAAGTTATTTTTGCGTCTTTGCGTTTATAAGAACCAAATTACTTTAGCCGTTATGTTTAACAAAAAGAGTTCAAACGCCCATAATTAGATATATTTTTGTATTTTTACGCTCAGTGATCGTATCTCCATCTAATATAATTAAAAGGACACATTTCATAGCCCAAAAATGTTTCACCACGTTTCTGGGGTTATCATTGCTCGTTTATTTTCTCTGCAAATATGATGGCACAAATTCTGTGAGTTTAGATTCTGTAGAGACCAGGGTGTCGCTGCTCTTTTCATTATGTTCCTGAATATTCTAAACAACTATATAAGTTTCGCAACACTAACTGTACTCAGTAAAGTGATTCGTTGCTTGATTTTTTTTCAATTAGTAAATATTATATCCCGTCTCCAGATTAGATATTCTATTTTATACGCCTGTCTTTACATTTCGCTCACAGAGCTGTAATAAATGCAGCAAGGCATCTCCAACAAAGACACCAATTTGTTTTGCCTCAATACATGTTCTGAGAGTGCGTGATTAGGCCTAATTTTCCGATGCAGGTATTGTCTGGCAGTACCAGTACTCTAGACGACATGCTGTAACTATTTTAGATGCGTTACTAGAATGCGTGCTCAAAGAAAACACAAAATCAGCCGTTGAAAGTAGGACAAGGTAGACACGTTGCCCTAGATTCTAAATTTGCTTAAAGTCTTCCATAATGTTTACAAAGGAAACAAATGATGACGATGTTGATGGTAATGAAGATTTCACTATTGTGATGAATCGCTCTTGGTTACAGTAATATGCCAAATGAGAAAGCTTTTATTGAAATTAATAAAGCATTTTTACAAGGTACATAAAGAAAGTGTTTCAGTTTTTTGGGTCTTTCGCTAAATTTGATAAGAATAATACAAATAATGTATGACAGAACATACATTAATAATTTAAAGAGAATAGCTAAATCTGCAATAACCCATGTAATTATTCAAGAGTGCCTTGTATCATCTACTCTTTTTAATTCACATGTTCATGATGTCATACAGAAATGGCAAAAATTTTAAGCAAAACACTTAAATTTCTAACTTTACTCTAGATCAAATGCTTTTTGTAGATGACAATTCGTGTTAGACTAAAAGGAAGTTGATATGCAACGAGGATGGTATCCGCTTCTGAAAGTAGAAAACGAATGTAATTCAAATACCTCCAAATCAAAAACAGACGTTAAGAAAGTTAGAGAATGTGAACTTTTGTCTTCGGTATGGCCATACTAACATATCAAAACATGATGTGGACAGAAAGCTACAGATATTATAGTAAGAAGAGATTTATTGTTTAAAATATATATAAAGTAATGACAGCACCAATGATGTTTGGACAATGAGACCAGAACCTGTCTATACAATGCTTAATAGGACGAGAAATGAGCTTCAGGAAAAGAAATATATTTTATCTAACAGAAGAAATAGTGAAATCCAAAAACAAATGGAACATCATAGTGACAGATTAGATTATCACGGTGCAGAATAAGGAATGAAGTGAGTAGATGTGCGATTAAATGTAATTAAAACAAGCTACAAACATTTATTATAACAATATTATTAATAGTAAAAATATGGAAAACAAATCTACAATTTGCAATATTCTCTTTATGAAAAGCCCTCTTGGTTTTTGTAATCACCCGATCTAAAAGGACCCAATCTGTATTTATGATTTAAGAAAAACCAACTTGATTTTCAATTAAAAGTTTTAATTAAATGAATCTGTTTTTATAATTTAATGAAAACAATTGTCATTACCTTTAACAAACCTAAACATTAACCACTTTGCCTGTATACACCTGATACGTTGCGAGAATATTACACACTTGAATGAAGATACAATACAAAGGTACCCTGTAACACCATTTCAATTCAGAACAGTAAAAGTAATTATTCACGCTCAGATCACTCATTATTGTGAACGTAGTAGTAATGTGGCCATTTCGTGACTCCACTCATCGGAGCTAAGTAGGGACTAGCAATCAGCACCATCTATCACAAGATAAAATGCATCGCTTGCTGTATGGCTGCCCTTGTGCATCAATGAAACACTCCGCAAGCTACCCCACCTTATCGAAGCCCAGCGGTTCCAGAAGACGACTGCGACAAAACAATAAGGCATATAGAAAAATACACATAACAGTGAACACAGCATTTCTACAAGTTTAATTTGGAGGCACTTCAGAATACCCTGCATGCTCTACAGTGCAGTTGCATCGGGCCACTGTGTTGTTGCTTTCCTCCGTGGCGGCTAACAGCATGGCTACCCAGGCTATCGTCTCGATGCCTAGTGCTGAACAGGTATCAGAAGATCGCCTCTTGTGTTGGCCATATGTAGTAGCAATTGCAATCTACGTCCATAATTATTTGCTGGATATATTCTAATCTCTGTCTTCCTCTACATTTTTTACCCTCTAAGCATCCCGTAGTAGTATGAAAATTATTCCGTAATATCTTAACGGATGTTCTGTCATCCTATCCCTTCTTTTTGCCAGTGTTTTCCATATGTTTCTTTCCTCGCAGATTCTGCGGAAGACCTCCTCATTCCTTACCTTACCAGTCCACCTAATTTTCAGCAGTCTTCTGTGGCAGCACGTCTCAAAGGTTTCGATTCTCTCCTGTTTCAGTTTTCTTACAGTCCGTGTCTCGCTACCATACAATGGTGTGCTCCAAACTTACATCCTCAGAAATTTCTTCTTCAAATTAATACCTCCTATTGATATTAGCAGACTTCTCTTGGGCAGGAATACCGTTTTTGGCGGTGCCAGTCTGCTTTTGATGTCCTCCTTGCTCCATCCGTCATGGGTTATTTTGCTGTCTAGGTAGCAGAAATCCATAACTTCGTCTACTTCGTGAGCCCCAGTTCTAATGTTTTCTCGATGTTCTAATTTCTACTAGTTCTTATTAGTTTCTCTTTCTTCGATTTACTACCAATGCATTTTCTGTATTCATTACACAGTTCATTCGATTCAACACACCCTGTAATTCTTCTTCGCTATCACTGAGGATAGCAATGTCATCAGCTATAGCCTTTCACCCTAAATTTTAATCCTACTCTTGAACCTTTCTTTTATGGCAGACATTGGTTTTTCGATGTATAGACTGAACAGTGGGGGCAAAAGACTACACCCATTCCTCCAATTTAATGAACTCGCGGGTTATCGGAATGAGAAGACTTCTCTGAGTACAAGAAAGCAGAAGCCAGAAGACAGTGCTGAGCTATAAGACGAAACAATAATTATCGTTCATCAAAAGGAAAGACGCAGAAAACAAAATACTGGAAGGCAAAGGGGATATAACTGCCAGAATGTTGAAAATAGGTGGCAGAAATTTAGATCCGATGTTTAAAAATGTGTAACGAGAAATCTAGTGTTGCAAGAGAATTAACAAAAATGACAGTGTGATTTACGTTTCTCAGTTTTTTTAGAAAGCGAAAATATTATATATAAATAATTTGAGAATAGTTACCTCACTTTCAGTCGGCTACAAAATTCTCTCTAAAGCATTACTTACAAGTCTAATGTCACTTAATCATATAGTATCACTCGGGATTTCTAAAAAGGTGACCACGAGCATAAAACATTCTAAACATTAAAATCATCCACTAAATTCTCAAAATTATACAGTGCGATATTCTAGAAGAATCACAAGTTGATGAAAGAAGAGGTGAAGTGATCAAAGAAACTTTGACCAATATGATATTAAAAATCGAAAACAAAGCAAGAGGCAGACACATATATGAATTAGGCGATTACTATTCATTTTATTTCTGGAAAAGGTAATGGCATAATGACAAAATGAAACTGAAGTTACAGATATTAATAAGAATTACCAAATTAAATTTCTCCTTCATTGTCTAGTATTTGCTGAGGACATGACAGTCCTCTCTAGACCGTGGAGGAATTCCATGAACTGGACTCGAAATTTCTTGTAAGATGACGTGTGCTGTATGTGAAGGACCAGATCGCATTGTTCTTTTTTTTCTCGAAGGAAGGTCTTGGAAACCGTACAGATGAAAGTAACGTGACCTGCCGGCAGGGAGATGTCGCTGAACGGCACAGGTGCGGGCCTCAACGTGGGTACGCTGAGGTTCGAATGGTTGGACCACGCGGTCTTCCTGCTGATGCTGGTCGTCTCCGGGGCGGTGGGCGTCTACTACGGCATCTTCCGGCGGCAGCAGACCACCTCCAAGGCCGACTACCTGCATGGCGGCAAGCGGATGGGCGTCCTGCCCATTGCCATCTCCCAGATCGCCAGGTACCGTCAAACCACAGCTGTTATCACACAAAACCAACCTTCTTAACATCGAACGTGCTTCTTCTTTATGCATCCTCGGGAGCGTAAAATTCCAGGCATTGTTCTCCGTTACATTAGAATTAAAATATACGGGCACCTGCAGCCAAATAAGAATTAGCAATACAAATGCTAGTAAATAAAGTACCACAAACAAGAAATTAGTCACCCAGTGCCACAAGAAGCTAACAACATCTAGCCTTGATGATTACCTCCTTTTGATGAGGAAGAGCACATTCAAGTTTCTCCTTGCGTAGCATAACCTTCCAAAGCTCCTCGCTGGTCCCATGCAGCCACCAAATTGTGGACGTATGGCGATGTTGATGCCTAAGTTTCACTCACTGTCCCAAAACCCAGGTATTTTAGGAACAAATTTAATAATTTAAGGAACCAGTTGAGGTACAATAGGGTGTCAGAGTGCTCGTAAAAGCAGGAAACTTACGCTTGCAGCCGTGTGAGCACGGCTGTAGTTTTCCTGGAACACGGGAGTCTTTACAGCATACTCTTCATGAATATGTAGAAGAAACGTCTAACAATAACACCACTTGCTAAGTAGGTTGGAAATCAGATTAATAATGTTGCTCACGCAGCATATGTTCGCTTTATCGAGAAACAACAAAGTTATTGACTGCTGTGGATGGTATCGTCAAGATGGAAATAATGAAGTAACTGGGAAAAAGTCATTAATTTTGGTACTTATCTTGAATGGATTCCCACGTAGATTTCGTCGAAGTTGTTATGGGTCATCTTGTTGATTCTAGGGTGATTCCACTTTGACTGCTAGAAGGTCCAGATCTGTATTTTAGCAATATCTCAAGACCTAACAAATGCGTTTTTCAGGAAATTCTTAATGATCAAACAATCCCAGATCAGAACAATGGTATGGTAGAAATAATTTTTGACTTCGTGTTCACGATCCATATTTTTTTAAACTTCTTGTAAATTCACATGTACTTCTTCTTAATTGTCACATCATCAAGAAAACAGTTTTGTATCAATCTTCATGTATTTAATTTCCACTTTAACTAAACACAAGACTTGACTGTTCTTTTACAAAGCGAAATAACAACTTACCTTCTGCAATGTCAAACAAAGACTGCTCTGTGCGCATTCGCGCCCAAACGGTTACAAGTAAGTTAAAGATTATGACAGTCTCACAGAAATGAATACACACAAGAACCATGTCACTGTAATAAATCGACACATCGGAGTACCTACACATTAATAAAACCAAATGTGAACATTGTCACAAAAATATGTCTCTTACTTCGCGGAAAAAAGTATGATATTGCTGGTATCGAGAACTAGGGATGGAGTGCCGTAATGGTCACGTAAATAAAGAACCATTCAAAACGGAAACACTCAACTACTGATAATGTTTAAATAAACATCCTCTTCACGATAACCAGAGGGAGTAAGCCCACATCTTGATATAAAAACTGATGTGTTGGCAGAAGAGCCAACACCGTATTGCTAGAGGAGGCCGAAATGCTCGCGTTTAAGCTCACGCAGGCTCGCGTGAGGTCTGGAACAGCCTTGTAAAAGCGTTGCATATTTCGCTTTGATACAAACAAATCGGGAAACTTTATTCACGGCACGTTCAAACACTATAGATGCTTACGTTATACTGACTACCCTTTATACAGCGTTGATTCCACGCAATCAAAAGGCACATTCTCATCTTTCCAGTGCCATGACGTGCTCTAGAGATATAGGGCCCCATAATCGGCGTTCGAAGGTGAGTGCTATGATTTTTTAAGGTGGTGACTAATTATTTGTCCAGAGGGAATATACTGTTTTTACTGGCAGGGTCCTAGGTAATGTCTAAGGGAAGGAAACAAATAAAAATAACCTGTTTCAGAGTTTTTGAGGAAGTGTAAGATTACCTTCCAAACACAACAACGATCAAAGTATACATTCATTACTCAAAACGTCTTCTCGTCGACCTAACAACTCTTCGGAACTAAAACCGATTGGAAGACATCTATAAATCTTTGTCTAGTTCTCGGTCTCTGGTAATTAAACACAAAAAAGTCTTCAGTATTCAGTATGGCTTCAGTCACAAAAAACAAAGTGTACGGTTCTTTAAACTTGAAAAGACACCTTGCAAAGTTTTGTGTTGGGCGGCACTTGGAACACAACTTGTAATCAACTTTAAGCAAGGACAATCTAATTTTAAATGTCGAAATCTTTCTCCAATACCGAGATGAGTGAAAATGATATGACGAGAAGAAAATGTTCTGTCTTTAGTGATTCGAACCGGGCAAATATTGCTGCTGTTTTCTGGCCCTGAATAATTAAATATCAGTTCATTTCACCAGCAGCCAGATGTATATGTTCTTGAACTAGAAATACCGTCACGAAATCTTCTATGCTGACTGGTAGTCGAAAACACACAATGTTGGAATAACTTTGGTTTTGAATGTATAAGATTTAGGTTCAACTAACACCTCAGACGAACGTTTTTAATCCTTTATAACGAATACGAACAGACCTATTTTACCTCTGTTAATACCAGTTGTATAACATAGGGTTGAACCCTGACTTGAAATCCATATTAATCATGATATCCCTTTACTACCGATCAGAAGAGGGTCACTGTTGGTTGGGCCATGACAGCGGAGTAAAGCTTTCATGTATCAGAAATTTTGTTTTACTAACGAACCAATAGTCATGTAGGGTCACTGGGCACTGATTTCGTATTGTATTTGGGCTTGAGATGAAAGTGTTGGTGGTGGACTGGGATTCGAACTCAGATCTTCCTTTTCACGGGCAGAGACAATTGCATCATTTCCAGAATGAAATTTTCACTCTGCAGCGGAGTGTGCGCTGATATGAAACTTCCTGGCAGATCAAAACTGTGTGCCGGACCGAGACTCGAACTTGGGAGTTTGCCTTTCGCGGGCAAGTGCTCTACCTTGTGTGAGCACTTGCCCGCGAAAGGCAAAGGTCCCAAGTTCGAGTCTCGGCGCGGCACACAGTTTTAATCTGGCAGGAAGTTTCAATTGCATCATTTGGTTGTTTCCCCAAGATTTCAAACGAAATATACGATTCAGGTTTTCGAACCCAGCTACAGCATAAAGTTTGATATCATGTCATTTCACGCTATTGTATGTGCACTCAAAACTAGAGATTAATAATAATTATTTGTTTTAAAGCCTGTTCACGTACTGTCAACAATATCAATAGACGCCTGTTTTGACTCCCAGTCAGTCGGGCGATGTGGACGAGTGGTTCTAGGCGCTTCAGTCCGTAACCTCGCTGCTACTACGGTCGCAGGTTCGAATCCTGCCTCGGGCACGGATATGTGTGTTGTCCTTAGGTTAGTTAGGTTTAAGTAGTTGTAATCCTAGGGGACTGATGAACTCAGATGTTAAGTCCCATACTGCTTAGTGCCATTTGAACCATTTGACCCCCAGTCAAACACAAAGCCTTTAATCGTCTCATTTCAGGTTCCCACGTGGAACTCCTACCTAGAAAAAGAGTTCAATAGTTCACGTTTCTTCGTATATGGTCAGCAAAGATGACATTTGCGAGAATTCGATTTGCAGCCAGTGCAAAACATGTAGGCATATTGTTTCCAGTTCACACATGCGCACATGTACTGATGAAATAAACTGATATTTAATGTCTGTCCACAGCTAGGAAATGACGGCCATAGCTGCTGGGTTTTACTATCAGTCAGCCAAAAATTTTCGTCTTGTCATATCACTTTCAGTAATCTCTCTACTGGTGAAAATTTCGATGCCTGACACTTAATTGTGCTTAATTAACAATCGATTAGGTGTTCCAAACCCTGTCCAATACAAAACTTTAAACCATATCATTCCAAGTTTAAACATGCGTACTTAGTTTTATTTGTGAATGATACCATATTTATAACCTTTCTTGGTCATTTAACAGGGTCCTCTCCTGTACCAAAATTTTGTCTTGTAATTTAAAAACTGAAACTAGTGTTATGAAATGGAATTTGTTGTAATAAACTTCTTCACACAGGTTAACGTTTGAATCATTTCTAATAACGTGTTTCCATTTATTTTGTTATGCTGTTAATGTGCTATTAGAATGATAGCCAAAGAGAATAGTGTTCTCTAATGACAATTTGTAATAACCGTTTTGTAGAGTCAAACGATTGTACCGAAAAGAGATTAGAGAACGGGCTGGAAGGTTACGTTACGTGGTTTGCTTATAAAACAGGCTGAAAATTCAGCTCTTGAGGATAGTTCAGAGGATAGTATAAAGGGTAGTCAAATGATAACCTAACATCCGCCACAACGGGACCGTGGAATGCTTCCAATTCAAAGTATTCAACATACGCGTTAAGACATTCATCCCACTTGGAGACAAGATGATCAATTCCCGATTCGAGGAACGCTGTTGATCACTGACGGATCTGCAACAGCCACAGCTTTTGAACTCCATCGTCCGACTGAAACCGACATTCACGCATGTCTTTCTTCAGTTAACCAAATATGTGAAAATGACGCGGTGAACGATCCGGATTGTACGAAGGATGCAGACGTGTTTCCCAAACAAATCGCCGAAGCATAGCCGCCGGCCGAGGTGGCCGAACGATTCTAGGCGCTTCAGTCTGGAACCACGCGACCACTACGGTCGCAGGTTCGAATCCTGCCTCGGGCATAGGTGTGTGTGATATCCTTGGATTAGTTAGGTTTAAGTAGTTCTAAGTTCTAGGGGACTGATGACCTCAGAAGGTAAGTTCCATAGTGCTCAGAGCCATCTGAACCATTTTTGAAGCGTAGACTCCTTCAGGACACCAAGAATACGAAAATCTCACGGGGAGCGATCGGGACTGTATGGAGATGAGTAAGGACATCTCTGAGATACTTCTGCAACGTACCGGGAACTACCTTGGCGACATTAGGGCACGCAAATATTTTTCCGTGAAGACACTGACCGTCCTGTCTCACCGTGGGTCAAATGTACAAACGTTTTTGGCGATTACCTTTGAAATAATAAACAGTTCACTTACTTTTTTCGGTCTGTCTCATTTCATTTGACTGTCACTTACAAATCGTCATTGTTCAGGACTCCATTGACCCTTTCCTGGCATGCTGATTCTTTCTGACGGTTATCGTGAACGTCGGCCTGCTTCTCATGACCTGATAAAAAATAAATAATCCACACATGGATAACTTCCTAGTGTAAGTAAACGATAAACGACAATCTAGGTTAGTCCGCAGCTCGTGGTCGTGCGGTAGCGTTCTCGCTTCCCGCACCCGGGTTCCCGGGTTCGATTCCCGGCAGGGTCAGGGATTTTGTCTGAATCGTGATGAATGGGTGTTGTGTGATGTCCTTAGGTTAGATAGGTTTAACTAGTTCAGAGTTCTAGGGGTCTGATGACCATAGATGTTAAGTCCCATAGTGCTCGGAGCCACTTTCTTGACAATCTAGGTTAGTTATTTGACCGTAAATAGCCAGCATGCCTCATTTCCGACATTTTGAACGAGGTACGATGTCTGTTAGAGAATTTCTCATCTCACCTTGAAAGTTGATTTAGAACAAAACTACACTCCTGGAAATTGAAATAAGAACACCGTGAATTCATTGTCCCAGGAAGGGGAAACTTTATTGACACATTCCTGGGGTCAGATACATCACATGATCACACTGACAGAACCACAGGCACATAGACACAGGCAACAGAGCATGCACAATATCGGCACTAGTACAGTGTATATCCACCTTTCGCAGCAATGCAGGCTGCCATTCTCCCATGGAGACGATCATAGAGATGCTGGATGTAGTCCTGTGGAACGGCTTGCCATGCCATTTCCACCTGGCGCCCCAGTTGGACCAGCGTTCGTGCTGGACGTGCAGACCGCGTGAGACGACGCTTCATCCAGTCCCAAACATGCTCAATGGGGGACAGATCCGGAGATCTTGTTGGCCAGGGTAGTTGACTTACACCTTCTAGAGCACGTTGGGTGGCACGGGATACATGCGGACGTGCATTGTCCTGTTGGAACAGCGTTGGGTGGCACGGGATACATGCGGACGTGCATTGTCCTGTTGGAACAGCAAGTTCCCTTGCCGGTCTAGGAATGGTAGAACGATGGGTTCGATGACGGTTTGGATGTACCGTGCACTATTCAGTGTCCCCTCGACGATCACCAGTGGTGTACGGCCAGTGTAGGAGATCGCTTCCCACACCATGATGCCGGGTGTTGGCCCTGTGTGCCTCGGTCGTATGCAGTCCTGATTGTGGCGCTCACCTGCACGGCGCCAAACACGCATACGACCATCATTGGCACCAAGGCAGAAGCGACTCTCATCGCTGAAGACGACACGTCTCCATTCGTCCCTCCATTCACGCCTGTCGCGACACCACTGGAGGCGGGCTGCACGATGTTGGGGCGTGAGCGGAAGACGGCCTAACGGTGTGCGGGACCGTAGCCCAGCTTCATGGAGACGGTTGCGAATGGTCCTCGCCGATACCCCAGGAGCAACAGTGTCCCTAATTTGCTGGGAAGTGGCGGTGCGGTCCCCTACGGCACTGCGTAGGATCCTACGGTCTTGGCGTGCATCCGTGCGTCGCTGCGGTCCGGTCCCAGGTCGACGGGCACGTGCACCTTCCGCCGACCACTGGCGACAACATCGATGTACTGTGGAGACCTCACGCCCCACGTGTTGAGCAATTCGGCGGTACGTCCACCCGGCCTCCCGCATGCCCACTATACGCCCTCGCTCAAAGTCCGTCAACTGCACATACGGTTCACGTCCACGCTGTCGCGGCATGCTACCAGTGTTAAAGACTGCGATGGAGCTCCGTATGCCACGGCAAACTGGCTGACACTGACGGCGGCGGTGCACAAATGCTGCGCAGCTAGCGCCATTCGACGGCCAACACCGCGGTTCCTGGTGTGTCCGCTGTGCCGTGCGTGTGATCATTGCTTGTACAGCCCTCTCGCAGTGTCCGGAGCAAGTATGGTGGGTCTGACACACCGGTGTCAATGTGTTCTTTTTTCCATTTCCAGGAGTGTAGTTTTGGTGTGGGAAAACCACCTGATCAAAAGCCGTAATGGTTTTCACTAACGTTTACATTATTCAGTTTCTGAGGCACAAAATGATTAACAATAAAAATTACAGTATGCAAAGAACCATTTACATAGTTATACTTTCCGTGCTCCGTCCGCGAAAAGAAAAAAACTGTAGTAAGCGGCAAAGTTAGAAATACCTTCACTGATGCATTGTAGATTGTAGATGTAGATGTAAATATTATAATATATTCAAAACAACTATGTGCCCTCTTCGATTGCACAAGTGAGCTGGCGATGCTATAGCAAATAGAAAGTATAGTTACACGATGGTCAACCATATTAAAGGCACGCATCTAGTATCATTTTAAACCATATATTTTATAGATGAAAAATTACGCTGTCTGTACAAAGTTATTCCTGTTAACATTTAAAAGCTACCGAAGCGACATGGATGACATTGAAAAGGGGTAGTGTGAGACATATGGGCTCGCAAGTGCCGAGAAATATCCCAAAAACGGAAGAGAAATGTAGAACACGCGGCGTCACCTAAGGATGCACCTCGCCGCGTTGTTGGGCTTGGGCATGCACGTATGATTGAGCGATGCAATACTTGCATTGGAGCAAACGAAATACTTGTTGCATTGGAGCAAACGCTGCAACTTTCTGACACCTTATGTAAATGTGATATGTTGTAAACGTAGACGTTACAAAATTATAGTCCTCGCAGTAACTAAGTGAAAGAAGTTTTTATTTTCTGTTGTTCGTTTTGTCCATTCTTACAGATATTATTTCCTGGTAACGAGACAATTAGGAAGAATCAACTTATCTGCTTGTGACGCTATGAGGTAGGGCTTTTATGTACTGCCCTTTGCAATATACCAGCGGAGACGACAAGATCGAAAAACAGAATAACAAATTTTACCTCACTGAAAACACATAATTGTCTAACGTTGCTGCCTGCTAGACGCAAGACTCTAACAACAAGCCCCACGCTCTAAGTTAGCGCACGTAGGCCCAAAAGCGCCACCGACTTGAGTACGTGATTAAAGTTGGGATGACTATAAGCGCCTGGTCCACAGAATCAACCACTACAGGTGCGGCGAGGTACGTTATCTGATGAGGTTACATGTTCAACTTTAATTTCTCACCCACTTTTGGGGCATTTCCCGGCATTTGCAGCCCATGTGTCTTATATTAAATTGCTTGTCTGAGCGTGGCCCATATCGCTTCGGAGGTTTTTAAACCCTAATAAGAGTCACCTTGTATGCATGTTCACATCAGTAGTGGTGTAACAGCGCTGCCAAAACTACGAAAATACTTGCCCCTGGAAAAAGTTTTAACTATACTCGCAAAGATTTTGAGTGGAAATGAAAAAAAAAAATTATTGCAACTTAGATGACAGAAATGGTTATCTGAAATTTATACGTAATTTACTTTCAAACTGTAATCTTGAAAATATTATGGTACGTCTTATTGAACGTTGAAGACTTTGCACCACTACCTACTTCCTTTCGTTATCCACTTCCGTGTAACTTTCTTTCTTTTGTGAGTAGCGTGCGGTGCTCATTTTAATGGCAGTGAATGGTACCTCTCGTAGAAAATGACGACCATAATTTCTATCTCGGCTTCTGTCTGGTGTTGGTTCCAATCTCTAATGCCTTCTACTGCAGCTACCAAGTCCATGGTAACATTTTTGTAACATCCATTAGAGATATTTTTTGGTTGTTGACACCTCTGTACAAAATTAAACCATTCACAGCAGATTTTATGAAAATATAAACGACACGTTTTTTTCCACCACCTCATTGTTTTGCTTGGGAATGGATAGTAGCTGTAACGCCTGACTGACACGGCCTGTATCAGTCTGTTCGCCTTATAATCTATAACAATTTTCGGCTTCACTGTTGTTGCTAAACTGCATTTGAACGTGTAGAAACGACTTTGGTGTTTGCCTGATATTTTGCGGTGAGACAGTGTACATCAGGTTTATTTTTTCAGTTCAGAGCTACAATAAGACTCTTCCCCAAAAATGTCATTTAATTTGCTTCAAATTTCTCGTTTTGAATCACTTTGGTAGGCCTTTTTTGTTCACAGGACGGTTTTGACAGTTAGTGCCTAATGTTCCTACCACAAGTTTAGTAAAGACACACTTCTAATAGACTGCACGTACTGGACATAATATAATCCATCCTACAGCCGGCAGTTTTGTCCCTTGCGGGATGACGCCTCTTTGCAAATGGAAAAGCTGCGCCCGTACGGGATATGGGTGTCGTCCACAGGGCCGATGCACGTGCGCCCTTATGGTGTACAGGCGTAGTGGTGAAAATATGTAAGCGCCGGTATCTCGGAGGCTACATTCCTATTCGTAAGACATTGAAACTCTTCGAAATGAGCGCGGAAGGCGCCGTATGACAGCACCACACTGTAGAAGTAGCAGTAGAACGGTAGTGGGAGGGACTAAATCGGTTCCATTTGGTGGCTGGTAACTGGAGTAGATGTACTGCAAGGAAAATTAGTTCACCTTGGACTAATATGCTCTAATAATTTATCCCTTGTAGAGGAACTGCGGATTCCTTTCCCTACATGCACAGCACGTTGCTACCCTGTAATTAATTTGACAGTCACTGTATCTTGCCAGGAATAAAGTAACTTCTGTATATCTCCTTTACTTAACACAAAAAGATCAATTTGTCGCAGAAAAACGAGTACCAAAAGTTTAATATGGAATTTAGCCAACAGTACAGCTTCCGACTACCAGAACCAAGTTCAGAGTCGTACTGTTAAATGACCCCTAGACTGTCACCCGTGGAGAGTGAAATGAGGAGTCGAGATGATAGTAGATTTGTTCAGTTCATTTTTTTATTCCGGCCCTCGGCCATAGCACATCAGGGACAGCTTGATGGAGGCGTCCAGTTGCCTCTCATGTGAGGGCAGAGCGTGGTGTCAATCGAATGCCACTGTCAGAGACTTCTCTAGCTGCGATCATGATGACAGTGTGATGGCGCAGCTGAAGATGGCTGTAAACTTCCTCCGGCAAGTGGGTGGGGCCCTCGTGATTCAGGGCAGGCTGTCCTGTCTGCAGACCCCGTATTTCATTCTGGGATGTCGCTCCAGGTTTCACAGGCAGGTGAAGTAGACCGTGATACTGAGACGAGAATGATTTAGTATGCAATTGGCTGAGTATTTATGCACTCCAGACTATGTTCCTTTACAGCTTTAGGCATGTACTCTAAACATTTCTGTGGGGGGCAGTAAGGAAAGCCTTCAGTCCTGCTGCTAACGTATTGCAGCAGTCGGCTCTGATTTGCTTTGCAATGCTTATCACTCTCGCCCGCCGGCAGGTGGCTCTGTAACAACTCACTTACGCTCTGGGGGAATTTTTTTACCGCATATGGTCGACACGCCACATTATATTAGCAACTCTCAACTTGAAGAACACATTTCGAGGATCATACATGTGCGCACAAAAACAAACATACAAAACACACACACACACACACACACACACACACACACACACAGATGCAGACACTCATCGTAAAAGAGGAAAATCCAGATTCAACACATATTACACAACTGCAGCTAGGTGACCTAGCGGTCATTTTATGGAGCCCCTAATGTGAGTCTAAACGACTGATTATTCAAATTCAAATGGCTCTGAGCACTGTGGGACTTAACATCTGTGGTCATCAGTCCCCTAGGACGTAGAACTACTTAAACCTGACTAACCTAAGGACATCACACACATCCATGCCCGAGGCAGGATTCGAACCTGCGACTGTAGCAGTCATGCGGTTCCGGACTGAGCGCCTAGAACCGCACGGCCACCGCGGCCGGCGACTGATTATTCCGCAAGAGGGAATGGTGACGTGGCGGCTGTTCACATGGAAGCTCTTCACAAGTTTACGTGCTGGCGGGAGGCAGCTGATGAAGGCGAGAGAGAACAAACGGGATGCCCTGTGGTTTTATAAAAGCTCGGTTCGTGTTTTCCGTTGGAGAGGCCAGCCACAACTGGCCCCAGTACCAACACATTCTGTGGTGCCCAGAAAGTACCGCCTCACTCACCGGGCATCCCCTACAGTTAGCAAAACGTGCCCAAGTTGTGTCCTAAAGTAGTGGACGAGCCTCTGGTGGTGCCAAGTTGTCAAGACTGTAGGGTATCCCTCTGCTTAACGGCAAAATTTGTGACCTTGCTATGGTCCTGCAGGCTTCCGAGCCAGCTTTCCTGCTCTGCATCGCTACATTACTGTTTAGTCAAATAAATGCGCTCTCAGGGTCACGCTACGTACAACGATAGTAGAAGTGAGGGGAGAATTCTGTAGAGTGACTAGCTGTTCTGGCAACTTACAATTTATATATCCAATTGACCAATGAACTTCGATATTTAAGTAATAGCCGGCCTGTGTGGCCGAGCGGTTCTAGGTGCTTCAGTCTGGAACCGCGCGACCGCTACGGTCACAGGTTCGCATCCTGCCTCGGGCATGGATGTGTGTGATGTCCTTAGGTTAGTTAGGTTTAAGTAGTTTCTAAGTTCTAGGGGACTGATGACCTCAGATGTTAAGGGCTCCGGAACGCCCTATACTTGCAATGTTAAAATAACGCTTATAAATTACATCTTTCCTCACAAAGTATTTGTGGTAGGAAGTTGAACTTTTTACAGATTATTTATTGGAATATGGGCTACAACTTAACACAGGGATTTTACAAAATTTTAGTTCAGTTATTAAAGATGATTTTTTTTCAATTGTAATGAAAATTCACAACATTTTTTGCAATTTTTTATTTATATATTCAAAAATACACAGTTTTTTGGAAAAAAGGCTGTGTTAAATTATGCAGAAGGTACTGTGTAACATTTACTGAAAGTTTGAAACAAATATGTTTGGAAGATCCTTAGAAAACATGTAATTAGTATGAGAAAATAAAAGTTTTGGGAATCGAGCGACAAAGATTGGATTAACTTTTTAGTGCATTCCAGGTCCATAGGATGGATTATCTTCATCCTCTGCAAACTCCTCCTCCAGCTTCCTCTTGTTCCTCCTCCTGTTTACTCTTGCTTGTATTTCTAGACTCTTTACAGCCCTGTCTGCAGCCCGAAGGCGTTCCTTGTCTAAAGCAAGCATCGCTCGTACCATGTTAGAACCTATCTTCATTCCCATATTTCTAAATACCTTGCACCTTACAATGTTGCCATCATTGAAAGTCGCAACAGCATCATACACACCAAAGTGAAGTGTTTCTATTCCAACAAATACAGTCTTGGGGATTCTCGACCATATAACACTATTTACACTTTCATTGGGGTTTTGAGTTTTTCCGTGAATACACTTTTTCAACAGTTCAGGTGCTGCTAAGTCTCTGAAAATAGGTTAGCCACAACACATACTTTATCTCACATCACTAAAATGTACCTGATGAACACGGACGTTAATAATAACACCATTTGACAGCAGTTTAACAGCGCCACAGTGGGTCACGCCCATGTAGAACACATTTCAAAAAAAAATTTAAAAATAGTTGTAGTCTTCGGAATTGAATAAATTATATATCTATTAAAAGGTAATAGTCTGCAGATTCAGAAAACGCAAAAAAGTAAAAATTGAACTTTTCATGATTTTGAGCCTTTCCGGAGTCCCTTAAGTCCCATAGGGCTCAGAGCCAATGGAACCATTTAAGTAATAACTTCTCAAAGAGAGGACAGCAACTGCTCTTTAGCCTCTGTTTTAGAAGCGAACTCCTACACAATTTCTTGCTGGAAGGAGAGAAGGTGCCTTTGATCTGATAGCACTGTATAAGTTGTAACTATTACTAGTAGCTACAGTCACTGCAACGCTGGTGCTGCTGCCGCAGCCACACGTCCGGCCTGACGCTGGTGGGCGTGCCCTCGGAGGTGTACCTGTACGGCAGCCTGCTGGGATGGTCGTGGATCTCGGCGCTGCTCACCGCCCTCTCCATCCACTACATCTACCTGCCCGTCTTCTTCGGACTGCAAGTCACGTCTGCCTATGAGGTAAGAGCGACAGCGCAAAACGACGAAGTTGTACTTATTACCTTTACAAAATTTAACCGTGAATTCGAAACTCGATGGTTGTCTTTGTCCACTTCGTATTCACCTTTCAGTTTTGTCAGTCAGGTGCAGTCAACACGTAGGCTAGTATAATTAAGATACTTGTTGCCAACAGGGTATCTTCTCTACAGAAGCTTTTCATCTGTGTGGTTTGAGAATGGGCGCCTCATCCAGAGACCAGTGACCACTCTAGTAAAATATTCTATCAGTGCAATTGAGATGGACGAAATAAAAAATTATCCAATTTCCTCAGTACTGAACAGTGTCGGACCTATCATCCTGTGGCAGCAGGCATTTAATAAGCAAGTTGAATACTGCTCCGACTGATTTTCGCATCCTACAATCAACATGGTTTTGAAACAATGGCCTCCTTTTCCGATTCCAAGTTATTCATGGAGAGATCATGTCACTTCATTCTCCGCCATTTAACGACACTGAAAGAATCTGCGCCTCCTAAATACCGTTTATCCATTTTTATAATGTTATAAGACATGCAAGAAAATGTATAAAACATCCGAACTGTCCACGCAAGCCCAGGGTGTTAAACAGACATTCTAACAGACATTCTATATAAATACGAATGTGGCCATGTAAGGTAGCTAATATTAGGTGCAGATCATAACAAATAATTAGAAATGTGGCTGTCACGTAACTAGAATGCATGAATTAATAAAAGTGAAAGTTGGCGATCTATTCTAGAGAGACAAAACACCTGTTCCCTTTTTCATTCTACATCTAATTTATCGACTGTGTTCTCAGGGGTCAAGTGATACACAATAATCATGTTCAATTACTTTCAACACTCAATAACAAAATAATTAACTCTTGGACATATTGAACTGGCAGTTATTAAGTAGTAATCTCTACAAATGAAAAAGTTATCACAGGCAAAAATGATTAAAAATCCTCATCTATAATTTTTATTTCTACAATATCGTAGCTGGTCAATGCACTAAGTTGGTGGAGAATAAATTTACCTTTTAAACCAATGAAAAAACTCTCATGTACTTAATACAAGGGTGCTTTACTATCCTAGCTTCGGATATTCAATGGTCAAAGCGTACTCAAGTTGGTGAGAACTAAATATTGATTAATAATTTATTGTGGCCTAATGATCGATGGTACTTTACCAATCGGGACCTGCAATGGCGTTGTCTCTGGGCTAGATCTGAAACGCTAATTCCCCACTCTGGCCTTGACTGAATTCATTCAACTTTCCTGCATTCTGTAGAAAGTTAATGTTTCCCTAGTCGAAATAATGGTTATTGCGCACTCACAAGGGCTGGAGCAACATGCACAGTTTCATTGCTCGCAAAAATTCCCACAGGAATAATTGACTACCTCTTTGCTGTCTGTCTCCACGATACTTGAGGCTTATCGTCCACACTTCGCAGATGCAAAGCTCTCAACGCCCTCGCTATTTTCCACAACTTGAGCAGTCTGCCGTGAGATGAGAGAGATGTAGAAATTTTTAATTCTCAAAATGCCATTATATATGGAGATCTCTCTACCATGTCGCATTTGCATCGTCCAGTATGGCTTCATCCAACCGCCGTCTCGTTAGAGGAGAATTTTTATTTTTCTTGCCGGGTAGCCGCTAGCCCTGTTAAAGCCGTGCAGCCACTTACCCTCAGTCCCACCCGTATTTTTATTAAAAGTAATAATGTATTGCACTGGCCTTAGCCCTTTCTGCACTGAAGCTCAGTTCGTCTTCAAAATGCGTTTCACTTTAACTTATTTATGCATGCCCCTGTCCGTATATTGGTAGATGTTGTTTTGTTAGTTTTTGGTACATGAGGTTACTGCAATTGCTTTTTGTTGATAATATAGTTTTATGAGGATCTCATACTGTATTGTACTGTCGTAATGCACTGAGCTCATGTAAGGTCTGTAAAACCCAGACGCTTTAAATATTTGTGGATGAGGTCAAGATAAGGACCATGGTACATTAGAAAACTTTTAATATAGAGAAAAGTCTTGTACTGAGGTAGATATTAACACCTGGCCATCAACAGATCTTCGTCATTGATCGACTTTCAGATCTGAGAGCCAATAAACGCTCTTTCAATTCAGGGAAATATCTCTGCAAAGATTTAGAAATGTGTTTGCTATGTATGTTTCTGCAGTCACTTGGCTTTAAATCCTTCCCTTAACAGTACGAAATCATACACTCGTTGATCGGTGGAAAACTTTACTTGTGAGATTAAGCAAAAAGAAGTAACTATGTTAAAGAGAAAACGGAAAAAAAGGAAGAACTTCCTTACTTGGTAGATATATGATAACCCTCATCATGCAGTTCGTAATATGTAAATACAAACAAATACTGTCAAACAGAGGGCCATTCACATCTGTCATCACTCGTTTGCTTAACCGAGTAAATTCTTTGACTTAATTTCGAGAAATGTGTTCGCAGACATTTTCATATTTTTAAAATGAACTTACTTGTGAAACTAAATATTTTTTAAGATATCTATCGATGCAGCCAAATGCAAAGGTTTCACCATTACAATAAAAAAAAACTTTATCGAAGCTACTACAGTTGAGACAAATGTAAATTAATCAGTGTTTCAGAAGTCACTTGCAAAAGGAAGCCACCCTCCCCTCACCTCCCGTTAAAGCTAATCGACATGTGGATTTCAGTATAATGAAGTAACATGCAGCCTATATCATCTGTGGTCTAAAGCCTAAGCCACGTTACCTGCATGTCAAACTTTTACGTGTTCGCCAAACAACCTCGTATTTGATGGAAGTCATGTCGCAGTTCTTCAAGAAATGAAGTGTCACTAGAACTCTAAGGAAAATTCTTAATTGTGAACCTAAAACGGAATAGATATTTTAATTGGTTGGGAAAGTGATTACCTGCATTTATGCTGTCCCTGAGTGTCACAAAGGGAAATACTGCAAATGTGACTATATATATGTTTCTCTCAACAGCACTAAGTAGTCTGTGCTGAACTGTTTAAGTCAAACGAAGAACAAGGAATCCCATTAGAGTATACACAAAAGTGGTTTACATTATCACGCCGTTGTATGAAGTGAATATCAGCTGTTATTCAACTCACAGTATTTATTACTCAATGCATACAATTTTCCTTTCAATAGCTGTATGTATCATATCACACATCACAAGATGTTCCATAAGAGTATTGTTAACATCCTAATGAACTTACAGTATAAGTAAACAGTGCATACATTATTGAATCGAAGTTCAGTGGGCAGTCGGGTCTTCGTCTAAAACGCTACAAAATGTAATTTCTAAAACAACTTCGGCTGGAAGCTCGTCGACTGGAGTAGAATTGTCTTCAGGGATTAGTTCCGCTTCGAACAGGCCCCCAATGACCAGTGAAGATCTGTCTGGAGAGGCTACGGACCGCAATGGTTTATCCACCGGACTGTCACCATTCATAAGGCTCGATAACCACGAGTGATAGTCTGGAGGCCATTTCTTTCCATAGGACAACGTTACCGTATCAGCACAGTGGTGGGTGCACAATATTCTACGCCCCGTTTCGTTTCCCTTCATGGCTACCCCTCAGGAGCTGACATTTCAGTAAGATAATGCGCGGCCACACACGGCGAGAGTTTCTGTTGCGTCTTGGTGCTTGCTGTGGCCAGAAAGGTGGTCGGATTTCTGCCCAGCTGAAAACGTTTGGAGCAATATGGGCAGGGCCCTACAGTCAGCTCTGGATTTTGGCAATCTAACGCGCCAGGTGGACAGAGTTGGCACGATATCTCTCAGGAGGCCATCCTACTGATCTATCAGTCAAAGCCTAGCCAAATAACTGCTTTCACATGTTCCAGAGTTAGACCAACACCTTATTGACTTGCTCACTTTGTGAAGTTGTTTCTCTTGAAGAAATCATCCAATTTTCCTGAAACTGTAATCTTTTGTTTCTTTGTACATGTACATTATATCTACCATTTTCCGTCCAATTCTGATAATTTCTTTGTTATGCGTCTTTTTATTTTGGTCTTGGAATGCAATTATATAAACACTACTAAACGCGAGAAGTAGTTATATTAGAAAGTATATTGTTAAAATAAATTAAAGAGTTAACAGGGCTTATGTCTGCTTTATGTAGATGCTGTAGAGTTTAAAAAAGGATGCTATCGATATCAGTTAATGAATACAGCGCCGTTAATGTAGTTACTATACAGTGAAGGTAAATGTATGGAATGTGTCATATTTTGCAATATTTCTTCCATCTTACTTTCATTTCACGGGTATTAATGTTGTATTTTGAAATTTTGCATTACTTTCAGTATTTGGAGCGCCGATATAACAAGACATTGCGGGTAATAGCATCTGGGATCTATGCTTTCAACATGGTACTTCATATACCATTCTACATCTACGTGCCGGCTTTAGTCTTCAACCAAGGTAAGCATTATCCCCTCGAAATTTTCCTTAAACTTTGTTATATTGTTCAATTCAGCGGAGACTAAACTGAAGAGTAACTTCAGCCTCTTTGTTGAAGATAGATGTTTCAAAAATTTTACTTCAGTCCTTCAGGGACTGACATTATGCAAAATGGTTCAAACTTGGAAGAAGGTTGTTATAGTTTCTATTTTATGAGGAAAAAATCGACGAGGCAGCTCCTTATGAGCTCTTAGCTTTGTATGGACACAATGGCTCAAAGTGAAGTGTTGTAGTTATTCGCAGTGTGAGTAAACGAGTCTGGAAGATCAGACGCCATGTATCTGCCAGTCTCAGTCGATTAAACGAACATAAATCACAATGGCGAGGCTCTGTCACTTGAAGAGCACTCACTACAGTTCAATCAGTGGTTAAGGGTGTGAAAATTAGTCATGGGACAATGATAAATTTAACTCAGACGAAGTCTAGTTTGTAAGTTAACTTTTCAAGAGAATTCTTCCCCTCGATGTTCATCACGCTGAAGTCTTATGAGATAAGAACTATCACATTTCGGAATAATAAGCTTTCATATACAGATTGACGTCACCACAAGATTCCAAATTACTCAACAAATAAAAAGCAAACAAGCACGTTGTAAGTAAAGCAAGTCAGACCTACGAATGCATCTTGGAGATACTGTAAAATGTAACTCCAGCTATAGTGCGGAAAAGAGTAATATCACTATGACAGATCGGCTGTGAAAACCAACATCCCTTCAGATTAGCAGGTTGCCCTGACACAACGTTACCTACAGGTACGTTCGTCAATTTTGTAACATTTACTCGGATCCGAAATTATGAAATCCATCGACATACTGTAGCATAACCACCACGGACTCAAGGTTGTTGTGAAGCATAACTGGCTCTTCATTCACACGAAGTAATGAGCGCTACCGAAATCGGATCTCAACTTCATTCCATATCTCCAGATTTCTACAAAGCTTTTGACACTGTTCGTCACGAACGACTTCTAATCACATTACGTGCCGATGGAATAATATTTCAGTTGTGCCACTAGATGCGTAACTTCCTGCCAGAAAGCCCACAGTGTGAAGTAATTGATGGGAAGTCATCGGTTGCAACAGAAGTGTTTTCGGGGTTCTCCAAAGAGTTGTTGTATGCACGCTTTTGTTCTTAAGTTACAGAAGCGATTCAGGTGACAAACTCAACATCCCTTCTTGATTTTTGACAGATAGCGCAGTAGTTTCAAGTCTAGCGAAGTACTCAGAAGATTAAAACAAAGGCATTTAGCCGGGATCTCTAGGAACGAAAAGTCGCAATTTCTCCTAATTAATTAAAAATACACCATCCTCCACATGAGTGCTAAAAAATCGATGAAATTTCGGTTACAAGTTGAATAACTCAAATTTAAAGATTGTAGATTTATCTAAATACCTGTTTCAATTACAAAAGTCTTCACTTGGAACCGTCACATAGAAAATGTTGTGGGGGAGACGAACCATGCACAACCTTTTATTGTCAGAACAATTAGAAGATGCAACAAACGTACCAAAGAGACTGGCTACACCAAACACGTCCGTCCTCTTCCAGTACTGTGCGCCATTTTGGCTCGTTACCAGGTAGGACTGGCGGAAGGCACCGTAAGTTTCAAATAACAGCAGCTCGTTCCGTATTATCGCCCAGTGTGCCATGCCGGCGAACGTAATATTTTGGCATTCAGAAGTGAAAGTTGGTGATTGAGATTTCGCGGAAGGATCTCACCGGAATGAAAAACGCCTTTCGTTCTAAGGATTGCCACTGCAAATCGCTTATAATGTGCGTGACAGTGTAGAGTTCCCATTAGGTCAGGATGGCTGTGCCATCAGCCGACTCAGCGGCCACCATCCCCATTGACTCCGCGCTGCTCCACCGGGAGCCGTAGGCCGGCCCTGCTGCTGCTTCTTCCTTGGCTGGCATAGCTGGATACACGGCGGCAACGACCACTGGCGATCCTGTGTCGGAATCTGCGGCCCGTCGCCACAAAAGTCTCCGGCGTGTGTCAGGATCTGAGACGACTGCCCGCGGTAGCGAGCCAAAGAGTGGCCCGCCCCGGCTGGCTGCGGACTCCGCGTCAGTCTCAGAGGGTTGAACCAACGACCCTCCGTGGACTGGGACGCTGTCGCCCCATCTGTTGCTGCGTGTAGCACGGCGGAATGACACGCCCTGCTGTCCAGGAGAGCTGCCACACTTGAATGAATCTCGTTAGAAAGCGACACCTATTTATTATACTCGTCTGTGTGCCTCTGTTTCGCTAACGCATCGCTCCGAGTCAGGTACACCCCACACCCCGGTTGCGCCCGTGGGCTTCTTCTGGCTGTAGCTTGCGCCATTCAAACCGCTGTGTTTACTCAACAGTTCGACGGCCCTGTGGCCTCCATTCCACTTCGCAACTGCTGATCAGTGTAACTTACTGCAATCCGGCCCGTCCTCAGAATATCAAATAAAACTAACTTTCCCTATAATAAACGGTGGTGCCGCTACAACAGGTTGGATCAACCAGAGACAATTCGTAACGAATCTGGAATGTGGACAAGAGGTTCTGTGACGACCTTCTTACCATGTGACACATCCACGGTGGCGTTGAGAAAAATTGTGGTGAAATTTGGTGTCTATGTGACTTGTTTGACACACATGAACCCACATGAACTTACATGAACTTCCGAGATTTGGCCTTTGACCTCGCATGTGACGACACCTTCCTGTTGAAGCATCACCGAACTCGAGTGTGACGTTGTAGGGCGCCAAGCTTTTTCACCATTACATAGGAAGTTCTTAGCATCTCTGAGCCTAATCTGAAACTTATGCATCACGGTGGAAGTCACTAAGTGATCCTTTAATTCTGTCACTAAATGATCCTTTAATTCTGTCACGCAGCCCAATATCAAATATCGGCCATAGTCTTAGGACGAAACTTCTGAGAAGGAAATGAATCACGAGCTGTGGGTGAACCTGAAACGAATGAAGCGTTTGGGATGTGGTGCTATAGAAAGATCTTGAAGGTAAGACACAGAATGATGAGATTCTGTACAGACTCGGCGAGGAACGCAACGAGTGGAAAACATTGACAGGAAGATGGGACAAGATGACAGCACTTGTTAAGATATCAGCGAATAAGTTTCATGGTACAGAGGGAACTTCAGAGAGTTAGATCCATATGGGAAAGGAGGGTGGTGACAATGTTATCGTCTACGAAAGGTGGAAATGAGTCAGAATTACAGTGCTTTGTATCAGTTACAAGGAACATATATCCGATTTTTTTTTTGCTTTCATATACACTACTAAAAATCAGAGAGTGACATGGTAAGTGTACACGGATAAGCCAAAACATTGTTACCACCGCCCATCGTGACGTTCGATGCCGCCTGGTGGTGCCGAGAGCAAAAGTTGCAGTAACAAACGCATGTATGCGAGCGAACACGGACTGGGGCCACCCTAGCGAAGATATGAACTGCAAATGCGGAAATCCATTGAGATAAGCGACTTTGACCAAGGGTAGATTATTATCAAGGGGAGCCTGTGGACGGGTATCTCGAAAACGGCGAATATCGTCGAACGTTCACATGCTACTATCGTGTCCCCACCATGTTATAGTTCTGGGTGGAGATTTTAATTTGCCGGATATAGACTGGGAGACTCAAACGTTCGTAACGGGTGGCAGGGACAAAGAATCCAGTGAAATTTTTTTAAGTGCTTTATCTGAAAACTACCTTGAGCAGTTAAACAGAGAACCGACTCGTGGCGATAACATATTAGACCTTCTGGTGACAAACGGACCCGAACTATTTGAAAAAGTTAACGCAGAACAGGGAATCAGCGATCATAAAGCGGTTACGGCATCGATGATTTCAGCCGTAAATAGGAATATTAAAACGGGTAGGAAGATTTTTGTGTTTAGAAAAAGTGACAAAAAGCAGATTTCAGAATACCTGTTGGCTCAACACAAAAATTTTGTCTCAAGTACAGATAGTGTTGAGGATCAGTGGACAAAGTTCAAAACCGCCGTACATAATGCGTTAGATGAGTATGTGCCAAGCAAGATCGTAAGAGATGGAAAAGAGCCACCGTGGTACAACAACCGAGTTAGAAAACTGCTGCGGAAGCAAAGGGAACTTCACAGCAAACATAAACATAGCCAAAGCCTTGCAGACAAACAAAAATTACGCGAAGCGAAATGTAGTGTGAGGAGGGCTATGCGAGAGGCGTTCAATGAATTTGAAAGTAAAGTTCTATGTACTGATATGGCAGAAAATCCTAAGAAATTTTGGTCTTATGTCAAAACGGTAGGTGGATCAAAACAAAATGTCCAGACACTCTGTGACCAAAATGGTACTGAAACAGAGGATGAGAGACTAAAGGCCGAAATACTAAATGTCTTTTTCCAAAGTTGTTTCACAGAGGAAGATTGCACTGTAGTTCCTTCTCTAGACTGTCGCACAGATGACAAAATGGTAGATATCCAAACAGACGACAGAGGGATAGAGAAACAATTAAAATCGCTCAAAAGAGGAAAGGCCTCTGGACCTGATGGGATACCAGTTCAATTTTACACAGAGTACGCGAAGGAACTTGCCCTCCTTCTTGCAGCGGTGTACCGTAGGTCTCTAGAAGAGCGTAGCGTTCCAAAGGATTGGAAAAGGGCACAGGTCATCCCCATTATCAAGAAGGGACGTCGAACACATGTGCAGAACTATAGACCTATATCTCTAACGTCGATCAGTTGTAGAATTTTGGAACACGTATTGCGTTCGAGTATAATGACTTTTCTGGAGACTAGAAATCTACTCTGTAGGAATCAGCATGGGTTTAGAAAAAGACGGGCATGTGAAACCCAGTTCGCGCTATTCGTCCACGAGACTCAGAGGGCCATAGACACGGGTTCCCAGGTAGATGCCGTGTTTCTTGACTTCCGCAAGGCGTTCGATACAGTTCCCCACAGTCGTTTAATGAACAAAGTAAGAGCATATGGACTATCAGACCAATTGTGTGATTGGATTGAGGAGTTCCTAGATAACAGGACGCAGCATGTCATTCTCAATGGAGAGAAGTCTTCCGAAGTAAGAGTGATTTCAGGTGTGCCGCAGGGGAGTGTCATAGGACCGTTGCTATTCACAATATACGTAAATGACCTGGTGGATGACATCGGAAGTTCACTGAGGCTTTTTGCAGATGATGCTGTGGTGTATCGAGAGGTTGTAACAATGGAAAATTGTACTGAAATGCAGGAGGATCTGCTGCGAATTGACGCATGGTGCAGGGAATGGCAATTGAATCTCAATGTAGACAAGTGTAATGTGCTGCGAATACACAGAAAGATAGATCCTTTATCATTTAGCTACAAAATAGCAGGTCAGCAACTGGAAGCAGTTAATACCATAAATTATCTGGGAGTACCCATTAGGAGTGATTTAAAATGGAGTGATCATATAATGTTGATCGTCGGTAAAGCAGATGCCAGACTGAGATTCATTGGAAGAATCCTAAGGAAATGCAATCCGAAAACAAAGGAAGTAGGTTACAGTACGCTTGTTCGCCCACTGCTTGAATACTGCTCAGCAGTGTGGGATCCGTACCAGATAGAGCTGATAGAGATATAGAGAAGATCCAACGGAGAGCAGCGCGCTTCGTTACAGGATCATTTAGTTATCGCGAAAGCGTGACGGAGATGATAGATAAACTCCAGTGGAAGACTCTGCAGGAGAGACGCTCAGTAGCTCGGTACAGGCTTTTGTTAAAGTTTCGAGAACATACCTTCACCGAACAGTCAAGCAGTATATTGCTCCCTCCTACGCATATCTCGCGAAGAGACCATGAGGATAAAATCAGAGAGATTAGAGCCCACACAGAGGCATACCGAGAATCCTTCTTTCCACGAACAATACGAGACTGGAACAGAAGGGAGAACCGATAGAGGTACTCAAGGTACCCTCCGCCACACACCGTCAGGAGGCTTGCGGAGTATTGATGTAGATGTAGATGTAGATCTACGAAAGGACGTAGAAGGACAGTGAAACTACCACTAGGCGCTAAAAGGTTGGACGTCCACGACTCTGCACAGAGCGTGGGGTTCGGAGGCTTCTCTGCTCTGTAACGTAGGATGGATCTGTGGCATCTCTCACGAAAGAGCACAATGCTGGTGCACGCACAAGTGTTACGGGGCACACCGTTCATTATACACTGTTGAACGTGTGTTACGCAGCAAATCACAACTATTGTGTTCACATGTTGACTCAACGACTTCGTCCGTTACAAGTACGATGGCAGTGGGCACGGAACCCTTCAGGTAAACCACACTTTTGCTGCACTAGCTCGTCCCCGTGACCGCCGTCATCGGGGTGAACGGCGGCTCGAAACACGCAGAGCGCCATGGACACAGGCTGGTGGGAGCAGTAGCATGCTAGGACAGAAATTCTTCTGCTCTTGCTTGGGAACTGTGGTGGTAATCGAAAACAGACGGGTGCGAACCACCTGCATCCCTTCATGATTTATGCCTTCCACGAAAGCGAGGTCATCTTTCTACGACATAATTTTCCGTGTCTTGGAGCAAAACTATGCTACAGTGGTTTGAGGAGCATTATACACTACTGGCCATTAAAATTGCTACAACACGAAGATGACGTGCTACAACGGCGAAATTTAAGCGACAGGAAGAAGACGCTGTGATATGCAAATGATTAACTTTTCAGAGCATTCACACGAGTTTGGTGCCGTCGGCGACGCCTACAAAGTGCTGACATGAGGAAAGTTTCCAACGGATTTCTCATACACAATCAGCAGGTGACCGGCTTGGCCTGGTGAAACGTTGTTGTCTTGCCTCGCGTAAGGAGGAGAAATGCGTACCGTCACGTTTCTGACTTTGATAAAGGTCGGATTGTAGCCTATCGCGATTGCGGTTTATCGTATCGCGACATTGCTGCTCGCGTTGGTCGAGATATAATGACTGTTAGCAGAACATGGAATCGGTGGGTTCAGGGGGGTAATACGGAACGCAGTGCTGGATCCCAACGGCCACGTATCACTAGCAGTCGAGATGACAGGCATCTTATCCGCATTGCTGTAACGGATCGTATAGCTACGTGTCGATCCCTGAGTCAACAGATGGGGACGGTTGCGAGACAACAACCATTTGCACGAACAGTTCGACGACGTTTGCAGCAGCATGGACTGTCAGCTCAGAGACCATGATTGCGGTTACCCTTGACGCTGCATCACAGACAGGAGTGCCTGCAATGGTGTACTCAACGACGAACCTGGGTGCACGCATGGCAAAACGTCATTTTTTCGGATGATCCAGGTTCTGTCTACAGCATCATGATGGTCGCATCCGTGTTTGGCGACATCGCGGTGAACGCACATTGGAAGCGTGTACTCGTCATCGCCATGCTGGCGTATCACCCAGCGTGATGGTATGGGGTGCCACTGGTTACACGTCTCGGTCACCTCTTGTTCGCATTGACGGCACTTTGAACAGTGGACGTTACATTTCAGATGAGTTACGACCCGTGGTTCTACCCTTCATCCGATCCCTGCGAAACCCTACATTTCTGCAGGATAATGCACGACCGCACGTTGCAGGTCCTGTACGGGCCTTTCTGGATACAGAAAATGTTCGACTGCTGCCCTGGCCAGCTCATTCTCCAGATCTCTCACCAGCTGAAAACGTCTAGTCAATGGTGGCCGAGCAACTGGCTCGTCACAATACGCCAGTCACTACTCTTGATGAACTGTGGTATCGTGTTGAAGTTGGATGGGCAGCTGTACCTCTACACGCCATTCCAAGCTCTGTTTGACTCAATGCCCAGGCGTATCAAGGCCATTATTACGGCCAGAGGTGGTTGTTCTGGGTACTGTTTTCTCAGGATCTATGCACCCAAATTGCGTGAAAATGTAATCACATGTCAGTTCTAATATAATAAATTTGTCCAATGAATACCGGTTTATCATCTGCATTTCTTCTTGGTGTAGCAATTTCAATGGCCAGTAGTTTAATAAAGTCAAGTTGAAGTCTCGGCAATCCAATTTGGCCTGGGTCGCTATCGAGCGCCATCACGGCGTACGCAAATCAGCGGTTCGTTATTTACTCGTATTACATGACCTGTACGTAAACATCTAATACCTCATACCTCCGCAAACTTACCATTAAAGTGGGCGATCCCTCATATGCAGAATCGGTGATGCTCCCGTTCCAAAGACGGGCAAACAAACTATCATAATGTTTTGGGCCGCGCGGAGTGGCCTCGCGGTTTGAGTTGCCGAATCATGGATTTCACGGCCCCTCCCGGAGGGGGTTCGAGTGCTCCCTAGGGCAGGGGTGTATGTGTCGTTCTTAGCATAAGTTAGTTTACGTAGTGTGTATGTTTAGGGACCGATGACCTAAGCAGTATGTCCCATAGGATTTCGCACACATTTGAAGATTTGAACATAACGATTTTGTCATCAGTGTAGAAATTACAGGCTTATTAGTATATGTTGCAGGAAGGTTCATAATCCGCTCAGCCTAGCGCCCGTAGGGCAGCAGGTATTTCAGTGGCCTCAGACTTTTCTCAACTGATTCATGATGAGGAGGGAGTTGATGAATGAGCTGGGTTTTCGGTGATAATAAAAGCAACTGGGATTAGTAATAAGGAACGAAAAGTTACGTCAGCTACGACGTAATGACACGGTTAACAGAACCGGAAAGTGGTTGCTCAGATATGATACTGGCATGCAACTGATCGAGTCTTATAGACTAGTATTATTCAAAGTAGATCTAACAATAGGTACTCAGACCAGTAAAGACTCAAATCATCAGTGTCAGCTTCCTCTTAATTTCTCAGAATTCTGAACATTGTATGGTGTAGGCGCACACGTAAACCAGGTACTGGAACTTCGCCCACACTCGTACAGAACATGGCACCGAATGAGCAATATTTTCACTAATCAGTTTCCGTCATTCGTGTGGTAGCTTGTCCTATCCATATCCTAATCTAGACATTCTTTTATGATTAGGCCAGCCGCTCAGAGCAACGATGTTGGCAACGACGGGTATGTGGGATGGGACTCTTTTTGTAAGGACTCACTAACAAAAATCTGTCTGTGTCTACCTTAAACACAACTTTCCCCTCTGCCTGTACAATAGTCCTATTGTGCGATGAGTTTAGATTTAAACAAAATGGAAGTTTAAACGTTTTTAATGGAATGAACACCGTACTGAGCACAAAATGTGAATTGATGGGAACTGAAAGCTAGACTAAGTTATTAGGTACCTGCAGAATTGGGTTCACGTCAAACTTACCATAACTGGGTAATATATAGTAGGAGTAATACATGGTGACACCTTGGAGCAAAATAATAAGGGCAAGCAATGAAAGGAAGGTATAAGAGGCACAATAGCAAAGGCAAGTCTTCTACTATGAAACTTACATCATATTTGATAAAGTAGCTTCGCAGAATGAACTTTTACTGAAACGTAAACTGTGGGACAACTAGAGAAGGAATTGGATCGTACGAGTGCTACACAAGAATGCTGTAAATTAAATTGACTGATAAGGCAAAATATGAGGTGCCTGTATGCAATATTAATGCGGAAAGGAATATGACGGAATCAGAGTACTAGACAGGGTATCAAGACAAATGTTAATCGAATAGCTGCCTTACTACCAGAGGGACCAGTATAGGGCTAAAATGCAGAAGAGGCAGATTGGAATTTACACCATAAATTACCAGGGCATTGGGTGGAACTGCTTCTGTGAGAGTGGCAAACGAGAGGAAATTGTAGGGGTCATAACCAGACTAGTTAAAAGGCTGATAAAAGATGTCCTTACGATCGCTCCTGGTATATTTCTCCCCAGGAAGTACGTTCTGAGTGGAACACAACTACGTTAGAGATCTTATGAGTTAGAGAACGGGGCCTTTTTGTAGGAAAATTTCCTACTGTGGTGCGTTTTCGCTACAGACCGTAATTTCGGATTATTCAAGAAAAACGTTCAAAAGTTACCTTCAAACGCGTTTTTCTTGAATAGCTCGGAAACCGTGGCCCCCACCAAAAGCGAAGCCCAGTATAAATATTAACTTTATTAAATTTCCTAGAAAAAAGTCCTGATCATTTCTTATGGAGGATTAATAGTTTGTACTTAGAGAGTGTGAGGGTATGAAAACATTTCCTGTAGTATTTGAAGGCATTGGTAGAGGCAGGTGAATCAGGCTTTGTAATTCTTCATTTCCATTACAAAGGACTTACCTGCCGTCCTTTCCTAACATCTATTTTTTTTATTATTTTTCGCCACTGTCATCTTACACCGTCTTCAGTAACTATTTGCTGTAATTCTCAAATACAGTACACTGCAGCAATTTACGAAGGCTATTTTTTTAAGAAAATAACAGATTTCTCAGAAGCTCCTTCCGCATTTAAACTCAATGGAAATTAATAGAAACAGTATTTGTAAACGTGTCACGTATGCAGATATAGCGTCTTATAGGAGATGGATGACAATATGTCAGTTGCATGCTATGTTTCAGTGACACATTGATACATAACAGATTAGAGCGGAAGGGTAGGGTATCAGATTTGCTTATTAAAACACATCATGAAGTCGCATACTGTTGAACAGATATGTAGACACAGACTACATTGAAATTGAATGTCCAAGGTAATCGTTTTTTCTGATTTTCACTTACTAGTCCTAAATTATAGAAGAATTTTTCAGTTTAATCATCTTGTTGATACAGGACCAGCAACGCTTCTAGTAATCTAAGAAGCGTTTATTAACAAATCTGTCACAGTTGCAGTTCGTATATTTGGTGACAGTTTCGAACAAAATGGTTTATTCTCAGGCCTGACCTACTGGGGCTGCACTGGAAGTGCCTAACCTTAATAACAAACACAAAAACGGTGATACGTGCTTTACAAAGTGACTGCAGATTCCCGTCACAATCAACATGTGATTACCTAGCAAGTCAGAATCACCTTTGCCAAGTAGGCCTATTTTGATTGTGACAGTCATCCGCAATCACTTTGTAAAGCATATATTACCATTCTGATCTTGCTTCCGAAGGTCAGGCTTGAGAATGAACCAGTTGGTTCGACACTTATCACCAAACGCATGTACTGTAACCATAACAGATCTATTAGTAAACACTTCATGAAATTATAGAAGATTGTTTCTACTGCCCCGGTATACCTTCAGTTCTAGCGGGCCATATCCGTAAAGTAACTAATAGTAACAGAAATATTTGATTTGGCCAGATGTATTTCAACTATACTACCGGAAGAATGTCTGAATTATCACATCACACTGTATTACACATGTGCGTATAGACATATCAATTCACTTATTGTTTTAGGCGAGTGTCTGTAATTCTCTGTTTCTTTCTTTCAGTTTCTGGTATCAGTGTGCACGTGATCTCACCGATTGTATGCGCTGTGTGTATCTTCTACACTATGTTGGTGAGTAAATAAATAATATACCTAAAACATAGCATAGTTTCCGTGATGTATGACTGTTTACACACGTAGCAGCAGCTTACTGACTGAGTCCACTAACAGGTGAGCCGAGGGCTCTCTTCATAACGCCTGAAAATGTTTGCTGCTGTCTTGTCGAACTAAATTCACTATCTGAATGTGTTTTGTAGGCAAGAAAGCCTCCAGCAGAAGGTTATCGGAACTGAAGAATTTCATGGTGTTTACGAATGAAGCTGCAATTTATTTTCTTCTTCCTCTTACACCTTTCCTTCTTCTGGCGTTACGGCCCTTCGTGAATTAGATTTTGCCCTCCTCTTTCAAGAATATCTTTATTCTTTTCCTTCCTCTTCTGGGATCTTCAGCATCCTCTTGTCTGCTTCGTGGTGACTCTCTATTCTTTTACTATGTCCTCCTCTGTCGTCGATCTTGTCGGTACGCACATGCTTCTCCAATTTTCTTTCCCTTCCATCATCTTGAGCCCCTTGTCTGACTCGCGTTCAACAGCGCATTTGGGTCTTGTTTTTCCTCTTGTCTACTCTGTTGTTTCCCATCATATATCGCCATTCTATCCATACTCATCCTGATTACATATCTGTCAAACCTTGTTATTTTCAGTTTAACTTCTACTGTTATAGTCATGATCCAGTACAGTTTTTTCCTAAGTCTTCGCAGCCATTTCTCATCCCGTCTCTTTGTGCCTTGGATCTTCCTCGTTTTCTTCTATCTTCTTTCTGTCGTTTTCGTGGACTATTTCATCCCAGTGTTATCGTCTCAGTTGTATAAATGGCCTCGTACCTCACCTTGTCCTTGTAGCGTCTTTATTGTATATATCTCCGTTCATTACTCGCTTATTGCTCCCTGCTATCTAATCACCTCGTCTAGTGCTACGCTGAACGAAAATGGGGATAATCCATCTACCTGTCAACAGCAGCATTCCTTTCAAACACTTTCAAGATAGTGGTCCCTCTAAATCTCGCCCTTATGTTTGTCAGAATCTCCGTTATTAGTTCCCGTTTACTGGCGACTAGTCCTCTCTTCTTCAGTATCCTTGCAAGAGTCCTCCTGTCGATGAACTCAAATGCCTCTGTGAAGGCCACGAATGTGACTACGTCTTTTTGGTTTTTAAGGCTCTATGTTCTATCAGTTGTTTAGACGAAAATATCTTCTATCATTCCTGAATTAATTTTGGTATTCTCCAACTGTACTTCTTACCTGTGCTTCTAATATCTTCGGCATGATTTTCCACAGCACCTTGTAGTTGACCCTTGACTTTGAGCTAGTATTGTGGTTACAGAGTATGACATACATCTACGAGTTCCATCTTATGAGAATTGTGGGAATAGTTACATTTTTGGTGCACGAATGTAAAATTTTAGTTCAATAAGGCGGAGGGGGGGGGGGGGGGGAATTACGTGGTAGAATTGCTTTATCGAGCAATTTTTGGCGAATCTCACTGTGTGGAGTCACAGAAGTCAGACCGTCATTAGGACTAAAATGTCATTTTTACCCTTTAAAGCTACAATCATTCTTTACGTACAGGCAAAGTTTCCTTGCTTTCAGATTATACATTTTCTCCTAATAATGGTGATTGTAGATTACCGCAGTTCGCCTAGTGAAGGTACGTATTAACGAGAAATGTTGATACAAGCTCTGTTGTTACCTTCCAAAACTGTAATTTTTATGCACAAAGATCTACATAAAGCGCTAAGATAAAATCATTACTTTATTTACTATTGAGTCTCTACGCGCTGTTGATCGCGTGTGCAATGTAGCCTCCAGACACTATTTCCACTTCATTGTTCATAGTCACAGTATTTACAGCGGGGCTTCCCGCCCGATAGATAACAATCGTGCTCCCATTCGTTGTTGTGTACTCGTTTGAAACAGTTATCGTAACACAGTCGGTTGCCACGTACCTGTATGAAACCACGCATAATTCACAAGATTGTGAAAAATCTACGGTGATCAGTGCGTGTGCTTCTTAGAGGCCGAACGAGAGCCGTGCGCGGTCTTCCGAGAGAATATACTGAAAGTTCGTCCTACATAAAAAAAATGTTGTTGTTCTGGTCTTCAGTCCTGAGACTGGTTTGATGCAGCTCTCCATGCTACTCTATCCTGTGCAAGCTTCTTCATCTCCCAGTATCTACTGCAACCTACATCCTTCTGAATCTGCTTAGTGTATTCATCTCTTGGTCTCCCTCTACGATTTTTACCCTCCACACTGCCCTCCAATGCTAAATTTGTGATCCCTTGATGCCTCAAAACATGCCCTACCAACCGATCCCTTCTTCTAGTCAAGTTGTGCCACAAACTTCTCTTCTCCCCAATCCTATTCAATACCTCCTCATTAGTTACGTGATCCACCCACCTTATCTTCAGCATTCTTCTGTAGCACCACATTTCGAAAGCTTCTATTCTCTTCTTGTCCAAACTAGTTATCGTCCATGTTTCACTTCCATACATGGCTACACTCCATACAAATACTTTCAGAAACGACTTCCTGACACTTAAATCTATACTCGAGGTTAACAAATTCCTCTTCTTGAGAAACGCTTTCCTTGCCATTGCCAGTCTACATTTTATATCCTCTCTACTTCGACCATCATCGGTTATTTTACTCCCTAAATAGCAAAACTCCTTTACTACTTTAAGTGTCTCATTTCCTAATCTAATTCCCTCAGCATCACCCGACTTAATTTGACTACATTCCATTATCCTCGTTTTGCTTTTGTTGATGTTCATCTTATATTCTCCTTTCAAGACACTGTCCATTCCGTTCAACTGCTCTTCCAAGTCCTTTGCTGTCTCTGACAGAATTACAATGTCATCGGCGAACCTCAAAGTTTTTACTTCTTCTCCATGAATTTTAATACCTACTCCGAATTTTTCTTTTGTTTCCTTTACTGCTTGCTCAATATACAGATTGAATAACATCGGGGAGAGGCTACAACCCTGTCTTACTCCTTTCCCAACCACTGCTTCTCTTTCATGCCCCTCGACTCTTATAACTGCCATCTGGTTTCTGTACAAACTGTAAATAGCCTTTCGCTCCCTGTATTTTACCCCTGCCACCTTCAGAGTTTGAAAGAGAGTATTCCAGTTAACTTTGTCAAAAGCTTTCTCTAAGTCTACAAATGCTAGAAACGTAGGTTTGCCTTTTCTTAATCTTTCTTCTAAGATAAGTCGTAAGGTCAGTATTGCCTCACGTGTTCCAACATTTCTACGGAATCCAAACTGATCTTCCCCGAGGTCGGCTTCTACCAGTTTTTCCATTCGTCTGTAAAGAATTCGCGTTAGTATTTTGCAGCTGTGACTTATTAAACTGATAGTTCGGTAATTTTCACATCTGTCAACACCTGCTTTCTTTGGGATTGGAATTATTATATTCTTCTTGAAGTCTGAGGGTATTTCGCCTGTCTCATACATCGTGCTCACCAGATGGTAGAGTTTTGTCAGGACTGGCTCTCCCGAGGCCATCAGTAGTTCAAATGGAATGTTGTCTACTCCCGGAGCCTTGTTTCGACTCAGGTCTTTCAGTGCTCTGTCAAACTCTTCACGCAGTATCTTATCTCCCATTTCGTCTTCATCTACATCCTCTTCCATTTCCATAATATTGTCCTGAAGTACATCGCCCTTGTATAAACCCTCTATATACTCCTTCCACCTTTCTGCCTTCCCTTCTTTGCTTAGAACTGGGTTCCCATCTGAGCTCTTGATGTTCATACAAGTGGTTCTCTTCTCTCCAAAGGTCTCTTTAATTTTCCTGTAGGCAGTATCTATCTTACCCCTAGTGAGACAAGCCTCTACATCCTTACATTTGTCCTCTAGCCATCCCTGCTTAGCCATTTTGCACTTCCTGTCGATATCATTTTTGAGACGTCTGTATTCCTTTTTGCCTGCTTCATTTACTGCATTTTTGTATTTTCTCCTTTCATCAATTAAATTCAATATTTCTTCTGTTACCCAAGGATTTCTATTAGCCCTCGTCTTTTTACCTACTTGATCCTCTGCTGCCTTCACTACTTCATCCCTCAGAGCTACCCATTCTTCTTCTATTGTATTTCTTTCCCCCATTCCTGTCAATTGTTCCCTTATGCTCTCCCTGAAACTCTGTACAACCTCTGGTTCTTTCAGTTTATCCAGGTCCCATCTCCTTAAATTCCCACCTTTTTGCAGTTTCTTCAGTTTCAATCTGCAGTTCATAACCAATAGATTGTGGTCAGAATCCACATCTGCCCCAGGAAATGTCTTACAATTTAAAACCTGGTTCCTAAATCTCTGTCTTACCATTATATAATCTATCTGATACCTACTAGTATCTCCGGGATTCTTCCAGGTATACAACCTTCTTTTATGATTCTTGAACCAAGTGTTGGCTATGATTAAGTTATGCTCTGTGCAAAATTCTACAAGGCGGCTTCCTCTTTCATTCCTTCCCCCCAATCCATATTCACCTACTATGTTTCCTTCTCTCCCTTTTCCTACTGACGAATTCCAGTCACCCATGACTATTAAATTTTCGTCTCCTTTCACTACCTGAATAATTTCTTTTATCTCGTCATACATTTCATCTATTTCTTCATCATCTGCAGAGGTAGTTGGCATATAAACTTGTACTACTGTAGTAGGCATGGGCTTTGTGTCTATCTTGGCCACAATAATGCGTTCACTATGCTGTTTGTAGTAGCTAACCCGCACTCCTATTTTTTTATTCATTATTAAACCTACTCCTGCATTACCCCTATTTGATTTTGTATTTATAACCCTGTAATCACCTGACCAAAAGTCTTGTTCCTCCTGCCACCGAACTTCACTAATTCCCACTATATCTAACTTTAACCTATCCATTTCCCTTTTTAAATTTTCTAACCTACCTGCCCGATTAAGGGATCTGACATTCCACGCTCCGATCCGTAGAACGCCAGTTTTCTTTCTCCTGATAACGACGTCCTTCTGAGTAGTCCCCGCCCGGAGATCCGAATGGGGGACTATTTTACCTCCGGAATATTTTACCCAAGAGGACGCCATCATCATTTAATCATACAGTAGAGCTGCATGTCCTCGGGAAAAATTACGGCTGTAGTTTCCCCTTGCTTTCAGCCGTTCGCAGTACCAGCACAGCAAGGCCGTTTTGGTTAATGTTACAAGGCCAGATCAGTCAATCATCCAGACTGTTGCCCCTGCAACTACTGAAAAGGCTGCTGCCCCTCATCAGGAACCACATGTCTGTCTGGCCTCTCAACAGATACCCCTCCGTTGTGGTTGCACCTACGGTACGACCATCTGTATCGCTGAGGCACGCAAGCCTCCCCACCAGCGGCAAGGTCCATGGTTCATGGGGGGGTAAAAAAAAAATAAAAAATAAAAAACAAAACCTAATTCTGCCAGGCGAAAGAAGTCTCCATTACACGAGTTTACGCAAGGAATCATTAGAAGGAATATCCAAGACATAAATGTGCAAAAGCCATTTTCAACTATAGCAGCCGTGTTGGAAAAGTTGAAGGATGAAGTGGTAGCTTTCCTAATAAAAATGAAACTACCCTTTGGCGTGTTATTCGTAAAATGCGCTTCACATACCAAAAAGAAAAAAAATTCTACATATAACCTTTTCTGATGGAAAATAACAAATTTTCTGGAAAAAGCGGCGAGTTCTTGCGGGAAATCAAACATGGATGGACTGTCTATTACACTATTGAGAGTTGGTGTGGTGCAAATCATTCCAGAATGTTTAGATGGCAGGAACAAAAAACGCATTATGTGTCGGAAAACGTATATGGTTATCACAGAGAAACTGACCAGGGATCGAGTGGCTAAAAAGGCGAGATTCACACACCACCAAGTCCTGGAAAAAGACACACCGGGGACGAAAACTGATTCGTGCAAAATGCAGATTATCATTCTGAGACGAATGCCAGACGCAACAAAGAGTGGTTTAGGAGCGTTCTCAGAAGATTAACAAACAGATCTGCGATTCTTGTAGACCAGGTTCCATATCACAAGATGATAATTTCAGTATCACGGAACCCCTCCAGGTAATCGAGAAAGGACTGCGTTACTGCATAGGAGGAACCCAACAATGTGGAGCTTCTGTTTAATGCCCTGCCATGGGGGGAATTTACTGAAGCTTACACACTGGAATATGTGCGACAGATCTTTGGGTCATAATAATACCTTTTCGAAAGTGTATTGCTCTTAGTGGACAAGGAAAGGAACCTTCCGTGCTTGAATGTAGCGCATAGCGGATTCCACGCCATTCAACTTATTTGGGCGTTTGTCAAGAACAGGGTTGCTAAGAAGACGAAGAATTTTAAAACAAATGATACTTGAAATCTTTGTCGATTCTCTCTGAAAGGTACTCCCCGAAGTGAAGGAATTCAGGGTGTCATTTACACAAACTTTGGAACAGTTATTGCAGAAAGAGCCCACTGTCTTTACGTAACAATAAAACCGTTGCCGATGCAAGTAGACATCTGTGGTAGCAGGAGTAAGGTAAGTTTTATTTCATTCAACATTCTTTCCTGCAGTATTTATTAGAGCTAATGATTTTTCATTTACTGCCAAAATGTGCAACACATTTCATTGCCACTTTATTGACGCGTATTGACGTCATCTGTCAAACTGTACAGAAAGCTATCACTTGCAGCTTTCCATATGATTGTCCTCACTCGCAACAGCAACTGAATGCGGCAATGCTGTATTGAAATGCGGCCATAAAGTTGCCATTCCTCCTTGGTGAATAGGTGCATATCGCGCTTCACAAGTGACAGCGAGCTCGTGTGACAGCTACGCTTCACCACTGTCTCACATATATTGCACCTACTAACGAATTGCTTTACAGAGTCGTGACTGACAAACGCAGAGAGTATTTATTAATAAAGACATACGATGTAACCAACGAGAGCTCAAGCTTTACATCCGTGTTCTCTCCCCTACAATAGCTACAATGGTATACAAAATCGCAGCGTCTTGCTTTGAAATTATATCTATGAAACGACTAATCAGAAAATAAAGAAAATCCGCCTGAAAATAAAACAAGGTTGCATCATCAAACAGAGAGAATATTCCCACTTACTTTGTGTGTTATCACGTGCGCTTTTCATCATTGAAACCTACACTGTCTGCATCCACCTCCAAGTGCATTTGCCTCCTTGGAACAAATTTCCGGACATATGATGATATGAACATCTTTATTTTTTATCCTCTCAGATATCAGTTTCTGAAATTTGTCCCCATTTAGAAATATCGGCCCATCTTAAGTCCATATCCTTCGTTCTTCTACATTACCCGTCTTTTTCCTACAGGTCATTCCAAACGTATCTAATGCTTTAACTATGTCTACAAGGCAGCTAAGCATTATATTAGCCGATTCTTACAATATGAACGTAAACGAAACTTGCCCCATGTGATAGTGGGAAGTTTTGTACACCATGCTATGGTCATATTGTAATGTTAGTTATTGTATGGTGCTCAGATTGTTATTTTTTACACAGCTCTAAAGTCGGTTCAACGTTCACAGAATTAGTTTTCTGAACGGTAAGTGAAAAGCAAGTGCAGCTGTAGTACATGGAAAGAAATTCCTCAAATATTTTACAGTTTTGGTCGTTTGCTGTATAAAATGTTACTTTCAGTGGAAAGTACTGCATTTTCAGCTGATAAACAGTCACTGACCTTTGAATAATTCTAGCTCAGGCTAATATTTCCTGACTTTCTTTTTCCTCAGTGAACCTAATTTTTCTCTAACACGTCTGAGAAGAAGCAAAGTAAACTCTTTGCATCGTATTTCTCCGAAATCTTCCCAGTTCACAGTTATCCTCATTTAACTGCATCTAGTTGCCTTCAGTCTGTGAACTGATCATCGCCTTGTCCTAATTTTCGTTCGAAATTCTGGGATACTCGGCTATATCAAACAGAAAAGGAGACAGTCATGACAGCATCGATATTAAATGAATGCTTCACGACATATGTAACAGCTTACATAATGTTGACTGGACTCGTGATTTTCTGTCAGAGATGTCCCCGTTCGCTGCAATTGACGGAAAGTCGCAGAGTAAAACAGAAGTGATTTCTGGCGTTCCCCGCAGTATGTCATAGATCCTCTGCAGTTCCTTGTCTATGTAAATTATTTAGGAGATAATCTGAGTAGCCGTCTTAGGTTGTTTGCAGATGATGTTGTTGTGTATCGTCTATTAAAGTCGACAGAACATCAAAACGAATTTCAAAATGATTTAGGGAAGATATCAGTACGGTGCGGAAATTGGCATTGACCCTAAATAATGAAAAGTGTGAGGTTAGGCACATGGGTGCTTAAAGGAATCAGTTATACTTCGGTTATATGATAAATCAGTCGAGTCTAAAGGCCGTAAATGCCACTAAACACCTGGGAATTATAATTGCAATAAATTAAAATGGGATGTAACAAGTAGAAAATGTAGTGGTGAAGGCGAAACAAAGCCTGCGATTTATCGGCAGAACACTTAGAAGATGCAACAGCTCTGCTAAAGAAACTGCCTACACTACGCTTGCCCGTCCTCTGTTGGAGTACTGCTGCGCGGTGTGGGCTCCTTACCATATAGGATTCACACAGTACATCGAGAAAGTCCAAAGAAGAGCAGCACGTTTCGTACTATCGGGAATAGGGCAGAGCACAGGATTTATGGTGGAAATCATTAAAACAAAGGCGTTTTTCGTTGCGGCGGAACCTTATCACGAAATTTCAGTCACCAACTTTCTCCTCAGAATGCGAAAGTATTTTTCTGGCGTCGACCTACATAGGGAGAAACGATATTCATAATAAAATAAGGGTAATCAGAGATCGCACGAGGACATATAGCTGTTTGCTTTATCAACATGCTGTTCGAGAATGGAATAATGGAGAATTTTTGTGAAGTTGGTTCGATGAATTCTCTGCCTGACTCTTATTTGAAGTGTATCCATGTAAATGTAGATGTAGATGTGTTACAATTGAACGAATTTTCTCATTTCTTCCTAGTGACCTTTGCAACCTCGTGCAAAGGAACGAGCAAAGTTTCTTTAGTAGTTTTGATTATACGCAACAGTCACCCCCCCCCCCCTCCTCCAAGAGAAATGGACTGTAACTCAGCCTCTGGCACAATCCCGGAGAACTCGAAATCCTTATCTGCTCAGTCCAGCACATCACTGGACCTGTAAACATATGCCTTCTTTTTTCAGACATCTTTCCAACTCAGTTTTTCTGCTGAAGATGAAGTTCCGTGCCACTTAAACCCTATCGTATTAACACTCAGCACGATTTTTAAAATACTTGTGACAGTTTATAGTATTCTGATGTTCTTTTCCAGATCTAGATCAACAAGTCCAGTTAGTCACATTCATTCACCATTCTTCCAGTATACGTCACGGTGTACTTGTACTATTTTCCAACCTGCAACTTTCTTTTTTTCTTCCTTTTTTTTTATTATTCAAGACACGTGTCTTCTGACTGGTTTCATGCCGCCTGCCATGAATTGCTAGCGTGTGCGTGACTCTTTGTTTGTGTAGCACTTGCACGCAATATCCTCAATCATTTGTTGAAAATTTTCCAGTCTCTGTCTTCGCCAACAGTTTTTATCCTTTGGTGCTCCCACGAATACAAATTCCTTGATGTCGCAAGATATATCCAACAATCCTATCCCTTATTCTTAACAATGTTTTCCATATTTTCCTCTCCTCATTGGTTTTGCGAAGAACATCCTAATTTCTGAGAATAAAAATACACTCTTGGTTGCGGAGGCTCTTATATTCAAATTTCAATGAGGCGTTTCGCCTGAAGTAAACATCTTCAGACTATTTACAATGACTGTTAGACAAACGTAAAGAATGTTTAAAACTACGTTTCAGGAACACCTGCTCACACAAAGAGGGCAGATAAAACTACACTCGTTATTCGCGGAACATCGGCTGCCTACTATCAGTAAGACACAAATTTAGCGTTATGCCCATATGGGTCAAAAACTCAATATACTTGAGGAATCTGAGATCGCTTACCGCATGGTTTTGAAGGCCTCCTCAATGATTAGCAAAAATCAATCATTTTTTGTCCCTTTTTAAAGAAGTTTAACATAGGTGCTGTGAAGTATTAGGGTATCACATTGGCTTTTTGTTCGACTCCCTTATCTTTAAGACATAATTAATTCTTGTTTTTTATATTTATGACGACCTTTTCATAGCGTTTAATTACCTTGCCGGACACTTAAACTTAACTTTTATTTTTAGCGCTATCATTTTAGAAATTATGTGCACTGTGATTTATAAGGTTATTTACGTTCTGTATATGAATACGGTCCTACACATTTGATAATGAATAATCTAGCCAAGGCCATGTCTCTGACTCCACTGCACTACTTGCACTCGGCGCCCGATTATCATACTTTCTCCTATTCTGTAATCGTCTGCGGGGCTGCTTGTAGACGTTGTGCTCCCTATCCGCGAAGCTCTGTTGCGCATCTGTTCCTAACTTTTGTGGCGTCCTTTACGCATGGTAACGGGTAAACTATTTATTTTCACATCTCCTTAAGCTCCCATTTTAAAGCTAATTACTTGTATTCTATCAATTCCTAAAATATTGACTCTGCGTTTTTTCAGCTGTCCTGTTCTTTTGGGGAACGCACTTGACAGGAAGTGAAGATTTTCAACTTTTTGGTATCCCAGCCGCATTTTACCGATGTACTCGCAACGTGTAATCATTTTACGGACGGCATGCGCCGTGACTTGTGTCTGTAAGTTTGCAGAAACTATTTCCGTAATTTTTTGCATTCCAGATAATCTGAAGAAGCCTACCTCAGGGTAGGGCAGCAGCTCATAAAGGATATTCTTGTCCCTCGCGATTTTAATACCACCATGCTTCCTCGAAGTACAGACTAAACAATAGGAACAATAAAATTGCATCCTGCATCCATGTCTTACATTCTGTCTTCGAGTAATACGGGTAATTGGTTCTTGGTCTTCCCTTTTTAATTTTCGTATTCGGTTTTCTACATATTTTACATACACATCTTTCCCTTTAACGTGTATCCAGTACCCCGAAATATGGTACATCTGGCACCAGTTTGCATTTTACAACGCTTTTTCTACTTCTACAAATACTGTGAACATGTTTCGATGCCTTGCTTCCATTATCATGTTACACCTACAGAAATTCCTTTGAACGCTACACTTTAACACTGTTTTTTTTTCAGAGCCATCAGTCATCTAACTTTTTTTTGATGCGGCTCATCAGGAAACCCTGTGCCACCTTTTTTTTATCTCAGAGTATCACTTGCAACCTACGCCCTCAGTTATTTGCTGCATGTATTCGAATCTCTGGCTTTCTCTACAGATTTCGCCCTCTATAGCTCTCTCTAGCATTACGGAAGTTTACGTAATAACTTGAATTGAAAGTATTAGCCGGCCGGAGTGGCCGAGCGGTTCTAGGCGCTTCAGTCTGGAACCGCGCGACCGCTACGGTCGCAGAGTCTAATCCTGCCACGGGCATGGATGTGTGTGATGTCCTTAGGTTAGTTAGCTTTAATTAGTTCTAAGTTCTAGGGGACTGATGACCTCAGATGTTAAGTCCCATAGTGCTCAGAGCCATTTGAACCTTTCTTACATCCCTTTAATGTGGGTACTTCGAACTTCGTCTTCCAATCTTGTTCTTCCCTATTGCTTCTTGTACGTATTGTATTTCACCTGTCTTTTACTGTAGCTTACCATTATTTTTCTCAGAATTTCTAACATATTGCACCATTTTACATAGTCTAAAGCTTTTTCCAGGACGACCAATGCTATTCCCTTCAGTCTTGCCTACATTGTCAGAACTGCCTGTCTTGTGCCTAAATATTTGCTGAAGCCAAACTGATAATCATCTGACGGATCCTACATTTTCTTTCCCATTCTTCTGTACACTATTCTTGCTAGCATCCTGGATGCCTTTGCTGTTAACGAGATTGTGCGATAATTCTCGATCTTGCCGGTTGCTGTTATCTTTGGAGTTGTGTGGATGAAGTTTTTTCCGAAAGTCTGATAGTATATCACCAGTCTCATACATTCTACACATCAGCGCGAGTAGTCGTTTTGTGGCCACTTCCCCCAACGATTTCAGAAATGCTGAATTAATTTTGTCTGTGTCTTCAGGCTTACTTGATCTTAAGTCATCCAAAGGTCTTTTAAATTCTGTCTCTGATAATGGATCCGCTGTCTCTTCCCTGTCGATTCAAGTTTCCTCTTCTATCAGGTCACCAGACAAGTACCACTCAAATACGCCTTCAGAGTATTCTTTTCAGCTATCCTTTCTCTTCTCTGCATTTAAAAGTGAAATTAACATGTTATCATCAGACAATTCCCCCTCAAATAGGCCCCCAGAATATTTTTTTCAGCTATCCTCTCTCTTCTCTACATTTAAAAGTGGAATTAACATCTTACTCTTAATATTACCATCATTGGTTTTAATTTCACTGAAGGTTCTTTTGACTTTTCTGTGAGCTGAGTTAGTCCCACAGTCATTGCTTTATCGATTTCTTCATATTTTTCTCGTAATCATTTCGCCTTAGCTCCCTGTACTTCCTATTTTTTTCATTCCTAAGTGATTTGTATTTCTGTATCGATGAATTTACCTACTCATGTTTGTTTTCCCTTCTTTCGTCGATCAAATGAAGTAGGCCTATATTCGTGGTTGCCTTCGTTGTATCTTTGCTTCTCCTCCCACCTTCCGTGATTTCCCTTTACAGAGATGTTCATTACTCTTCAACTGAACTTTCATTGTTAACTATTCACTACCGCACTACGTACAGCCTCAGAGTACTTCAAAAATGGTTCAAATGGCTCTGAGCACTATGGGACTTAACTTCTGAGGTGAACAGTCCCCTAGAACTTAGAACTACTTAAACCAACCTAAGCTAAGGACGTTACACACATCCATGTCCGAGGTTCCAGCCTGTAGCGCCTAGACCTGCTCGGCCACCGCGGCCGGGTAGAGTACTTCAAGCATCCGTCTTCACTTACTGGTATTTCCATATTCCACTTCTTTGCGACCTTACTAAATTGTGATCTCAGTCTGTATCTGCTCCTGGGTAGGTCTCAAAATCCAATATCTGATTTCCCACTGATGTAATCCATCCCGAAACTTCCCTTATCTCCTAACTTTTCCAAGTGTATCTCCTGCTCCTACGATCCTTGAACAGACTAGATGAACTTTTGTGTAGAACTCAATTACTCTTCCTCCTCTCTGACTCCTGTTCCTCTCCGTCCGAAGGGTCTCTGTAGACCCAACGGCAGTGACTGACCAGGCGTCCTTGAGTGCGGCTATGAAGGACTATGTGGTCAGCACGTCGCTCTCCTGCCCTTGTCAATTTTCGTGACCGGAGCCGCTATTTCTCAATCAAGTAGCTCCTCAGTTTGCCTCACATGGGCTGAGTGCACCCCGTTTGCCAACTACGCTCGCCAGACCAAACGCTCACCCCTACAATTGCAAGCCAAGCCCGATAGCGCTTAACTTCGGTGATCTGACGGAAACGGTGTTATCACTACGGCACGGCCGCTGGCATCTCATTCCTTCTAGCAAGCCGATATTCTCCTGTAACTCTTTCTTCTACTCCTTCATTATTACCGAATCCCAATGAATGCAAACGCAGAGCTAGTGCAAATACACTACTGGCCATTAAAATTGCTACACCTCGAGGATGACGTGATACAGACGCGAAATTTAACCGACAGGAAGAAGATGCTGTGATACGCAAATGATTATCTATTCAGAGCATTCTCACAAGGCTGGCGCCGGTGGCGACACCAACAACGTGCTGACATGAGAAAAGTTTCCAACCGATTTCTCATACACAAACAGCAGTTGACCGGCATTGCCTGGTCAAACGTTGTTGTGATGCCTCCTACAAGGAGGAGAAATGTGTACCATCACATTTCCGACGTTGATAAAAATCGGACTGTAGGCTATCGCGATTGTGGTTTGCAGTATCGCGACATTGCTGCTCGCGTTGATCGAGATCCAATGACTGTTAGCAGAATATGGAATCGGTGGGTTCAGGAGCGTAATACGGATCGCCGTGCTGGATCCGAACGACCGCGTAGCACTAGCAGTCGAGAGTATAGGCATCTTATCCGGATGGCTGTAACGGATCATGCAGCCACGTCTCGATCCCTGAGTCAACAGATGGGGGCGTTTGCAAGACAACAGCCATCTGCACAAACAGTTCGACAACGTTAGCAGCAGCAGGGACCGTCAGCTAGGAGACCATGACTGCGGTTACCCTTGATACTGCATCACAGACAGCAGCGCCTGCGATGGGTACTGTTTGCACCATCATGACGGTCACATCCGTGTTTGCGACATCGCGGTGAACGAACATTGGAAGCGTGTATTCGTCATCGCCATACTGGCGTATCACTCGTCGTGATGGTATGGGGTGTCATTGGTTACACTTCTCGGCCACCTCTTGTTCGCATTGACGGCACTTTGAACAGTGGACGTCACATTTCAGATGTGTTAAGACCCGTGGCTCTACCCTTCATTCGATCCCTGCGAAAACCTACATTTCAGCAGGATAATGCACGACCGCATGTTGCAGGTCCTGTACGGGGGCCTTTCTGGATACAGAAAATGTTCAACTGCTGCCCTGTCCAGTACATTCTCCGGATCTCTCACCAACTGAAATCGTCTGGTCAATGGTGGCTGAGCAACTGGCTCCTCACAATACGCCAGTCACTACTCTTGATGAACTGTGGTATCGTGTTGAAGCTGCATGGGCAGCTGTACCTGTGCACGCCATCCAAGCTCTGTTTGACTCAATGCCCAGGCTTGTCAAATCGGTTATTACGGCCAGAGGTACTGATTTTTTCAGGAATTATGCACCCAAATTGCGTGAAAATGTAATCACATGTCAGTTCTGGTATAATATATTTGCCCAATAAATACCCGTTTATGATCTGCATTTCTGCTTGGTGTTGGAATTTTAATGGCCTGTAGAGTACATTGGCTCTACAAAACAGATCATCCACAGAATCTACACAGTAACTGCTGATAGAGGAATCCTCCACTCTGTAGTGAACAAGTCCTACCCAAGTAGACATGAAGCCATCTACTACAGGCTGAAATGCGAACCGCAAGCAACAGAAATCTCACGGTGTAGTGACGAACGTGGTGGTGTTCCAGGGCGGCCTCAAGGCGGTGGTGTGGACGGACGTCCTCCAGAGCGTGGTGGCACTCGGTGCATGCCTGGCTGTCATGGGGCTCGGACTCTACACCGCTGGAGGGCCGCTTAACGTCTGGAGGATCGCAGACCAGGGCGGCCGCGTCGACCTCCTCGAGTGAGTCACTCCCTCAGCTGCCACGCACTTAACGGTGGCTACTTCATCTACAAGGGTAAAAAAAATGGCTCAAATGGCTCTGAGCACTATGGGACTTAACTTCTGAGGTCATCGATCCCCTAGAACTACTTAAACCTAACCAACCTAAGGACATCACACACATCCATGCCGAGGCAGGATTCGAACCTGCGACCGTAGCGCCTAGAACCGCTCGGCCACTCCACCCGGCTACAAGGGTCACTCCAAAAGAAATGGACACTATTTTTGTAAAAGTACAGTTTTTATTCTGCATGTGTGAAAGTTTTACAGTGTGTTGATTCATCCTTCCCGCTTGTTTTCAAACATAGTTCAACCCTTTCCCGTGTGTGGCGCTGTCACAGCATGGCTGCTACACTTGACGTTCGTCAGAAGCAACGTGCTATCATAGAATTCCTGTGCTGTGAAAACGAGACAGTGGGAAACATCCACAAGAGGTTGAAAAAAGTGCTGCTGTAGATCGCAGTGCAGTTAGTTGGTGGGCAAGCAGGTTACGTGATCAAAGCGGGCACAGCAATGTTGAGTATTGTCCTCGCAGTGGCAGGCCTCGTACTGCACACGCTCCAGATAATGTGCAGAGAGTTAACGAATTGGTGACTGCTGACAGACGCATCACAGTGAACCAATTGTCACGCTACGTTGGGATAGGGGAAGGAAGTGTTTGCAGAATACTGAAAGTGTTGACGTTAAAAAAGGTTTGTGCCAGGTGGGTTCTCAGGACGTTGACAGTGGCTCACAAAGAAACAAGAAAAACGGTATGCAGCGAACTTTTGGAACAGTACGATAATAGTGGAGATGAATTTCATGGAAGAATTGTGACAGGTGATGAAACATGGCTCCATCGTTTTTCACCAGGGACGAAAAGGCAATCAATGGAGTGGCATCATGCAAATTCACCCAGGAAAAAAAAATTCCAAACCACACCTTCTGCTGGAAAAGATATGGCTACGGTATTTTTCGATTCCGAAAGACTCTTTCTTGTGGACATCATGCCAAGTGCCACCACCATAAATTCTGATGCATATGTGACGAGACTGAGGAAACTTCAAGCTCGACTGAGTCGTGTTCGACCACATCGGCAAAAGGAGGAGGTTTTGTTGTTGCACGACAATGCACGGTCACATGTCAGTTAAAAAACCACGGAAGAGTTCACAAAACTCGGATAGACAACACTGAAACACCCGCCTTACAGTCCTGACCTGGTTCCGTGTGACTATCATCTCTTTGGGAAACTGAAAGACTCTCTTCGTGGAACAAGGTTCGAAGATAATGACTCCCTTGTGCACGCTGCCAAACAGTGGCTCCAACAGGTTGGTCCAGAATTTTACCGTGCGGGTATAAAGGCGCTGGTTCGAAGATGGCGTAAGGCAGTTGAGAGGGAAGGAAATTATGTGGAGAAATGAAAATATCGTTCCTGAAGCATGTATCTACACACTTTAAAACTTTCAAACATGTAGAATAAAAGATAGATTTAAAAAAAAATTGTGTGCATTTCTTTTGGAGTGACCCTCGTATATCTATGTGTATAAAACGCTGTGTCTTGACCGAACGACTTATCATCGCCAGCGCTAATCTATAAGGATAGAAACTAGAAGTTTGGGAAGGGTGTTGATCTTATTTACTGTAAGCGTCGTTTAAGAATGGATTTTTCAAAATTTCTCCTCTGACTGGATGAACTAGGGGTGGGAAGGTTTTTGGGAAATCTTTTGCTATTAAAGCAATTTTGAAGCTAGGCCTACGAAAAGTGGTGTTTGGTTTCTCGATCATAAAAAAGGCAATAGGTGTTTCTGCTTTCTTGCAATATTTTTAGATTTAACCCCTACGACGGCAAAAAAGTGGGTGAAAAGTATCTGAAAGCAAAGTATTATTAAACAACCACTAAAGTCTTTTTACAGCTACTGATATGATATTTGGTATTTCATTTGTCGGTTAAAAACAAAAGAAATATTTGAATCAGTATTTTTAGAAATTCAACCCTGTAGCAGGTCAACAACGGGGCGAAATGTTTTATAAAAGTGTTTCATTGTGAAAGCACTTTTACATCTAAACCTATGAAAATTTAAATTTGGATTCTCATGAAAAAATACGTTTATCATTGTTTTCGGAAATTCAGTGCTTAAGGAGGTGACATTGGGAATGAAAACTATTAAAAATATTTTATTTTATTAAAAATATGTTATTATTTTATTTTATTACAGATACTGTATTATTATTAAAATATTTTATTAAGAACTATTAAAAATATTTAATTCGATATCTATGAAAATTGTTACACTACTGGCCATAAAAATTGCTACACCACGACAGGAAGAAGATGCTGTGATCTGTAAATGATTCGCTTTTTAGAGCATTCACACAAGGTTGGCGCCGGTGACGACACCTACAACGTGTTGACATGAGGAATGTTTCCAACCGACTTCTCATACACGAACAGCAGTTGACCGGCGTTGCCTGGTGAAATGTTGTTGTGATGCGTCGTGTAAGGAGGAGAAATGCGTACCATCTCGTTTTCGACTTTGATAAAGGTCGGATTGTAGCCTATCGCGATTGCGGTTTATCGTACTGCGACATTGCTGCTCGCGTTGGTCGAAATCCAATGACTGTTAGCAGACGCTGCATCACAGACAGGAGCGCCTGCGATGGTGTGCTCAACGACGAACCTGGCTGCACGAATGGCAAAACGTCATTTTTTCGGATGAATCCAGGCTCTGTTTACAGCATCGTGATGGTGGCATCCGTGTTTGGCGACATCGCGGTGAACGCACATTGGAAGCGTGTATTCGTCACCGCCATACTGGCGTATCACCCGGAGTGATGGTATGGGGTGCCATTGGTTACACGTCTCGGTCATCTCTTGTTCGTATTTACGGCACTTTGAATAGTGGACGTTACGTTTCAGATGTGTTACGACCCGTGGCTCTACCCATCATTCGATCCCAGCGAAACCCTACATTTTAGTAGGATAATGCACGACCGCATGTTGCAGGTCCTGTACGGGCCTTTCTGGATACAGAAAATGTTCGACTGCTACCCTGGCCAGCACATTCACCAGACCTCTCACCAATTGAAAACGTCTGGTCAATGGTGGCCGAGCAACTGGCTCGTCACAACGCTCCAGTCACTACTCTTCATGAACTGAGGTATCGTGTTGAAGCTGCACGGGCAGCTGTACCTGTACACGCCATCCAAGCTCTGTTTGACTCAATGTCCAGGCCTATCAAGGCCGTTATTACGGCCAGTGGTGGTTGTTCTGGGCACTGACTTCTGAGGATCTATGCACCCAAATTGCGTGAAAATGTAATCACATGTCAGTTCTAGTATAATAAACCTATCCAATGAATACCCGTTTATCATTTGCATTTGTTCATGGTGTAGAAATTTTAATAGCCAGTAGGGTAATATACCTAGATACATCTTTTGACTTGTTGTCTATTCTGCTAATACTTACCAGTACAGCTATACTGTAAACTTTTGATTTTATCGCCATAATTACAAATATGATACATTGTACACCGTATCTATAGCCCTGGTCGCTTTTTAAAGTTTTTAATACGTGCTGGTCACATGCACTCATGTAGTTAAGATTGGTGCAGTTTACTGTACTAAATATGTGATAATTTTTCTTAAATATCACTGTACATATTATGATGCTATATTTCATAATGTATAATATTTCATAAAGTATTATCCTGGCCGTATCCAGTGGCTTGGTGATGATGCCTTGTAACACCGAAACCGTTGCGTCTGAATAATACTAGTATGTACAGCTGAAAGTGTTATCTTAATTTATTTTGCAATATTAGCTATTGTCCCAGTATCCACATAGAGATGAATGTACGGTCAGTCACATAAGTCACCTTACACAGCACTGCTGAGGTGCAGCAGCAATCCAACGCCGCTTCATCAACGTGTTGCAGTGTGCATAGCAGCTATTGGTGAGTTCACAAAAACACTCGCTGCCGAAGTCAGCGAGATCGAAGCTTGACAATGCCTGCGGAACTTGGTTGTCACGGTTCGACGTCTGCCCGCGCCACCAGACGATGCTGCGCACTTGCAGTTGCTCTGAACTTGTTGCAACAACAGTTTTCATGAACACCGTCCATCTGGCTACAGTCACTCATCTGATGGACTCCGTGGCATTCACCAATCATCGAAACCACAGAGCCCAGGTGGCGTTTTCTACTAGGGGGAACTTCGGGACAATTACAAAAAAATTAGTTTGGCAAGAGAAATCTTCTCCATGGGTTGGGTGTCTATAAAACTGAATGACCCGACTGCAATGCTTGCTATGTGGGACAAACTGGTAGACGGCTGGAAACTAGGTTCAGGCAGAAATGAGGCAAAAAAATCTAACTTAGCTGAGCACCTTGTTGAAGGTGGGCACAGTCCACAAATTCTGTCCTTACGTGTGAGAATTTTCCACCCAGGTGATAAGGGAAGACGTATGGACCCGTTGGAGAAGTTTGAAAGATTTTGCGTTAGGCGTCGTCTCTTGTGACACTGGCCATTAGAAGCTTCCAGTTCTAGGGACTGTTAAAAAATCATTGGGATTTGGCTACCATGTATCGATCCCAACAGCCGCAGTAATCTCAAATTAATGACCTAGTTATGATTACTCTCCTCCAGGATCACATACGAGTAAAATGGTGCTGCTGACAAATGTAGTGTGTTTTCTACATTATTACATGATGAAGTAGACGGTTTATCAATTTTAACACCAAAATTCGTAAATTGTAATGGATTTGTATCAAATTGCATGCCTGCGGACTATTGTCTCAGTTGTGCGACTGGATTCGTTATTTCCTGTCACAAAGGTCACCATAGTAATTGACAGAAAATCATCGAGTACAAAAGAAAAAATTTCTGGCTATTGCCAGGAAAGTATCATAGAATCTCTGCAGTTCCTGATCTACATAAACGACTTAACAGCTAGTCTAAGTAGCACTCTTAGATTGTTTGCAGATGAGATTATCATTTATCGTCCAATAAAGTTATCAGATGATCAAAACAAATTGCAAAACGTTTTAGACAAGATATTTGTCTGGTGCGAAAAGTGGCAATTGACTCAAAATAGTGAAAAGTGTGAAGATACCCACATGAGTACCAACAGGAATCCGCTAAATTTCGGTTTAACGATAAATCACGCAAAAAATTAAAAGCCGTCAATTTAACTAAATACTTAGTAATTACAATTACGAATAACATTAGCTGGAACTATCACGTAAATAATTTTATGGGTAAACCAAACCAAAGTCAACGCCTTACTAGCACAACAATGAGAATATGCAACACGTTTGTTAATGAGACTACGTACATTACGCTTGTACGTCCTCTTCTGCAGTATTGCTGTGCGATGTAGGATCTGCATAAAATAGGAATGATGGAGGTCATTTAAAAAGTTCAAAGAAGTTCAGCTCGTTTTGTATTGCGAAATAAAGTACAGAGGGTCACGAACATGATAGGTGAATTGAGGTGGTAATAGTTAAAACAAAGGCGTTTTCTGTTGCGGCAGGATCTTCTCATGAAATTTCAATCATCAACTTTCTCTTCATGGTGAGAAAGTAGTTTGTTGGCGCCCGTGTATATAGGGAGGAGTGACCACCATATCAAAATAAGAGAAATCAGAGTCGCACAGAAAAATTTCAAGTCTTCGTAGCTTCCAAGAGCTCTTCGGGAGCGGAACGGTAGAGAAGTAGTTTGAAAGTGGTTCAATGAACTCTCTGCCAGTCATGTAATTGTGAATTTCAGAGCATTCATGTAGATGTAGAACACAAAATAGAGGACATTTCAAAGCAGGAAGATTCCTGGCCTTTCGACATACTGTCAATGGTACGACGACTTATAGCACCACTAATGTCTCTGCCAGTTCCCTTAACAGTATTTAGGATGTAACGCGATTTTAATAAAATTTGTCTAACTTAGATATTTCAATAAGTTGTTTTGTACTTTTTAAAATCATGTTTAGATGTAAAATGTGCAGCAATAACTAACGCTACTGGCTAGTTCACACACTTACTTTCATGTACAACTGTAAAACATTAGTGACTAGTTTTGGTTAGAAGCACCTTTTTTCTTTATACACGTAAGTATTTTTAAAAAATAAAACGATAAATAAAGTGATAAAAATACGAATTGTGAAGGTAAAATAGAGTTAATACTTTTTCAATGCATCATACATGTAAGGAGGGCGCTGTATTTTGGTATGACATACAGTAAAGCCTGCTGTGTTGTAAATAGCTGCTTCACTGTGACCTCAACCTCTGACGTGTCCAGTCGCGACTGTATGCATATACAAGCGTTTTAATGTTTTAACTTCCATTTACTTCTATGTATTTTATGCGTGACTTACTTATGCAACTGTAGAATTAATAAGACATGCGCGTTCCCTTGTTTTAGCTGGTTCTTCACACGGTCACCCTGAAAACATCCACAAAGTGTCCGAAACCTAGATATGCAATAACTATCATTTGCGACTGACTGCCATAGCAGTTACTATTTTGAATTCCAACCCTCTGTATATCTCCTTGCACACCAGTTCACTAAAATATGATGGACTGTAGGACTAACACATATTCTAGTTCTGAAATAATTTTTTATCGGCCTTCATCGCTCGAAACTGGGCACATTCCTTGTTAGTAGCGACAGTCATTTGGTTGTTGCAAGTCAGAATATTGTCAAAGGAACAATACGTTCTCGTTTAGGAGCGTCGAACTTATGACAGAGACAGATATGAGGCTACTCTATTTTTTTTTCTACAGGATGACGCTGAACCCGTTCGTGCGCACTTCCTTCTGGACGGTAACCCTCGGCGTGACTGCCAATTGGATGGCTGGACGCGCCATCAACCAGGACATGGTCCAGAGGTTCATCGCTCTACCAGACTTGGCCGCCGCCAAAAGGTATCCCATCAGCTATCACAATAATTCTGTGTTGCGTCAGCCACAATGGAGCATTCGTTAACTGCTACATTTATTTGGACACTGGCACTGTCCTATTGAATTTGTAGCCTCATCTCTTTCCAACTTGGCAACCAGTTCGTCCAGCTGATTTATTGTGATGACCCTCAGCAACGAGTCTAAGATCAAAAATGGATGCAATGTGCAAGAAGAGAAAGCCGTCTCTCCATGTTCTTCGAAAATATGAGAAGCTCTTCCCTTTTAATAAGAAAACAAAACTGTACAAACTGTTACACTTATAAAGATTGATTGCAGCGAAGTTATGCTGTCAGGTCCTGGGACAAAAGTCCACAGCGTCTAGAACTGGCATTAAACGCCTGCGTACTATATACCTGTGACTTCCAGCTTTTTCATCATGTATCAACATTTTATGCAGAGCTACCCTTACACCCTGCCTCCTCTACCGAATTATCGAGTTGAACCGCTTTTCACATATAAAATGGTAGAAATCCCTGTTACAATTAGAGCTAAAGCATATCTGTCCTACTCTATCAATCAGCCATTCCTCGACCAGTTTCGAAAGACCGTTGATGGCACATTCATTGAGGCACTAGTATGTTGTACCTTTGTCACTATACGTACGTGTATCCCAATTGGAACTAAATATCTATCTCTCCAACCACATCTTCCCCACTTTTCAAAGCTCTTAGCTAGTGCAGTCTGCCTCAGAATAGGCTGCCCAGAAAGATTACTTTTGTGTACGTACAAAATTTTGTACCTGATACAAATTATTATTATTATTATTACATTTTATTGTTCCGGTTTGTCACAGTTGCGTACAAAAAGTTTCTTGAGTGCTGCATCTGGCGTATGTTCTTAAATTGTTCTACAGCCGTAGCAATTTTTTGACTAAATCTTGTAGTTGGATTCTATGGATATGCCCTTAAAATTTCAGTTATCTTTGTATTTTATCTGCCGCGATGTTAGGTAGATTTTCGGCTGTCTTTTGGATTGTCTGTATCCGTACTTTATTTATGTCTGACTGAGTATTTTAGAATTTTGCGTTCTCCTTCTAGGATATCTTCCAGATAACCTTTTTGTTGCAATGTAACCGCTTCGATGGTGTACAAGATTTCAGGCTTCCTAAATGTGTCACAGAGCATTATTTTGCTGTGTCTATCAACATACATTTTTTGTTGTACACAATGTATTTACAGTAAGCTTTGCTAAGTTTCTACATCGAAATTTCTGTGCCAGTTTCTCTTCCCATGTAGATTCAAGAACTTCTATTAAGCACTTGATGTCTGGAGCTCTCTCCATTTGATCACATTTTGTAATCAGTTTTAGAGTGGGATGTTTTGAGAAGACGTACTTGGTTTCTAGGAAGAATATTTTTGGGGGCCAACTCCTGCAGCGCATTTCTTGAGAGTTTCTGTCTATTTAATTACTACCGTCTCGTCGTGTGCTGGTACTGCCAGACATCTCCGAAAGCTAGACAAGAAACTTGGATGTCAGTTTTAAGGCTTCCATGTCGTACAGGTTTCCAGTAGTTTTGCTTCTTAAGCTTCCTCCTACTCTCGCATGACTTTGCCCAAAACCATATCAAAGAGGGTAGGGGAAAGACCGGAGCCCTGCCAACCATTTATTTTGATCAGAAAGGTTCTGACACCTCAGTCATGTATTTTACTTCGGTTGTAACGTTGGTGAGTGTTTGTATGATGAGATATAGGATTTCTGAGTCTTCGAGGAAATGAAAAAGACATAACTAATCGACTGCATCACACGTTTTTTGAAGTCCACAAATGAGCATTTGATCGGACTATTTCTGAGCGTTTTATATTTTAATGTTGTTTTCAAATTGAGTACCTGCCGTATACACTTTCGATAAGTCCGAAATCCGGTTTGATATTCTCCAGTTTTGTGATCGAGTTGCTTTTGAAACCTTTTGAGGACGCCTACTGACAGAAGTGAATTTCCTCGACAGTTATTTATGTTCATTTTGTCGCCTTAATGTGTAGAGGGTAAATTATGGTGCATTCCCAGTCATGGGGATGTTTTTCTCTGCGAAATCTCTGTCGTGGTTTGTGTGAGTTCGTTGAGGGAATTGTCTCGAAATTTTTTGCAGTTCTTGGATGAAATCATCTTCTCTCGAAGCTCTGTTATTTTTGAATGTGAGGATATGCCCGTGAATCTCTTGTTGTAAGGACGATAGGAAGTAGTATTATTGTTATTATTATTAGCAACAGCAGCAGTAGCAACAGATGGAATAGCAGTAGTAGCACCGCTATTGTAAACGTTATTAGTTGTTAGTAAGTACTGTTATTGGTGATATGAGGCCGTTAGACTCTGCTACGAACCGGTGACCTTTGTATCGCTTTAGATTATAAAAGTCAATGTCTTAGCCACGCTCTGCTAAAACTGATCACAATGTTTCGGCTTTGCAGCGGCCCGTAGACGGGCAGCCTGTACCTTAAGTTTTCCCTGACTGCTGAGTGCGTTCTCTCCTTTTTGGATTCTATTTCCTTCTTCCGTCATGCGTTATTTCACTTCAAAGGTATTATTTCACTACGTCTACTATGTATACTCAGTTCACAAGTGAAGTTTATCGCTAGCTCATTCCTGTTCCTATTAAGTACTTCGGCTTTCTTTGGTTTATTCTCTGCACATGTTATGTCACCAGTAAATTGTTCATTTCATGCAACACATTATGTACTCATTCCTCACTGTCACTGACTGTAGCAGTTGTCATCAGGGACCTGTACAACTAACATCTTTTCACCCCGAATTTTCATTCCACTTCCGGAACTCTTCTTTCAATGCCCTCGTTGTTCGTTTGGTGTACAGACTGACTTGTAGGAGAGAAAGACGGAATCCCTATTTTAGCCAATTTTAGTTCGAGCGCTTTTTTCTTTATCTTCTATTTATACTGCTCCTTCTTCGTGCTTCCCTGCACAATATAACAAATTTTGTGATAATTTTTAGTATTTTCCACCATTTTATGATGCAGAAAGTTTTCCAATTGGCAAATCCTACTAAGATTTCTTACCGTATTAAGCGTTGCCTCCATTACCAAGCACATCGTCAGAGCTGCATAACCCATTAAAGTGAGTTGGAGTGCCCTATCCCGACAATGTTAAATTTAATGACTTGGCTTCCCTGTATTTCAGGAACCACTGTAGCCATTGACATGAAACTTTTACAGGACATTAATCTGTATGTTCTGAGTCTTATGAGCTAAAATAATTGTATTTAAGCCACTGATTTCTGAAATACAATTTTTTAATTACAAAGCAAAAATTTTGTGAACTTTTTGTACGTTATCCTAAATAATTTTAATTATAGATATCATTATGCTCTTCTTTTAGTTCAGTAGACTCAGTATATGTATCTTATTACTCCCTGAAAATTTGAATACTCTACACAAAAAGGTTTCTGAGATTTAGGGAAAAATGCTACAGAAAATGTAAAATTTCAGGAACGACTTCTAAAGTTTAAAGAGACTTTAGCTCACTTAATATATGCTTAATTTTTTATTTTTGGTCACTCAGAAGCACCCTGCACCATACTGTATATCATCCTCTTGATCTTTTTCCAAGTTTTTTCTTCTTTCCTTCTTTCTGGACTCCTTAGTGACCAACTGTGCTGCATAGTCTGCTTTATCAATGCGTACCTTGTTCATCCGTTCAATTTCTCTGATGCAATTTGCTCCAGGATTAACTCCCATATGCTGTTAACTTCCACCCTACGAGTGTTGCCATAATTAAAAGCAATAATAGCATCACTGAGCCCCCAATTTATTCATTCCAGCAAAAACATTTTTTGGTAAGCGAATCCATATAATATTATTGAACGACTCGTTGGGATTTTGAGTGTGACCATGCTGACACTTCTTAGTAATTCAGAATTTGTCAGCTCTGTAAATAAGTTTTATGATATACGTGACTGCTGTTGGGATGGAATGCCTATGGCTGTATGAATTGTTTGTGTACTGGGTATTGCGATAATTGCTCCATGAATCAGGTCCAGGAGGGCAAAGGTGGTGTACTTGTTTTTTATCAGCTGACAGTCTGTGGAAGAAGGTAGCCCATACTGTCTGCTTCATTTTCAACAAATTCTCAATATTTTTTTCTAATAGCCACCCCATAATACTGCTGTACTTCATCAATCATTTTGTCTGTCAGCCTACCTCTTAAGCTTTTACCATGAGAAGGTCCTTGTCTCTCAAACTTTGTTTCAACTTCGTCAACCTGGTGCTCATTCTCTTCTGGACATGACCAACATTTAACCTTTATAACACAGCAATCCACAGCCTTCTATATAAAAATTACCAATTTTATTAGATTTTGAAGTAATGCACAAAAAAACTTTAACATTTTGAACTGGTGTGTATTCTATTTTAAAAAATAAAGTACTTCCCATGTGAGTGTATATATATATATATATATATATATATATATATATATATATATATATATAATGATATAAAAATCCGAAAATGTGAAAGAAAATAAATTCCTTAATAAAATTAACAAATTTACTTCACATCCTCTGACTGAAAAGTGGCTACCCGAGACACAACCTATGATCCCTTCGAGCGTATGCATGATACACTATATTTGGTAAACTTTTAGTAAGACTATATTCGTCTAATCTAACGCAAAATGTGTCTCTTCGTTTTCAGAAATCATTGCAGATAGTAATTTGTAGTGATAGGAACATACAGAATTATTCTTAAAACGTTTCTTTGTTTTCTCTTTTTTCTCTTTGCACTGTTTCACTGGTTTATTGAGTGATAGCTTGCTTTAGATTTCTCAGTACAGCTATAGAAGACTACCGCTGTGGAAGACTCTTTTATCCATTTCGCATTACAACACTAAAATTACGCAACCTTGTTATCGCCCAGTTTGCCATTCACTAAAACACCCCTTGTTCTAAGAGTGTACATAACGCTTTGCAGAGAATGTATTCAGAATGATCATTCACAAAATAGCTGCCCATAGCTACATAGGATGTATAGTACTGCAAACATACAGTTTACAGTACACAATCATACAGAATAAGCAAATGCCAATTTGCGGGGAGAGGTATATCACCACTTAAGTCTCAGAGACTTTGCCATTTTCACTTCCCACATTTAACAATTATATCGAAAATCTCACTGGTAGATAATGCTAAACTAGATAAATGATGTTTATGTACAAATCTATAATTTTTAATATGGTCTTTGAGGGAAAATAAAATTTGTGTCCCTGGTTTCAGGTTAGATATTTTGAACAAATCAAGTAATCAGAAGATATCATTAATGTTGCCTGTGATATTTATTGTTGTAGATCCCTGATGGGTTTCACAATTGGTATCATTATCACCAACATTATCAGCATCTCGACTGGTCTCTTGGTTTACTCCTTATACTACGACTGCGATCCCTTAATGAGCAAGGTGAGAAATCAACTATTTTTCACATACACGGCCTGTTACAACATACCATTAAGAATTTTCAAGTGAGTTATCTGAACGTCATTAAACTTAACACTACGTATGTAATCAGTAAGTTACGTATTTCTGTACTATTCTGCTAACATACATTCTCCATAGATGACCAGTAACTCTATTTCCTCCTTGCTGGCGTACATTGTAATCAGAAAAACCTTCAACTGAACAAGACTGATTCAATGAAAGATGTGCATTTCCTTGTCTACCGCAACGTACAAGTTACAAGAAGGCCTAAGTTGCTGGGTAGTGTGCCTCTTATAACCAAACATAATTTACTTCATAGATTATTTATTTTGTTCTGGAGAAAAAATTATTTGCGACTGGTCGAGATAAATAGTACAACAGGTATAGTATTCTTGTGGTACGAGATGATTCTCTCAGCACTACCTCTAGGTTACTGAATAACTGTATCTTCTATAAGAGCTGCGAAAGACGTACCGCAAACCTCGAACCCTTTGGTGCTCCACTGACGTACAACCTTTGACATTGTTGTTGCTGCAAGGACCTTAACTCTATTCTGAGTGCCTTCTGGTTTGTGGTGTGCGGTGCTGCAGGCGATCCAGCGGCCGGACCAGCTGCTGCCGCACTACGTGATGCAGGTGGCCTCCCACGTCCCCATGCTGCCGGGCCTCTACGTGGCCGGAGTCTTTAGCGCTGCTCTCAGGTACGTGGCGAGCGTTCTCCATCTTTCTGCCATAAAATCGCGTGTCTCGAACTCCTGGCACAAGGAAACTAAAACATAGTCGCTGTAAATTTTATCAAAATCTTTCTGGGTGTGCTGCTATGTAATCTTATAAATACAATCCTTAAAAATGTAAAGTAAGCAACGTTTCGGCCGCGTTGTAGTTTCCTTCCTCAGACTAAACTCTCTTTAGCTGCGGAGTGGTGGTTTAAATACACTACTGCCCATTAAAATTGCTACACCAAGAAGAAATGCAGATGATAAACGGGTATTCATTGGACAAATATATTATACTATAACTGACATGTGATTACATTTTCACGCAATTTGGATGCATAGATCCTGAGAAATCAGCACCCAGAACAACCACCTCTGGCCGTAATAACGACCTTGATAAGCCTGGGCATTGAGTCAAACAGAGCTTGGATGGCGTGTACAGGTACAGCTGCCCATGCAGCTTCAACGCGATACCACAGTTCATCAAGAGTAGTGACTGGCGTATTGTGAGGAGCCAGTTGCTCGACCACCACTGACCAGACGTTTCCAAGTGGTGAGAGATCTGGAGAATATGCTGGCCAGGGCATCACTCGAATATTTTCTGTAACCAGAAAGGCCCGTACAGGACCTGCAACATGCGGTCGTGCATCATCCTGCTGAAATGTAGGCTTTCGCAGGGATCGAATGAAGGGTAGAGCCACGGGTCGTAACACATCTGAAATGTAACGTCCACTGTTCAAAGTGGCATCACAACAACGTTTCACCAGACAACGCCGGTCAACTGCAGTTTGTGTGTGAGAAATCGGTTGGAAACTTTCCTGATATCAGCACGTTGTAGGTGTCGCCACTACCGCCAACGTTGTGTGAATGCTCTGAAAAGCTAGTCATTTGCATATCACAGAATCTTCTTCCTGTCGGTTAAATTTCGCGTCTGTAGCACGTTATCTTCGTGGTGTAGCTATTGTTCAAATATGTGTGAAATCTTATGGGACTTAACTGCTAAGGTCATCAGTCCTTAAGCTTACACACTACTTAACCTAAATTATCCTAAGGACAAACACCCACACACCCATGCCCGAGAGAGGACTCGAACCTCCGCCGGGACCAAGTGCACAGTCCGTGACTGCAGCGCCTTAGACCGGGTGTAGCAATTTTAATGGCCAGTAGTGCATATTACATTTCTAATCTAGTCTCTATGTAGACGCCGGATCCTACCGCCATCCGGCTGAAATGTACCTTCTCAGGGAGTGGCCGGAGAAGCAGTGTGTGCTCAGTTTCCTGTGCTGCCGTCGGCCTCCAGACTGGAGAGCCGTGACGTGACTATAACCCACCACAGCGTTTGCGCCTATGCTGCGGCTTAGATATTAGAGTTTTGCGCTCGATTCATTGTAACTAAGAACCTGTGCTATATTTAAGGGAGAAATAAATCATTTACTGGTAATTTTCGAAACTATCTAGATGATGTAGCGGGCAGAGTGAATCAAAGAGGGTCTATCTTGCTGTCGTAAAGAAGAGACTGTGGGCGTAGTTTACCGTCTCTTTCAAAAGGACACGGAGCTCCTACGTAAGCAGCTACCATGCTGTAGAGATAAGTAATCTTAATAATGCAAGGAATTGTTTTGAACATTTCTGTCCACATGTTGTAAACATGATCTAGAAATTAAATTACTTTTTTGGACAAAGTACTGGTAGTAAGTTTTAGTCAAAGCCCATGAAACCGAAGGTAAATTAGGTTACTGTAAACATGTTTCAGGAAAAAACAAATAATAATTGGTTATCTTGAAAAATGTTACTATGAATAAAGTCAAAAAACGGATGTTATTTTTCAGAAAATAAGTGCCTTACAACAACAATTGTACAAGTAAGCACTGCAGGCTACACGGTCTTAATAATCTGATCTAATGGAGGGTGAAGAAGACTAGATTTTCGATTACGGTATCATGTGATTCAACCTGCTTCAATAAGACATGACTCGTGAGTTTTGAAACACCTTGAAAGATGTGTTCCATTCACGCACGACATCAGTAGGGGAGAGGGCTACTGTCTACCGACAGCCTCACTGCCGTCGATCCCTGCAGGGCAGGCCTCGTGCGACATGTACCATTTTGTCATCTGCGCGACAATCTAGAGAAGGAGCTACAGTGTAGTCTGCCTCTGTGAAACAGCTTTGGAAAATAACATTTAGAATTTCGGACATTAGTCTGTCATCCTCTGTTTCAATCCCATTTTGGTCACAGAGTGTCTGGACATTTTGTTTTGATTCACCTACCGCTTTGACATAAGACCAAAATTTCTTAGGATTTTCTGCCAAGTCAGTACACAGAACTTTACTTTAGAATTCATTGAACGCCTCTTGCATACCCCTCGTCACACTACATTTCACACCGCGTAATTTTTGGTTGTCTGCAAGGCTTTGGCTATGCTTATGTTCGCTGTGACGCTCCCTTTGCTTCCGCAGCAGTTTTCTAACTCGGTTGTTGTACCACGGTGACTCGCTTGGTCGAATTGGTCGAATTGTGCCATATCCAGATTTGTAGGGCATCTGGACGTGCCAGAAGCCCCATGTTGGACTGCATGGGAACGTAGGGGTAGACGTACTCGTTGTCAAGATTCCAGTCGATGACCTCTGACCGCAGCATTGCTACATTGCGCACCAAGCCCATTGAAACACCTACACATCTGCGTCTCCCATCCAAGAGTAAGTAACAGACCTTTTGTGTCATCTCACACCATTGGTCGGAGGCTAGTTGCAGTCGAAATAGGAAATTACCGTCCCATACCGTTAACTCCGTCCCCCCAACTCAAAGGGCCCAGCAGTAACGACCGACCACTATGTCAGCCTCATCGGGCTGGAGTCGTCGAATGTGCATATGGAGTGACCTGAGGCAGAAGACTGCTCTCCTGACAGTTGTCAATTGGGTGACCAGGAGCCACTACTACACGGTGAAGAAACTCCTCAAATGACCTAACGCGGTTGAGTGCACCACGTTAGGTCAACAGCACATGGTCAGCCAATCTAGTGTTAATCACACCCGACAGTGCTTAACTTTGGTGATCTGACGGGAACCAGCGAATCCACCGCGGTAAGACCGGTGACCACATGACAACAGAAACTACTGCGTTTGCACTGACGCCGCGACCTTGAAGCACGGACTGTTGACGAATGGTATCGCATTGTAATGAGCGAGGACTGAGGGCTCTGCACCACCCCAGATGACGATCTTCGGCGACTACAGTAGCGATGGCGGTAGAAGTCCTATTTTTATACTGTTCAGAGACCCACAGCAGTGATATTCTTGGCGTCATTTCGTGGAACGCCATGGAATATGAGGTCAGGACACGGCTGGAAGTGATTAGAGTACAAAAATGGTTCAAATGGCTCTGAGCACTATGGGACTTAACATCTGAGGTCATCATTCCCCTGGAACTTAGAACTACTTAAACCTAACTAACCTAAGACATCACACACATCCATGCCCGAGGAAGGATTCGAACCTGCCACCGTAGCGGGCGTGCGGTTCCAGACTGAAGCGCCTAGAACCGCTCGGCCACATCGGCCGGCAGTGATTAGGGGAACTGTGACGCCACAATAATAAGTCACGGATATCGTGTGTCCTTATGTGTTACCTCTGATACAACAGTGTTTTGTTGCAATTTTCAACAGGACATTGCTGGTCCACACAGGGCACGTGGCTCTGTTAAGCGTCTGTGTGATCTTTACATACTCTTGTGGACAGAAAATCACCAGGTATGGCTGCAATAAAACATGTGTAGGGCAATCTTTGACATCAAGTGGCAGTATTCTGGATATCATAGACCAGTTACAACAGTTGTGGGGCAGCTAGCCGTAGAAGAGGATACAACGCTTTTATGAGACCCTTCACAACCGAATCAGTAGATACGTCCAGCAGCAAGACGGGACGCAGCGGCATACTGGGAAGTGGCCTCATACGACTGATTTCTTTGTAAACTTAATTGATTTTGTAATCACTGAAATAACATCAGTTACTTTCTGTTCTCGAAAAGTTTCTTTTGATGTTCTCTTCGCCTTCTGGGTTGCTTCATGTTTTTGGCACACACTGTATTTCCATTTCTCCCTCATCCCTGCCAGTACGTTGTCAGTATGTCTTTCTGGCACTTGATAGCAACGTCCGATTTCAGGCTATACGACTATAATAGTGAATTCGCAGTCGTAAAAGAAATAAATTTAACAACATTCCAAGTGGAGCTATGTTGCCATTTCTAAAATACCATATGACTATGGACACTAGCAAAGGTATACACGTATTTGCAATCAGCTCTCAAAGAGACAGTAACGAAAAACAATAGGTCAGTCGTGAAAATATTGTATGTAAACATCGATTCGTCGCCTATGGTACACACTCTGTACTTTAAGTTTTTTCAAATTCGTCCGACGGGGATTAGAAGTTAGAAAAGTGCATCACGAATATAGCCTGTACCTCGGCAAGCTGTTGTCAGTTATAATTGGTGCAGACTTAAATTATGATCGTATAGAGAGTTTTGCCTAAACTATACCCTTCGTATAAAGTCAATAAAATTTGTTAGAAATCATAAAGAGTTTTTCACATTTCAAGAGTATTTGACTATATAGCAATTGGGACGTATCACTTCTACGTCTACATTCTTCTTTTTCATTGTTTTCCATTCCGGCCTTCCTTCGCCTATTCTGCATAGGACCTCCTCATTCATTATTGTATCAGTCCACGTAATTTTCAACGTTCTCCTGCAGTACGTCATCCTGAACGTTTAGGTTTTCTGTTCCGGTTTCCCCACTGTCCAAAATCGATACAGTGCTGTGCTCCAAACGTAAATTTCTAGAAGCGCCTCAAATTTACGCCAATGTTTGATACTTTCAGACTTCTATTGCACAGGAATGTCCTCTCTGCCTGTGCTAGTCTCCTTTCTACGTCCTCCCTGCTTCGTCCGTCGTGGATTATTCTGCTTTCAAGGCACCATATTTCCCTAATATCGCTTATTTCCTGTTCACAGTTTCACGCTATTCTCATTTGTGCCACTTCTTAGTAATTTTGTATCTTTCCGGTTTACTCTCAAACGGTATTCTGTACTCAGTAAACTGTTCTTTCCATTCAACAGGTGCTGTTCTTCAGTTTCACCGGGGGTAGCTATATCATCAGCGAATCTTATCATTGATATCCTTTCACCCTGAAATTTAATCACACTCTTGAAAGACTTTTTTATTTCCGCTATTGCTACTTCAATGTGCAGATTGAACAGCAAGGGCAAAAGTTTTTAATCCGAGTGCTTCGTTCTTGGTCTTCCACTGTTACTGTTATCTCTTGGTGCTTGAACATAGTGCATATTACCCGTCTACCCCAACAGCTTACTCCTGTTACGTTACAGTTTACTTCACCGATCCCCACTACATCTAGACTGAGCTTCTGTATTTTCCTTTTCAGATTTCCCAGCTTTCCCACTGGAATTCCATGCTCCATCTGCTAGAATGTTATTCTTTGGCTAGTTATTTCATTATTATCTGAGAGTCACCTCCCCCTTGGCAGTCCCCTCCTATTGAACCGAATGGAGGATTAATCTGGAATCTTTGCCGATGGAGAAATCATCATGATACTTTTTCAGTTATAGGCCACATGTCATGTTAATACAGATTATGTGTCTTTCTCGCGGCGGTTTCCGTGGCCTACTGCTTCCTCATGTCACTGATCTTCGCTCGTTTTCCCACCTTTTGAGGACAGCTTCTCTTCGTAAGGGCAAGAGAGTGCCCTGAACCTTAGTCCACTCCTCCGCCCTCTTTGAGATGAACATTGACATTGGTAGAATGAGGGTGACTTCTTATGATGGATGTCGTCGGCCACCACTACTGATCATTTTTAATACAGAATTTAAATACTGGCTCGGACAGAAACCGGGACCCTGTACGTTTTGGTTACTGGTCAAAGATGCTATTCCTGGACCTCCGAACTGACTCGATATGTGTTACCCGAAGTCTTTAGTTTCATGAGCAAGAAGTTTAAACGTTCTCATTCCTGTGTTTGAGGATTTCCAACTCTGCCGGCATTCTGCAAATATTCAATTACATATTACCACAGATTTTGTTGCTGATACCCCATGAAATGCGTGTGTTGCATGGCATTATTTTTCCTTAGGCCAACAGTTAGCACCACTTTTTATATTTATGTCTTCAGGGGACATACGACCATGAATATGGTTCGAGTGTCTGTAGACGTCGTGCCGAAGGCTCCACAGCATTGTACCATCTGCACTTTTCTCACTGCTGCAGCAGATTTACAGTTCATGTAGACATGTGATATAGTCTAATTCAAAGGCAAACGAAATCTGCTTTGTCCCATTTTGATAATTTTATTCATTATACAGCTACCTGTCCTTACTATTTATTCTTTGTAGGCCTAGAAAGTCCAGTGTTCGTGTAGATACACACCAAAAAACCTGTCGACCGTACGCCTTCAGGGAAGACTGTTTGCAGTGACCCTTTGGTGATTTCCACAGCTCCATGTCAAGCACGATGAACGCGCTGGCAGGAACCATCTACGAGGACTTTGTGCAGCCGCGGCTGTCGGAGAAGACCACGGAGCGGACTGTGAACCTCATCATGAAGGCCATCGTGCTCGTCGTGGGAATCATCGCCTGCGTCCTCGTCCTGCTGGTGGAGCAGCTTGGCACGGTGTTAGAGGTCAGTGCTTCATCTATAATGTTCTCAGGCGTTTGAAGGGATTACCTTGTTTAAGAAGTACTGTGACCAGCCACTCATTTAGCACTTTGTTTGATATGATAGGTTTTGAGTCATTTTCGCTCGGAATATATATTACGGTATAAGGGTATATTTTCTTTTATAATTATATATTTTATGATTTTGGTCCCCCCCCATGAACCATGGACCTTGCCGTTGGTGGGGAGGCTTGTGTGCCTCAGCGATACAGATAGCCATACCGTAGGTACAACCACAACGGAGGGGTATCTGTTGAGAGGCCAGACAAACGTGTGGTTCCTGAAGAGGGGCAGCAGCCTTTTCAGTAGTTGCAAGGGCAACAGTCTGGATGATTGACTGATCTGGCCTTGTAACAATAACCAAAACGGCCTTGCTGTGCTGGTACTGCGAACGGCTGAAAGCAAGGGGAAACTACGGCCGTAATTTTTCCCGAGGGCATGCAGCTTTACTGTATGATTAAATGATGATGGCGTCCTCTTGGGTAAAATATTCCGGAGGTAAAATAGTCCCCCATTCGGATCTCCGGGCGGGGACTACTCAAGAGGATGTCGTTATCAGGAGAAAGAAAACTGGCGTTCTACGGATCGGAGCGTGGAATGTCAGATCCCTTAATCGGGCAGGTAGGTTAGAAAATTTAAAAAGGGAAATGGATAGGTTAAAGTTAGATATAGTGGGAATTAGTGAAGTTCGGTGGCAGGAGGAACAAGACTTCTGGTCAGGTGACTACAGGGTTATTAACACAAAGTCAAATAGGGGTAATGCAGGAGTAGGTTTAATAATGAATAGGAAAATAGGAATGCGGGTAAGCTACTACAAACAGCATAGTGAACGCATTATTGTGGCCAAGATAGATACGAAGCCCACACCTACTACAGTAGTACAAGTTTATATGCCAACTAGCTCTGCAGATGACGAAGAAATTGAAGAAATGTATGATGAAATAAAAGAAATTATTCAGATAGTGAAGGGAGACGAAAATTTAATAGTCATGGGTGACTGGAATTCGAGTGTAGGAAAAGGGAGAGAAGGAAACGTAGTAGGTGAATATGGATTGGGGCTAAGAAATGAAAGAGGAAGCCGCCTGGTAGAATTTTGCACAGAGCACAACTTAATCATAGCTAACACTTGGTTTAGGAATCATGATAGAAGGTTGTATACATGGAAGAACCCTGGAGATACTAAAAGGTATCAGATAGATTATATAATGGTAAGACAGAGATTTAGGAACCAGGTTTTAAATTGTAAGACATTCCAGGGGCAGATGTGGACTCTGACCACAATTTGTTGGTTATGACCTGTAGATTAAAACTGAAGAAACTGCAAAAAGGTGGGAATTTAAGGAGATGGGACCTGGATAAACTGAAAGAACCAGAGGTTGTAGAGAGTTGCAGGGAGAGCATAAGGGAACAATTGACAGGAATGGGGGAAAGAAATACAGTAGAAGAAGAATGGGTAGCTTTGAGGGATGAAGTAGTGAAGGCAGCAGAGGATCAAGTAGGTAAAAAGAAGAGGGCTAGTAGAAATCCTTGGGTAACAGAAGAAATATTGAATTTAATTGATGAAAGGAGAAAATATAAAAATGCAGTCAGTGAAGCAGGCAAAAAGGAATACAAACGTCTCAAAAATGAGATCGACAGGAAGTGCAAAATGGCTAAGCAGGAATGGCTAGAGGACAAATGTAAGGATGTAGAGGCTTGTCTCACTAGGGGTAAGATAGATACTGCCTACAGGAAAATTAAAGAGACCTTTGGAGAGAAGAGAACCACTTGTATGAACATCAAGAGCTCAGATGGAAACCCAGTTCTAAGCAAAGACGGGAAAGCAGAAAGGTGGAAGGAGTATATAGAGGGTCTATACAGGGGTGATGCACTTGAGGACAATATTATGGAAATGGAAGAGGATGTAGATGAAGATGAAATGGGTGATACGATACTGCGTGAAGAGTTTGACAGAGCACTGAAAGACCTGAGTCGAAACAAGGCCCCCGGAGTAGACAACATTCCATTGGAACTACTGACGGCCTTGGGAGAGCCAGTCCTGACAAAACTCAACCATCTGGTGAGCAAGATGTATGAAACAGGCGAAATACCGTCAGACTTCAAGAAGAATATAATAATTCCAATCCCAAAGAAAGCAGGTGTGGACAGATGTGAAAATTACCGAACAATCAGTTTAATAAGCCACAGCTGCAAAATACTAACACGAATTCTTTACAGACGAATGGAAAAACTAGTAGAAGCCGACCTCGGGGAATATCAGTTTGGATTCCGTAGAAATACTGGAACACGTGAGGCAATGCTGACCCTACGACTTATCTTAGAAGAAAGATTAAGGAAAGGCAAACCTACGTTCCTAGCATTTGTAGACTTAGAGAAAGCTTTTGACAATGTTGACTGGAATACTCTCTTTCAAATTCTAAAGGTGGCAGGGGTAAAATACAGGGAGCGAAAGGCTATTTACAATTTGTATAGAAACCAGATGGCAGTTATAAGAGTCGAGGGGCATGAAAGAGAAGCAGTGGTTGGGAAGGGAGTAAGACAGGGTTGTAGCCTCTCCCCGATGCTATTCAATCTGTATATTGAGCAAGCAGTAAAGGAAACAAAAGAAAAATTCGGAGTAGGTATTAAAATCCATGGAGAAGAAATAAAAACGTTGAGGTTCGCCGATGACATTGTAATTCTGTCAGAGACAGCAAAGGACTTGGAAGAGCAGTTGAACGGAATGGATAGCGTCTTGAAGGGAGGATATAAGATGAACATCAACAAAAGCAAAACGAGGATAATGGAATATAGTCGAATTAAGTCGGGTGATGCTGAGGGAATTAGATTAGGAAATGAGACACTTAAAGTAGTAAAGGAGTTTTGCTATTTGGGGAGCAAAATAACTGATGATGGTCGAAGTAGAGAGGATATAAAATGTAGACTGGCAATGGCAAGGAAAGCGTTTCTGAAGAAGAGAAATTTGTTAACATCGAGTATAGATTTAAGTGTCAGGAAGTCATTTCTGAAAGTATTTGTATGGAGTGTAGCCATGTATGGAAGCGAAACATGGACGGTAAATAGTTTGGACAAGAAGAGAATAGAAGCTTTCGAAATGTGGTGCTACAGAAGAATGCTGAAGATTAGATGGGTAGATCACATAACTAATGAGGAAGTATTGAATAGGATTGGGGAGAAGAGAAGTTTGTGGCACAACTTGACCAGAAGAAGGGATCGGTTGGTAGGACATGTTCTGAGGCATCAAGGGATCGCCAATTTAGTATTAGAGGGCAGCGTGGAGGGTAAAAATCGTAGGGGGAGACCAAGAGATGAATACACTAAGCAGATTCAGAAAGATGTAGGTTGCAGTAGGTACTGGGAGATGAAGAAGCTTGCACAGGATAGAGTAGCATGGAGAGCTGCATCAAACCAGTCTCAGGACTGAAGACCACAACAACAACAACATGATTTTGGTTGGGGTGGCTTTAAATATTGTGGTCTAGCGTGAGACTTTGAATTAACTTATACCGCGATAACACTCGTACGGACATCGGCTGCCCCGAAGTACGTATGATATAGTTTTTTTTTTTTTTTTTAACACAGCGCGCGACTCATCCCCTTCTAATAAATAACTTGCGTGAGCGCTGCTATTTAGAAAAGGAAATATGCGTATTCTTACGCAAACTGTAATTATTAATATGGTTATCAGGGGCTATTGGTTATTTATGTACCAAATTACAAGATTAACTGAGATATTGTGGAATGTAATAATTTTCAATATTTCTTGTTCATTATTTGCAAGGCAAAACTGGAGAGAATCTTGTCTGCCGTTAGGCGGCCAAAATGAAACATACTAAACTCTTTCAATGCTGTGAATTTTGGTAATTGAAATTAATTTTAATTTTGAAACTAATGAAAGATCAAAATTGAGAAGTCTCTCTCATTTACATTTAATATTATGACATGAAATTTTAATTAAATAATACAGTCAGCATAATGGCCAACTAAATCCTGTTAGGGGAGATGAGCTCCCTGCACTATGAAGTTATGTGAAAATTTTGTTAATTGTAATTAATGGTTGCGATCATGCGAGGCGACAACTAAGTCAATAATACACACTTTCCGATAACAATTTCTATTGTATTTTTCAAAAAAAAAAGATAAAACTTACGTTAATTATCAGACAGCACTACAATGGCGGACTACTGCTAGACGAAACAAAACAGGAGAGATAGTTCAATCAAAGCATTATCTCTGATCTTCATGGCCTATGTTACACAGAGATTATACCAAAAAAAGTGTTATCTAATGCATCGATATTTGTGTTTTGATAATAATAACTTACCTTCTTTACTATTTGTCATACATCGTGCACACGTACACAGTCTTGAAATAGTTTATAATTCACACGTCTCACAACAAAAACTTCCTTTCCCTTTCTCCAAATGTCCATTTATGGGACGTCCTGTCACAAATAATACAGTGAATAACCATTATTATTTTTATGTCGCGTATATTTTTAGAGCTGCAGCTGCACTTTCTATCTCGTATGTTTTCTAAGGGTAGACGCAAATTTTCAACTAGCATGTATATAATGCGACTACGAAACTTCGTAATGGTTTCAAGTCGTATCCCCATAGTCACTCGTCAGTGCGATACATTTTTCCCAACGATGGTCAGCCTGGTGGTAACTTTGATAGTGGAAGTCTGCATCTTGACGGTTCCAGAAGCGTTTCATGTCGAAAATCACATGAGTCTGGAAATGCCTCTCATGCAATGGTTTCTTCAAGAGAAGAAAGGAAAAGTGGTAGGAGAACACAGAGGGTGAGACTAAATTTGATAGGCCAATGAAGCAACTTGTGTCACTGTGTCTTGAGGAGAATGAGTTGAGGTGTTGGCGGTATGCTGCTGAGACGGTCTGCCATTTACGAGCAGGCTGGCCGGAGAGGCTGAGCGGTTCTAGGCGCTACAGTCTGGAACCGCGAGACCACTACGGTCGCAGGTTCGAATCCTGCCTCGGGCTTGGATGTGTGTGATGTCCTTAGGTTGGTTAGGTTTAAGTAGTTCTAAGTTCTAGGGGACTGATGACCTTTGTGAAGGTAGTATAGTGATATGCACAGTCCAGCTGATTGGGCGGTTAAAGAATCCACCTGGTTTGGCATGACACAGCTTTATGGGTTTGAAGGCTATCTGGATGGCTTTGAATAGTCGCGGAACGCTGGATGTGGCGGTCTTTGTCCCGTTCAAAATTCCGTGCACATGTTGAACGTTTTCTGCTATGACCTCTATTAACCTACGGCGGTCTCAAGGCAGTAGGATTTCCAGTTCTCTTATGATTCCCAGTGCTTAACAGGGCGTTGGTCTGCTACTTCACTCTTCGTCATTGCGGCTTGGCTGACCATACTGGAAGTCTAGGTGCCACCTAACGACTGTGTCGTGAGATGATGCGTTGTTTCCTTACACTTCCATGCTTTCACCAATTCAGCATGGGTTACGGTAGCGACCTTTGCCTTGAAATGCTGAAAATAAACTACCCCCAACGATAATTCAATTTACTATTGAGCTGCGCCATTTTGTTTTAAGTCCACTGTCGGCGTGCTACGTTGCTGAAGCTTGGGGATTCCAATACGTACCAACACAGCAGGCATGAAGGGGAATGTGAAGTAAAGTGGTCATTGTAAGGGAAATAATTATTGATGGAACATTGCCGCTTATACCCTTTGAATCAATAATGTATAAAATACCACACCAAATACGTTTAATTAAGAAAGAAAATAATATAGATGAACTACTTGATATGCATTTTTATGAAGTCCTACACTTCTCTAAGCACCTGGCCTTTTTCCTGTACGGGCTATTAGTATGACATCGTATTTCGTTCTTCTACCATCTAGAACGCTTATCTATGTAGGTCATTCGCTGTAAATCCATAAAATTGCTATCCCATTTCAAAAATATCACTCTCCTTGCTCTTCATTGATGACTGTCACTAAGTTCCCAATAGTCTTTCTATCACATAATGCATATTTATTTTTTCCTATAACTCTTCTTTCCTGTGTTTCATGAAACAACAAATTGATTTACTGCTGTAGAGAGAGACATCTTACCAGTCTTCACCGCCTCAGCCACATTTGCCATCGCATCAGGATACAAGTTCGTTGCTATGATTTCTGGACATATTTTCAAAGCATCTTGACGTTCCACTATCAAAAACAATCCAAAGCGGCTCTAACAGACCACACAAATGTAGAAAATATCTAAGAGATGAAATGATAATTAAATCAAGACCCTAAGCTGTCGACAGGCGTTGATATACATCAACGGGGACAGTTGAAAATGTGTGCGCCGACCGGGACTCGAACCTGGGATCTCCTGCTTACATGGCAGACGCTCTACCCATATTTTTTTCCATTTTTTTCAAGTTGTTCGTTATTGTTCGTTGCGTTTGCTCTGGGTGGACGTCACGAGACATCCGTGCAAGTTGATCGTTGATTCCTTTACTCAGTTTTTTTTATTACAAAGGACGAGCAGCCCTCTGACCGAACACGCTGAGTTACCGTGCTGGCAACCCATCTGAGCCATCGACGGCACAGAAGATAGTGGGAGTGCAGGGATTTATGCCTTGCACGCTCGCCGTGAGACCCACATTCCCAACTTAACGTCCACACACTACAGTAGAGTTCGGGCAATGCGTGTGCATCCAGCACAGAAGAAGAAAGCCAATGCCCCGTTAGCCTACCCTCTGTGCCCTCGGTGGCTCGGATGGATAGAGCGTCTGCCATGTAAGCAGGACATACGGGTTCGAGTCCCAGTGGGGGCAAACATTTTCAGCTGTCCCCGTTGGTGTATATCAACGCCTGTAGACAGCTTATGGTCTTGAAACTTCCTGGCAGATTAAAACTGTGTGCCCGACCGAGACTCGAACTCGGGACCTTTGCCTTTCGCGGGCAAGTGCTCTACCATCTGAGCTACCGAAGCACGACTCACGCCCGGTACTCACAGCTTTACTTCTGCCAGTACCTCGTCTCCTACCTTCCAAACTTTACAGAAGCTCTTCCGCGAACCTTGCAGTACTAGCACTCCTGAAAGAAAGGATATTGCGGAGACATGGCTTAGCCACAGCCTGGGGGATGTTTCCAGAATGAGATTTTCACTCTGCAGCGGAGTGTGCGCTGATATGAAACTTCCTGGCAGATTAAAACTGTGTGCCCGACCGAGACTCGAACTCGGGACCTTTGCCTTTCGCGGGCAAGTGCTCTACCATCTGAGCTACCGAAGCACGACTCACGCCCGGTACTCACAGCTTTACTTCTGCCAGTACCTCGTCTCCTAACTTCCAAACTTTACAGAAGCTCTCCGCGAACCTTGCAGAACTAGCACTCCTGAAAGAAAGGATATTGCGGAGACATGGCTTAGCCACAGCCTGGGGGATGTTTCCAGAATGAGATTTTCACTCTGCAGCGGAGTGTGCGCTGATATGAAACTTCCTGGCAGATTAAAACTGTGTGCCCGACCGAGACTCGAACTCGGGACCTTTGCCTTTCGCGGGCAAGTGCTCTACCATCTGAGCTACCGAAGCACGACTCACGCCCGGTACTCACAGCTTTACTTCTGCCAGTACCTCGTCTCCTACCTTCCAAACTTTACAGAAGCTCTTCCGCGAACCTTGCAGAACTAGCACTCCTGAACTAGCTTATGGTCTTGATTTAATTATCATTTCACTCTAAGAGAGCTGCATGGTCACCGATAGTATCTGTTCTATTTTACATGTATGAAAGAACAGATACAGTCTTCATATATCTAGGAGATATTCTTGTATATACTGTTGTATCATTAATGACAATCATCTTTCTCATAGTGCTAGCCAATCTGTTATTACTCAACACATTAGATAATGAGTAGAAACGTGGCTATTTCTTATCGTAAAATAAGTTATGTTTATATAATTCGTCTAGTATGTTACAGTATGAATGCGCTGCAATTATTTGCATAAGCAAAAATCTGCTGTACAAAAAACCTACAGCTAATCAGTACGATATGCACATGCAGGTTAAGCAATGAATATGACACCATATGTAACTTCATTTTTCCATCCACACGGACGCCTGTTTTGAGTTTGATGTTCAGCGGTAGTAAGTCCAAAAGGTAAATTGCTTTCAGAAGTAGTTTTCAAATTTGAAAATTGTAGGAACTGCGACTGGAGAAATGTTACTTTGCATTAAGATATGTGTCAATAAACACCCAGTTTTAGATTACAAAGAACTGAAATAAACTTTTTCCTGTTATTTGTCTACCTGTGTTTCAAGAATAACAACTTTCACTTAGAAACTACCAAGACATCACAGGTCGTGGTAGAGGTGGAGCTCAGAGGCACTACAGATCGCTGTTTAAGGCCTCCACCATATGTGTGAGTGCCAAGTCATGTACGTCGAGCAACTACCAGCAACGGGAACCAAGCATGCATCTGTGATTCTGCCTAGAACAGTCTGTTGCATGAGGCACTATCAATCATGCCGTTCTGCTTATAGGATTTTCAGCCACCACTGACATTCTTGTTCCTACATTTGGCTTTCATTCAGTGCTCTGCTCTGAAAGAACTTCGCTTTGTGTGCAGGTTGCACGTTCATGCCAATAATGGCTATAATAGATGCATACAAATAATACTGTGAAACATCACATTTGAAAACAGAACTTTTCATTTTAAAATTATAAAATAGTTTTGAATTTACACTGTAATTTTTAAATTGCAGTAATTCAATCTATCGGTATGTTTTAACTTTATTTTATTAAGTTAACTGTCTTTAAGGGACATGACCGATTTACTTGTGAACTGGGAACAGAATACTATCATAGGTTTTGTGCTTGACGGTAAATTAAGTATGTTGAAAATCTGACATAATTAATAGTTTCATTGGTCCATGTTCTGATACATATACATTGGAAAACTATCATTTGCCTTAAGATAATGATAAGTGGTAAAAAGTCGTTCGTTTACGACAACACTGATACCTGCTTGCTCCCTCACATAACATGCACGTAGTATAGCAGTTTTCATTTAAGTAAATATTTCACACCTGCCGGCAGATGACATAGCAACGGTCATTAGGTACACAAACGTCGTGGCATCGTATGGCACATTTTTTTGGTCTTCTCGGTAGGAATGCATGTGCTAGACTCTTGTGTAACACCCCAAGTATAGAACCCATAATGAACACCGTTTTGTTGCAAAAAGAGAGAGAAAAATTAGTCATCCTGGCAGTGATGACAGCTACTGACAACAAAATTTAACTCTTGACAGTTTGAGTAAAAAGAATGTTATGTAAATACTAATGCGTATCATACAGAAAGGACTGAATGAAAGAATAACATATGATACGAAACAGACACTTTAAAGAAAGAATTCAAAAATTATTATACGAAGGTTAAAGCCCAGACCATAAATTGAACAAAGATATCATGTATTCTAGAAGAGAGTTGTAGCCGCATCGAGCTGTAAGTTCGCTGTGACTACGATGTAACTCGGCTTTGGAGATGTTAACTTCAGTTCTCTCTTGTACTCTGGCAATGGTACTACGCATGTTAAGCGCTACTAGATTGTTTTAAAACCGATCCGAAGTTTAAAAAGTTTTACGGTTGGAAGAATTAGTCAGAAGTCGGACTGAAGTAACATCATCTTTACCGTTTAGACAGATAACGGGATTGTCGATATATGTGACAGAAAAATAACTCGTGTGATTGCTGATTTGTGATGGGATTTAGCCTTCGTGATATTTAACAATCACGAACATCAAAGGACACAGAAAGAGACTGATTGCCGACATAAACTCAATTATTAGACTTCAGTAGGCAACAGATAATCGCAATCACGAAGAACTTACAATTGCGCCGTGTTGTCAGAAGCTATCGTCAATGTCACAATTGCTGATGCTAACAGGCGCAATTCCCTGAATGTAAAATCGGGGTGTGTGCTCAGTGTAGCGACAAATAATTACGAAGAACAATAAACCGGAACTTTAATTCAACTTTAATTCATCGTGGCGGCTACATCATTTAATGGACATTTCAAGTGTATTTGTGGGATAAAAGTTTTTTTCGGATGACATAAAAGTAGAAAGTGATTTTGTGACAATTTAACTGTAAACAGCAATAAATTTATACCGAAATACGACGCATCCTAAACATTGCTCAAGGGTATGTTATCTCTGGAATTACGTCGTGTAGTTGTCGAATACTCGACGTAGCGACGCCTTGATAGTAATTAACAACTCAATATCCTTTCAAAAATCATGGTGTAACATCGGATTGGGTGATGGATTGATGATTCAAGACATTATCGTTTTTAACGTTTGAAAACCCATTCTCAAGCCGGGCATAAGAACTACTGTCAGCAATTTCGCGTAAACTGAAAAATCTGTCACGAACACCCAAAGGACTTTTGGTTATAATTTGAGATCAAGGGAGTAATCGCGTTATCAAATGGGGCAGTCGCTATATTTATAAGTGGAGAAGATCGATAGACATCGAACACCATTGCTTTAGTTACAAGCAAGGGCGGCGCACATACTCCGGCGTGCTGCTCCATCGATACGTTGATATCAGTTTTGAGAAACAGTATCGGAAAAATAACCAAACAACGCGAGGAGTTGGTTTTTATAATAGTTACAGACTGGAATTGTCGTGGTCGACGGGCGCCGTTTCACGTCATCTCGACTGAGACCATCATCACCATCGAGCGGAAACAAAACGAGATGTCACATCTCGTACATTTGGAACTCTAGTCTGCTCCACACGCTAAATTGATATCCATAACTATTGTTCTATAGGCTGGCATATTCTACACATCCGCAATCTCTGAATAAGAACCACAGAAAATACTATGAATTACCATCCGTATGCATTACTCTTGGAACAAAAATCATTCAGAAACTGTATATATTGAACACGTACAATTTAGTGGGTTTTAATGCCTCGCTGACACGCACACGTGCTGTCAAGATTCCACTGCGAAACCCAGTACGAGAAAGACATGGTGCAAATGCAGAAAAGGCAGTAGGACTACCCTCATCTGCTACTCATATGAAAGGCATCACATTTCCCTGGCTCTGTAACCTAATGTATAAAATGCAATGCAACCTCTACCGTAATGAATAAATGAGCTCACTATATTTCTCCATGAAACATCTGTTTCGCATTAATCAAATGTACAGCTTCTAAATATGACTTTTATCTGTTTAATACGCCATCACATAATTTGTTTTCTTAAGGATGAATCAGTCTTTATTTATAGATATTTTGTGACAGAGCCGTCTTCTTTCTCTTCACAGCTAGCATACAGCACATCTGGAATTGCGAACGGTGCTCTGCTTGGTACATTCACTTTGGGCATGGTGTTTCCGTGGGCTAACTGGAAGGTAAGTGACAGATAATAAATATGTGTATTCTCCCCCGTTTCTTTCCCTTGCATTACCTCTGTAACTCATGTTGCCCCACATTTTCCCTTTCTACCTCTAATGATATATCGGCCTACGTAGCAATGGAACAATATTACTGCCTGTATGAACTAAAGCTTCATCCAGATTCCTTAGACTGCCATTTTTACATTCAAATTATCTTTTCGACTTCGTCAGCATATCTAAAATCAGAATTGTTCCCCCTAATATCTTCCAGCTATCTCTGTTATAAGTGAAAACATTTTAAGGCATAAAAGTCTGCTTCTACACTCCTGGAAATGGAAAAAAGAACACATTGACACCGGTGTGTCAGACCCACCATACTTGCTCCGGACACTGCGAGAGGGCTGTACAAGCAATGATCACACGCACGGCACAGCGGACACACCAGGAACCGCGGTGTTGGCCGTCGAATGGCGCTAGCTGCGCAGCATTTGTGCACCGCCGCCGTCAGTGTCAGCTAGTTTGCCGTGGCATACGGAGCTCCATCGCAGTCTTTAACACTGGTAGCATGCCGCGACAGCGTGGACGTGAACCGTATGTGCAGATGACGGACTTTGAGCGAGGGCGTATAGTGGGCATGCGGGAGGCCGGGTGGACGTACCGCCGAATTGCTCAACACGTTGGGCGTGAGGTCTCCACAGTACATCGATGTTGTCGCCAGTGGTCGGCGGAAGGTGCACGTGCCCGTCGACCTGGGACCGGACCGCAGCGACGCACGGATGCACGCCAAGACCGTAGGATCCTACGCAGTGCCGTAGGGGACCGCACCGCCACTTCCCAGAAAATTAGGGACACTGTTGCTCCTGGGGTATCGGCGAGGACCATTCGCAACTGTCTCCATGAAACTGGGCTACGGTCCCGCACACCGTTAGGCCGTCTTCCGCTCACGCCCCAACATCGTGCAGCCCGCCTCCAGTGGTGTCGCGACAGGCGTGAATGGAGGAACGAATGGAGACGTGTCGTCTTCAGCGATGAGAGTCGCTTCTGCCTTGGTGCCAATGATGGTCGTATGCGTGTTTGGCGCCGTGCAGGTGAGCGCCACAATCAGGACTGCATCGACCGAGGCACACAGGGCCAACACCCGGCATCATGGTGTGGGGAGCGATCTCCTACACTGGCCGTACACCACTGGTGATCGTCGACGGGACACTGAATAGTGCACGGTACATCCAAACCGTCATCGAACCCATCGTTCTACCATTCCTAGATCGGCAAGGGAACTTGCTGTTCCAACAGGACAATGCACGTCCGCATGTATCCCGTGCCACCCAACGTGCTCTAGAAGGTGTAAGTCAACTACCCTGGCCAGCAAGATCTCCGGATCTGTCCCCCATTGAGCATGTTTGGGACTGGATGAAGCGTCGTCTCACGCGGTCTGCACGTCCAGCACGAACGCTGGTCCAACTGAGGCGCCAGGTGGAAATGGCATGGCAAGCCGTTCCACAGGACTACATCCAGCATCTCTACGATCGTCTCCATGGGAGAATAACAGCCTGCATTGCTGCGAAAGGTGGATATACACTGTACTAGTGCCGACGTTGTGCATGCTCTGTTGCCTGTGTCTATGTGCCTGTGGTTCTGTCAGTGTGATCATGTGATGTATCTGACCCCAGGAATGTGTCAATAAAGTTTCCCCTTCCTGGGACAATGAATTCACGGTGTTCTTATTTCAATTTCCAGGAGTGTATATGTAAAAGTGATTTTAAATTAGGAAGAATTTAGAAGTTATTTGCTTAGTCGATTCCCTAGTTCCCTCATATCGTATAAATAATTATAAAATATGAAGCCCACCTTTACTTGACTGATGCCTCGTTTTCCTCAGGTTATCTTATAACTTGCATGTGTAGACAGGATGATATGTCAAGTCTCGGTTAGGGATCACTCCGTTACGATGTAGGAACATGGCTACACGCACCTGTTGCACCTGTGGGGCTTGCATTCCAAAGTAAAGAGTGGATGAATGCAGGCATCCATCATATCCGTGTAGCTGAGACAACCAGGTGTTCTGTTTACCTTGTCTCTCAGGTGTAGAAAAGATTTTATGGTGTATATCAGAACCATGTTCAGCTGTCTAGTCCTCTGTTGTCAAGGATAGTTTCGTAATTAAAGAATACGCAGAATCCACACAGAAAACACAAATCGCAGCCAGTATTGAATGTATGGGCCTCTAACAGTATAGTTCTTCTTGAGCCACATCTAGTGCTTCGTGGTTTAATGCTGCTGAATGATAATAGCTGAAGACACTCCGTGGCTGAGTATCAGGCTCATACTGCGGCATCAGCCTCAGCAATCAAATGAGCAGCTACCGACGTAACCCCACAGCAAGCCACTGCTTTATCATCTGCTTATCACTCTGCAACATTGAATTTTACCATTAGAAGTTGACCAGATTGTTACATGATGTGGTACTGAGCAGCATTTCCACAGCTGACTGCCTGAAGAGAACCATGCTCCTGTCATAGCACCCCTGCCCAGTGCAAACACAGGATGTTAGGGATATAAGTGCAGATATTCCTATTAATGACTAAGAACAGTGTGCTGGACAATGTTCATAAGTAATATACTCATCTGAAGACTAATAATTACAGCTATTACAAGTAGTATGTTATTAGGTTGGTTAATACCTCGAAGAACATGTGGAACACGCAAGCCGTCAATGTTTATTGTACCCTGGGCAGCAGCTCAGATACTGAAGTGTTCACAAATCAATGCAATATCTAATGTCTGTAGAGACAGGCACATTACACATCGTGGCCCCTTTATGACAGTACAGAAAACGTCAGGTAGCAAATTATGTGATTTTTTTTGGTGTGAAATCTGTTGGATGCAAGTAAAAACTAACACACTGACGTGGGTATGGGATAAGGTACAAATTATCACATTATCTGTACCTATAGCCCTGACACCCTGGATATATGCTCCCCTCTCAGCTGTTAGCAGCATTCCATCAGAACCATGCATTCGACTGGCGGAGTCTCCATGCTAGTCATAGGTCGAATGGTCGGCTTAGCAGGTACAGCCTAATGAAGCGGCATCATCAGCTTGGTGAAGGCCACGGCTCTATGAGTCATCAGCTAGAACAAATGACTCCAAGGCTTCGAACTGGATGTGTTGAGGTGATGCTATCCAGTGCATGCCACCGCCTGGCACGCCAGCTAGTCTCCGATGGCCTTGGGTTGAAATTGGGGTGCTTGCACTTTCGAGCCAGACCCCTTCGCTCAAGTTCAGTATAGACTAGTCCATCTGTAAAGCTTGCTAGTCTGCGTAGTTGACACTGCATAGCTGACATAGATTTACGCAGCAAGGCCACTGCCGCAGTAGGCTGCCGTTGTGCTGTCCGCTAGGCACAACCATGGTCCTAGGCCACAGTCATCAGCTGGCAGTACAGAAGTATCGGATAATAAACAGTAATATTGTCATTGTGTAAATGTTGCAGACTCTGCACTTGCACAGCTTCCCACACCCGTCTCCTTAGAGACAGAACTGGCTATCCGGGAACACCGATATCATACAGCTGTGACAGGTCGAAATCTGCATTGAATTTCTTTTTTATAGAGAAAGAGTAAACTAAAATAAACACAATGTCAAAATTTTAGTTGCTTCGACACACAATAAGTATTTTTGTAAAAAATGTTGAACAATTATCAAATTCCTAGCTCACAACATGGCTACAGAAATGTACAGCACACGTGCAAAACGGCAGGCACATACCCTTACTTACGGCACATAAGTAAACATATAACATGGCACATCGTGATTGTAATTAGTGAAGCGAACTTCAGTTTCCATTGATAGTTTCAGTGACAAAGTTGTGTACTGGGTGGCAGCCACTAAAGGAATATTTTAGGGAACTGGTTTGAAAATTTTTATGTCAAAGAGCCCAGCCAAATCTTTGCAAGATTTGTCCCAGAGCAACTTCGGCTGTGCCTATGTGAGACATGTTGTCAGCCTTTCAGAACCGATGCAGTTTGGCCTGGTTAAAGCTGCTAACAAGAGACGTACTCAGCCTTCTGCTTAATACGCTAGCGTATTCATGCCTTCGGTTTTAGCCAATAGACTTTGCGCGAGGCGGATCACTTGTGTAGATTCTGTAGCGTTCTTCAGGGCAGAACACAGCAGCTTTGGTCTTTTGTGATCCAGACTTCGACTAAAAAAAGGAGTCTTTCTTGAGAGGCCTAGCCTCCGGCTCTGTGTCCCGTGGCCTGCCACAACGTAAACTGCCTCCCCCGCAATCAGAAGGTTTTATAAACCATTTACTTACTAAAACGTGACTACAACTTACATTTCTTGTTTTCATGCAGTAATTTTCGTCTGTTATGTTTTGGACGGATGATAAACGCAGTATATGTTCAAATGGCAAAAAGATATCTTTTATGTGATGTGACTAAAATTCCTTTAGTTTGTACTGTGAACTCTTGCTTCTTGGCAAATTTCATGATTCTAGGTCAATGGGAGGTACCTATAGCTTCTGATGCACGAGTTTTCAAATATCGAAATATGTTACATACGTGGCAGGATCATCTGATTGCTTTGAATTAGAAACTTAAAATATTTGGACCCTACAAGGGGCTATAAACCTTAGTATGTGACATATACACTACTGGCCATTAAAATTACTACACCAAGAAGAAATGCAGATGATAAACGGGTAGTCATTGGACAAATATATTTTACTAGAACTGACATGTGGTTACATTTTCACGCAATTTGGGTGCATAGATCCGGAGAAATCGGTACCCAGAACAACCACCTGTGACCGTAATGACGGCCTTGATACGCCTGGGCATTGAGTCAAACAGAGCTTGGATGGTGTGTACAGGTACAGCTGCCCATGCAGCTTCAACACGATACCACAGTTCATCAAGAGTAGTGACTGGCGTATTGTGACGAGCCAGTTGCTCGGCCACCATTGAACAGACGTTTTCAATTGGTGAGAGATCTTGATAATGTGCTGGCCAGGGCAGCAGTCGAACATTTTCTGTATCCAGAATGGCCCGTACAGGACCTGCAACATGCGGTCGTGCATTATCCTGCTGAAATGTAGTGTTTCGCAGGGACCGAATGAAGGGTAGAGCCACGGGTCGTAACACATCTGAAATGTAATGTCCACTGTTCAAAGTGCCGTCAAAGCTAACAAGAGGTCACCGCGACGTCTAACCAATGGCACTCCATACCATCATGCTGGGTGATACGCCCGTATGGTGATGACGAATACACGCTTCCAATGTGCGTTCACCGCCATGTCGCCAAACACGGATGCGACCATCATGATGCTGTAAACAGAACCTGGATTCTTCCGAAAAAATTACGTTTTGCCATTCGTGCACCCAGGTTCGTCGTTGAGTACACCATCGCAGGCGCTCCTGTCTGTGATGCAGCGTTAAGGGTAACCACAGCCATGGTCTCCGAGCTGATAGTCCATGTTGCTGCGAACATCGTCGAACTGTTCGTGCAGATGGTTGTTGTCTTGCAAACGTCCCCATCTGTTGACTCAGAGATCGAGACGTGGCTGCACGATCCGTTACAGCCATGCGGATAAGATGCCTGTCATCTCGACTGCTAGTGATACGAGGCCGTTGGGATCCAGCACGGCGTTCCGTATTACCCCCCTGAACCCACCGATTCCGTGTTCTGCTAACAGTCATTGGATCTCGATCAACAGGAGCAGCAATCGCGATAGGCTACAATCCGACCTATATCGTAGACGGAACCGTGATGGTACGCACTTCTCCTCCTTACAACGTTTCACCAGGCAACGCGGGTCAACTGCTGTTTGTGCATGAGAAATCGTTGGAAACTTTCCTTATGTCAGCACATTGTAGGTGTCGCCACCGGCGCCAACCTTGTATGAATGCTCTGAAAAGCTAATGATTTGCATATCACAGCATTTTCTTCCTGTCGGTTAAATTTCGCGTCTGAGCACGTCATTTTCGTGATGTAGAAATTTTAATGGCCAGTAGTGTGTTTCAACTTGACGCGCCATACTGTCCCAGAGAAAAAGGGCTTAACAGCCGAACAGTAATAGACATAATCATAAAAATGACAAAAATAGTTTTTTGTTTCATATAATTACAAATGAACAATTTTGGTTTTTTTTTCCCTTTACTTGTACCCCAATACCTTACCTAGTGCCAAATGTCATGAGTCTGGGTAAACAGGAAGTTTTGATAAATGAGTTTTCGAGCATCAAAATGACATGAATGGTCGTAACTTTTGGTTGAACCGACGAAGAAGCTTAAAATTTTTACACTACCTAGGGAGAGTAGACCATAATATGTGAGATAAATGAACATGATACGTCTTCCCGTTCCTGATAAAAAAGAGTCCTTAACCGCCGGACAAACAGACAGACGGACAGATAGGCAGGCGAAAGGACAAAAAACGGATCCTAGAAGGGTTCCGTTGTTGCAGATTGTGACACGGAACCCTAAACCATAAAATCTTGTAATCGACGTTGTAAAAATCTTAATATGTGGGAGAGAATACTTTTCAGTACTACGACTGGGACGTCTTCTTACTAGTTGCAGAAAACTATTCATTGCTGTGTTGGAATCGTACCCTGACGTAACGACACATCAGTCTTTTGGAGGAGGACAGAAAAGACTGTTAATATAATTTGGCATCAGCCCAGAAGTAATAGTGCGATTGCGCTCCTCAATAAAGAAACCTTTCGACTGTGTAAATCATTTTGCAGAACATTGATGGACAGCCGGTGGCTCTTCGACGTTTCACGATTATCGGCGTATCAGTATCTTCAAACTCCATTCAGTTATGCATCGTCAGTCTGCATCATCGTGTTGCAAGAATTTGATCAATATGCAGAACAAAGGCCATGACCATTTCTTACTTCATACTAATTCTCTCAAAATGAAACTAGTAACTTCTGTGAAGCACCTGAATACATTTTCTTTTATGAGATGTTCCTTGTGCTAGGAAAATATTTGTTTTCGTCATTCAATATATACAGGGCTATTACAAATGATTGAAGCGATTTCATAAATTCACTTTAGCTCCATTCATTGACATATGGTCACGACACACTACAGATACGTAGAAAAACTCATAAAGTTTTGTTCGGCTGAAGCCGCACTTCAGGTTTATGCCGTCAGAGCGCTCGAGAGCGCAGTGTGACAAAATGGCGACAGGAGCCGAGAAAGCGTATGTCGTGCTTGAAATGCACTCACATCAGTCATAACAGTGCAACGACACTTCAGGACGAAGTTCAACAAAGATCCACCAACTGCTAACTCCATTCGGCGATGGTATGCGCAGTTTAAAGCTTCTGGATGCCTCTGTAAGGGGAAATCAAGGGGTAGGCCTGCAGTGAGCGAAGAAACGGTTGAACGCGTGCGGGCAAGTTTCACGCGTAGCCCGCGGAAAATTGGCTCATGCCACAACTGGAGACCGACAGCGCCGACTTCAGCTTTCAACAGGATGGTGCTCCACCGCACTTCCATCATGATGTTCGGCATTTCTTAAACAGGAGATTGGAAAACCGATGGATCGGTCGTGGTGGAGATCATGATCAGCAATTCATGTCATGGCCTCCACGCTCTCCCGACTTAACCCCATGCGATTTCTTTCTGTGGGGTTATGTGAAAGATTCAGTGTTTAAACCTCCTCTACCAAGAAACGTGCCAGAACTGCGAGCTCGCATCAACGATGCTTTCGAACTCATTGATGGGGACATGCTGCGCCGAGTAGAGCTTCTACAGTGGATGCTGGGTCATGGCAGTCAGCTCACAAAGAGAAACCATTAGTGACAAGGACAACAAAATCGGAAAAAGCGAGTATCACAGTAAGGAAGCAGCACCTGTTGTCACTGACCGTACGTGGTAAGGAGATCTTCTGATGAAATGTGACAGATAAAGTTGCTTGAAACGTAGGAAGTGACTGTCTCTAAGACCTCCTTCTGGAAGTTGTTGTAATGATTACTCTTGATGCGTACGCTTCTAGATCAGAGACAGTGACTCATTGGAAACATATAATTTAACATTTATACTCCTGTGCCGCTTAAAATTGATATTTACCAGATTTTGACCATAGCAGTAGTCTCCGATGTTTACGCGTCCATCACATGAGGATTGGAAGAAAGGAGTTTCGTCTGAAAACCCCCAATGCACCGGCGGAATCCCCGTATCCATTGCAATCTGAGATGGTTGTTGGACGAAGGGAGGCCGGAGAAATTACATGCTCAGTGTTAATCTAGTATGTAAGAAGCGACGTACAGCAATGGACACAGAACGTCAAGAGTTCCAACGTCGAGCACGAAATTTGGGCTAAACTGTACCCTTCATTACTACAACATTACGATCATACACTCTTGTGATCAGATTACATGTTCCGCTACATACACGTAGCTGCTTAAGGCTTCCTTCTACTCAGTGTCTCCACACAATCATTTATTCCATTAAGTTTCTTGCATTAAGGTTTTTCCACTTTGTGTCGCGGATATATAGCTGAAGAGCTTGGCCAAAGGCTGACCGTCCGTACCGCCTTATGTCGGCAATTTAAAATTACCTGCTATTGGTATACTGTCCTACACATCCTCTAAGTTTGGATTCGATCAGACAGTATTTTTGGGATGTGACAATTTCGGTACAGTTATCATTCATAGCTTTCTGTTTCATAAACCATTAAAATCTTTAATAATCGTTGCTGAAGAGAAATTTGCGTTTCGAGTGATTTAGAATTGAACTACACTCCTGGAAATGGAAAAAAGAACACATTGACACCGGTGTGTCAGACCCACCATACTTGCTCCGGACACTGCGAGAGGGCTGTACAAGCAATGATCACACGCACGGCACAGCGGACACACCAGGAACCGCGGTGTTGGCCGTCGAATGGCGCTAGCTGCGCAGCATTTGTGCACCGCCGCCGTCAGTGTCAGCCAGTTTGCCGTGGCATACGGAGCTCCATCGCAGTCTTTAACACTGGTAGCATGCCGCGACAGCGTGGACGTGAACCGTATGTGCAGTTGACGGACTTTGAGCGAGGGCGTATAGTGGGCATGCGGGAGGCCGGGTGGACGTACCGCCGAATTGCTCAACACGTGGGGCGTGAGGTCTCCACAGTACATCGATGTTGTCGCCAGTGGTCGGCGGAAGGTGCACGTGCCCGTCGACCTGGGACCGGACCGCAGCGACGCACGGATGCACGCCAAGACCGTAGGATCCTACGCAGTGCCGTAGGGGACCGCACCGCCACTTCCCAGCAAATTAGGGACACTGTTGCTCCTGGGGTATCGGCGAGGACCATTCGCAACCGTCTCCATGAAGCTGGGCTACGGTCCCGCACACCGTTAGGCCGTCTTCCGCTCACGCCCCAACATCGTGCAGCCCGCCTCCAGTGGTGTCGCGACAGGCGTGAATGGAGGGACGAATGGAGACGTGTCGTCTTCAGCGATGAGAGTCGCTTCTGCCTTGGTGCCAATGACGGTCGTATGCGTGTTTGGCGCCGTGCAGGTGAGCGCCACAATCAGGACTGTATACGACCGAGGCACACAGGGCCAACACCCGGCATCATGGTGTGGGGAGCGATCTCCTACACTGGCCGTACACCACTGGTGATCGTCGAGGGGACACTGAATAGTGCACGGTACATCCAAACCGTCATCGAACCCATCGTTCTACCATTCCTAGACCGGCAAGGGAACTTGCTGTTCCAACAGGACAATGCACGTCCGCATGTATCCCGTGCCACCCAACGTGCTCTAGAAGGTGTAAGTCAACTACCCTGGCCAGCAAGGTCTCCGGATCTGTCCCCCATTGAGCATGTTTGGGACTGGATGAAGCGTCGTCTCACGCGGTCTGCACGTCCAGCACGAACGCTGGTCCAACTGAGGCGCCAGGTGGAAATGGCATGGCAAGCCGTTCCACAGGACTACATCCAGCATCTCTACGATCGTCTCCATGGGAGAATAGCAGCCTGCATTGCTGCGAAAGGTGGATATACACTGTACTAGTGCCGACATTGTGCATGCTCTGTTGCCTGTGTCTATGTGCCTGTGGTTCTGTCAGTGTGATCATGTGATGTATCTGACCCCAGGAATGTGTCAATAAAGTTTCCCCTTCCTGGGACAATGAATTCACGGTGTTCTTATTTCAATTTCCAGGAGTATAGCATTCTTGCAATCTCTCACTCTCTCTCTCTCTTTCCTTTTCTCTCTCACAACATTCCGCCCCTAACACACACAAGAGGGAAGTTACGTCAGCCACAGCATTTCTCAACGAGGATATTTATTTATTTATTTATTTATACACTCATGTTCAGAAAAACCAGAACGCCCTGAACGATTAGAGATTGGACTTCATATTGACAGTACTTGTACATTAGTATGTTCTGCAGAAAATATTAGCACGCGGGTTCAAGGTCAAAATCGATATCGCGGCGCAACATCATCATGCAGTAAAACAAGACTGTGCCTCTCGTTGTCGCTATGAACCGAAAGTAACAGATCAGTTTCACTTCAGCAGACGTACGGGATACCTCGTAGATATATACCTGAACCGTACCGTCTAATAAGTGAGTTTGGAAGAAGACCAGTTATTGGCATGAGGGAATGTGATGCATTCATCCGGGACACTGCTGCTCTTTCGGGACAAAGTATTTTGGCAGTGTAACGATTCTGTACAGAATGGTTCACGGAAGGCCACAGAACAAGACAAGATGTGAGATGTGTCAGACCTTAACCCGCGAAAATTGACACCACACTCAAATGGTATTGCAGGACAGACCTACGTCCTCCTCGGCTCTGGTGCAACAGTGGAACAGTGGTACACAGACTGAGGTTTTCCCTCTGCAGCCGAGTGTGCACTGTAGCTAAGCCATGTCTCCACAATATCCTTTCTTTCAGCAGTGCTAGTTCTGCAAAGTTCACAGGAGAGCTTCTGTAAAGTTTGCAAGGTAGGAGACGACGTACTGGGTATTTCAGGTGATAGAGCACTTGCCCGCGAAAGGCGAAGGTCCCGAGTTCGAGTCTCAGTCCAGCACACAGTTTTAATCTGCCAGGAAGTTTCGTATCAGCGCACACTCCACTGCAGAGTGAAAATCTCAATCTGGAAACATCTTCCAGGCTCTGGTCAAGCCATGTCTCCGCAATATCCTTTCTTTCAGGAGTGCTAGTTCTGCAAGGTTCGCAGGAGAGCTTCTGTAAAGTTTGGAAGGTAGGAGACGAGGTACTGGCAGAAGTAAAGTTGTGAGGATGGGGCGGTAGTCGTTCTTGAGTAGCTCAGATGGAAGAGCACGTGCCCGCGAAAGGCAAAGGTCCCGAGTTCGAGTCTCGGTCCGGCACAGTTTTAATCTGCCAGGAAGATCCTACACATTCAGAGATGACTGTCCGTCGCCGTTTATTTCGGTATGGGCTATGTGTGCGTCTTCCGCTTCTCCACGTACCTCTGACGAATGCACAGAAACATGCTAGACGGCAATGGTGCATAGAAGGACGTCACTGGGGACAGGAATGGCATATGATTAGTGAAAGAGAACACTTCACATTTCTTGGTTGTCATAGATAGTAAACTGTCGTGGAAAATCCACGTTCAGGATCTTGTTCAAAGACCTAACGCTGCCATTTTTACTTTTCGAAAGGTATTTGAAGTAGGTGATAGTTCGACACAAAAGTAGTCTACTTTACTTATTTTCATTCGCTTATGACGTATGGTATTATATTTTGGGGCGACTCTTCCCATTCTCAAAGGATATTTTTGGCTCACAAACGGGCGGTGCGGGCAATAAGTAGTGTAAGTTCGCGAACCTTTTGTCGACCCCTGGTCTTTTCAATACATATATTCTCTACTGACGTTTCTTGTTAACAATATCAGCTTATTCCCAAGAATTAGCAGCTTTCACTCGGTTAATACTCGGCAGAAATCCATTCTGCATTTGCATCGAACGCCCTTGACTCTTGTGCAGACGAATGTGCAGTATAATGCTGCATCCCTTTTCAACAAGCTACCATAAACATTCAAAACAGAAATCAAGACGCTCTCAAATCGAAGATGACGAGTTTTCTCATAGGTCACTCCTTCTATTCTGTCGAGGAGATGCCTGAACAGTTAAGTTAATTCCTGTGTAATATTGTTGATTGTGTTTACATAAACTTACAACTTGTCTTTTTTTGGATTCATAAACATTTTATGTCATCTGTAATTAGATTTATGCCAACGGCCTTGCCGCAGTGGTAACACCGTTTTCCGTCAGATCACCTAAGTTAAGCGCTGTCAGGAACGGCTATCACTTGGAAGGGTGACCATTCGGTCTGCTGAGCGCTGTTGGCAAACGGGGTGGACTCTGCCAACTGCGGAGCTACTTGATTGAGAAGTAGCGGCTCCGGTCTCGTAAACCGACATACGGCCGGTAGAGCGGTGTGCTGACTACATGTCCCTCCATATCCGCATCCAGTGACGCCTGTGGGCATAGGATGACACGGCGGCTGGTCGGTAGCGTTAGGACTTCAGGACCTGTTCGGGCGGAGTTTAGTTTTATTACTTTTATGTTGTAATTTCATGTGCTAACACGCTGCATGACTTTCGAAATTCGCTCCTCAATTTGGCCCTACGGAACTAGACATGCAAAATTTAAATAAAAATTAAAAATAGAAATCACATATTGTTTTCGGACGAATCCAGGTTTTGGTCCGCCGCAGACGGGGTTGCGGGATCACAGTGACTGTATTCGTACAAGACTAACAGCATCGACTCGAGGCCTTGTGGTGTGGGGTGCAATTGGGTGCAACTACAAATCACAAATGATGCGCGTCTGGGGCACTGTTACCAGTGTAACCCACGTGAATGACATCCTGCAACTCGTAGCCACAACCTTTCCGCACTACGCCCCAGACGCCATTTTTAGCAAGGCAAGCCACGTTCACATCTTGCTGCATGAACATGGACCTTCTTGGTGTCACGGGATGTCAGCCTTTTGCCCAACCTTGTCAGATTACCGGACTTGTCGCTCGCCAGACTTTGACACCAGTCGAAAATATGTAGGATATGGTAAAACGACAGGTGCAGCCCTGTGACCAAATAGCAACCACGAGAGATGAACGTAGGAACCACGTGAACGCAGCATGGATGACTGTACCACAGGTCGCTATTCGCGCCCTATACTCACCGGTGCCATCACGCAAGGAACCAGTTTTATGACAGCCCATGGTAGATCCTGTGGCTACAAGTCAACATTATACATGCCGAACCGAGGTGACTGAAATCCTAATCATTTCTGCACAACATGCTAATGTATATGTCCTATGGATATGAACGTTCATATCCTAGTCGTTCAAGGTGTTCTGTTTAGTCTAAACGTGAGTGCACATACGTCGCTTTTGTAACAGATTTTTGTGAAGTTTCTACATATTGACATTGATTAGAGAGTCATGTTTCAGCATAATAAGACAAATAGTAATTGCAATAGCAGTAACTTATAATAATGGCAATAACAATAATAATAATGATAATAATGTAAAAGTAAAATAGAAATGCACGTATAGTCGTGAATGTTTTGTGTATTACTACAAATGTTAGTTGAGAATATGGAAGTCTGATAAAAAGAACGACGATAGTTAATAGTAAGAACTATTTCACATTAGGTTCTAAGGAAGAGTACAACTGGCAGAGAGAGAGAGAGAGAGGGGGGGGGAGTTGCAGTGAATACTATTGAATACTGTCCTCTTATAAGAAATATGTTTGTTCGTTTCGATATAAATGTATATATGCTCTGCATTGCGTCAGAGACGTTACCGTTGTGTCTCTGACGTAGCAATGACTTTCCATTTGGTTATTTCTGAAACAATACCGGAAAAGCGTTGTGACTGCTTGGGGCATTGTATAACACTTGATGTGCTACGCAGCTACCTCTGACGCGGATCTGCTCGTCACCGTCATCAAGGTGGAACTGTATCCTGTGCTGACATTGAGCTGGCGTGATACTACGATTTCTGCCTCCTGTCTCAATCTGATCTTGCTAGGATTCAGTAACGGGCACTCCATATGTCTGTGAGTTCACTTACTGTTTGCTAGAGGTCGTCCCACCACGAAAATTATCTGTAGGTTACTGCATGCCCAGCAGAAAAATTACTTATATCTGAATTATTGCAGTAGCTTTTGCACACCCAATATTTATTTCCGACTTACACAAGAGCTAGTAATAGTACAGGACAGCAACTCATAGACTGAAAAATGTTGAATGTGAGCTATGTTCTGACTGCGTATTTAGCAAGAAGTATTCCATCGACAAGTAGAAGCTTCGTTTCGAATCCCAACGTTGAAAAAAATTTAATCTCACTGTATCAACTCTTTTTAATGGCTAAGGACGCTACGAGTGTTGACCAGAAAGTATTGCACCGGATTGTTTCCTTCAACAATTCTTTATTGAACGTGATGAGAATTACAAACACGAAATAATGGTGTTTTATCTATACACCCTATTTTTCCACGTAATCTCCATCCCGTTTTACGGCCTTCCTCCAGCACTAAACTAGAGCACGTATGCCCCGCGGTACCAGTCCTTGTCCTGGTGGCGAAGCCAGTGCTTCACTGTGTGAACTTTCTTTGGTGACTGACAGATGCAGCGTCAACGGCCGAGTCGTAATGCGTCCCTTCTCACGAATGACAACATCAGCTCTCTGCAACATGTCAGGTGTGACAGCCGTGCATGGTCTCACCTACAGCAGCAAATCGTGGAGCTCAGCCAAACCGGTTTCTAACGGCCTCAAAAAAAAAAAAAAAAAAAAAAAAAACGTTCAAATGTGTGTGAAGTCTTATGGGACTTAACTGCTAAGGTGATCAGTCCCTAAGCTTACACACTACTTAACCTAAATTATCCTAAGGACAAACACACACACCCATGCCCGAGGGATGACTCGGACCTCCGCCGGGACCAGCCGCACAGTCCATGACTGCAGCGCCTCAGACCGCTCGGCTAATCCCGCGCGGCTCTAACGACCTCACCCTCCCTGATCAGAGACTAACTGTACTTGTATCGACCGCAGATGCTCCATAGACTTTTCACAAGCGTTTGTGAATGTTCTCCACAGCATGTTTCTCTGTAGAGAGAAACTCAATAACTCAGTGACGGCGCGTTGCTAGTAGCGTACGTCACCAACAGACGCCATTTCCAAACTGTCCTGGAGCTACGCTGTCTGGCTGAAGTGAGGGAAACTTGGCTCGCTCACTCATGAAATGAAATGAGCGTACGGCATTGTGGGCCGGGAGTCCCCCATTCGGGGAAGTCCGGCCGCCGAGTGCTTATTGCATTCGAGGCCACATTGGGCGACTTGCGCGTCGGAGATGGGGATGAAATGATGATGAGGACAACACAACACCCAGTGCTTCAGCGGAGGAAATCTGCTGCCCCAGCCGGGAATCGAACCCGGGCCCCTTGGCAAGGCATTCCGCCGCGCTGACCACTCAGCTAACGGGGACTGACGCTCACTCATGAGACTTCCAGTAAATAAGTATGTAACGTTTCGTTTTCGTAGCATTGTTTTCGGCTGAGAAAAAAAAAGTGCGGTGCGTTACTTTCTGGGCAACTCTTGTACATTTGGAAAACTATGAGTTCATGTTTGAGTAGGAATCGTTTTGTTATTAAAGTCATCCGTGATTCACATTCTCCCAAACGGTAGGATACATGTGAGGCTCACCCTGGCTGGTATGTCGCAGGGCGCTGTGATCGGGTCTGCGGCTGGGATGCTGCTGGTGATGGTGATGACGGTGGGCGCGCAGCACGCCTTCACCACTGGGCTGATGAAATACCCGCGGCTGCCCGTCTCCGTCGAGGGGTGCTCCGCCAACGTCACGGCCGCCATCGCCTCGGCCGCTGCCGCCACCACTCCCAGGTAACGCCGGCGCTGCGCAGTCTGCTAGCTTGAGCATGCGCAGCAGCCGTGAGCTTGTTTCGCGGGGTACGGAAGGAGCCGGCTCAGTCGCGCAATGACTGCCCTGCATTCAGTTCGCTTGTCAGACTCCATTCAGGGAACATCGAGTGAATTAGTCAGATGGCTTCGTCCAAATGGGGCGATATTTCGGCAAGTTTGTTGCCCACTTCTTTCTTTATTTTGCTTGTGCCGTTTTTCCCGCGGAGATGCAGGGTCGGCATGGTTAATCGGATGTGGCAATGTTAGTTGAAGGGGTGGCCGGATGCCCTTCCTGCCACCACCACGTACCCCCTCCCCCCAGGAAGGAATTAGTGTACCCCAACTGTCTGCGACTAGTGTAATCCATGGAATAGCGCGAAAGTGTTCAGATGTCTGCAAGCCGCGTAACTGAGGCGGGACGTGTGGACCGGCCCGGTATTCACCTAGGGGGATGTGGAAAACCGCCTAAAAACCACATCCAGGCTGGCCAGCACACCGGCCCTCGTCGTTAATCTGCCGGGCGGATTCGATCCGGGGCCGGCGCGCCTACCGGAGCCCAGGAAGCAGCGCGTTAGCGCGCTCGGCTAACATGGCGGGTTAGTTTGTTGCTAACTTCTACCGCTCCCCAAATGCTTTATTTGCCTTACGCTGTTAAATGTATTATACATCCCTTCGCTCACACTGTCGCACATAGGTCTGCAGTATCCGTGGACGGCTCAGATGTCGAGGTGGACGTGGAAGTCCACAGCAGAACCGCAGGCAATCACAGTCTTTCTGCTGCCACCGCAGGGCTCGGTACGCGACTGACATGGAGGAGGCACGTCTACATAGTGTAATCTCAGTTCTTCAGCTACCATGACGTGACTCGACATTCCAGCTGATCGTCGTTGTACTTTGAGCATGCTCAAGGCGTTACTTAGCTGGAAACACCTGTCTTTATTTATCAGCTGATCATGTAGCCGGATCTCGAATGGTGTATGAAACACCTGGTGCAGTTATACTTCACCCTGTTTTCAATAGCGAGGCAGTGCTTCACTAAAGCTTACTTAATTCGTTGTACCGTATTTGTGTTTGTGTGTGTCCGCAGCTCGTGGTCTCGCGGTCGCTTTCTCGCTTCCCGAGCACGGGGTCCCGGGTTCGATTCCCGGTGCGGTCAGGGATTTTCACCGGCCTCGAGATGACTGGGTGTTTGTGTTGTCCTCATCATTTCATCGTCATACATGCAAGTGGCGAAATTGAGCTGAGTAAAGGTTGGGAATTCGTACGGGCACTGATAACCGCGCAGTTGTGGAATCCAAACATCATCATCGTATTTGTGTGACACATATGCTCATCACATATTTCGTGTACACTCCAAGTGATTTGAGTATTTACATATTCTCACTAGTGAATGTATTGTAATAATGAGGCGTCTAATATATAGGATAAAGTGACTTAAGTGCACGTGCTATTCTTTAGTCATCGGTTACGCAGGGATATAAAACGAAAGGCTTCTTGCGATACTTTCTAACGGGCAGGTACCTTAAATACTGGTTCTGAAATACGATTAGCACCAAATGCAACATTATGACCCTTTAAGTCTGGGATGAAATACTTAGGTTATGCGTATCACACCAGTATCACTGAACTTGACATTGCGAAGTCACCTGACGTGATTAAAATACCTAGGAGGTATTAGTCTAGCGTATTTAATAACAGCTTAGAAATGGTCTAATCAATAATTTAGTTACCATAACAGCACATAAATGGAAAATAACATAGTGAAGCGCGAAATACTGAATTCGGTCTTCCAAAATTGTTTCACCGCCGAAAATCCTAAAAGTTCCTTAATTTCAATCATCGTAAGAACTTCAAAATGATAAATAATGATTTAAGTGATCGCGCAACGAAAAGAAAATAGATTCGTTTTATGGTGGATAGGCATCAGCACCAGATGAGATGCCTATAAGATTCTACAGAAATTATGCCAAAGAACTCGTTCCCTTTCTAGCAGCAATTTATCGTAGGTCGCTGGAGCAACAAAGGGTAACTAATGACGGGAAAAAGCGCAGCTCGTTCCTGGTTCAGGAAGGTTGATAGGACATATGCATACAACTATATCGCTGACGTCAATCTACAGTAGATTTATGGGAAATCTTTTATGCTCATAACGTATTTGAAGAATAAAAGTGTCCTACATAAAAATAATATTCTTTCTCAAACAGAGGTCTTGCGATACCCACTTTGCTCTGTTTCTCCATGCTATCCAAAGCTCTGTAATCATAAGCGCTCAGGTTGATATCATGTTCCTCGACTTCAGGAATGCATTTGACACGTCCCTTAATGCCGTTTAGAGAAAAAAAATTCGAGCTTATACAATATCGGACCAGATTTTCTAGTGCATTCATAACTTCCTTGCCGACGGAACTCAGCGCGTCGGTCTGAAAGGTACAAAATCAACGCCTGGTAAAGATAATGTCGTAAGTATCCGAAGAAAATGTTGCAGGACCGTTATTGTTTAGAATGGATGTCAAATATCTAGTAGAATGCGTTGGAAGCTTTTTAAGACTGTTCGCAGGTGATGTGGTTGTCTATAAGAAGGTAGCAACGTCAGAAGACTGTAACGTTTTGCAGAAGGACCTGCAGAGGTTTGATGAATGACGCAGGAACTGGCAGACGTCACTGAACGCAATAAATGCGACATATTTGCATAGGAAAAGAAGTCCAGCTACGTGAGAAATTGCTAGAAACAGAAAATAACATAAAATGTTTAGGAGTATGTATCCAGAGCTACCTTAAAAAGTGAAATGACCACACAAAACAAATAAAATAAAAAGCAAAATCCAGACTGAGATTCATAGGAGAAGTTGTTGTGGGACAGTGAAATCAGAGCTCAAATGGAAAGGTTAAATTATTAGTCTCTCTTGTGCACTCTTCGAAAGTGGACTAGAAGAGAAACAGCTTGAAGGTGGTTCGATGAATCTCTACGTGCATGATAGGGGCCCCTCAGGCCCGAGAGTGATGCAATCATCCCTTTAATCGTATTAAAATCATATATAGTTGTTCACTATTTTATGTAATACTTAAAAATAAGTCTGGGATTAAGAAACATGATAAAAATGTATTAAATATGGCAAAGATTGTATGAAAAAAGTATTTTCTTAATGCTATGCACGTAATGCATGACCAGGCCTTTTCAGGCCTATTGTAATCTAATGCTTTAGCAGACGATTTTCTGCCAGCCTATGAATGTTGATGACTGTAATGTTTTTATACTGGCAATTGTTTCACTTGCTAGGCTCTAGCAATAACAACAATGGGCTCCATGTTCATTGTTGAACTTGACTTCAGACGTGAAAGGTGTTGTTCTCGTAACTGATGTAAGTAATTATGTTAGTCTCCTTGTTTTCCTTTCTTATCTTTTTCTCTGACGTAGTAACAATTTAGACTTTCTTTCTAACCAAGAAACGTTCGTTACTTACATTATGGAACCATCTAGTATGTCTCGAAAAACGAAACTTATTTGATAATGAGCCAAACGTTTCAACGATTGTTTCTGAATGATGGGACGAATGTGAATCTAATATTGCTTCCGAATACGAAACTGATACTGTTTATAGACATACGTCGGACAGCTCAGAATCTGAAGATATTAGGGATGTCTCTTGGGATGTAAGTGATGTAGGCTTACCAAGGATAGCTTGGCCTATTAATACAACGCAGCCTGCAAACTTAAATAATGTATCAAGTACACCACAGCCTGAAAACATAAATAATATGCCAAGCTTAATCCAGCCTTAAAATGCAAATACACTCCTGGAAATTGAAATAAGAACACCGTGAATTCATTGTCCCAGGAAGGGGAAACTTTATTGACACATTCCTGGGGTCAGATACATCACATGATCACACTGACAGAACCACAGGCTCATAGACGCAGGCAACAGAGCATGCACAATGTCGGCACTAGTACAGTGTATATCCACCTTTCGCAGCAATGCAGGCTGCTATTCTCCCATGGAGACGATCGTAGAGATGCTGGATGTAGTCCTGTGGAACGGCTTGCCATGCCATTTCCACCTGGCGCCTCAGTTGGACCAGCGTTCGTGCTGGACGTGCAGACCGCGTGAGACGACGCTTCATCCAGTCCCAAACATGCTCAATGGGAGACAGATCCGGAGATCTTGCTGGCCAGGGTAGTTGACTTACACCTTCTAGAGCACGTTGGGTGGCACGCGATACATGCGGACGTGCATTGTCCTGTTGGAACAGCAAGTTCCCTTGCCGGTCTAGGAATGGTAGAATGATGGGTTCGATGACGGTTTGGATGTACCGTGCACTATTCAGTGTCCCCTCGACGATCACCAGTGGTGTACGGCCAGTGTAGGAGATCGCTCCCCACATCATGATGCCGGGTGTTGGCCCTGTGTGCCTCGGTCGTATGCAGTCCTGATTGTGGCGCTCACCTGCACGGCGCCAAACACGCATACGACCGTCATTGGCACCAAGGCAGAAGCGACTCTCATCGCTGAAGACGACACGTCTCCATTCGTCCCTCCATTCACGCCTGCCGCGACACCACTGGAGGCGGGCTGCACGATGTTGGGGCGTGAGCGGAAGACGGCCTAACGGTGTGCGGGACCGTAGCCCAGCTTCATGGAGACGGTTGCGAATGGTCCTCGCCGATACCCCAGGAGCAACAGTGTCCCTAATTTGCTGGGAAGTGGCGGTGCGGTCCCCTACGGCACTGCGTAGGATCCTACGGTCTTGGCGTGCATCCGTGCGTCGCTGCGGTCCGGTCCCAGGTCGACGGGCACGTGCACCTTCCGCCGACCACTGGCGACAACATCGATGTATTGTGGAGACCTCACGCACCACGTGTTGAGCAATTCGGCGGTACGTCCACCCGGCCTCCCGCATGCCCACTATACGCCCTCGCTCAAAGTCCGTCAACTGCACATACGGTTCACGTCCACGCTGTCGCGGCATGCTACCAGTGTTAAAGACTGCGATGGAGCTCCGTATGCCACGGCAAACTGGCTGACACTGACGGCGGCGGTGCACAAATGCTGCGCAGCTAGCGCCATTCGACGGCCAACACCGCGGTTCCTGGTGTGTCCGCTGTGCCGTGCGTGTGATCATTGCTTGTACAGCCCTCTCTCAGTGTCCGGAGCAAGTATGGTGGGTCTGACACACCGGTGTCAATGTGTTCTTTTTTCCATTTCCAGGAGTGTAATATAGCATGTGTAGCCCAAACTGGCAGCTATTTTATCAGATACGATGAAACTCAGTGGAGGAAATCAGCACCTCCTTCTAGCAGAACGCTTACTCACAATGTAGTGAAAGTTGGTCCAGATCATGTTATGGGAACAAATACATAGACGGCAAAAGATGCTTGGAGTTACTTCATCAGAAATAATATTGTGGATGAAATAGCTCATGGTAAAAGTCTGGAAGGACGAAGCTCAGCAGCTACAGCACGTCAAATATTGTGTAATGTTACAAAAAAAGAAATCAATGCATTTCTAGGGGTTTTCCTATTAGCTGACAGTTACAGAAGCTGGGATATTTCTATAAGAAAATTATTTCACAACTCTACTGGCAGCCCAGTTCAAATGGCAACTTCTTCTATAGACAGGTGTTAAGAAATAAGGAGAGCCGTTAGGTTCGGTGACAGATGACACACCCGACAACCGAGAAGCTAAGTTTCTACTATGCCAGATTGCTGCAACGAGTGCGAACTATTCACAAACAACTGTAGACAAAAATTTCATCCAGGTGAGAATTTCACAACAGATGAGCAGCTAGTGTCTTTCAGAGTGCGTTGCAGATTTCTACAACTTTTTTCCAAGCAAACCAGGAAAATATGGAATAGAGATATTCTGACTGTGGGACTCTTTGACACCATCCTCTGTATCTGAGCTGATGTGCTGAAGAAAAAATCCAGGTCACCCTCGTCAAGCTGATGTTGCAGCTCATGTGGTAAACACCCTGGCAAAAATGCTTAGACGAAGCTCAACCAATATCACGATGGGCAACTACATTACCAGTGTTTCCCTGTTTCAAGATTTGTTGAAGCATAAAATTACAGCACTCGGTAGTCTTCACCATAACAAACAATAATTTCCATACGAAATGAAATCATGTAAGACACGACTTGTTCTGTCTTCAGAATTTTGAGTCAGAGATGTTTTCACTATTGTGAGTTATGTAATAAAAGAAGAATAAGAGCGTATGCTAATAAATTCCACACATCACGACGTCGCAGTTGATTAGACATCGGGTGTGGATTCTCTTGACCAAAAGGCACGTACTTGCACTTGTCAAAGATAGACAAGGAGATGACGTTTGTTTCATAGGATAATGTAATGGATGTTGCAGTCACAAATGCTCTCTGTTTATTCACAAATCAACATTCAGAATATCAAAATGGAAAATCACATAAAAGAGGATTTTCTTAAAAGACTTGGCCCTAGAACTTATTCGTCCACATATACAGTCCAGAGCCGAAACTCCAGATTTACAAAGAGTCGTCCTATAAACACTGTCTAGAAGTGGCGTCAAAATGGGCTAGGATATGGATATTGTCCATCAAAGATAAACGATCAGAAGAGATGCTTTTTGTGTCCACGTTAACTGGAAAGGAAAATCGATCAGTGTTGTTCAACTGTCCTAACTGTGTATGCAATGAACATAGTGTGCTTGTTTGTGAAGACTGTTTCCAGTAATGTGTAGAACTTTGTGACAAGCAATTTAATATTTACTTGGACAAACTGCTGTGTAGCTTAATTTTTTTTCAGTTGCTATATAATTTATAACGTAGAATTTTTTTCTTTTCATTTTGTATTTGGATGCTTTGTGCTCACTGATTTGCATTTTACCTCACCAAGGCGCTATTTCTAGTTTATGTAAGTGCTCATATAAGTTATTATATGCTAAAATAATAAGATTAGTAATGATTAAACTCAGACTTATTTCACTGAAATTAATACCCAGACATTTTATTTAATGTTTTCCTCATTTAAACTAAATACAGATATGTTTTGTAAGACTGTATTCACTCGAAAATAAAAGTAAGTATTCGTAATAAACGTAGATAGAAATCTCAATGGGGGCTTTTGAGGCCCCCATCAAGCAATAACATAGATCCTAACACTCATGCATCCAAGGGTTAATTGTGAACTGCAGAGTAGTCACGTAGATATAGAGGTAAATTAATTAACGTGGTGTTCTGGGGCAGATGATACCAATGTGTTCACGTGTTAACCTAAAAACTACGTCAGTTGCTATCGCAGTGCGCCTGGGATCACTGAGATTACACCATGGACCAATATAAAGGTTTCGCCTGATCTGATCAATCACTTATCTTGTTACATCAGTCCTATGGTCGTATCTGGATACGCTGTTATGTGAGCAGCTGCAGGAAATATTCACCTCACCATGGATGCGGGCTGATGGCAGCTGTATTGTGCTACATGGTATATGGAATAAAGCTTTCATGGCACCTGCGGTAGTAACAGAAGTCACCATGGCAGTTTCAGACTACATGAACACTGTTTCTGTGTACCAAATTCCTACTCATCGAACCCATGCAATGCAGAGTCGCTGCTGCATTGTGTTGCAAATAGGAACAACACGCTGTTGAATTGAAGGCATAATGTTTTGGCTCAGCAACTTATATGTCTCTTGAATTTTACTGAAATATGGATTCTCGAAATTCCTAAAACGGAGTCATTCGAAATGCTCATGTATCTAGAACCATCTGTTCGGAGTGATTTGAGATGGACTGAAAACAAACTAAGCAGCTGAAAACATATGTGAGGAGTGAGGTCAAAGCTTTGGGATACACCTGATGAAAATGGAAGATACGGGAACTGATATTGTTAATAGTGAACAGGCATGCCTGATAGAGATCATCCAATAAGTGAACGCAGTTAATGTGATTTTTATATGCCTGGAGCCTGAAGATGGGTGTGGAATGCCATAATTTCTATAGTTTCCAGTGGTCAAGAGGACAAAAAAATATGGATTTTCTGTTAGGTTGCAGATATTGGAGGTAGATGTGGTCAGAGGAGGAATTTGGATAGAAGGCATAATGGTTAAAAAAAAAGGGATTGTTCCTGGTGAGCTGTTTTCGGCTGCATTGGGGGCAAACGGATTAGGGTGTTGCAGAACTGCAACCTGAGACTGATGAACTGCTGTAAGTAGGTGTATAGTTTCAGGGAAAGTAGGACTTAGTAGATTTTCCACATGTTTGGTTTGTAGCCTGTGGATAGAATTGTGTTGAAGAGACGTGTAAGGATTTCTAATCATAGCACCACATTGACTGGGACCAGTGTTACATTTTTGTGCAGTACGTCTTATGACAAAACTTTTCTGACTGTTGTATGACATGGTAACGCGATACGATACTCAGATAACTTTTATGTCAACTGACAATGGCTGCCGGAGCCTATGCAGTTGTATTTGTCTTACGTTGTATATTGTGACTCATGCCTTCAGCATTTCTGTGCCTATCATGATATATCTACTTGTATAAAACTGTGGTTCAGCGTTTTATTGGTCTCCAGACATGTGCACACAGTCTATCTCTACGTGTGTGTGTGTATGTGTGTGTTTACTGGTGCGCAGACTAGAGATTATGGGCTCTGTGTTTGGCCGATTTCCAACCATGTGCGCAGTGGCTGTGTGTTGCTTGTTCTCCAAGCAAGTTGAAACGTCTCTATTAGATTTTACTTAAACTGCTGGATGCTCACTCAATGTTCAACGTACTATCACTTTGCTATATTTTTATCATTTCCACACTGACCTTCAGAATTCTCCCTGACAAATATAGCTCAAAGTTATTCTATTCATTTATGGTCCCCAATATACTACGATACCCAATCTGATTACGCAAATAATTAACACAAAAAGTGGCCCTGAATTAGAAGAAATCCTAACAATAACCCATACATTGTCACTTACGTCACAGAAAATCTTCATTGCTCGAACTACAGTAATACAGCAATCACCAATACAGCAAGTTAAATAAAAAGATTCTAACTACTGTAGGCTCTAACTATTAAAAGCCATGTGGTTAGCAAAGGAAAGATTTTGTTGTAGAGCAAACAATGTATTTAGCAAATTTTACCTTAATAATGTAACATCCAGTTCCAATAACCATTAACAAAATTAAATTTCCACGACGGACACACTTCTGGACCGTCCGCTAGCGCTAACTCTTCAGACTTCTAAACTCCATCATGCCAACTATGAACATCCAGCCTCCATCTCTTCTGGCTATTCACCTCCAACTGCCATCACTGCTGACTATTAACTTCTTCCATCATTACTGGCTGTTCACCTCTAACATTTGCTCCGACCAACCACAGAGTATCATTCAGAGGGAGCACAGCGCTGTCAGAGTTATTAATGTGGTGTATCGCACTGCCAACATACACTACTGGCCATTAAAATTGCTACACCATGAAGAAATGCAGATGATAAACGGGTATTCATTCGACAAATATATTATACTACAACTGACATGTGATTACATTTTCAAGCCATTTGGGTGCATAAATCCTGAGAAATCAGTACCCAGAACAACCACCTCTGGCTGTAATAACGGCCTTGATACGCCTTGGGCATTGAGTCAAACAGAACTTGGATGGCATGTACAGGAACAGCTGCCCACGCAGCTTCAACACGGTACCACAGTTCATCAAGAGTAGTGACTGCGTGTTGTGAGGAGCCAGTTGCTCGGCCACCATTGACCAGACGTTTTCAATTGGTGAAAGATCTGGAGAATGTGCTAGCCAAGGCAGCAGTCGAACATTTTCTGTATCCAGAAAGGCCCGTACAGGACCTTCAACATGCGGTCGTGTATTATCCTGCTGAAATGTAGGGTTTCGCAGCGATCGAATGAAGGGTAGAGCCATGGGTCGTAACACATCTGAAAAGTAACGTCCAATGTTCAAAGTGCCGTCAATGCGAACAAGAGGTCACCGAGACGTGTAACCATAGGCACCCCGTACCATCACGCCAGATGATACGCCAGTATGGCGATAACGAATACACGCTTCCAATCTGTGTTCACCGCGATGTCGCCAAACACGGATGCGACCAGCATGATGCTGTAAACAGAACATGGATTCTTCCGAAAAAATTACGTTTCGCCATTCGTGCACCCAGGTTCGTCGTTAGGAACACAATCGGAGGCGCTCCTGTCTGTGATGCAGCGTCAAGGGTAACCGGAGCCACGGTCTCCGAGCTGATAGTCCATGCTGCTGCAAACGTCGTCGAACTGTTGGTGCAGATGGTTGTTGTCTTGCAAACGTCCCCGCAATCGCGATAGGCTTCAATCCGACCTTTATCAAAGTCGGAAACGTGATGGTACTCATTTCTCCTCCTTACACGAGGCATCACAACAATGTTTCACCAGGCAACGCCGGTCAACTGCTGTTTGTGTATGAGAAATCGGTTGGAAACTTTCCTCATGTCAGTACGTTGTAGTTGTTGCAACCGCCGCCAACCTTGTGTGAAAGCTCTGAAAAGCTAATGATTTGCATATCACAGCATCTTCTTCCTGTCGGTTAAATTTTACGTCTGTAGCACGTCATCTTCGTGGTGTAGCAATTTTAATGGCCAGTAGTGTATAAACATGTAAACAGGCTACTTAAAAGTGTACAATTGGTGTGAATTGTCGTACACAGTGTAACGTCCCCTTAGAAGAATTGTATACGAGACTGCTTAAACTGACACACAATATTTTTAGCGCAACGCAATCTGACTTTCAAAAATCCCTCCAAAAGAATGGCCCTGACTAACATTAACCTATGCGTTTCACAAATCACTTACCTCACCAAAAATCTTCCTTACTCGAACTACTGCAATACAGCGAGCGCCACTACTGCCAGCTAAATAAAAGATTCAAACTACGGAAGGCACTAACTACTAGTAGGCATAGTTAGCAAATGAAAGATTTTAATAGAGAACAAACAATGTATTTACCTTAATATTCATCAAAAGTCATAATATATACAGCAGTTCATGACATCCATTTTTACAAATTTCAAAACTCCGCCATTTGTCTCCCCACATCCACCACTGCTGGCGGCTCACCTCCAACTGTGCAACGCTACGCGCTGTTCACATCCAGCTGCCGCTGCCCAACACTACAATGGCAGACAACAATGCAAACTAGCCACACACTGCACACAGCACAGCCAGTGATTTTCATACAGAGCGCTACGTAACGTTGCCAATAAGAAAACATAAACAGCCTACTTACAACAGTGCACCCCAGAGATTCAGCCACGTTTGAGCATTACTCTAGGATCACACCAGGTGTGTTTGTTGTTGCTTTACAGGCCAGAAGCCACGGGCTCGGTGCCAGCTCTGTTCCGCGTGTCCTACATGTACTACACGCTGCTGGGCACGCTGGTGGTGATGCTGGTGGGCGCCGCCGCCAGCTTCGCAACAGGTGCCACGTCGCCCACCAGCCTGGACCCGGCGCTGCTGGCGCCACAGCTACGCTGGCTCGCCGAAAAGGGGCGGCAGCGGCGGCAAAGCAGCACCCGACACTCTGCTGGCGGTGGGCTCGAGGGCAGGTGCAGGAGTGGGGACGACGGAGAGGAAGAGGGCGCCACAGAGCTGCTGGTCTGTGAGAAAGGAGCCGAGGCCCGAGGACAGCCTGACAAGTAGGCGCCTCTCCACTGGGGTTACTGGCTGTACGCAATAGGTCGAAGTTTCTTACCCTGCATGGTTCCAGCATACACGTCAACAGGAAGGATGTAATATCACGGCGATGTATAGTTTATCAGGCATGGGTTACGGCATTGGATTAGTCCTCATCAGGGACCAGTTTCTCCGAAGTTGGTTTCTGAGCATTCTTGATGGAGAATCCAGTGTCATCTGCTTGAACACGAAATAAGCCCACGAGACATTTGAGATTCTTCCACATTACTGAACATTTAAAAAACTTAGGCAACTGTAGCCCCGTTGGGTTCCCAGCATTCGCCGATACTTCGACAACTTAACACGCTGCCATTTTCAAGGTATAAATAACCGCAGTGCATGGCAATTTAAATTCTCAGTGGGTGACTCTACGCCAACCAAAAAACCAGAAGACAGCGTATGCAGGAAGACCACACTTTCATAAACCAACAGTACCATAACACAGTCAGAGATGTGTAGTGTCAGATGTTAAAGTGCAATATTAAAGAAAAATGGGAGTGCAGGTGGCTCTAACACGATCCTTGTTTTGTGACACAAGAGAGAGATTGAGAGTCTCGTTAAGACGCAGAGAAAAATATCCACCTCTATTTACAAAGTAATTTGCCACTTCCATCTCAGAAGTTTCTTTAACAACACCATCCCCACAACTGTCACTGCACATTATGATCTATCCATTGCTATGTGCCTATTACAATGTTGTGCTCGACATATAGTGTTGCTATGTGAATGGGTGTTGGAAACGGTGGTACAGAAAAACTGCTTTTGTCAAATATCCTAATATGTGGATGACAGGACAGTGAAACGAGCGTGTACAGTCCAGTGGTTAGGCAGAAGGGGTACTTTGGGGAACATGTTTAGAAACTCGAGTCAGACTCTTGTTGTCGTAGAACTGCTCACAGTTTAGCAAGTATGATACCGCCTTCCAATCGGCGCCAAGTCTAGCACCGAAATTTTTTCCAGTTTTGCTGCTGAAAGCGTATGCTGTAACAATGCCAGGAGGATATTAATTATCCCATGTCCTGATTGGCTACAAATTCCTCTTACCTAATTTTGCTGCTGAAAACCAAAACTGAACTGTGATTCCGTTATCAGCGTATCAACAAACGGGAAGCAAGATGCAGCGATGTGACACTAAATCCAAACAGGAGCCAAGTTTGCACGTACAGCTTGTCATAGGGTACACCTCACAGGCCAGCAGTTCTGTAGTGATATTTTCCTCCCCCAATTAGCAAGCTGTGTCCTCCAAATCGTGTAGACGTGTAGCTGCAACGAATCTACATCTACATCTACATCCATACTCCGCAAGCCACCTGACGGTGTGTGGCGGAGGGTACCTTCAGTACCTCTATCGGTTCTCCCTTCTATTCCAGTCTCGTATTGTTCGTGGAAAGAAGGATTGTCGGTATGCCTCTGTGTGGGCTCTAATCTCTCTGATTTTATCCTCATGGTCTCTTCGCGAGATATACGTAGGAGGGAGCAATATACTGCTTGACTCTTCGGTGAAGGTATGTTCTCGAAACTTTGACAAAAGCCCGTACCGAGCTACTGAGCGTCTCTCCTGCAGAGTCTTCCACTGGAGTTTATCTATCATCTCCGTAACGCTTTCGCGATTACTAAATGATCCTGTAACGAAGCGCGCTGCTCTCCGTTGGATCTTCTCTATGTCTTGTATCAACACTATCTGGTACGGATCCCACACTGCTGAGCAGTATTCAAGCAGTGGGCGAACAAGCGTACTGTAACCTACTTCCTTTGTTTTCGGATTGCATTTCCTTAGGATTCTTCCAATGAATCTCAGTCTGGCATCTGCTTTACCGACAATCAACATTATATGATCATTCCATTTTAAATCACTCCTAATGCGTACTCCCAGATAATTTATGGTATTAACTGCTTCCAGTTGCTGACCTGCTATTTTGTAGCTAAATGATAAAGGATCTATCTTTCTGTGTATTCGCAGCACATTACACGTGTCTACATTGAGATTCAGTTGCCATTCCCTGCACCATGCGTCAATTCGCTGCAGATCCTCCTGCATTTCAGTACAATTTTCCATTGTTACAACCTCTCGATACACCACAGCATCATCTGCAAAAAGCCTCAGTAAACTTCCGATGTCATCCACCAGGTCATTTATGTATATTGTGAATAGCAACGGTCCTATGACACTCCCCTGCGGCACACCTGAAATTACTCTTACTTCGGAAGACTTCTCTCCATTGAGAATAACATGCTGCGTCCTGTTATCTAGGAACTCCTCAATCCAATCACACAATTGGTCTGATAGTCCATATGCTCTTACTTTGTTCATTAAACGACTGTGGGGAACTGTATCGAACGCCTTGCGGAAGTCAAGAATACGTACATAACAACTTGCTCAAGCGCCAGTACATGATCTGGCATCTCTCAAATATTGCTCGACATAGCGAAAGGTTTTGTATTACTAAGATAGTGTGTATACAACATGACTTTGTTATCAACATGACTTTGTAAATCTTAAGTTATAATTACAGTACAAGAAAACTTCCTGTTCTTCACGTACGTTACTCTAACTCTCTATTAGGCATGATGAGAGACGAATGACAATGTATGCAATAAAACTGCTGAATTTTAAATCTGTGCTTCGAACTTCATTTTCTTACAATTTCAATGCTTGAAAGTAACTCTGCTATCATGAACCCACATAAAGCATCTCTCGAAACCTTTCCCAGACCAGGTTCGAGTGTTTTTCTTTCATCACCCCTTATTAAAAAATGTTCAAATGTGTGTGAAATCTTATGGGAATTAACTGCTAAGGTCATCAGTCCCTAAGCTTACACACTACTTAACCTAAGTTATCCTAAAGACAAACACACACATCCATGCCCGAGGGAGGACTCGAACCTCCGCCGGGATCAACCGCACAGTCCACGACTGCAGCGCCTCCGACCGCTCAGCTAGTCCCGCGCGGCCCTTATTAAAAGATTTTATTCGACGACCATGTAATAACAGTCCTCTGAATAACAGATACACTGTAAATCATAAATCTTAAGCGACTTTTCCTGACTAGTATGTTATTCTCCATCTGTCACTTAAATTTTTCGATTTACTTAAGTAAACGCTGAAATTCACGTTCAGAATTCACAAATAAATTGAAAAGAAGTGCCATGGGATATAGGCGTTTCAGTTCGTGGGAACTGTGTATGTGGAGTACCATTATATATATAGTTTGTACAAAACCCAATATTTGTGGTAAACAATTCAACACTCACGACAGAACACTCATTCATCCCATAAATCAAACTAGGAAATATATCGAATACAAATGGTGCGTCAAAAATTCGACTAGGAAATGCACAGAGCGTCACCAGAATCTTCACAGAAGATTTATATACTCAGACTGCTACATGCATTGGAACGGAATCTCCATATTTGTAGTGACTGCAGAATTACAAATAACTAGGCAAAAATGGAAGGATGCTGCAACCCATGCCCTCTGTAGTGTTACCGAACAAAGTTTATCTTGAAGAAACGGCCAGTACGAATCAGGACTAATGATTTCACCAAATCATTCCACATGCGGACTGAATAACACTAAAGTTGAATGGAATGGCAATAACACAATTAAAATGGAATTTCCCTTATAAGTCAGACGTATCTGCCAGGTAACGCGCTGAAAAACTACAGTATGCTACGCCCCCATGTGCACAAAATTAAGAAATTCAGTGAATTTATCGAAAAACTTCATCTGCAACAGTGAGAAGTGAATCTTTTCTTAACTGCGATACCTTCTGTACTCTGCACATTACGTAGCTGTCCTCCGTACCGCGTACCCGATCACAGCTCTGTGCCCTTCAGCCAAGGGCACAGAAGAAAAATCGGCGGAAGTGCGCGTGACGTCATATCACATGTCTGTCGTATACGAGGATCTTCATTCGCAAAACTGGCACGAGCTGCACAGTCCTTACTTTACCAAAGCCACACTAATAGTGAGACAAAATGCTGTCATGAGAACGAAATAGAGAGAGACGAAAACACACATACTGTGGTCCGTAATAACTAGGATTGCTGCTGTGCTTTTCTGCTACAAATCGATATACGTTAATACCCTACGTCTCTGTTATGATGAATGGTTCTGGAGCTGTTTTGTTGTATTGTTGGAAAAAATTTTCAGCTTTCATAGAAGAAAGAGTTATTCCAGTTTTCTCTATTTTTACGTGTTAGAAACTTGAGTTCCGGTATCTTATTTCACCTACGCAGCCTCTTCGATTTATTTTACTTTAATATACTGCATTCTATTGTGGGTGCATGAAGAACGACAACCCAAAATTGTCCTCCTTGTTCACACTTGCTTGAGTTTTTCTACTGCATTTTTTAGAATATTCCACCTACAATACATCTTATAGCAACATAGCTATTGTGTTTTCAGTATCCATCTGTTTTATTTTCGTCAAACGAACTGATAAAATGCACACAAACTACTAATCGGCTGTCCAGAGCCGCATATGCGCAAGTGGAGACATTGGAGACATTTGCAAAAAAGTTTAGGCCGAAATGCATCTGCTCTCCCTGACACGCAGTATTCTTGTACATTGCCCTAGTTAGAATACAGTAATATTTTCGATAAAGATATGATTTCAGCGAATACCTTAAAAAGATGCGAATTTGTAATAGCTATCACCCTGGAAAATTAAATCTTTTTTCTAGTCCAGTAAAAATCTGTGCACATACAAGGAAAATAATGAGTGCTGTATAGGACTAACGGATGGAAGTAAAGATCAAAATGCTGATTCTGGCTCTAACAATGTATATGTGCAATTAAATGCTTGTCATACATTGTATATTAAAAGGCTTCAAACATCGATATGAAAGTATTTCTTTCTTTTCACACCATATGCATGTACCAAGTGGAATATAAAATTAATTCATGACATATTTGTGTTCAAGTCGTACACATTCAAGAAGTAGGATATCTTTGGTTACGCTATGAAACTTTCATGACTTAAAAAGTTACATGCATTACAACGATCGTTAGCAAATATTCATATTAGGTAAGATGACATCATCTATTCTCACTAAATTTTCTTCTTCAACTACCTCGTGAGAGTTGTTATTAAAATGGTACTCTATTACAATTATTTTTGCGGCAGAGAAAGTAAATTAAGCAGGCTAATATATTGTGCATGCTTGAAGTACTCTGACATCATGTAATTATTTTCTCTCCAAAAATAATCGAATAGTGTTAAGACTGTGGCTCACAAGTAATTATGAACAAGGGACGAATAACACCAGTGAAAGCTGCCACTTGATAAAATTTTTTATTTAACCTGAGACGTGCAGCACATGCAAGAATACGACAGAGCTGTAGTATGACACTGTTTGACACAATTAACACTGGGTAGCTCAAGAATGGAAGTAAACTCAATCATAAATAATGAATATGGATGCAAGAATGGTTTATTTTGTTTTCTGTTTTCCATCGACCAAAGTGAAACGGAATTCAAGGTAACAGAATCAGTAACTAAATCTGAAACACATTTTCATTCAAAAGATATTAACAAATACATCAAAATCAAGCACATGTACGAAGGTTGGAACTTAAATAATGGCAACTATTTGTTCCTTCTAAGTAGTCACCAGCGTTGCGTAGAATCCGTTGAACCCGTTGCCAGTGATGTGGAAGCCGTAATATACCGCTAGCAGAGCCTGTTCTGTTGATGGTGCGAATGGAGCGGTCTACTGCCCGTCTAATCTCTGGAACAGTTCTGAAGCGAGTGCCACAAAATGGTTCCTTCATCTTTGGAATAAAATCAAAGTCACAAGGACTTAAATACCATTGACGGAACAGAGCAGCCGAAGTTTGCACTGTACGCGCGTGCACATTGTCGTGCAAAGTGATAGGTGGGTTGCACAGACAGTGCCGCCGCTTTTTTCGCAAAGCTGGTGGCAGGTGATGCTCCAAAAACGAACAGTAATACTGTGCATTGACGGTCTGTCATGGACGAACGTAATGCGTTAGAATAACAGCATCACAGTCGTATACGAGAATCGCCATAACTGTCACCATACTGGGGCTGTGACACACTTTCGACTTTCGCGGCGAACCATAATGACACCATTCGTTGGACTGGCGTTTCAGTTTTAGCTTCGTGGCATTCAGAAATGTTCCAGAGTTTCGACAGGCAGCAGACCGCTCCACTCCCGCCATCAACAGAACAGGCGCTGCTAACGGCATACTACACCTCCCACATCGCTCACAACGGCCTCCACACAACGCTGGCGACTACTTTGAAGGACAGAAACAGGTGCGAACATGTACCTCTTTTGTATCGGTTGTGAATAAATAGTTGCCACTGTTTAAGTTCCAACCCTCGTATATACTTGGTAGTCCATAACATAACTGTACTACACTGACTTATACAGGCCCTTTCACTGCGATGAAATATGGCGACTTCAGATTTTCTTTAACTCAAGTTATTTACTGTTATCGACAGAAAAATATACTCCAATTGCTGCAGCTCACGAACTCCTCAGTGGAGTAAAGAAATTAGTTACCATTACCTTCCTTAGGCTTCTATTAAATTGTAGGCGAACCTTTCATAGTTACTGTGTATTATTAATAATAAGTTTTCCTCAACAATGGACACCTTACTAAACCAATGTCTGTGACATAAAATCTTTGTGAGGATTAATCTCACTTCTAGAAATGATATATTAACTACATAAATTTCAGTAAACGATATATACACAGTGAAGCAACAGTTACTAATGCCATGCAATTCAACAAGCCTGTGCAGGACTTTTGTTGAATCAACACAGTAATTAATTCGTATCATATGCTGTCAGACTCAGGAAACTACAGTTTGGCTTGAAGAGTTATCTCAAAATATGATCGTGTATGAAACTAACAATTCTTTTATTTCATTGGCATCTATGTCTGAGAATGGCAGAAATGGAAATTATGTGTGGTTTACTTGTTTTATTTAGATGATTTGTGGCATGCCACCCCCAATTGAAATTTCTGTCAAGATTTAATCCTAAGAGTTGAACACATTGAACTTCTTTCATCTTCTTGTCTTCATGTTTTAGACAAAATGTAAATATCTAACAAGTTTGGACCAAAATATAGTACGTTTTCTCGAAGTTTATTGACAGTAATTTAACTAGAAACCATTTTTAAACATCATGAAAACGTGATTAATTGCTTTTCTTGAAACTGTATTTGATTTGCTATTTACACTTTCTTGATATCATCTGAAAACACAACAAACCAAGCTGACATCATTTTCAAAAAATACGTTCATTAATATAAAAAAAGAAAAATAGGTAACCTTGTGGGACACCACAAGTAATTTTTTTAAAAATTACATTTTGGGAGCTAGCTTGTCACAGTTTGTTTCTAGATAGATGGAAATCACTTGAACTGCCAGAAGATCCTATGGCACTATACTATTTTCATTCAATTAAAGTTGTATTGTCATTCTCAGTCAGATGTCTTCGACAACTCACACAATATATCAAAGACCTGATATTTATTATCTAATTTATTAAGTATATTTCAGTATAGGAGTAAATAGTCATCACAAGGGGACCACACCCTGCCTATCTAACCCATGTTAATTTAGGCAAGTACTTGACCAATTTCTGAAAAAACTATTTGATGCAGGGTCTTAATATGTTTACCGTATGTTACATGATGCTAATAGAGTCAACTGTACTAACGTCTACTTTATCCATATTATAGTTTTTATGATATTCTTTTTACATTTATTAACAAAAATATTAAATTTTTCTGCAAAATGTATTTTATTGGGAACTTCCTAATGGGGAAATAATAATGAATGTGGTACCAGAGGTGGCTTTTTATGTTATGCAAAGTATCTGAAAATTTCATTCATTTATATATGATAGTTTCTGTTACAATGGGGCACATGTACTGAAAATTTTAGTTTGTGGGAAATTGACTTTAAAAAAAGAACTTTTGAAATTTGTACTTACAGTTAATTAAAACTGTCCTGCTGCATATAATGGCCCTACTTTGGGCTCTAGCAAGTCTTTCAGCTTCTTTTTCACCTTCCTGGTTGTTTGTCTTGCTTTCTTGGCCATATTAGATGCAGACCTGTCTGCATCGGCTATCCTCATTTTATGGCAATGTTGCAGCCCAGTGACCATATTTTCACCAGGATGAATTCCCAACTTTTTCAGTACCCAACACATTCCAATATTACCACAATTGCATGTAATAACAGTATTATGAATTCCTAGTTTCATTGTGTGCATGCCTACAAACATTCATTTGGGTTCTGCGTCTGCCCTTGCAGACGTTTCCTTAGGATGTCAGAATGAGCCAAGTCTCTGAAAATAGGTTTAATTGTGGTAATAAAAGAAGCAGGAAGAGAATGGTGGTGAGAATAAGGTTTTCCCGTTCCCTGAGCCCTATTGTATCTGCACCACGAATTTTCTCCCGATGGACACAACCCATGAGATGGATAATCATCAGTAGAGGGCTTATGGAAGAATATGGCCCAACCATCCCTCTTCATTACCTCCAGATTTTCTTTATTTCTCCTAATTGCATGCCCATAGTAATCCTGTAAGTTTTCTATTCCAGTTTTAGTTAACCAACCCTGTCTGGTCAACAATTTTCCATCTTCTAATTTTTTCCTCTCATATCAACAATTAGTTTTTTCAGCCTTGTTCCCAAACGTTTTTGAACATGGCCTACACATTATATTTTGCTAATAATGGCAACTCCATATGGCTTAGAGTTCATCACATTGTTGAATGCCTTATTGTCACCATCTCCCAAATATTTGGTGTACCATACGCCTCTTGTTTCTACGGAGCGATGAAATATTTGTTGTACTCCATGAACTTCCATACTACTACTTGTTCCTCTAAAATTAGCCACACAGTTGTGTTCTTTATGTTCATTGACTTTACAACATTTGCAATATTTAGACATTATCTCCACATCTAACACATTACTGGTGTCTACACTCGTGGCAATCACTACTGCATTCACAGAAGTATGTCCTCTTTTCTACCAACTTCCACCAAGTGCAACTGCAATATCCACACAGTCCTCATTTTCTTCCACTACTTCCCTAGCAGCCAGTTTCATGCTTTCCTCACTGACCTCACATACGGCTTTCTCTAATATTGCAGTCAGTTTTTCAAATTTATTTGGTGGTTGACATAAGTTCATCACTGAACAAAATGTTCTCCATGCAGCCATACCCTAGCCAATGGATCGTAAGGCATGAACGAATCTAGTATTGATTTCATAAGGGCCACTTGGATCTGGTTTTGAAGAACTCATAAATGAAGTCACAGCTGAGCATTTAGTGCAAATTAAACCTAAAGCTATTGTTAGGCCTTTTCTCCCACTGGCACTGTCACACATTTTCACACTCTGTGACTCACCACAATGTCTGCATTGTACGAATTTAGAGATTACATCTGATAATATTCTCAATTCATAATAATGTTGCTGCACCCCTTGTCACTTACAGTAAATTCGTTGTAACTCTCATGAAATGGTGAGAGCGCCTTTGATGATGCACTTGTTGAAGGATTACAATGAGAAACTTCGTTGTCAGGCGACATAACCTCTTCTACAGAAAGCTTTCTAAACTTTCCTCTAAATTGTCGTTTCTTGAAAATGCCTTTACATTTCGTCATCTTCAATAAAGACAACAAAACAGACGTAAACAAGCACTGCAAACGGAAGTATAACAACTACTCGCAATCACACTTGAACAAAACTAACAGCATGTTTGAAAGCATGTTGTTTACAAACAGCAGAAACAAAAGAGTACCGACCGTTGCATTCCAAGAATAGCCAACACACTTGGGAGTAAAAACAAGTCCCTTACGTGCAATGTAGGGGATATAAAGATCTAAAATACATGCAGAAAAGTGAGTGACAGAAAAGTGGGCGACAGAAAAGTGGCTGTGGCACATAAACACACTTGGTAGGAAAATGCTCTTTAAATGCTCGAATTTTTTTTTCAGTAAAATCCTTTTCAGAGTACTTAAATAAAACCTTAATCTATCGAAATGTGATGAAAACTGAAAATCGATTTTTTTCGACCTGAACCACACTGTGTGTGATTGAAATGGGTAAGAAGCTGCTTCTTTATTACCATTTCTAAAAGTATTGAGAATCCCGGCAACATTTAAATTGGACAGACTTTTTATGCCATTTGTTCACCTCCTTTATTATAGAGAGGCCAAACATCACTATATTTCTGCAAGTTGGGAAACGTTTTGTGAAAACTGATCGGCTACATATATAACTTGAAATGTTGTGAAACTCAGAACATCATGCTTTTATTTACTTTGTTGATATTTTTTAAAATAAAATATAATAATGTCTGGAATCATATTGATGATGCTGAAGATATTTGTAATGGCTGGTCTCAGCCATTCTATGGGAACTAACAAAGCATGATTACCCAACTTTTCAGATATAGGTTTAAAGTGCCTGTCTTTATAAATTATATTTTATTATTTTTTAATTTTTATTTTATTTGTGTTATTTATTTTTTATTTTATTTATATATTTATTATTTATTTATCATTATAAATGCAGCCCAGGATCAGCTTTGTCTCTTAAAACGCTAAAACGCAGTATAGACGCTAACCGATTTTGAGGAACTCGAGGAATTATGAAACTGAGATTCATGGTCGTCGATTCGAAGAATGTTGCTCTTGAGTTAGTGACGAAATCCATACCTGCTGTGAATTTGTAACTGAATGCTACACGTAATTCAGGCGAAAAATGCTTAGTAGCACAAAGTCGTTTTCCATCTAAAGTTCCTTAAAGATGGCTACTACATGCTATGATTATTTAACATTTCCCTGATTGGCAACACTCTAACAAATAACGTTTATTAAGATTATGTTACAAATGTAATATAACATTGGTGCAGCTTGATGTGTGGCACTTGATATTGTAAACCTAGTACAGTGATATCTACACTCCTGGAAATTGAAATAAGAACACCGTGAATTCATTGTCCCAGGAAGGGGAAACTGTATTGACACATTCCTGGGGTCAGATACATCACATGATCACACTGACAGAACCACAGGCACATAGACACAGGCAACAGAGCATGCACAATGTCGGCACTAGTACAGTGTATATCCACCTTTCGCAGCAATGCAGGCTGCTATTCTCCCATGGAGACGATCGTAGAGATGCTGGATGTAGTCCTGTGGAACGGCTTGCCATGCCATTTCCACCTGGCGCCTCAGTTGGACCAGCGTTCGTGCTGGACGTGCAGACCGCGTGAGACGACGCTTCATCCAGTCCCAAACATGCTCAATGGGGGACAGATCCGGAGATCTTGCTGGCCAGGGTAGTTGACTTACACCTTCTAGAGCACGTTGGGTGGCACGGGATACATGCGGACGTGCATTGTCCTGTTGGAACAGCAAGTTCCCTTGCCGGTCTAGGAATGGTAGAACGATGGGTTCGATGACGGTTTGGATGTACCGTGCACTATTCAGTGTCCCCTCGACGATCACCAGTGGTGTACGGCCAGTGTAGGAGATCGCTCCCCACACCATGATGCCGGGTGTTGGCCCTGTGTGCCTCGGTCGTATGCAGTCCTGATTGTGGCGCTCACCTGCACGGCGCCAAACACGCATACGACCATCATTGACACCAAGGCAGAAGCGACTCTCATCGCTGAAGACGACACGTCTACATTCGTCCCTCCATTCACGCCTGTCGCGACACCACTGGAGGCGGGCTGCACGATGTTGGGGCGTGAGCGGAAGACGGCCTAACGGTGTGCGGGACCGTAGCCCAGCTTCATGGAGACGGTTGCGAATGGTCCTCGCCGATACCCCAGGAGCAACAGTGTCCCTAATTTTCTGGGAAGTGGCGGTGCGGTCCCCTATGGCACTGCATAGGATCCTACGGTCTTGGCATGCATCCGTACGTTTTGCGGTCCGGTCCCAGGTCGACGGGCACGTGCTCCTTGAGCCGACCACTGGCGACAACATCGATGTACTGTGGAGACCTCATGCCCCACGTGTTGAGCAATTCGGCGGTACGTCCACCCGGCCTCCCGCATGCCCACTATACGCCCTCGCTCAAAGTCCGTCAACTGCACATACGGTTCACGTCCACGCTGTCGCGGCATGCTACCAGTGATAAAGACTGCGATGGAGCTCCGTATGCCACGGCAAACTGGCTGACACTGACGGCGGCGGTGCACAAATGCTGCGCAGCTAGCGCCATTCGACGGCCAACACCGCGGTTCCTGGTGTGTCCGCTGTGCCGTGCGTGTGATCATTGCTTGTACAGCCCTCTCGCAGTGTCCGGAGCAAGTATGGTGGGTCTGACGCACCGGTGTCAATGTGTTCTTTTTTCCATTTCCAGGAGTGTAAATAACTTTACTGTCTCATGGCAGTCTTAGAAATTATTACTACAACCGAATGTAATATTGCAGACACTCTGTTAATGGTCCTAGTTCCCCATAAATGACGACTGCGACGTTGGAAAGTAGTCTTCAGAGTACTGTACATAGCTGGTCCCATGTATGGAACTGATATCTCTAACTGCTGGATCGTAACTGTCTCTGTATCTGCAGAACATTGTCTTTTGATGCCCATCGACAGAAGGATTTCCATCCGCGTAACAGCTAATACTTTCTCTTTGCTACTAATATGTTCAGAAATACTTTAATAACAATGGTAAAGGCTTATACATAGACAGATATCCTATATGCTAATACTAGTAACATGAAAGAAATTAAAAGAGAATCTATGTACTGTATACCACGGCAGTTTTTAATGCCTTTTTTTCAGTACTCAAGTTGTTTGTGCCATGTGGCATAGCGATCAAATGCTTAATTTGATTACCCTATGTAGGACAGTGTCAACATCACACTGCAGGCACTCCTTGTAATCATCTTTCCTGAGTGCAGCTGAGGCCATATGATGCACAACCTTCACCCACCTTCGTGGCACATGTGTCTGGGTGGTACTTGTATATTTTGGATATGAGGCCCAAAAATTTCATATCCTGTGACCCACTCATCTTGTAGTTCATAGGCTGACAGTAGTAACAGTAGTATTGTTTGTAGTCATTATGCCATAAGGATTATAGGATGCATACCTAGATATGCTCTATCAGTTGAGGTAGCACATACTTACTTTGTGTGGATGAAAACCCTCCAATCAGTGATTAAAGCTGTTCATATCCATATATAGTAGTGAAACACATTACATATCTCTGTTTAACCCTCAGCATCAACTTCAGGATGGAACTACGGCACGGACCTAGGTTCTCTGGACATAGTGGCAGGTCACTGTCACGATATGGTTGTCTGCTTCCGCAATATACCCTACACCAGAATCAGCAGCTTTATCCGAAAATTTACCCAACCCGACGATTTCTTCGTTGGATAGCCATTGAAGTCCTCCAAGTTACAGAGATTGTTGCATAGTATGCCTGTACGAGTGGTTTACACCTATGTATACGATGCAGCAACTCATATTGTCGATTGTGTTGAACTGCTCATCCTTTCGTGGGGTATAAGCATCAGCATATCTATGGACAAAGTTTCCAACAAATCTCGCATTGGGAAATGAACAGTTAGTTAGTAGTTCGATCTTGATACGTGTCTTCTTCTCACGAAACTCCTGGCAATTATGTTTTAAAAGGCAGGATCCAGCATGTACGTGGTTATGCACACATTCGAGAATATCTCGACCATATCTGCATGTACGAATAAGTGCTCATCGGTGTCCATAGAAAAATCTTCATACTTCCCTAAATTAGAGATGTTTAATTCCTGCCAATAATTATCCACATGCCCATATTACGCATCTGTCATGGCTTTGCCTGTAAGGTTTCCGGTGCATGTGGTTATGTCAGGGAATGTGGTGTCGTTGAATCCAGGTACTGGTGTTAAAGGAATCCTTCCATTGTAACGAGCAAAATCTTTGCATCACCGGGATGTACGGATCCAGTGACGTACACGACGTCCTGATGCACTACCTCTGAAGTAGTGTACGCCATATATCGAAGCGAGTCTACGAACAAGAGCGTAAAGTTTTTGGTGATTCACTTGGAGGATAAAACGTATTTTTCAACTTCCCAGGAAGACACTGAACTGGTAATTTCTCTAGCTGAAATCAGCGAATAGCTCGAAAAGGAAATGAGCATCACATCCGCTAAAACTGTGGTAGAAAACGGATATGTGTTGTGGCAACTGGTATTTTTGTTTACATGCGTCATCTG